>NC_090449.1:364563684-365763684 GCF_031143425.1 Pleurodeles waltl
AATTATTTGAGATCGAGACAGCCAAAATCCAATTTGTAGAACCAGAAATATCCAATTTCAAAGATTTAAGTGAAAATAGAGTCTAGAAGCACAAATTGCCAATTTTGGTTATCTGGTTGCGCTGGACTGGAACAAAGGCACAAGGCACAAGTTCAGACTGACTATGATAGAGCGCAGGACGGAAACAATGACCAAGTTAGGTCCACTGAACAAAGTACCTTAAATACTGGTTCAAGAACATTACGAGATCCCATTTCAAAGAAATGTTTGCAGGGTCAGTTTCGCAGAGCTGTGATGCAAAGTCTTACATTGTTGTCAAGGTTGCTGTTGACAAGGGTCTTGTGATGCAAAGTCCTGCATTAAAGATGCATCATTCTTTAGCAGTTCTGAAGAAGCTGCAGGCCTGTGGTGAGCTTTGGTGATTCCAAGGAGATTGGGGGCTGTGATATGAGGTTAGGCATCGGGGATGCTTCACACTGTGGCTATTCTGAAGAGGGTCTGAAGAGGGGCAGGTAGGAGATGCATGATGCTTAATCAATTCTGACCACAGGACCACAACTGGGCTGGCAGAGCACTTTCAGCCACTCTTCCAAGGATTCAGGACTGGGGTGGCATGACTTGATGTAGGACTCACAGCAGACAGAGCCCAGGTGATGGGTTCAAGATGGTAGGAGCCTTTTTTGTCCCTGAGGCTCTGATCAGGAGGTCAGCCAACTAGAACTTGGAGTCACTCTGGTCGTCTTGGGTTCAAAATGCAGATCCAGTGCTTTTCCCTCAAGCAGCAGGGCAGTAGGGCAGCAGAGTAGCAGGGCAGCAGAGTAGCAGAGTAGCAGTTCTTTTTGCAGAAGAGCAGCAGAGAGGTCCTTCTGAGTCTTCCACAGGGCCAGAAGAGTACCGACGAGTTGGGTGTCAGGGTCCAATATTTATATCTGGTGCCAGCTTTGAAATAGAAGGAGGTTCCGGAGGCTTCCAGCCCTCCGAGATGTTTGGACTGTCCTGCCGCCCGGCCCTGGGAGAACACAAAAGTCTAGTGTCAAAAGTCTAGTGTCTGAATGGGGTCAGGCAGAGCCCTTGTGATATGCAAGTGTGGAAGGTGACAGCTCCTCCCTCTCATTAAGTCAGAGATGGCCCATCCTGTCAATACCTATTCCCCCTTTGTCTTGCTGTCTGGGAATAATACACAAAGACAAACTGGCAGCTACACCTAGTCATGTAACCCAGGATACAAGCTGCGGGCACGAAATGGTTGGCACAAGAAAATGTTAACTTTCTAAAAGTGGCATTTTCAGAATTGTGACTTAAACCCCCATGTTACCATTAAAGATGGGGTTAAATTGCATTTCTTTAGACACCAAACTCAACATTCCTCTTGCTCTCAATTGAAAGGTAACTCTTATTAAAAGTAATAAAGTAACCCAATATTAACCCATGGAAGAGGTAGGCCTTGCACTAGTGAAAAAACGAATTACAATTTATTTTCACTACCAGCACATGTAAAAGTTAGAAGTACACATTCAACTTTTAAAATACACTGCACCCTTCCTGGCTGTATGGGGCCTGTCTCAGGCAGTTTAAACTTCACGCACATACTGCAATGGTAGGCCTGAGACATGCTTAGAATTGGCCACTTACGTGTGTGGAACAATGAGTGCTGCAGGTCCATTAGCATTTTTTTATTTATAAACCGTGGGCATATGCCAATGGAGTTTAGGCCGATTATATCATGTAAGAGAGCACAAGCACTTTGTTAATTTTATCACTGCTTACCAGTGCTAGAGTCCTAAAAGCCAACAAAACTGTTTCAGAAAACAGTAGGGTGAAGGCAAATAGTTTGAAGATTACCCTGTGGAAAGGGCCAAGTCCAACACCAACCATGGCCTCAAATCTATATTTATGACTTGATATTGTTCCATTTATACATATCCTGGATCCAAAAATGTTACCTTGAAAGCATAACTAAATTTAATACTGAATAAATGCACACAGCATATCGGTAGATTAATCTCAAGAGGTGGGTGAATTAAGGCATGATGTACCCAGAGACATTGTGAATACCCACAAAGTTGTGATGAGGCAAACATTCACAAACTCATCTCTGATCCTTTCCCACTTTCAAAATGTTTAGAAATGTACTCCTGCAAAGTGCTGAAGTAAAGAAAGGGAATGCAACACCTCCAAATTTCATAGGTAAAGAGGAATAGTCTCCTCAGTGAGAAAAATAATTTTCACGTGGAGAAAAGAAAATTAAATATATTTACATTTGATATGTTGGTTGCCTTTTTTCAATACAGAAATTTACTGATCTTAATGTTGTGCAGTGTGCAAGAGTACCTCGAAAAATATCAGACGACATCCACTGTAATACAATTGGAACACTTAATACGGCTTTCCAGGCATACTATTGGAATGCACATGAATTCCCAAATCTCTAAAGGCTACCAATGCGCATAGAAGTGCATGCACAGGTGTAGACTTTACTTTGTGGATGATGTACAACTGTATGCTTTATTTTCTTTTTAGGGCAGACGTAAGAATGATCATTGGACTCTTCACATATTTTGCATTGATGCCACTTTCAAAAAGTTCAACTGAAATCGAATTTACGACAGCACTGATGCTGTTTTTCGTATACCACTTCCAGTTTTCCTCTAAAAAAAATACCAGAGTGACTGAAATATTTTCATTATCGACAGAACTCAGATCTCAAATGCCAAGGCTGTCCCTCTTACTGCTGTCACAGTTTCTTTCTGAGCCTGGTCAAACATCTTTACTTCAAAACATGGGCATATGCCAAAAAAGTTTCAGCGGGAGTGGGGGGAGTGTTCACCACACAATGATCTGCGGCATCCCAGACTGTTTTTGGTGCTGGCTGCAGCCGTACTAGTGGAGGCAGCATAATACTACTGTGGCCGTAATGTTATGCTGCACTGTGTGCCTGCACACCAGGCAGTACCTAAATCGAAGGGGGGCAATCACACCCCCGCGAACACCCATGGTTCAAAAGCAGATCCTGTGCGAGCACTTCATCCCCCAACCTGATTCCCTATTTTAGCATTTGTGCATATTTTTCATAATTAGTAGAAATGAATTTCATCTTCTACACGTTCCCATTAAAACACACATCCCATATCCCTCCATGTTCATAGATTTAAGGTGGATGTAAAATTTGTGGTACATGATTTGTGAAACAAGAATTGTTTGCATAAATTCTAAGATGGACTCTGTTTTTGCATGACTTTAATTCATGCATGTGTGCACCTCTGAAGATTGGCCCCCTGGGCCAGCTTGCCTATGCCAAAAACTATCTTTGGCTATGAACATTACTGAGACACTGTTGTATGCCACTCTGCATTCAGTGGCTCTGCAGACTGCTATGCAAAATATCATCCATGTTGAGACAAATTTCTGAAACTAGTCAATTTCACACGAGGTAGGCATGTTGATCCACAGTGGCCCATGATAGCCTCATTTAGCCCTCTACACCACATTCAAAGCGCAATCTGCACATCTGTCGGTGAGTGCATTTACTTAGATTTCATTCATTGCAGCAGATTGGCTTAATGCATTGTTCTTTCCTCCCATGCACCTCAGCTGATTGTAAGCCAATTTAAAACAAAGACATTTCATTTACTGCGTATTAGTAAATGTTGAACTGCGCGTGTCGCTCACATTAACAACGAGATAGATCATTGAGTGAAAGGTGCACATGGCCTGTCAAAACACGCTGACATGATTGAACCTTTACAACTTGCTCTGTGTTTTCAGCCCCTTAATGACTCGTTTCTATATTATGCAGCGTGAGATTGCTTTGTATTTACTGATCAAGATTTAATAGATGCCGGCTAGTCATATTCCCCATTTCCACTTGTGATTTGTGTTCTCGTTCATCACTGGACCCGCTTCGCTACTATCTCAGATTACATTTGTGCCATCATCAGGGCCACGTTAAAGACCAAAGGCAACTTGTGCTCTAAAAACCTATGAGGCAGATTTATGAAAAGTGGTGCAGCACCTAGTGAAGTGCCACTTTTTCCTGCACCCCTTAGCGCCCCCTAATGCCACCATGTGTGCACCGCATTTAAAATACAGTACACCATGGCGGTAGTCAGGGGTACTAGAATCATTATTTTTTACGTTAGTCCGGTCTATGCAGGATTAGCATAAAAAATGATGATGGTAATCCTGCAAAGCACCCAGAGGCGCATTAAAAACAATGGGAGACTCCCTTTAACGCCTGCTATTAGCAGGTGTTAATGGTGATTAAAATGATGCAAAGAAATTTCTTAGATTTCTTTGCACCATTTTTTTGGCCCCCTATTGCCGAACACCCCCCCCCCTACTTTTATGCATTATGTCTGTCATAGGCACAATGTGGGGCAAGATGTTACAAAGTGCCACAATGCAAGCATTGTGCCACTTTGTAAATAAGGCATGGCATTTTTGACTTCCAACACCACATTAGCATTAAAATAAAAGACGCTAATGTGGTGTTGGAATAGCACTAGACCCTCTTAAATCTGGGCCTCTGTTTTAATGGGTCATATTAACTCCTTTGAGGCCCAACGGTTAAATGTTTTGTTTTGTGCTTACCTATTACTGAAATTGTTAAACTGCAAGCCAAAAAGTCAGATCCGTATTTTATGTGGAGGTGGGCAAAATTGTGATTTTGGTTCTGCAAATTATGTGTTGTATTTGTGTATTATGCAAAACATATTTGACTGGTATCTCACGGGAAAATTTAACTCAAAGACAAACCATGCAAACACAGCTCATGAGAGATACCAGTAGGAGACTGATTCAAGAGAAAAATTTCTCTTGGTGGAGGTTTTATAGTTATGAATATTGAAAGATTTAGTCAATGTAAAAAAAAAAAAGAGGCACCCGGCCCTCCTGATTATGGGCGTTTTTGGAGAAGAGGGGTTGGGAATACACTGCCTCACATCCCAGCACAGTCTGCCCCTTTGCATCCCGGTAAATGCAGCTCACAATTAGTGCTTACTTCAAATTTAGCTGTAGTTTATCACCAAAGTTGGTACAACCATTGCTGGGTATCTCTAGGCACGGGTTTCTGGGTTTAGCCCATAATCATTAGAGTGCAGATGTAGTCGAGAGCAAACAAATTCATCTGCGGTTGCTGGAAATGCTGCCAAATTCCCCTCAGGTCACAATACTACTCACAGGCACACAGGTGCATCTCTAAAGCCTGCAGCTTGCTGCCTCAAGGGAAACTTTTAAACAGAAGGGGGGGTTGGGAGCACATTGCCTCACATCCTAGCACAGTTTGCCCCTTTGCATCCTGGTAAATGCAGTTCAAAATTACTGCTTACTTCCAAATTGCTGTAGTTTCTCATCAAAGTTGGTGCAGACATTTCTGTAGATCTCTAGACATGTTTCTGGGTTTAGCCCTTCATCAGTAGAGAACAGAAGTAATAGAGAGCAAAGAAAATCCATTTGGGGCTGCTGGAAATGCTGTCAAATCCGTCTCATGTCACAGTATCACTCACAGGCACACAGTTGCATCTCCAAAGCTTGTCAGCTTGCTGGCTAAGCGAGCCTTTTAGACAGAAAGGGGATTGGGAGCGCACTGCCTCACATCCCAGCACAGCTCGTGCCTTTGGATCCTGGTAAATGCCCTTTTGTGTTTTTTTCTCGAAACAAAAATCACTTGAAAAGGTCAAGTCAATATTAGAATGCACATTTAAAAAAGAGGGCCAGTCCATAATGAACTGTAGAGGTCAAGAACACATGTCTGAAATTTGTACGTCTGGAAACCAGAATGTGAGCTATATTCACACGTGATTCTTGATTATCGAATTTCTGTAGCTTAAGTGAGTTTTGTTTGGAAAGTATCCCATTATCCAGTGACTTGATAAGATTAATCTAAGACAACAATACATGATCCGAATCAGACTCTGAGCAGTGGTCTATATCGGATTAATTTTTCAAGGATCCTTCATGCAAGTAAAGCTTCCCAGCAGCAAGCCATCCCCAGTTCCAGTCATTGTCCCAGGTGGCATGCTGCAAAGGTGAAGCTGCTAGAGACCACCGTGTGGCTTTCGTTTCGTAACATGGCTTATTGCGCTGCCTCCTACAAACCGAGGTCTTTCATCCTCCTCTCTCCATGTCTACAACTGAATACTTTTATTTAACAATTGCATTTAGCCCATATTAGGTGTAAATGGCAAAAAATGTCATTTTTGCGTAATGCATTTCTGACTAATAAGGGTTAAAAAAAATCAAACTGCGGGCGCTAATTTGGAGTGATCAATGAATAGCTGAGCAATTAATGACCCACACAAAGATGCATGAAGCTGTCCCTGATTGATTGGGTAGTCAATCAGATTTCCTAAATGTGGCACACACAGGCGCACACAAGCACACACAGGCGCACGTGCAAGTATGCACACACTTATGTATTCTAAGGTCCATATTTATACTTTTTGTTGCAAAACTGCGCTAACGTAGTTTTGCGCCAAAAAAATTAGCGCTGGCTAACGCCATTCTGAAGCGCCATGCGGGCGCCGTATTTATTGAATGGCGTTAGCTGGCATTAGCCGACCGGCGCTGCCTGGTGTGCGTGAAAAAAAACCACGTACACCAGGTAGCGCCGGCGTAGGGAAGAATGGCGTTTGGGCGTCTAAAAATGGGGCAAGTCAGGCTGAGGCAAAAAAATCGTCTTAACCCGATTTGCGCCATTTTTTTACGACGCCCATCCCCCATTGAAATGACTCCTGTCTTAGCAAAGACAGGAGTCATGCCCCCTTGCCCAATGGCCATGCCCAGGGGACTTCTGTCCCCTGGGCATGGTCATTGGGCATAGTGGCATGTAGGGGGGCACAAATCAGGCCCCCCTATGCCACAATTTTTTTTTTTTTTAAATACTTACCTGGACTTACCTTAATGTCCCTGGGGTGGGTCCCTCCATCCTTGGGTGTCCTCCTGGGGTGGGCAAGGGTGGCAGGGGGTGTCCCTGGGGGCAGGGGAGGGCACCTCTGGGCTCATTCTGAGCCCACAGGTCCCTTAACGCCTGCCCTGACCCAGGCGCTAAAATCCGGCGCAAATGCGGGTTTTTTAGACCCGCCCACTCCCGGGCGTCATTTTTGCCCGGGAGTATAAATCCGACGCAATAGCATCGGAGTCATTTTTTAAGACGGGAACGCCTACCTTGCATATCATTAACGCAAGGAAGGTGTTCACGCAAAAAAATGACGCTAATTCCAGGAACTTTGGCGCTAGACGCGTCTAACGCCAAAGTATAAATATGGAGTTAGTTTTGCGTCGAATTTGCGTCGAAAAAAACAACGCAAATTCGGCGCAAACGGAGTATAAATATGCCCCTAAGAGTTTATTTATTCCTCACTTTAGTTTTTTTCAGTTTCTCAAAATTAGTAATCTACCTTTTTCCTCGAAGCTCCATTGAAACTAGTGTTTGTTGTTTAACATCTGCGATTATTTTCCCTGTTCTGTTATTTGCATTGTACATTCAGAAAGTTCTGTGGCTTTGAGAGCCTTCGGGGATCAACGAAATTTGCCCCATATAACGAACAAAAGCTAGTCAGCGAAAAATAAAAAATAAAAATAAAGAAGGCTTACTTTGCACTGTTGATTTAATCTCCAGTTCCGCTGTGCATCAAGGGCTTAAAGAAGCAATAGGTTTCTGAAGCAAACTAAAATATGTGTGTGTTACTTCAGGTGAGTGTGTCTGAAAACTGACTTGGTAGAGTTTTATGGTTAGTAAGTTAAAACTACAAATTTATTTTACTTCACTCTGAAGTGTGTCAGTGGCTAACAAAACTTGAGGGGACCTCCCTGCAAAGTACCTGGAGGGAGCCTCCCTACCCCCGGACCCAGGCAGTGGCCTTCCACCATGCACAGTGTACTGTGCTGAGGGGTTCCCTGGAGCTCCCCCCCTCACGTGCACTGCAGGGGCCGCGGGGGCCCTTTGTTATGCCACAGAATGAACTGAGCTAGCAACGATCCATATGCATCTCTGCTTTTATCATGAATAGGTAGTGTGGCAGGTAAATTAGCGATTGATTTATTATTTATTTAATGGTGTTTGTAAGGTGCCGCCCAGAGCAAATTGCTGCCTAGGAGTGCCTAAGGGAAGAAAAGGAAATTATGGAACTGGAATAATGTTCAGAGGGTGATAAGGTAGGCAGGAGTAGTCCAAAGGAATGACTACATGTCTGATGCTTGCAGGGAAGATCCTGAGACTTGATACTATATTTCAATAGTTCATTTAATAGAGAAGCCTTGAAAGTAATGCTGGATGGTTTTAAAAATCTAGGCCATGGGTGATCAAGGTCTGCATCGATGCTGAAGCATCTCCTTGGAGACACCGTGGGGTAGGGGAGTAGAGAGACAGAAGGAAAGCACATACCTTGTCAAAAGAGTACTAGAGCATTATTTCTTTAAAATCTCTTTTGCACATTTTGCAGCAGCCTATCTTCTACTGTGTGTAGCGTATACACGTTTCACATTTTGTAGACTGTTAAACTGTGTGTAATACAGTTTTAAACAAATTACGTGCATACTAATAGTGCTTGCTGTTGCAGGATGCAACTCAATAGCTAATCAAAATCCCTAACAATCAGTAGGCTCTTTGGATGAGTGATGCTTAATTTGTGACAGAGGCTGGAAGTGGTGGGGGCACTGGCATTTATTTTTGGGGACCGTGTCATCCTTTTTTGCAATCATATTTCAACTCAGAACAAAACAGAAAATGAGGAGAGTGTACTAATGAGATAGGGAACGGGTGGTGAAGAAAATGGTATGAAAGAACTCAGGATTAGGCAGCCTTGATATTTAGCAACCCAGCATTCTGGCAGTATTGGTGGTGGACTACCATGAAATATATTGGGCCCTTGCCCTTATTTCGTGTCTACAAATTAAGCATGGGATGGCAAAGAACCTGCAGGAGTGAGATAAAGGGACAGGCAGTGTAGGGTGGTGGAAAAAAGATATGAGGGGAAGTCAAGATTGTCTGCCTCTGGATTTGTCATCTCACTTAAATGGAGGAGCCGATGGTGAACCAATAAAAAAAAACTTCGGGCCACCTAAACTTACTTTTTATCCCAAATTAAGTACTGTGTTGTGGAATGTAGCCATTTGATCAACAAAAGAAGTAGTTCAATAGCATAGCACGTTCACTTCATGATCACAGGGGTCCCTTCTCCAGATGGCATGACATCCAAATGTTTAATGTGCCCACGGATGAACATAGTAATCCACGCTATGCCCACGGCCACAGCGGCTAGATGAAAGGGTTCTAAATGTACTGGTCTTTAATCACTTTCTGACTGTACTTTAAGCTTTAGCATACATTAATATATAATGTGATATTTAGAGTGTTTAGATAAGACAATGACCTACCAATTTGCATAGTTTTAGCTCATTAATATACTCCCTTTCCATCAAAGGGAAAGCATGCCTCAAATGGCTTATAAAGGTCAATGGTGGGGGCAACATGCTTCTGGGTGTTAGTGAGCAGGAAGTGAAAAGGATGATGTTTGTTGTATTCTGAATTCCTTACCATGATTTAAATACAAGTGGCTTACTGTGATAAGTGTGTTTTGCTCCCTTCTGTTAATTACAGTATTTCAAATGAGACTAATTTGACAGCCACTGGCACATAATATGCTAAATACTTTGAATGGTGTTTCTTGCTGAAGAAGGGTTCCCCCCATGCGAATACCTTCAGATAGGACATTATAATTTAGAGGCTCGGCACTGACAGAAGATACTATCTAATTACCTCACAGTCCCTTGTTTATGTTGACTGATTGCACCACACATTTGACTGCATGAGAAATTGTTTTCCAGCTATTAGCGAAGAGCCTGGAAATGCGTTTAGATACACAAGAGCATTTCAAAAAGTTTTTTTTTTTTTTTAACACCACTTCTGGGCTCCTGTGCAGCGCTGCAAATCTCAAGCCTCATCATAAACTGCTTTGATTGTTTTGGTATTTTAATTAACTATTGGATGCGCTCAAGTGCTTCAGTGCGGAAGTAGCGCCGCGGACACAGCATACCATTTTATGTTTCCGAGAAGATGATTTCTGTACTACTCTTCTGTTACCAACATGTTCAGCCTTACTCGTATAAAAAAGAAAGATGGTTACTGCAGGGAGATTTTGGGCAAGTTGCACCAAAAATGTCAAGAACAAATATTGCTTTGTGACTCGTTGATACTGTTGTTTATTTTTTTTTGCTGACCACTCTGCCATTTCCCTGTAAGTAGCAGGCAGGCTGGAAAGTCACGTTCAGATGGTCTCCATAACCTAAACATGCTGGGATTCCATCATTTGAGTTTTGCAGTCGCCTAAATTGTAGGGCTTTTTGGAATATTTTTCCAGGGTTTCTTAATATTAAAAAGTCAGATCTCATTCAGAATTTTCCAGATTTATTGGTCTGTAATTACTATAGAAGTCATGGCTGCTGCTCTCACAAGGTATATTTTTTGTATACCTTACTGTGTTGTCCTAAGTGGAATGGGTATGTCCAGACATGAGTCTCATGAAGACAGTGTCACTGGAACCAAGCTATACATGCCTGGAGAGCCCTAACAAGGCTGAAACGGGTCCTGGATTGCTTTTGTTCATGTTCAGGAAAGGATCTGACCTGGCAGTTTGGGCTGGGCTTTTCACATTGAGGCAGGGTCAAGACTGTTTTGGGTATGGTTGAGTCCAAACTGAAGTGGCATGGTGTAAAATATAACAATGGAATGGGATGCAGCCTGAGTAGCTATCACTGGCTGAGTTTAATTCAAGCATTCCACCCATCATTTGTTTTTATATTCACAATATGTGGTAGATCAAACTCCCTGCAAAGAGCAATTGCTCCTGTGTTTCCACATGTTATGGTAATATGGCGCATAGGGTGTTAATGTGTAGTATAATTATACACTGAACCTATCACTCTAACAAGCACACTCCATTCTGTACAGTTTGGATCACAAAGTTCCAACTGTTTATCAAACGAGGTCATTGTATTTTGAAAATGACAAAATGGAACAGTTTTGTGTCTTTCGTTCTTGAAAGTGATGCAAAGTCATATAATTTCACAAAAGTCACAGTAAGGGATTTTCCCCACAGTCCAAAATAATGCTCAGTAATCATTTGTTGTTTCATAATCCATTGACAGTGGGAATATAGGATGAGGGACTTGGTGTTACTTAACTGGAATGGGTTCAGGGGAGTGTTGCACATGAGCTTGATTCTTATGTGTTGCACTAATAACATGCAAAGATAACAGTACAGTTAAGATACTTGGGGCCAGATTTACCATGCCCTAGCACCAACTTGTGCCACATTAGAGTAGTTTTGTTTGACGCTTATGTGGCTCAAAAAGGCAATTTCTGATGTGGCAGATCTACAAAGTGGTGCAATGCATTCCTTGTACCACTTTGCCCCCCTTGAGCCATATTATGCCTGTGCCAGTCATAATGTATGCAAGAGGGGTGTTCCGGCATTAGGATGCCCGCAAAAATGGCACAATTAAATTTACAAGATTTCATTGTGCCATTTTTTGAGTCATTTTTAACACCTGCTTAAAGCAAGCATTAAAAGACTTCACCGATTGAAATCAATGGGCCTTCTTGCACTTTGCTGCACTAGTGTCAACATTTTTGACACTATTGCAGCAAAGCTCCACAATAGGGTCAAAAATGTTGACGCTATTGGCCTAACATGTGTGCCATATTGTAAATACAGCGCACCCATAGTGTCGTTAGTCGGTGTTCAGGGGGTTCAAGAAATCTGGCGCATCAGTACTGATGCACCAGATTCTTGTAAATCTGGGCCTTCGATTCACCTGTAGGATAACCAGATACACAGATAGTGCACCTAGAAAAATATACCTTTATGTAATTGTATCTTTATCAACTTTACCACACTGTGTAACTTATTTGTATTATAGCAAAAAACACATGCTGGGCCTTTTGGAAACCATACCCTTTATTGAAGTAGGACAGACTTACCTTGATTAAGAGTATCTTGTTTCTACTTAGCTAGCAGTATAACTTCTTATTTCTGGTTCTATATTTATGATATGGATGTTACTCCGTTTATTAATAACTGCTATGATGTATATTTAGTTTTATTGTGTTAGTTTATTGTATCTTTGATTAAGCCCCAGTCAAGCTTGTTCTGTACCTAACCTTGTTTTATAACCAGAATCTGGTACTTGGTCTTTTTATGAATAACTCTTTCAGTCATGGTACAGAAAAATAACAAAAAATAACACCGACCCAAGAATCCTGGAACTAAGGACTCATCCTGTCACCTCAGTAAACTCTTGTAATTAGAAACAATGAAACCCATCTTTAACCTTGTAATCTCTAGACTTGATGCCAAATTCCATTTGATTATTTCGTTTTTTATATTCCAGTGTATGTTTCTGACAAAGAAATATACGGATTTCCAACGACAGCTTTTTGCTTGACATTCCCAAACCCCCAAAACAGACGTCAGTCTTGTGTCAACTGCTGCTACTCGGATATCAGTGCTCCATCATGACAGAGAAAACTGCTTGGAAGAAAGAAAGTGCCCTAATACACTGAAGCAAATACAAAATGTCACCAAAAGGAGGTAAAAAAAAAACCTAGATCCATTTAAACGATCATTTAAACACTGACAGATGAGAAAAGCTAATAAAGACCAAATGGATATTCCCATATTCCTTAATTAAAAAAACAACCAACATCCACTAAGGCATTAGATCATTCACTGGGTCAGCACAGGCCACCTTCAAAAACCACCAAGATGACATATCTGTTTTGCCACATCTACTTTAAACACCAATGAAAAAAACACATCATCCATCCCCACTACTAACACAGTGCCACACCAGCTCCCCCCATCCCATCAAGAATGATCATTTCCTAGAAGGAGACTCACTTACCCATTATCTGAGCACAGCCATATGACTAAGCTAAAATAACATATAACATATGCAATGTCATATAGACTCTCCAGAAAGCTTAATCGGCACCAGTCTGAATCCAACAATTGATTCTGGTCACAAGCTGTGCTAAGCTGTTATTAATTATTACCCCAGTGATGACTGCAAGTGCTTGCTTATTCTGTCTTCATTTAATGTACGCCTTTGTGGTCGGATATAGAATAAGATGCACTTTCCTACTGAACCACTTGGACAGCAGTCTAAACCTGATAGGATATCATTAGATGGTCCCATTCGTTCCTAAATGGGTATGAGGAGAGTGTTAAACTATAAACTTTTCTGCCTCAGTCTCAATGGTCAATCCATAGTACGCTCATACAGACCCTCGAACTACTGATGTTTCCTTCCTTTCCCTCTTATCCAAGAGACAGAACACAATGTTGTCAACCATCTTATTGATGACATGTCTATATGGAATCGTTTCAGCCTGCTGCCTTCGGACATCATCATCAAGCACTCACTGAGACAGCTCTCATGCACAACAGAAAAATCCACATGAATGCCGACCACAGCCACCTTTTGTCCATACTAATCCTGTTAGACCTCATAGTGGCTTCAGCAAGTCAATGAGAACATTCTTCCGGCAGTTGCTACATCTTGGAAATTAATGGCAGGGTTCACTAATGACTAGTCTGCCACCTCCCCTAAAGCTCAATCTCAGTGACACAGGTTAGTTATGCTTCTCTACAAACAGCCACCCCATTGGAGTCTTCCACAGTTCTGTATTGGGCATGCACTTATGCAGGATACACATGAACTCTCTAGACGAAATCGTCCTCACAATTAGCTTTCCACATAAAACCCTCATCTTTCTTGACTTTACCCGTCCAAGCTGAGCAAGTTCACAGATTGTTTAACTATCATTATAGATTAACACTTTGACAAATGCACAACTAATCAAGACAGAGATAATTTGCCTTCAGGTGTGCAAAATATTCATGCACAACTTCTGCTTCCTTCATGACATAATAACCTCATCCTTCTCTTCCCAGAATCTGAGAGTTCTCTTTAACCTAATTGTTGGAAATGGCCTTTCCGCAGGGTCACCCCAAAACTTTTTGCCTTCCTCCTTCTCTTTTTCAGACTTACTTTTTGCTGGCTTTAGGACTCTGCACACTTTACCACTGCTAATCAGTGCTAAAGTGCATATGCTCTCTCCCTAAAGCATGGTAACATTGGCTCATACCCAATTGGCATATTCAATTTACTTGTAAGTCCCTAGTAAAGTGCACTACATGTGCCCAGGGCCTGTAAATTATATGCTACTAGTGGGCCTGCAGCACTGGTTGTTCCACCCACATAAGTAGCCCTTAACCATGTCTTAGGCCTGCCACTGGAAGGCCTGTGTATGCAGTTTCACTACCACTTCGACTTGGCATTTAAAAGTACTTGCCAAGCCTTAAACTCCCCTTTTTATACATATAAGTCACCCCTAAGGTAGGCCCTTGGGAACCCATAGGCCAGGGTGCTATGTGGATAAAAGGCAGGGCATATACCTGTGTAGTTTATATGTCCTGGTAGTGTAAAACTCCTAAATTCGTTTTTCTCTGCTTTGAGGCCTGCTCCTTTAATAGGCTAACATTGGGGCTACCCTCATGTACTGTTTGAGTGGTAGATTCTGATCTGAAAGGAGTAACAGGTTCATATTTAGTATGGCCAGAATGGTAATACAAAATACAGCTGACTGGTGAAGTTGGATTTAATATTACTATTTTAGAAATGCCACTTTTAGAAAGTGAGCATTTCTCTGCACTTAAATCCTTCTGTGCCTTACATTCCACATCTGGGGGGGTTAGTTGACAGCTCCTTTGTGCATTTCACTCATAAAAACCCCAAACACAGGATGCTCAATCACACCCACACACATCTGCATATTGAAGGGGTCTTCCTGGGCTGGGAGGATGGAGGGCCTGACACTTACATTTCAAAGGACAGTGGCCTGCCCTCACACAATGGACTGCCAAACCCCCTACTGGGACCCTGGCAGACAGGATGGAACTGAAAGGGGACCTTGTGCACTTCTAAGCCACTCTTTGAAGTCTCCCCCACTTCCAAGGTGCATTTGGGTATTTAAACCGGGTTTCTGATCCCACTAACTCAGACACTTCTTGACAAGATACCTCCTGGGAAAGAAACTCTGAACCAAAACCTGCAACCTGCTACGAGAAGCTGCCTGGTTGCCCAAAGGACTCACCTGACTGCTTTGCTGTAAAGGACTGCTGCCTTGCTGTTGCCCTGCTGCCTTGTTGCCCTCTGGCTCTACTGAGAAGTGCTCTCCAAGGGCTCGGATTGAGCTTGCCTCCTGTTTCCTGAAGTCTCAGGGCCAAAAAGATGTCATCTCTGCAAAGAACTCCTTGACGCACAGCCTGCTGGAATTGACGCACAGCCTGCCCTACAGTGAGAAAATCACTACATCGCCGCACCGGAACGACACAGCCTGGCTCCCCGAGTGGAGATCGACGCAGCGGCAGTGTTGCGACCGGAACTTCAAAGCATGGCCCACCGGATCGATGCATCGCCGAGCTGGAACGACGCAGCCTGACTTCCTGCGAGAGGAATCGACGCAGTGCCTGCCAGCAACACAAATTTCCCCGCATCACCCACCAGATCGACGCAGTTCCTGTGACTTCGTCCTGCACGGCCAGGATTTCTCTGCATCATCCCCGGGACGTCCAAATACCCCGCAACCCGAAGAGGATCCAAGCCTTCACTCCAGAAATCAATGCAAAGCCCTTGCTGCGTGGGAAAGCATCGACACATCATCTTTGTGCGCCCAGAGAAACCGACTCACACCTCCCCGTTTTCCACGCATCTCCTCCTCCGCGGTCCCGTGCGGAACATTTAGACGCAAACCAGGTGCTTTGCGCTGGCAAGAGACCATTGTTGTTTTTAAGAACGAAAAGATTCTATTTAGCATTACAAAAGTGATATTTCAACTTGTATTTATCAAATCCTGACAGTTTTTAACTTAATCTATTCAGATACATATTCTATATTTTTTCTAAACCTGTGTGGCGTATTTTTGTGGTGTTTGCACTGTGTTATTGCATGATTTATTGTACAAATACTTTACACATTGATTTCTAAGTTGAGCCTGACTGCTCAGTACCAAGCTACCAGAGGGTGGGCACAGGATAATTTGGATTGTGTGTGACTTACCCTGACTAGAGTGAGGGTCCTTGCTTGGAAAGGGGGTAACCTGACTGCCAATGCAAGACCCCATTTCTAACACTAACCTCATCCATCTCTTCACTAAAGCATACTTACTGGCTCTAAAAAAGGTAGTTTGCTTCTGCAGCCTCCCCGTTTACCTTCTAGTCTATTTTATTCACTGTAAAACATCTCTTGATCTTCCCTAGCCTCAGCCTACCAATACTACTAGAGGCATGCAAGACACATACCACCAGATTCCATTGAATGTACTTTATCCAGTGTTCAAGCACCTCTGTGTAGCCAAAGTAATAACAATGCATAGTCCACATCAACTTCCCCAGTGTATAGGATCATGCTTCCTTTCAGTTTCATGTTCAAGTTGTCCAGCCTTGTGGTTTTCTATCACTGTCCTAAATAGCACATACACTGCACCTCTCTTCTGCTTGACACCATGCCCTTGACCTCTACCAATAAAAACGCATGACCCATAAATGCCATCTATTTAACCAGGATGGTCCCAAGGCAACATATATTAATGATGACAACACACTCACAACATTAAGACCACTAACTAAGATAATAAAAGGGCTTTGGCCCTTTAATGCATGTAGCACATCCTGTTAGCCACAAGGATAAGCCCACCTATTGTCAATAAGTTTTAAACACTCACTCCTATTTTAGACTTTTAACCAATGTATTAGAAGATGACAACTGTAGCTTACACTGGAAGCTTGCACAAATTATTCCTTTAAACAGTCGCAAGCACACCTAAGGTCACAATGGAATACGTTTGCAATGGAAACAGAACACATTTTGCTGTCATACGGGCAACAACAGTTCGCTTGCATAATCAAGCTCTCAGTACTGTTAAAAAATGTTATATTTGTAATCTAGCCCATGTCCATGTGTACTGTCCAAGTGGACTCTAGATAAAAAACTTCATGTGAAAATTAACTATTATGTGCAAGCAATATGTTCAACTATATACCCATAACATAAGGCATCAGTTGTATGCTGATTATACCCAGGTATGTTTCTTAGGCATCCAGGCTAATTTCACCAAATAAACTTATCAATCAATCAATCAAACTTGTAGAGCGCCTCTGCATCACCCATGAGGGTCTCGAGGCACATGGTGGATGAACTGCCTGGTCTTCTTTTAGTTGAACATTCACGTTTTGAGGTCCCTCCTGAACCCCTAGAGTGATTGTGAGGCTTTGAGCGCAGGGGGAGGTAATTCCAGGTCTTAGCCACCATTGTGTAGAGCCTTGTAGGTGTGGATGAGAAACTTGAACTGGTATTTCTTCGCTACTGGTAGTCAGTGGAGTTTCCTGAAGTGAGGGGTGATGTGAGACCATCTGGGGAGGTCGAGGATGAGTCTGCCTGTGGTGTTCTGGGTAATCTGGAGTTTCTTCGTGAGTACGTTGAAGAGGGGTGGGCTTAGGATGAGACTTGGGTAACTCACAGGTGAAGCGAGGATTAGGGCGGGAGAATGACCTTCTGTGTTCTACCTGTGAGGTAGGATACGATACAGTGGAGGGCTGATCCTTGGATGCCATTCTGGTGGAGTCTGTTTAGCAGTGGGTGGTGGGAATACAGTGTCGAAGGACGCTGCGAGGTCGAGGAAGAGAAGGGCTGCTGTTTCTCTGTGGTCCAGTAGCATTCTTATGTCATGTGTGGTTGTGATAAGGGCTGTCTTTGTGCTGTGGTTTGTTCCGAAGCCTGATTGTGAGGGGTCCTGAAGGTTGTGGTGCTCCAAGTGTCTGTTGATTTGGATGTTGATGGCCTTCTCGCTAACCTTGGCTGGGAAAGGGAGGAGGACGATAGGTCTATAGGTTTCTTCAGCAGTGTCATTACGTTGGCGTGCTTGCATTTCTGGGGGAAGTAGGTAGTGGTGATTGAGGAGTTGAGGGCCTTGGTGAGTTCTTTTCTGATGGGTAGATTAACGAGGTTGAAGATATGGTGTGGGCATATGCTGTGGGGATATGGTGTGGTTAGGGGTCTGCTGAGGCTCCGGAGTAGATGAATCTCATGATGGACGCTGTTTACTTCTCAGAGAGGATGTTCCACGAGTTTAGCTGGTGTGGGTGTGTGTCAGTCATCGTGATGATGTTAATGCTATCCTCGGAGGGGGCTTGGGGTGCGAAGTCTTGGTAGTTGGTGTTGATTTTGATGTGAAAAATGTCTGAGAGGGTGTTGCAGACAGCTGGTGAGGGAGTGATGTTGCTTCCTGTCGCCAAGGGGTTGCCTCCGATCAGTAATTAGCTTAACTGGACCTTGCTTTGTAAAAACAATAAATATATTAGTATGATAACTATATCCTTCGCTGTCCCAACCAACTTAGACCTTACACCAGCAATCATCAACAACAAATTACCACCAAAAATTAAGACCAAAAGCCTATGCATCTAGATTAAGTCCAGTCGAAATTTCCTACATGGTGGCAAAATCTGTCAAAATTATCAACATTTTGTGCATAATACCCGAGTTAATGGCACTTATTGTAAACAAGATTTGGTTCGGGTAAAAATTCTACTGTGGGAGCATTTGAGCAACGTGAACAGACCAATCACGATCAATTGTTGGTCGTATTGATCACGAGCAGCTGTTGACCATGCAGGTTTGTGCTATTTTTTAGGTTTTTCAGTTTCCATTCTGGTTTGCAATATCATTATTTACGAGTCGCTTTCAACGGTGCAATTTGATATTACATCTGACCCCCTGTTTTCAAATAGTATGTTATACGAAAACAACAAAACAAGAATGCAATTTTCACAATTTAAATGCCACTACTGCGTACTTCAGCATGTGGTTCCTCCCAGTAATTTAGTAGAATTCTATTATTCGGTGATGTGTTTGTGCAGTTTTAAAAATAATCCACCAGGTGATGCCATAGCAGAGAATACAGCACCCACACAAGCCTCTTGCAAAAGGCGGCAAGAAACCCATCTTCCTTGTTTGAACCTTGCAGCAGCCAAGACAAGCAGTGATAAAAGTGAACAGATGGTCACCTCACTGATAGCAGCCACCCTGTCACAAATGCAAGAATGTGATTCTGTCATCAATGGAATCACGTATTATTAAGCATGTCGTGTCCATAGCAGCAGGTATGGCAGGTTAATGTACCATATTTTCCCGAGCGTGTCAGTATATGAACAGTAAAACTCCTACGAGTCTGCTCTTGGAAAAAATAAGCGTGTTCAGAGAAGTGTTTTGCTGTACAATAACTGTGGCGACTAAGATGATAATAGGAAATTAAAATAAATAGGTCATCGACGGCACCCTTAGCTGTATTTTTCCGCAGTTGAGACATTTTTACGACGCTTGTGGGCTATAATAGGCGAAAATGAGTGCTTGATTTGTGCTTTTGGGCAGAAATGGCACTGTTTTTTGGGGGGAGCAATATATATTTTCCATCATCAGATTTTGGCCAAAAGCAGGATGGAGAAAGGCAGGAAAGCAGGAAAATTGAAAGAGGAGAAAGATGGGCCAAAAACAGAGAATGTGGGGATGAAGTGACCTCACGAGACTGAGCTAAAGAGGCAGGTAACTTTGGGGAATGGAAGGGATGAGGTGGAATCAGTTGGTATTCAGCTTCCCCAACTTTGAAGTGCCCTCGGTGTGTTCCTAAAAACTATTGTCAAATCTATTTTAAAATTTCTTGTTGATATATAGGGTCCTCTTTCAGCTAGCCCTTTAATAAATTGATCTGTTATGCAATTCGCATTTTCCTTTTGCCTGCAACAGCATTCCCCATGTGGCAGTGGGTCAGCCATTGGTTAAATTCTCTGTGAGTGACAGTATTCCACTCTTTCACAAAAACACATCCGCATACAAACTGCTTCCCTGTGGTGCCAGATACTACCATGACAATGCGTGCTTTTTTTAGACCAAGAAATGCTTTTGCTATTAGCCATTTTTTTATATTGACATATGTATTGGGCAGGGCCTGGCAGTTTCCTCAACAAAAATGGTTTACTAAACCCATCTCAAAACAAGCATTAATAAAGTAAAAATAGAGATACAACCAATGCCAGACCTACTGACTTTGGTAATTCTCGTTTTTAAGTGCCCTAATTGGCCACATGATGGAAAAATGTCACACGAAAACAAACCTTTCATTGATAAGGCCCTTTAACTGAACTATTGCACAAACCGGTACTTGAGGTGTGCTCGTGCTTCTCGTGCTGCCCCACCAAAACGGATTGTCAACATATCTTATCTTTAAATTAATACATGTTCTACAACATAGCGCACATTCGCAAACAGGAGCTGTACCAGTGCTAATGTTTATTTAAAATGTACTTTAATAACTCGTTTGCACAAGAACGGGCATATTTGTCCCTCATCAGGGTGTACATAATATACTCATTCACAAAATATGCCACCCATGCAGAAACAACTGCATTTATGCAAAAGCCTGATCTGGGTGCAAAAACAGCGACCCATGCTAAAGACGCGGGGGCAAATGTAAGCGTAAATAAGCATTTGCAATGCACTAGGGTCTCACATTCGTCGGAGTTACAGCTATTCCTATTTGTAAACTCCCAACCGGATTTTTCTTGCATTAAAAGAAAAAAACAAGGCGATCGCGCTGCTACAGTTCACACATAATAATACCTATCGGCAAAAGTGCAATTATAAACGTAACCGGCAAAAGTGCAATTAACTGTGTAACAAGGTCGATACTATGCAAAGCGCTCAACTTCTGCCCAGGGAGATCGCGTTGCGAAAATCGAGAAAAAGTATTCCACAACCTGATGGGAAACAGCGAGCCTCGCATGTTTTCTGTACTTGGTCGCTGTGCTCGAGGAGGGCTAACCACCCAAAAAGACGTATGCGTGCCTTCCACTAATCAAAGAAAGCGGATTCTAACAGGCAAGCCAACGTGCCAATGAAAGAAACTGACGTGACATCGACGGGGCTCCGAGCCCTTTTCTAATACCTAAAGCGCCTCGCTAGCGATAAGCATGTGCGAGCACATGCGACGCAGGCTCGACCCTGAAAAAGGTGCAATCAGCCTGCGTTCACGCACAAGCTTTTCTTTCTACTATTTTGCAACAAATGTGTGCATTTGATATTGCTGGGCACAGCCATATGTGTAGCATAAATACTTTCCTATCATGAAAGAGAAATGTGTTAATGTTTATAATCTTGTTACCCGTTTTATAGAGAAAGCACTGCAAACATCTGCTAGTGATGTACTTCCAGCTCGTAGTGCCTACATTTGTGAATCTCAGGTTTGAAACCTACCAGGGCTAAATCAGAACTTCCAATGTTTTAAGTCCGCGCTGTGTGAAACTTAGGGCCTGATTTATGAAAAGTTAGCGCTGCCTTTGGGTCATTTTGTGACGCGAAAGCGACGTAAACTAAAATGACGCAAATGCGGCGCTAACTTTTCATAAATCAGGCCCTAACATTGTTAATTTCAGTGATTTTAAGAGCTTCTAGTGATGCTATCCCACACTTAGGCCAAAGTTCAACAATTGCTTTGATCAAGAACCTGCTCTTTCTCAAGGGTTCTGTGCACCATAATATCCCCTATTCCTCAACACAAGAGAGTGCAGTGTTCTGTCAAAAAAGAAACATAAAGAACCTGCGAATATTATGAAAATAGACTGACCACAGTATTTAGCGTCTTTGCACACTGCCAACAAAAGGCTATTAATGCATTTCAGAAAGCCTGGGGGCATTCTAAATACACTTGGATATTAAAACTCAATGAAGTGGAATTCAAACAGATTCAGAACTCAGAGAAAACAGAGCAAACATCAGTAAATAGGAATGTCACCCAGCCAATATTATGAACTATGGACTAACTCAGGGCATTAATCGAACGCATGGAGCTAGAAATCATTTTTAGGCGTTGAGAGCAGGGAAGTGAAAAGGGGAGCCCAGAACACTATGGTTGCCAATAGCTTATCAAATGTTTGGTGACCTCAGTGTTATTGGTATACTCAGGAAGGTTATGCCAATGCTTGGCAACATGATTGACGAAAATGACACCTGTTCTGTCACGTCGATAGCTGGAATGTTAAGTCCTTGCCAGACTAAAATAGATTTAAAGTAAATTAAAGTAGAGAAAGAAGAACAGGCTTGTTCAATAGCTAAAACATGCCACTAAAGTAGCATTTACAGACCCCATACAAGTGGACAGATAATCTGCTTTTCATCTGAAAACTCACGTTTTCGTTAGAAACAGGATTGCAAGTGACCCAGCGTTCTGAATATATTCCCCTGCATAAAGGAAGTCAAATATGAGCATAGAAAATGGCCCAGAATTTGAGACACACGTGTATGAGATTATGGCCCTCATTCTGACCCTGGCGGTCGGCGGAGAGACGGCGGTCGGACCGCGAACAGACCGGCGGTATTAAAAATGGCATTCTGACCGCGGCGGTCCCCGCCGCGACCGACCGCTACTTCTCCACTCCGACCGCCACGGCGGTCATGACCGCGGGGCTGGAGTTTGCGCACTCCGGCCCGGCGGTCGTCCCAAGACCGCCAAGGGTATTATGACCCTGCCTACCGCCGCGGTTTCTTGCGGGCGGGAACCGCCGTGCGAACCATGGCGGTAAGCACTATCGGGGCCAGGGAATTCCTTCCCTGGCACTGATAGGGGTCTCCCCCACCCCCCACTACCCACCCGAGTCCTCCCCCCACACCCTCTACCCCCCTGCCACCCCCCAGAGGTGGTACGAACCCCCTCCCCACCCCGACATGCACATACATGTACCCCGACATGCACACACCCCCAACATGCACATATACACACCCCCTACACACACATACACAACGGGGACACATACCCGCACACATACATGCCGACATGCGCACCTGCCGAACAGCACACATTACCCATAGACACAGCAGCACCCCCCGCCCGCATACACGCACTCACACACCCCCTCTACACACTCACACGCACACCCCCATGCACGCCCACATCACACAACACCTTACCTTGTGCGTTGGTCCTCCGGGAGGCGACGGGAGCCATAGGGACGTGACCGCCAACAGAAGACCGCCAACAGAAGACCGCCACACGGAAATGTGGGTCGTAATTCTGTGGGCGGTGTTCTGCTGGCGTGGCGGTGGAGGTTGACCAGTCTCCACTTTCCCGCCGACCGCCAGTGTGGCTGCTGGCGGTTTTCCGGCGGAACGCTCCCAGCGGTCAGAATGCGCACAGCGGCACACCGCCGCGGTCGGCGGTCTTCACCGCGGCGGTAACTCAGCGGTCTTGCGAAAAGACCGCCAAGGTCAGAATGAGGGCCTATGTGTTTTTTCTGCATCCTGCATGTTTCCCCCCTTTATGGGCCACTAACTTGTGTTGGCTCAGCAATACTGCGCGATAATGGTAATACCAGGTTGGGGTTTTACCACCACATTTGTTATGAAAGGTTGTTAGTGTTGAATTTCACCCTAGAGGTCGCTCTGAACTTTTTCTTCCATTTGCAATTCTAAGTCCTTTTTAGAACGATTTGTTTTTGCTGCTCAGCAGATTGCATATGCTGTGTTTTATCACATAACATACAATTAATCTCTTAGTCATTGCAAAAGAAATGCCAGCTATGTGCAGGATTTAACCCCCCCCAAAAAAAAAATCTTTCATTCAACATGTTTCAGAATGCAAGTCCACTCTAAGTTAGCACCACCTTCTAATCATAGAAATTACCTGAAAATATGCCATACAACATCAAGGCTCAACTTGCCCCATGGCTGACCCGCGTCACCTCCCAGCTAAGTCAATCAACTACTACACAATATAAATGCTTCTAGAGGCCCTTCCGGATTTAACTGGGGAAAGAGTATCGCATAGATACCGTTGACATCCACTTTACACTATGTACTACTCTTGCCACTTCCATGTTTAGTACAAACCGGACCTAACATTTCATGGGAAAGATCATGAACAGCGCTGCTTAATTTGTGCACGGAGGATCCAGCCCTCATTTTTGTTGACCAATACCTATTTTTCATCATCTAACTTTGATGCAGAGCAAGCAAGAGAAATGCAGAAACGGGAAAAAGAGGGATGAAGAGAAATATAGCAAAACCGGTGAAGGAAAAAAGTGGAGAAAAATGTTACATGCAGGAGAAGATAAAGAGACACAAAGTATAGAGTTGGAAGAAAGAGGCACGAGGAGGAATCGAAGACTAGGCAGTCTAGGTATTTCACTGCTCTGGTATCTGGAAGCGCTGGAGACAGACTCCTAAGAAAACAACAGTCTCTGCAGTTATTTTTTAAGAGGTCATTGCTAATAAACCGTTTCAATGTGTGAAGTTGAGTCTGCATAGACCTTAACCATTGTTTTTCAGTGTGGGCCTGCACAACAGCACAGTTGCATGCGTGAGAAGCAAAGTGCTTTATTCGGACATAAGCATATTGTTTCAAGTACTAAAGCATCAGCATTTCTGAAAAAATAGTAAAATGCTAGTTCACTAACTGATATCCCTCCCGCCCATATAAGCGCCTTGTCTTTTCTTGCTATTACCCATTAACCCTGCCTCTCCTTTTCTTTCCCTTTTGCAGCAGGGCTATATTTATCAGGCCAATATTGCAATTTAAATTGGTCTTCACTGACAACAGCACCTCAGCTGAACGAAAATACATTCCCACACATGAGGTAGGTGGAGTCGCACTTGGGATCAATACAGGGGTTGCAAAAAGAACCGTAGCAAACCTCAAGGCGCCTTGGCTAGCTCAGTTATAATACAAATGCAATTTGAATTGAGATGCCCATCTCAGATCGGGTTATCAAGCACTTAAGACCTCCATGTTTCGGCCACTAGAGAATGGCTCTGGGATATAAAATATTGATTACTGCTCAAGGAAGCCTACCTAGATTTCACTTTTTGTGGTCAGGGTTTGCATGAACAGGTAGATGGATTTTTCTTGGTTTGACCTAAGATTATGGTACGAATAATTTTGCAGAAAGATTGTAACATCAGCTGGTGATAATTTGTTTGAAATAGTAACAATCTTCAAATCAGTGAATCCTAAAACTGATCCATTGCCAAATCCACTTAAACCTTCATACTCCAGCTAGAAATCTTTTTTCAGTCAGTGATACAAAGAGCATGTTCCTAACCTACTTAATCATTACTGGAAACCTGGGGACCACTCTGAATTAATATTGGAATTGGGGACTCAAATAAGTTATTACTGGAAGCCAGGGAACCTGACCTAAGCATGTTCGAGGATCTGAACCGCTAACAGATACACAAACAATACAGAAACAAGCACTCATCAAACAGATACACAAATTATGAAATACTTTATTTAATTCACAAACAAATATATAAAATATCAAAATTTTAATTTTAATAGGAGGGTTGGAGCATTTCTAAATTCAATTGAAGCCACTCATCATCCATACTCTATTCTGTATGATACACTGACACTGTTCTCACAAATCAACCTCAGGATGCTAACTTAATTTTTAGCCTCCAATTTCACATTTCTTCACATTTACAGAACATTTTAAATGTTGAAATTGCACATTTAGCTTCTTTATTTATACATACTGTATTAATCAGTTAATAATATTACATTTTTTATGTAATTGCGGACCCCCTGAGTAGGCTTCGTGGACCCCAAGGACTCCCCTGTCTTCAGGTTGGGAAAAATTATCTATGGCATTGCCTCTGTCTCACTATAGCTTTCATTTATTTATCTCTTTTCCTGTTAATGGTCCTTCAGCATCGCTTTCCCCTTCTTTCTCTCCTCATCTCATTATTTTAACTCTCAAATCTTTCATTTAATTCCCCTTTCATCTGCCTCACTTGGTTGTGCTATCTCTCTGTGCTCTTTTCATTCTTCATAACTCTATTGTTTCTTTCTCACACATTCACTATATACTTTTAATAAATAAATACACACTCCCTTGTACACGGACAGAAGCACATAGATATATCTTATGCACATGTGTAGTGTATATTGTGCTTTTTGTTATCATTGTTAACTGTCAGGCTCAAAAGAGATAAAGCATTAAGTGTGTCTTGAATTGTCTTTTCTCCCTTCCGTACAAAAATAGTAGCTAACACGCTATTTTCTGTGCATCCTCATATATGATTTGTGCTTGCTGGTTTTGGTGTGTTATAAATATATAGGTATATAGCCAGGCATAGGATTCAAGGGCTTCAATTAGTTGCAAGTGCCAATATATGGACCACTGCTATTGACCTACGCTTATATCAACTCAACAATAGCGACTGCCAGCACATCCTCATGATGAACATTCATTATGAAGTATACATTTCTGATTCATACCTCCACATACACTTACCTATTTATGTTTCCAGTCAATGTTGTAGCATTGATATAAGTGCAGGTCGATACTAATATAACTTCAACATTGTAGTTGGGCAATGGTTACATCTGTGTAACAATATATCTTCATATTAAATAGGTATGTGTATATTAGTAGAACTATTTTTCGAGTCATTGCAACGTGTAATCCGTAGGAGAGTAAGCAATGTTTTCACATTACCTAAGCTGCACTATGGAATTTTGCCTTTGCACTTTAGTGGTAAGTAGGGGAATACATTTTTAGTTTCTGCCCTCCCTCCAAAAAATGGGCCAGCTGATCTAAAGACGTTGCAGCTGCATAAGTTTGCAAATGAAAAACCGGAATTTTCAGGGCCCACATCACAAATGATGCAGTGCTGTAATGTGTATTAGAAATTGCAATGGAAGGATTCTGGATCATTGCAAAATGCAACAAAGGGGCAGCCATTATGTGTTCTTTCTCTTTGCGATTCACAGGGGAATGAGCACATGCATTTCAACATTGTTTTACAGTCTCAAAGCATTGAACAGTTAACCCCTATTAAGGGTTGGTATTAAACATTCGCAAATTGTCATCCGTAACAATTTTACAACTTATTCTGTCAGAGCAGACTACAGACATTGAGAGGTGCAAAAAGTGGTCCCATGGACAACCGCAAACACCTCCACCCCAATATTTTATTCATAATATTCCACTGTTTATGAAATTGAGGTGCCTGTCCCCTTTAAGAACAGAAATCTCACTGTAAGCACAATGCAAAAATGAATTCGAGGATTGAGGTCTTCTGTTTCCTCCAAGCCTCTGTCCCAGGATCCCCTCTTTTCCATAAGGAGTTACAATCAAATACCTGCTTCACTAACATTCAAAAGGTGACGATTGTGACTTTTTGTGAAAAAAAAAAAAAAACTTTGTGCTTCAAGCTTTTTAAGCATCCCTTTCACTGCAAATGGAGATGCTCAATGCAGCACATTAAGTTATGCTGTGACCAGACTCTTTTATTCATCACATTTAACTCTGTTTATTAGGCCTCATTTAGTTTCACTAAAAGGACTGTTACTTCAAAAAGAAATAACTTTAACACTTAACTCAGTAAATCATTTTACTTTCTTGGAGAACAAACAAACAAACGCTGATCGTGACATCCTCATAGCAAGCTTTTATGAAAATGCCCAATTCACTCCAGCTGGGGAATGCATTGCATGATATCAGAGCCAGATGTGATATGGTCAGGTAGAGATACCCTCATGCCCACATATCATTCCTTGGAACCATCACGGAATATATCCTACATCATATAACATCAGGCTGGCTCAGAGTACCTTCCTTATGTCAGTGGGCTTTGTGACTGACCAACAACATCAAAATACTGCAAATATTTTGGGTCAGATTCACAAACTGGACTTTGTTGTACACTTTGTAGTACTAAAACATACTACAAAGTTCTATCCATAAACTGCACTTTTGTAGTAACCTGCAATTTTTGTAGTAAATGCCTATCTCCTTTAATTTCCGTGGGAGGGAGTTACAGAATCAGTGATTGGCCATGTGTACTGAAGACCTTAATACAAAAGAGTAAGTTATTATAAAAGTTAATTTTAGTGAATTCATAAAAATAGTAAACGTACTCAAATGTGTAAGCAACCTTTGTGAATCAGACCCTATGAATCGAATCAAGTCCCAGAGAGCATTGTTAGAGGTGATAGGAAAATAGGAGTTTTTACTTTGCTTTTTGTTTGAGTTTTCTTCTTTAAAGATTTTCTAAACTGTGAAAAGAAATGGGATGTTTCCTAGAACTAAGAAGTCCTGGCTTCCTATCAAGTTCTAGGTAGGTTGTTGTGTCATCTTCCACATCTAGAATATGACTCACCCTTTGCCTACTAAGGAAGGCTTACATTCACCAAAAATACCTTATAGAAGACATTGGATTCAGTCTTTCATTACAGGTCATTGGTTCAGGCTTTGCTATATTTGCTTAAGGAAGTCTCTCAAAATCTTAATGGACTAAGGGCACCAATCACTATCCACCTACAAATAACAGATACCCAATGCTACGCTGGTGAGCCACAACCCTAAAACTGACCGTATAGTTTCACACTGAAAGGCATTCAGATTTGAAAATATTATTGGGGGTTTCATTTTGGTAATAAATACATTGATGTTATATGAACTACAATCAGAACAAGATGGTGGTATGTGCAATTTGTATTCCTTAGGTTCGATTTCTCAAAATGCTGGTGCAATCAAAAGAAATGTTGCATAAAACCTAGTTATGAAGAACTGGTTAGCTGTGCCCATTCCTTCTTTCCTCCCCTCTCCTCCCTTCCCTTCCTCCCTCTGCTTCCCTCCTTTCCTTTCCTTTCATTTCCTTTTCTTTCCTTTCCTTTCTTCCTCTCTTCTTTCCTCTCTTCAATTCTGCCAGCGTTATTTCACCTAATTTTGTAAATTTGATGTTGCACTTGATCCATGCAATTCCTGACATTCCACCTTTATGCAGCACAGTGCCCAAAACAATACAAATAACCAGAACACGAGTGGGTGTTGCTTGCATTCTTATGCTACTTTTTCAAAGCAAAATATGGCTCTATGTCCAAAATATGCAAAAGCACATTATACTATTTTCCCAAACATTCCTAACATTTAATTAGTAGAATGCTTGAAAGTTATCATTATGGATTGTGGTAATGTGACATGTCGTCTTTTATGATATATTTTTCTGGCTAATTGTGCTATTTAAAGCCTATTTCTCTTTTCACTTAAGTTCTTCTTAGAAGGTATGGAAATAATGGTACCACTTCTAACATTTTGGCCAGTTAATTGTTTTGATGCTATTTCTTTTAATTGAGTGATGGCTGGCATAAATTCATCCTTACTGCCCTATTTCCTTTGCTCTTACCATTACTTCATTCTCATCTCTCCAATCCACCTTCCCTGCTAGATATGTTCCTTTCCTTTGATTCTCTCTGTAGCTTACATGGTAGAAAGTCTCCTGTTCATCACGGTTATCTCCAAAGTTTTCTATTGTACTTTATATCTGTTTTTTTGTTAAATTCCCAGCCTTTTGCTGATCTAATTTTCAGAGGTTTGGGTCCTGAATAACAAGCAGAGAATGTTAGGTATAACTTAATATCGTATGTTGAGGACAAAAATATTTCCTTGTAAATATGTGTAGGTTTCTCTATACATAACTCCACATATATGTATCTTGACACTACACATATATATTTAAGCTGTGCAAATATGGAGTTAGGAATATTAAAACAGTACCTCCCTGTATGATATTTTGATCCTCAATATTTTTGGTACGATATTCCCAATTTGATAGTCCAGACTACAACTTTTCCACACCGGCAAGCGTGAACAGATTGTTGGTGAACTAACAAGTACCATTTGTGAGAGGCTGCACAACGAGAGATTGGCAGTTCTGATTATTTTGGAAGATGTGCTGTATTGCGCGTGTGGTGCTTACCAGGGGGTGGGCGTAGCTCTCTAAGACGCTGTCCGCACACAGAGACATTGTCTCCAAGCATTACCGTGATGCGCGCTGTAATTATCTTCGGACTCCCAGCCTTGTCCAAGAGAGACAATTATTTCTGGGCTGTCTTGGCCCGTGCGGGCCTCGCTCTGAAGGCCCAACTGCGGCGTGGACTGAATTACCCGCTAATGGAAGATTAGATCAGAATTAAAGCTGGTTAACCATAATGGAGATGCTGTGATCAGGTGCGTCCCGCCGCGCGGCCGTGCGTCCCGCGCGCTCCCCTCATCAAAGGTAGATTGAGCAGTTTCTCAGATGCGGCGTTATCAGCCTGGGTTTAATGTAAATCCCGTTACCGCTGCTTTGTCCGATCTGCCCGTAGCTTTGTTCTGAACCTTTCAGTGACAGTTCAGTGAAGCAGAGAGCTCGGCGAATTGATATTATAAACCCACGCACTTGTTTTATTCCTTGCAAAGGCAGCTGAATATAACAGAAGTGTTTATTTGTAGTGAATGGAGGGTGGCAGCTACTTTATTGCTTTCGCGCGAGGAGGGAGCTCTTCTATATGCAAACGACAGGCAAGGCAGCTAATAACATAATCAAATACATATCCATTTCCCCATCTTATAGCCCTGTTGAAAAGATAATGCAAAGTGTGCCAAGATGCGAACCTGGGTCCCCCATTGGCTTTTAACAACAGTGTCACTTTATTATCTGAAACTGATTCGTGAAAAAAAAAAACATAATTTAATTTAAAGCTAAGAAATTATCCCTGTAAAGAATGCACAATCTTGTACTTTTGACTTTCTTCAGGCCAGCACAGCTTGCCAATTTGATAATCTCCAGCTTTCTATTGCTGGAAAATGTGCGTGTGTATACCATACATGCATTACTCAGGGGTGGCTCCTCCATGAGGGTGGAGAAGCGTTGCCCCCGCCAGCAGCGACAGCTGCAAAACTTTTACCAACAACGATAATAAACTGTGTATATTATTGTTGTGTGGTTAAAGGGCGGGGCCACTGGGGTGACGAGCTGTGAGGGGGAACTCATGTGTCTTTGGTCGGCCGTCTCGGGCTGGCCAAACACATGCACAGGAGGGTCTCTCTGCACAGGCTCCAAGTCTGCCTGGGAGTGTCCTGGCTGGAGGCTCCCAGCCAATCCTGACTATGTGGCATCAGTTGTAGGTCATTCAAATCTAGTCCTTCCTTCTATGAACAATTGTAAACTAGAGTGTTACACCAGTTGGCTCAACTGACTTGAACCTGAACTACAACTGGTAAACACATTGGCGTATTTATTGAAAGCACTAGACTTGCAAATGGTTTCCTTTATGACAATGAATCATCAGGTAAACTTAAAGATGACATACTCTATGTCCTATCATATGATAGAAGAATATTATAAATCACAGAAGAGTACAATGACTATGTATAAAAAAACAAGAGGCTCTTTAAAAGATCAGGGAACTCAAATGTGACTAGCGATATAACTTTCAAAATGGGGCGTCAATTTTTGCTCCTGTCCATGACCTACAGAACAGATTCAGCCTGTCAATACTCCATTTTGGTTACTTGCCTCTACCATAGCACACTAGGCAATTTGTGGTGGTACTTTGCTGTGAAACATGAATTTGTGTCAGACTGCAGCCTGCCCAAGGTGTAATGAGAGGGCTATGAAGGAGCAGCACAGTGCTTGCTGATTGGTGAAGGTAGCCAACCAGAATTGCTTAAATAGCAGGCTATTTCAGAAATACTGTCTGACTGCCCTCGTACAGTCACTGTTGATCTCTGTGGATAAACCATTCTCTTTGGCTTTTAGATAGACATTCAAAATAGCTATGAGCAGTCCATGCTTCCATACAATGTGTGTAGACTGCAGAGGAGCACGTAGCGTGACCACAAGAGGTTTTCTTGTGTTCAGACTAAAAATTCTGTTTTCTTTTTCTGCCAACTGACATTTTTCAGCCCCACTCCTACTACTCATGCAGGCAAATACAAGGTGAATTGCACCTTATTTATGAATTTTGGGGTAGGTTTCGGAGAATTCATTTTACCAAACCCACAAATTCAGAATTTGAATCAATGCTTTCTCTTGTAAAAAAAACGATATTTGAGAAGTTCTAGTTGAATAAATAATTTACAGTATTCAGCCTAAGGCTTCACAAACGTGTTTTTCTTTCACCAACACATTTTTGAAAATGTTCCTGATTCTAACCCTTGCTGAGCTTACAAAGTTTCCACGTCTACGTCCAAATTATCAAAGTATTTCCACATTACATGATAGTTTCCACCATGTAGCACAATAATTTTCACTCTAATGTGGGTAAGTGCTAGTTAAGGCAGCAAAATATCTCTATTAGTGATTGCATGTGTCATGGGTCCATAACTTCTCTATTTTGGAACAGGCTTTTAATAGGGCCCACCCAGCTTCAATAACCCTAGACCCACACCAGACAACCTCATCTAGAGCTAAGTGGGACCTCGAAAGTTCTCCCATTTCTGAAGAAAACTATACATATGTAGTAGATTCCACTGGCTGAATTTCCTACGCCATACTTATTGTGCAGAAATTGCAGCCAGTTAATTCTGCTCGATATTTAGACTATCCTCTCGAAATTTGAAGATTTCCAGTTCCCTCAAAACTTTACCTGGGGCCCTTACAAAGCCCTTGTATTCCAGCTGTCCTTCTTACTACTCTTTTTGCCTTAGTTCATGCATTCAAGTGTCCCACTCAACAACATTATTTCAACGATCCGCTCAGGCGACCAACGTTATTCAGTGAATCAATGTTGCTTCTTATCTATGTAATGACAGGTCACAGCACAACAAAAATATATTGGATGGATTCTGGATGGTGCAGCCTCACTCACGCTGGTGTGCTCTGACAGTTCCTGCTAGCAGGACAGTGTTACATCCTGTTTCTATTTGTATATTGTGCTTATAGTAACTTCTTTTAAAAGTGTGTTTCTATCACATAAACAGTTGTCATCAGTTTCTTCTGTGAAAGCTGGAGTACCCCCTTTAAGTGAGCACATTCTGATAGATCCCAAGTTTGTGAGTGTCAAAAAAGGCTGAATTTAGCCTCATAGATTTTGTTCTACGTTTAGAACACATGTACCTATTTTTTTAAATCTCAATAATCTCCAGGAATAGCCCTGTGGAGGTGTGACAGTCATATAATTTAAGCAGTACTCACAATTACACAAGCCAGTACCGATTATTGGAGTGTGTCTGCCCCAGACCAGCACTAGATTCTGTTGTTTTTCTGCTCTTAAGAGGAATCACTCACACACAGTCTCTAAAATGGGATTAACCCACGAAAAAAGTGTTTACGCCGAGAACATTGCAAGTTTGAGGTTGTGAAACAACTCATCATGGCATCTAGGATCATGGGGCACCCCATCAGAAGATGAATTCATATGTTATATCACACCATATTTCTCAAATTTTACTCGTGAGTGAATCGATTTGGAAGTGGATATTCATATTCTAGGAATCCCAAACATAACTATATTTTAGTAATTTATATAATCTAAGTTGCATTTAAGTGCACAAATGACATTGTGACTCAAGTGCTCAAAGGTTAGATTTGCCCACGCCTAGCAGTCCTATTTTCATTATAGATAGATTTTTAAAATGTCAGCTTTCATATTCTTTTCTTTGTAGCTGTTATTTTTTGTAACACATCCTAGACATAATAAGGTCAATAATACAGCTGGGAGTGAAGAAATAATTTGAGGCAACGTCAATGGCCGACACAAGGGGATGAGGGGGTCGACTGGGCATTATGACGAAAGGCGAATGGTTTTCAAGACCCTGTGCTCCTGAAAGGCTATGTACTAATAGATTTTTATTTGAAATAAGCCTGACATCTTTATAAATAATGAGTCAGCTTAAATTAAAATACCGCAAGATGGTAACAGACGTTTACCTGTACTTGAAAAAAAATGTTTTGATTCCTGACAAAAACAAAAACAGAAGAAGCATGCTATAGGCCAAACATCACGTTTTTAGCTCGTAAAACATCTGACTACATATGCATGCAAGCTATTAACCGCAACAACGGCAACAATACCTGCAGTCACTCTTACCTGCCTAAATGTATTGGTGCTATGACTTTATATGAAGTAAAGTTACAATCTCACCTGAGCAAAATGTCTTAACTATTCACATGCTCCTTTCAACAATACCCTTGAGGACGTTTATATTGATTGAACGCATGTACATTTTTTTTCACTGCAAGCAAGTTCTCTACTTTTGGTAGCTCTAGATTTGTGTAATTTCACTTGAACCTTTGCCTCTATCCAATGAAACCATTGTTGAAAAATGAAAGTACTGCCCCTGTTTCTATGTCTGATGGATCTATTAGGGTCCAGAAGATCTGTGTCCATTTTCATTGTGTAAATCCTTGACAGATGCTGCAGGAGAGATGTGGTATGCAATGTGTATCTACATCAAGTCTATAGTTCATGCTTAGTTGCTTAAAATATTGAGAGGCAAATTAATGAAAAGTGGTGCTGCACCTAGTGCAGTGCCACTTTTCTTTCACCCCTTGGCGTCCCCCTAACACCACCATGTGTGCACCATATTTAAAATACGGCGCACCATGGTGGTATTCAAGGGTACTAGCACCATAATGTTTGATGTGAGTCTGGCACTTTGCAGGATTAGCGTAAAAAATGTTCACAGTCATCCTGGAAAGCACCCACATGTCCATTGAAAACAATGGGAGCCTCCCTTTAATGCCTGCTCCTAGCAGGCATTAAGAATGCCAATAAAAATGACGCAAATAAATCTCTAAGATAATTTTGTGCCATTTTTCCAGCCCCCCCTAGCGCCGGAACACCCCCTTGCAATACATTATGCTTGGCGCAGGCATAATGTGGCGCAAGGGGTTACCAAGTGGCACAATGCATGCATTGCGCCACTTTTTAAAAATACACCTTGCGTATTTGGCCTTCCAACACCACATTTGCATTAAAAAAATGACGCTAATGTGGCGTTGGAATGGTGCTAGTCCCTCTTAACTCTGGGCCTGAATGTGTATCTGTTGATGGCATTGTACCTTAATTTCTGTACTTGAGTGTTACGTCTTTCTCCATTCCTTTAATTCATGAGGCCTTTGAGGTTCTTTGGCATCTAGATAACATGTCTTGTGCATGCTTGTTTAGGTTTTTTTTAGAAATCGTGTTTCTAGCAGATAAAATCATGTTTTAATTAGTACTCTCTTTTCACCGTACCATTATTCTGAGATTTGGTGATTAATTACCAAATGCAAGAAGCAGGTATTTCCACTTGAGACATAGCAAAGCCTTATCTTCTCCAGGAGCCTTGACTCAATGGTCAAATCCTTTGAAAAAGTCAGCAGTGGTACTACTTGCACTACAAATGATTAGTGTTCCAGTTTTTTCTTGTCCTATCGTTAAAGTCATTTGGCGCAGAAACAAAACATGACATATGAATATAAGAACACAGACCACTTTCATGCATTCTGCATTCAAACCATGGACTACAGTACTAGCAAAGAACAGGATAAGCTATATTCACCAGACTTTACCCAATCATTTTATTAAAAGGCATTTTGATGGATTCATAGCATACAGAATACAACTAAAAGAAACAAAAACCTGTGTAGCTGTTGAGAATAAAGTGATACTTTCTTGGTATATAACGATGCCCCAATTCAAGCTCCTAAAGCTTAGCTATACCTTATGTGCATTGACTATCTGTTGTACATGACCTGGCTATCTTTATGAAGAAATTGTGATTTTTTTTTCGCTTTTTCTACCCAGTCTATGCTGTCATCCCATACCAGACCATTAGGACTCTGGACACTTCCCTGTTGTCTGGCAGCTGGGCAGCGAGAGCCTGTGCTACGAAGATAGGGTAAGGGAGAAGAGGATGTGGCTGGAGCGCCAAACTCTGGCAGGCCCCATGCAATAGGTTTACAGAATACCTGTGGACGTTCCGGCCTTGCTTTCCAAGATGAATACTGCTGCATGTGTTACCCCCGTTGGCAACACTGTTGGCCACATTTAAGGTCTGACTGAATAGGCTGACAGAGCCTGTGGGCACCTGCTCTCATGATAGGAATCATGTGAGGGGTCTAGACTTGTGTGGTCTCTACACTGTCCCCAGAGGGCCCCAGTAGAAGAGTCGGTGGTTGGCTTTGAGCCGGATGGGCACCTCCAAAAGGAGGTGCCCTGGGGGAGAAACCCCTACCAGAAAGGAGCTGGCCGGACCCCAAGGTGGGAAGCGGGTTCCCAGAGTGGAGATGCAGGCATGGGTGCTCCCCAAGTGGGGAGTCTGCGCTAGCCAGGGTCTGTGGGACCAGCCATGCTTGGACCTAGAGTGTGCCTCAGTCCTCGAGGACCAGGTTAAATATGGGCCCAGCAAAGCTGGCCATACCAGCATAGCCATGTGGTGGAGCCCCCTGTGGTGCACTGGCACAGTAGGCCAGAAGATGCCTTACCGCATCTAGGTACCATGTGACTCAAGAGCCTAGGAGCTCGGAGCACTTACCCTATGCCAATGCAGGGTGAAGGTGCCCGCACCATCCATACGAGGTAGAAAATGGCACCATCACCCATGTGCGGGTTTGAGTACCCAGGCTGGGCCAGGTATGGTTGGGGATTGGCCTCTCCAAACCGGACGTCCATGTCTACAACCGGATGGACAGGTTGCTGTGTGGATACACACATGGCCGAAGTGACAATGGCGCACGTATTTACACACAAGAATTCACAATAGGATCGGAGCCTGAAGTCTAAGGGCGACTGATGCGCATGAGGATTGTGGTGTGGCTGTAACCAAAGTGTCACCTGCCTTGGGAGGTTGGTGCATGCGCAGGGGCACAAGTGACCAGGAAGTGCCGAACACCCATGCATGTTCACACTGCCACTGAGAGCAGCTCTACCCATACAGTGATATGGGACACCAAGGCTTATTAAGTCTGATTGCAATAAGGGATTGCAGGGCAGCAGCCTCATACTATTTAATATCATTTGACTCTTGGTAATGGTAGCTTTGTCACCCCTGACCATGAAGTGCTACTTCTAGGAAGTGGGCATTTCTAGGCATTGGGGCTGGTTCTGGTGCCCCGTAAATTAGCCGTCATTCCAGGGATCCCTAGGGAAGAGCAAATCTGCACATTTGCGAGATGACCACTATAAAACTCAGGCATCCAAAATGACATATCCCTGCCATTTGGGGCCTGGTGAGACAGATGGGGGGAGAAGTTGTGACACTTGCCCTCCCTGATCCAGAGCCTGGCACCCATAAATGTAAAGAACTGCATTCTCGAACTCCAATGCAGACATGGATGAAATTTAGAGGAGAAATCTGTGGTTCAATGGAATACCCTTCGTACCACCCCCCCACTTCAAAGGCTTTACTTAGTATAAATAGGGGACCAGTACAGTTGGACCGCATTAGTACACAGTCAGAGGAATCTGCGTGCCCAGAAGGATACCTGTCTATGGAAGGGGATCTGCACACCGTTCCTAATTAGAGAAAGGCCTGAGGCTGATAGCCTGCTGTTCTGTGACATTCTGAAGTGGCTCTCCAAGGGCAGGTTTGCTGCCCACTGTTCTCTGTGGAGGTCTCAGGGACATCAAAGGCCTCCTGAGAAGGACCTACATTGTGATCGGTACATCTGTAGAGTGGTACCCTCTGTTTACGCATGCATAGTGCCAGACTCCACCTGGCAGGAATATTGTGCGAGTAGACCAGGAACTAAGTCTGGAGATCGGACGCACCATGTACGGGGTAGCAATGTACTTCTCATGCTACTGGTGTGTGGCCCTTCATCGTGGGGAGCACTGAGCCCCACAACAGCTTGTGAAGCGAATGGATCACTGTTGCTGGGCCCTGCCTAGGGCTCGATGAGGCCGAGTGGGAGCATTTCTCCAGTGTGACCCTCAATTTCATGTTCATTGTTTGTGCTGCACCGGTTCATGGATTGGAACCTGCGGAGGTGTGGGTACAACCAGAGGAATGCTTTACGTGCCTAGCACTGCATGACAAAACATGCGTTGTATGTTTGTTTGGAGAGTCCTGTACTGCTATGGTCTTAGTGTACTGGGCAAGGTACCTCAACCACGAAAGGTACAGGAACCAAGTTCTGAGTGGAACCAGAAGGTCTGGTGTTGTTCAAGTCATCACTCACTAGACTAATGCCTCCTGTCGAGGGGAATGCAATGCTAGGATTTCGTTGAAGAAACCTGGTGGCACCCGGGCCACAGTCATCGGAGGTATAGCACTGAGCACTTTCTATGGGGGATCAAACCTGTCCGGGGCCACTGGAAGTTCACGGGCACTGTACAGGGTATCTCCAGTACGGAGACATGGACCTGGTAACTTGTTGTGTGCGACCTGAAGTGTCGAGGGCTGGTCAAGCCAACACGCTCCAACAACGCCTCTCCATTCTGGAGGTGCTGAATTTGGTTACTATTTGGTAACACTGGATTGTCTAGCAGGACTGGTTGCCTCAGAGTCTAATGGTTGGCTTCAGTGATCATCCCCCTGTGTTTTGCAGACCTCTAAGTGAACCTCCTATTGGAAACCTGAATGTCTTCTCCTTAATTGTTACTAGCTGTTGTCTTTCCGGTCCCCTATCTTGATTCCGATACCTGGGGAGTTGTGACTTAGCTGTGAGCGGTTGGGTGCCTAGGAGAAATTTACTATAATAATTGAGGTTGCGGTGGGGTAAGGTTAACTGGGGGCTGGTTGGTTGGTTGGCTGGTGGAGGGCGAGTTGGGACAGAGAGGGTGTGCAAGCTTATGGGCGTCCACTTGGACAGTTATCAGGGCATTCAATTAGGGTGCAGGAAGTGAGTGCTTATGAGAATGTGTGCATGCATACTAGTGACAACTGATACCCATGTCCCATCCCTAGGCATGGGGTGGATGTGAGGGAGTGAGTCTGAGCATGAACAAGTGAGTGCTGGGGCAGCACTGTTGTGTTGCTGGGTACTTGGGCTCTGACAGGTTCCTAAGGCTAACATCACATTTGACTACAACTGCTGAGCTCGTGGGTCTACGTGGGAGTGTGGCTTACTGTGATATACATTGTGTTGCTACTGTCAGCCCCTGGGCACACCCTGAATTGCATGTGTTACACTGATCATGGGTACCATGAGGGTGGGCCTAGTGCTGACCATGGGTGGGCACCTTATGGAGGTGTGGGGAGGGAATGAATGGTTTCCTCAAATGCATATACAGTGATCAGTGTTTAAGAAGATGGGTTCTATTATTATGTGCTGCGTGGGTCATTGAGATTCACACCCAGACGTAAATTGCATATTGTTGTGTGTTGTGTGCTCATTTACGCTGAGAACACATTACAGTCAAACTGCACTAATCATGTGTGTATGAATACAAGTTTTCTATACATACGTATCTTCATACTATTTTTGGGGGTTGTCCACCTGGGGTGTTGTGGGAACATGCTGTGCAATTGCTTTACACATTGCCTCCGGGGTAATCCTGACTGCTCCGAGCCACGCTACCCTAGGGTGAGTGCAGGTCATCTAGTAGGGGTACTTGACCACCCCGGACAGGAGTAGCACATTTTACCTGGCTGAGCTTAAACTGTAGCCAACCGGATCATGTCACCTCCAACACTAGCCCTACAAGTTCTCAGAGGCAGTAAGTGCTATGTAAATGGAATTACAGTAAAATACAACTGCTTTTCAGTGAATCCTCTGTAGAAGGGCTGCAGGCAGTGGTTAATTAGTTTTTAAAAAGTGCAGGATCCCAACATTTTGCTTATGAACCCAGTGCCAGAAATGCCAAATTAATGTATTGTTGAATATCTTGGCTATCTAGTTTTCTTTCTGGTTCATGACCCGTTCTTTCACTGCCCTACAGTTCAATTTTCTTGCCAAATGCTTGCAAGTTCTTTCTCATCCCTGTTTCCTCCCTTGTCACGTTCTTCCTGTCTTTATATTCCTCCTTTTGTTTCTTTTTTCTGCCTTTCTTACTCACTTGTTTTGAGTCAAAAATCTCATGATGAAAAATAAGTCAGAGGCCCCCAAATGAGTTATGTGTCCACCACAAATTAAGCACTGGCTGCAGGATTAGTGCTGCACATATACAGTTGTCCTCACTGCTTATGGTACTGATCCGTGGAGTAGCTCACACTATAGAAGGCATTAATTAATTTTCAGTCATGTCGGTGTAATTTTAGTCATTTTCATCCATTGTTATGTCAAATTCCAGAAATTGTACTATCACATAAACGTGACTTATCTATGTGCCTTTTTCGACAAAACGTTAGCACTAGTGCCTTTAACAGCATGCTGTTTGCAACACTTGTGTTAATTGCACTTTTTTAGTGCAAAATATATCCTCAAAATTAAAATGGACACCCCACGATGCATTTCATGGTAAAAAAAACAATCCATTTTTGCCGTTTTTGCATTCCACATAATTACTCATCATTTTCCTGAAATTTCGCATAGTTAACGCAAATTTAAATTACAAAAATTTTGCTCACTTCTATGACCTCGTTTTTATCACAGAATAGTTGAAAAACTTCGCTTTGTGCAACTCTACACTTGAGGAGGCAGCGAAGTTAGGAAAGTTGCACACTTCCCTATCACTTGTGAATCTCATTAATTCTACTGTTTCAAGCTGTTTAATCCACTCCGTCTTCCGCGGAGTTGAAGAGCTTGTCCAAAAGGAGCTGCGCGCAGCAGTTTGTTCACTGAAATGGGAAGTGACAGGCTTGAGAACAGAAAATCTCTGCCAGAAGCTCGCGGCTTCCCTTTTTCACGCAGCCTCTGGAAATGGCGCGTCTGAGGGCACATTAATATGCCACCTGACCCACGTCTATCTAATGTAATCAGGACGAATAGTTGTATGTCATGCTCTATCAATTTGTATAGTGACAAAGAAATTGAAGTATAACCACAACATCTTTCTAGAATTATTTAAAAGTAATGCTATTATGCAAAATAGAACTTAATGTTTTATTCTATTTCATTGATTGCCATCCTGTGTAGCCAATGCTCATTCTTCTCAAATAGTTGATATGGCCGCTTTGATGATGTAAATCATATAAATATTAGATTGTTATCACAGGGACACGCAGTTCAGCTATTATAGAGAGAAGTTGTGCCCATGTGCTGAGGCTCCCATGCAATGGCTCTGCATTACCTGAAATACTTGACTCATTTGACGACGTTTTGACAGGCATCGACGAGTGTGGCAACAGTTGAAGTGCTTGTACCAAACAAGTATTTGCAATGCAATGGGTCTCACATTTGCTCGAGTTAGAGCTATTAGCGTTGAAAATTCCAAACTGAAATTTTCTTGCCACATAATTTGAAAATGAAACGTAAAACAGTTGCCATAAGCAAGCCGATTCAAAGAACCACGGCCGCCATGAGCATGAGCACGAAGGAGAGGTACAAAAGGAAAAAGTAGTTTTCTCACAGTCAAATGTATCGGCAAAAGTGCAATTGTCCATACAACAGGGTTGATGGCTAAGGCGGTAACAAATATGCCCAAAGGAGGGACAAAATGTAAAGCACTTACCAATGATAACAAAGGATTTCTGAAAGGCAAGTTTATGAGAAAGTGATAGTGATGGATGTGCGGTGGGCGTGGTTAAAAGCCCGCAGATAGATTACAACAGGCCAGAGCGCTTGCTACTCGACCTAAATGTGAAGGCAGTACAATGCTTGAACAGCCAATGGAAGGTGGGCTATTTTGTCACCTATTGTTTCTAATGTAAAATCTTGTGTCCACAGAAAGCAGATGTGGCCTCTAGCCATGGATTTTAATTTATGAAATATTCATCTTAGCTAGTGCACAACAAACAAGACAAAAGCATGTCTGGCAACAGGCTTTCCGTGAAACAGACCGTCAAGAATGAATTAAATTCAGAAACATAAGATAGACTGCATTCATTCTCCAAATGTAACTTTGAAATTTGGCAAATGATTGCAATTATTTGAAGTATGTCAAAAAATCTCTGTCATTTACATTGCAAATTCCTGCTTTTACAATCCAGCGCTTATCCAGAAATTCATTTTGCAATGTTATCTTTTAAGAATGTGTAAATGGTTTCACTGTTCCCCATAAGACAAACAACATAAATAACTTTAAAAGAAACAATGACCATACTTAAAATTAATACTGCTTTCACCGCCATTTGCCCTGCATGTGAATCTTTTATTCTGGAAACAGGTTGCCTTGCCACTTTCAAAGTCAAACCTTTTGTGTGATGGATTTACCTGAAAATCATTGTCTGATTTGTATCTGCTAAAATAGATTTAGGGCCTGATTTATGAAAGGTTAGCGCCACCTTTACATCATTTTTTGATGCAAAAGCAGTGTAAACTTACGAAATATAACTATATTTTGTAAGTTTGCGCTGCATTTGCGTCACAAAAAGACGTGAAGACGGCGCTAACTTTTCAGAAATCAGGCCTTAGTGCCTATTTTGTCACATTCCAGGCTTCCACTCTAGAGCAGAGCCTAGCTCCCAACAGTTCTGGTACATTTCTAGCTACTGACTGATTTTGTATTGGCCTGCCTGGATAACTGATATTGGCATGACTAATATTTGATGCTTTAAGAACACCACTCTGGTAGTTGTCATGAGTATGAACGAGAGGAATGCTTTGGCACACCATTCTGACTTTACAGTGGCCAGTTCTGATGGCCCCATTCATGGTGCATTTTTGAAGGCCTTGCTCACACGCCAGTTACCTGGGCTCCTTACCTTGGAACAAGAATTAGTGTTGTGTAGTGTTGGACTTTTGCTTATGCAGGGTCATCCCCAGACTTTTTTGCCTCCTGCCTCCTATATTTTTCTGACATGTTGCTGTTGGCTTTTCAACTCTGAGCACTTTACCACTGCTAACCAGTGCTAAAGTGCATATGCTCTCCTGTTTAAATTGTATGTAAGTGGTTTATCCATGATTGGCATATTTGATTTGCTAGTAAGTCCCTAGTAAGGTGCACTAGAGGTGCCAGGGCCTGTAAATCAAATGCTACTAGTGGGCCTGCAGCACTGGTTGTGCCACCCACATAAGTAGCTCTGTAGTCATGTCTCAGACCTGCCACTGCAGTGTCTGTATGTGTATTCTTACACTGTAAATTCGACTTGGCAAGTGTACCCACTTGCCAGGTCTAAACCTTCCCTTTCCTTACATGTAAGGCACCCCTAAGGTAGGCCCTAGGTAGCCCCAAGGGCAGGGTGCAGTGTATGGATAAGGTAGGACATATAGTAATGTGGTTTATATGTCCTAACAGTGAAATACTACCAATTTCGTTTTCACTGTTGCAAGGTCTGTCTCTCTCATAGGATAGTATGGGGGCTACCTTTAAATATGATTAAAGTGTAGATTCCCCTAGAGAGTAGATGGACATGTGGAGTTTGGGATCCCTGAACTCACAATTTAAAAATACATCTTTTAGTAAAGTTGATTTTAAGATTGTGAGTTTGGAAATGCCACTTTTAGAAAGTGAGCATTTTCTTGCTTAAACCATTCTGTGACTCTGCCTTGTTTGTGGATTCCCTGTCTGGGTCAGTTTGACAGTTGGGTTGTTTTTCACCTCACACCAGACAGTAACACAAAGGGAGCTGGGGTGTGATCTGCATTTCCTGATTAGCCATCTCTGCTAGGAGGGAGGGGTGGAGTGGTCACTCTCATCTGAAAGGACTGTGCCTGCCTCTGACAATGCTGTCTCCAGCCCCCTGGTGTGTGTCTGAGGCCTTGCCTGGGCAAGGCAGGATTTCACAAGGAGGTGTGAGTCCCCTTTGAAGAAAGGTGACTTCAAAGGCTAAAATGGGTATAAGAAGGGCACCCAAACTTACAAACTTTAGAAACACTTCTGGAATCAAGGGGAACCTCTGCCTGGAGAAGAGCTGATCGCTGAGGAACAAGTGCTGCCCTGCCTGTGACTGTGCTTTGTGGAGCTTTCCTGCAGTGCTGCTTCTGCCAGAGTAAGAGGGCAAAGACTGGACTTTGTGTGCCTTCCATCTTGAAGAAGAAATCTCCAAGGGCTTGATGTAGAGCTTGCCTCCTGTTATTGAAGTCTCAGGGATAGCAAAGACTTCTTCCTGCCAGCACCTGGAGTCTCTGGAGAGACCCCTACTCTGCTCTGTGGTGCCCTTCCAGTTCCTGGGACCCTGAAAGGAGAGGCTGGCAGCCTAAGGACAAAAATACACGCACCGAGCGCCGTGCGGAGAAAAGATCGACGCGAATCCGATCGCGGCTGAGAAAACGACGCGACGCCGGTTCCGCAGCTGAGAAACGACGCCGCAGGAAACGCGACCGAAAAACCGACGCCCGGAGCAGGAGAAACGACGCGCAGCATCGCTGACGGAGGCTGAGAGATCGCACCCTGCGCCGCGGGACTTTCGGATCGTCGTGTGGCTGGCTTTGTCAACGCGCACCGCCGTGCCGAGTTGTTTTCGACGCACACAGCCGTGCAGGGTTACTTTCGACGCACACGCCCGTGCGGGGTTATTTTTGACGCAAACCAGGTACATTTACACGCTAGCAGCGCTAGTGTGTTGTTACAACTACCTAAAGACTCTTTTTATTTTAAACCTTTAAAAAATCATAACTTGACTTGTGTATGTTGGATTTTTGTCGTTTTGGTCTTGTTTTGTCTAGATAAATATTTCCTATTTTTCTAAACTGGTGTTGTGTCATTTTGTAGTGTTTTCATTAAGTTACTGTGTGTGTTGGTACAAATACTTTACGCCCAGCACTCTGAGGTTAAGCCTTCTGCTCTGCCAAGCTACCAAGGGGGTAAGCAGGGGTTAGCTGAGGGTGATTCTCTTTTATCCTAACTAGAGTGAGGGTCCTTGCTTGAACAGGGGGTAACCTGACTGTCAACCAGAGACCCCATTTCTAACATTGGTGACCAGCGGTCGGGATTGGACTTGTATTTGTACTTGACATACAGTAATTGAGTGTACACTACTGTTTTTGATCTCAGACCACTACGTGACCACATACTACTTGTCTTGTGATTCTGCTTTTTGTTCTCTGATGTCCTCCTGGAAGTATTGCTAATATTTTTGGACTTTGGTTTTTGGTTGTGAAGCCTTTGCAGAAATGGAAGTCAATTTCTGGCACCTATCTATGTATAAAAAGTGGCAGCTTAAAGCATTCTGCATGGAAAGGGGACTGGCTGTGAACAAGGAATCCAGAAGGGAGGATCTTGAGTCAGCCCTGTTTCAGGATGAATTGAAACGTTGTCAGGCAACACCACCAAATGAGTCTGAGGAGGATAACTACTCTGAGGAGGAGGACTACTCCAAAGAGGAGGGCAGTGGCCCTGAGGAGGGAACAGAAAGAGATGATAGGCTCCTAGCTCGAATCCGGAGTCTGGAAGAGCTTAAGAGGGCCGAGGAGAAGAGAGCCTTAGTCCTGGCAGAAAGGAGGAGGGACTTAGAGATTAAAAAAATGATTTATGCTTACGAGCTTAAATTGAAAGAGCTGGAAGTCATGAGGGCTGAGTCCAGCTGGAATGGTGGCAGCAACAATTGTATATCCAGTGATGCTGCAGAAGTGCACATGCCCAGAGAGGTGGTGCCCTACTTGAAGGAGGGAGTTAACACACGCCAGGAGGTTCAGGGGTATGAGGTAGCTCCAGTGATGCACAGGGTCCCTGAGGTGGATTGGGGAACTGGCATGGGGAGTCATATTCCTACTGGTGGGAGGGACACTCTACTGACTCTAGGTGAGAGTGACAGGGAGAGGGGTTCCCCCCAGGTAGAAGTCCTGGTTATGGAGTGTGAAGACATCCCAGAAGAGTGTGGGTTGAGTGTCAGGGACAGTCAGGTACTGTCTCACCAGTCTCAGGAGGGTGATGTGGGGTGCTTTGTCAAAGCAGAGTCACTGGATGGTTGGGTGAAGGGTACTTTGGTTAATTCATGTGAGGGGCTGAGTGATGTAATTGCTGGAGAGCATATGTCTAGTCCTTATTTTCCAGAGCTATGCCAACACCAGGTGGAGTGTGAGTTCTCTGACCCCAGGGAGCTTACAATGGAGGCAGACTTCTGGGTGAGTACCAGAGAGTCTGAAGAGGCATTTGGGGGTGCTCCTGAGAGGAGTGGTCTAGGTAGTTCCCAACCAGGTGAGGTAGGGAAGGATTGTAGTGTCCCAGGTAGGTCCCAGTGTAGTGGGATGGGTGAGGGACCCCATGTCCAGTCTCAGAGGAGAGGGAATGGGGATGGGTTGAGGCCCAAGGTGCCCGAGATCCGGTCCCAGGTCCTGGAGGGTTCCCTGCGGGAACACCAGGAGGGGAGCCTAGCCTGTACCATAGGGCCATCTGTTGAGGGAGACCCCACAGTGTCAGGAGAACTTGGGGGGGCCGCTGTAGCCAGCGTCCCACCAGTTCTGGTGTCTGGCAGTACCACTCCTAGTGAGGGGGTGCAGAAGTCCAGACAGAGGGTTGAGAGGGGGTTGCGGACCCCAGTGGAGAACCTGGAGGGTCAGGGGTCAGCTCTGAGAGCAGAGCCCCCCATGAATGACCTTGGTGAGACCATTTCTGGGTTGGGGGGAATCCAGACTCTGTCAGATGGGCAGAGGTCAGGGGACCTGCGCCAGCCAGACTCTTGTGTGGCCCTTCGGGACAGTGTGTCCCTTGAGGGGGGTAAGTGTGCCCCCCTGGAAGTCCTGGTGTGCCAAGCAATGGTTCAACCGCAGGGTGGTGACCCTGGGTTGAATGATCAGGTTCAGGGGGTAAACTCTGACCTGATGGGGGGTAAGTGTGCTCCCAAGGAAGTCCTGGTGTGCCAGGCAGTGGTTCAACCGCAGGGTGGTGACCCTGGGTTGGATGACCAGGTTCAGAGGGTAAACTCTGACCTGGTAGGGGGTAGGTATGCCCCCCAGGAAGTCCTGGTTTGCCAGGCAGTGATCCAGTCTGTGGGTACAGACCCTGGATTGGGAGGCCAGGTTAAGGGTGTCCCCCCTGACCTGGAGGAAGGGGCTACTGCTAACAGTGCCCCTGCCATGTTGTCTTCTGGGGGGGCCACTCCTAGTTGGGTGGTTCAGGACCCCAGAAGAGAGGGCAGGGGGAGGGAAGCCTCACCCCTGGCCCTGGTCCAACCTGAAGGTACAGACCCCAGGTTGGAGGATCAGTTGCAGGTTAACATCCCTGCACTGATGGAAGAATTGTGCAGGACTGCTTCTACAAGCACCCTGACAGTTTTTGACTCTGGGGGTGCCGCTTCTGCAGGGAGGGTACAGAGCCCCAGAGGGGAGGACCAGGGTCAGGTTGTCATCCCTGACCTGGTGGAAGAGAGAGTGGTCAAAGGGTGCCAGGCACCTGGGGCTACCACCCCCCACTCTCCACAGTCACAGTGGTTAGAGAGGCCTGAGGTCGGGCTCTCATCCCTGACAGTTGTCTGGGGCCACTGTGGCTTGCTGTCCTGGTGGACAGAGTTGCCCCTGGGGGGGGAAGGACGAGAGTCACACCCCAGGGGTGGAGTGGGCAACACCACTGTGTTGGCCCTGGTGGTACTATCTGCCCATTGCAATACATCTGTGAGCAAAGTAAAGTTAGGTGTTGCACAGATGGTGTCTGTAGATGTGGAGAAGGGTTCCCCATGGGTTAGCTTAGTGGGCCCTGAGAGAATGGACAGAGGGATCCAACTGGAGTCAGGAAGGCGTAGAACTGGAACATGCCCCTGCTGTTGTGGGCCTGGGTCCCTGTTCTATCGCCCCAATCAGGGAAGTACATCAAGGTATTGATTGTTCTCCCCTGGCTTTAGGCTGGTAGGGGGTCGTGTTGGACTTTTGCTTATGCAGGGTCATCCCCAGACTTTTTTGCCTCCTGCCTCCTATATTTTTCTGACATGTTGCTGTTGGCTTTTCAACTCTGAGCACTTTACCACTGCTAACCAGTGCTAAAGTGCATATGCTCTTCTGTTTAAATTGTATGTAAGTGGTTTATCCATGATTGGCATATTTGATTTACTAGTAAGTCCCTAGTAAGGTGCACTAGAGGTGCCAGGGCCTGTAAATCAAATGCTACTAGTGGGCCTGCAGCACTGGTTGTGCCACCCACATAAGTAGCTCTGTAGTCATGTCTCAGACCTGCCACTGCAGTGTCTGTATGTGTATTCTTACACTGTAAATTCGACTTGGCAAGTGTACCCACTTGCCAGGTCTAAACCTTCCCTTTCCTTACATGTAAGGCACCCCTAAGGTAGGCCCTAGGTAGCCCCAAGGGCAGGGTGCAGTGTATGGATAAGGTAGGACATATAGTAATGTGGTTTATATGTCCTAACAGTGAAATACTACCAATTTCGTTTTCACTGTTGCAAGGTCTGTCTCTCTCATAGGATAGTATGGGGGCTACCTTTAAATATGATTAAAGTGTAGATTCCCCTAGAGAGTAGATGGACATGTGGAGTTTGGGATCCCTGAACTCACAATTTAAAAATACATCTTTTAGTAAAGTTGATTTTAAGATTGTGAGTTTGGAAATGCCACTTTTAGAAAGTGAGCATTTTCTTGCTTAAACCATTCTGTGACTCTGCCTTGTTTGTGGATTCCCTGTCTGGGTCAGTTTGACAGTTGGGTTGTTTTTCACCTCACACCAGACAGTAACACAAAGGGAGCTGGGGTGTGATCTGCATTTCCTGATTAGCCATCTCTGCTAGGAGGGAGGGGTGGAGTGGTCACTCTCATCTGAAAGGACTGTGCCTGCCTCTGACAATGCTGTCTCCAGCCCCCTGGTGTGTGTCTGAGGCCTTGCCTGGGCAAGGCAGGATTTCACAAGGAGGTGTGAGTCCCCTTTGAAGAAAGGTGACTTCAAAGGCTAAAATGGGTATAAGAAGGGCACCCAAACTTACAAACTTTAGAAACACTTCTGGAATCAAGGGGAACCTCTGCCTGGAGAAGAGCTGATCGCTGAGGAACAAGTGCTGCCCTGCCTGTGACTGTGCTTTGTGGAGCTTTCCTGCAGTGCTGCTTCTGCCAGAGTAAGAGGGCAAAGACTGGACTTTGTGTGCCTTCCATCTTGAAGAAGAAATCTCCAAGGGCTTGATGTAGAGCTTGCCTCCTGTTATTGAAGTCTCAGGGATAGCAAAGACTTCTTCCTGCCAGCACCTGGAGTCTCTGGAGAGACCCCTACTCTGCTCTGTGGTGCCCTTCCAGTTCCTGGGACCCTGAAAGGAGAGGCTGGCAGCCTAAGGACAAAAATACACGCACCGAGCGCCGTGCGGAGAAAAGATCGACGCGAATCCGATCGCGGCTGAGAAAACGACGCGACGCCGGTTCCGCAGCTGAGAAACGACGCCGCAGGAAACGCGACCGAAAAACCGACGCCCGGAGCAGGAGAAACGACGCGCAGCATCGCTGACGGAGGCTGAGAGATCGCACCCTGCGCCGCGGGACTTTCGGATCGTCGTGTGGCTGGCTTTGTCAACGCGCACCGCCGTGCCGAGTTGTTTTCGACGCACACAGCCGTGCAGGGTTACTTTCGACGCACACGCCCGTGCGGGGTTATTTTTGACGCAAACCAGGTACATTTACACGCTAGCAGCGCTAGTGTGTTGTTACAACTACCTAAAGACTCTTTTTATTTTAAACCTTTAAAAAATCATAACTTGACTTGTGTATGTTGGATTTTTGTCGTTTTGGTCTTGTTTTGTCTAGATAAATATTTCCTATTTTTCTAAACTGGTGTTGTGTCATTTTGTAGTGTTTTCATTAAGTTACTGTGTGTGTTGGTACAAATACTTTACGCCCAGCACTCTGAGGTTAAGCCTACTGCTCTGCCAAGCTACCAAGGGGGTAAGCAGGGGTTAGCTGAGGGTGATTCTCTTTTATCCTAACTAGAGTGAGGGTCCTTGCTTGAACAGGGGGTAACCTGACTGTCAACCAGAGACCCCATTTCTAACATGTAGGAATAACTCTTTTTGTTTGAGACCATACACCTTTTCTTTGCCTTCATTCACAGGTTAAAATCATTAACATCATACATTCCAAAGTAAAACTTCTTATTGTCAATACTTGCAAATATGCTTATGATCTAAGATGTGGCCATGTTTATTAGAGCGGAAGGAAAATCCTGAATCCAATAGCTTATAAGGCCCTTTCTGTAATAACAAAACCATATTGTGTATATAATCACTGTGAGAAACTGGGTTCTTGGTTGAGGGGTGAGTACACTTCTTAAACAACAACCACATTTTCAGTCAGGGTGAACTACAAAAAGTCTCTAAATTACAGCTTGTAATTAACATTCTAGTAGCTTTCAACAAAGGTGTCAGGCCTAACATGGAGGCAATGGTATTAAACAGCACACAAACAATAAAGTGAAAACATCCCACTAGAAAAGTTCCACATTGACTTAGAAAGATAGAGTAAAATGTAATAAATCAAATTAGAGCAAAATCCAATCCATAGAACTGAAGATATGCAATTTCAAAGATTTATAGCCAAAAAACACAAAGTGCCACTCACGGCTATCAGGTTGTGCTTGACCAGGGTAAAGATACAAGATCAGGTTGGCCTAAATGGAGTGGTGACTGGATACACGGATCAGGTTAGTCCCACTGCAAAAGTTATCTTCTCAAAGTCCATCACAAATTGTAATGTTTGTGGTGGAGGCGGCAGTGAGAAACAGGGAGAGCGTCATGGATGGGGAGGCACCTCTTGGTCTTGGGAATCAGGAACTCACTCCAGCAATGGTAAGCAGCTCTCAGGTAGGTCTAGTTGCAGGTCCAGGCAGGTCTGTTGCAGCAGGTTTTCTGGGAAGTTGAAGGGAGGTCTCTGGAGCTTGTCTGTCTTTCTAGCTCCGAAATAGGAGGGCAGCCACCTGACCCTTGTAGTCACTCTATTTGTGATGAAGGGAGCAGGTACAGTCTTTTTTCTTGGAGAGCAGGGCGGGACTCAAGCAGCAGGGCAGTCCTTCTTCTGTATTATGCACAGGTCCAAAAATGCACCGAAGAGTGGGTCTGAGGGTCTAGTGTAAGCTTAGATGTGGGAGAAACTTCTGGAGTTTTCCCCCTCAGATGCTTCTGGAAATTCCCTCATCCCTGCCCTAGTCTCAGGATTTCTGCGGTGAAAAAAGGCTTGTGTGAAGTCCTTTTTAAGTGTGCTGAGGCAGGGTACTTTAAATGTAATTGGGGCTTTGCACATCTCCACCCCTCCCATACAGGCAGGATGGCCCATCCTGCCAACACCTAGTCTCCTCATTCTGTCACTGACTCTGCAGAATACTCAAAGGCCACCTGCCAACTAAGGACCAAATGGTTATGACAAAAAAATGTCAACTTTCTAAATGTCCCATTTTAAGGATTGTGATTCAAAATTGGCCTTTACTTTTAAAGGGGATTATTAATGACAAGTCTTTAGAAACCAAATATGACACTTCCACCTGTTCCCAAACAAAAGTTATCACTTATTAAAGATAGTACGGTAACCCAGTTTTACCCTATTGAATTTAAGAGATTTCCACTACCAGGACATGTAAAGCCTGGATATGTAAAACTTAAAAGTACATGTCCAACTTTTTAAAGACAATGCACCCAGCCCTGAGGCCTGTTTATGGCCTATCCTATGTGTGGCTTGTATGTATTAAAACATAATGGCAAAAGATACATTGTCCCTGGTTGAAATGGCACTACAAAACTGCAGACAGGCTGCAATGGCAGACATGAAGCATGTTTAAAAGGGCAACGGGTGTGGCTGGCACAATACGTGCTGGAAGCTCACTTGTAGCATTTACTTTACAGGCCCTTGTTATATATAGAACCACTTTACTACGGAATTATAAGTAAATTAATTGTGCCAATTGCTAACTGAGTGTGCACCAATTTTACCAAGTTTAAAGAAGTGAGCACACAAACTTTAGCGCTGGTTAGCAGTGGCAAAGTGTACAGAGTTATAAAGTCAAAAAGTCTAACTTCAGCAAAATTAAAGAGAAGAAAGCAAAATGTTTGGAGAAAGACCACCCTAAGTCTGTCAGGTCTAACAATCACTTTATCACATGCACTATTAAAATGACCTGAATATTACATCTGCTTCATAGGGCCAATCATTAGATCACAGCTAAGTCTAGGCAAGTGTACATAGAATTAAGAACATTCAATCTATATTTATGACAACAATGTAGTGGTAAGCAATGTAGTGGATGCTATATGTTTAGGTTTACTTTGTCAGTTTCAATATAGTCATATACAAGCCTGTATTGATACTTCAAAGTAGATGGTAAGATATTTGTTAGACATTTGCTGGTTAACATTAATTTTCATTCCCCAGCAGAAAACACCGGTCATTCTCACTGTGCAAGCACACATTTTTTGTAGGTGTGAACAGTCATACACACAATTTGTATGAATGTGTATATCAGAACATCATAATACGCAACCTCTAATGAATGATAAATAAGCTTTATATAATTCTCAAAAAATCTACCAATAAATTAGGAAGATATTACCTTCTTTTTTTTACGTTATTTAGGTTTGCTAAATTCAGTGTTTACCACTAAAAATCAAATTTCTAAACTACAACGCCTTTAGATATTTGAATTTTAATCAGGTCGTTCCAACTACCACATGAATATGCATTTGTACATCTGGGATCAATAAATGTGGAGTAGCTCAATGAATCACTGATAAATCTGCATTTTATTTTGTACATCAAAAATCTGGTTTTCTCTAAATTGTGTTCTGCAAACAGCACAATATCTGTCAATGGTCACTTCATGTCTTTGCAGTGATAATTTGAGGACTGCATATAGATTATCATGACGGTCTCAAACAGAAGCATAAAAGTAATGGTATTAATATATTCCACCTACTAATGTTTTACTGTTTTTGCATCTCATCCAAAATTAAACCACTTTTAAATGTTGACAGTGACGGGCTCAGGCTCTATACAAAATTCAGCCATGAAGCTGATTCAAAACCAGTGAAAGAAATATCCCTTAGTTTTACTACAAAAACCTATACACAATTCTTTACTCTAGAATATAAAGCCTTTTTAAAATGTTTTTGTAAAATTATTGAATAAATCTCCTCCTCTGTAACTTTTCTTTTTTTGCTTTTCGGCTGCACTCAAACACTTTTAGAGTTTTATGCAGCTCCTCAACAACCCACACTAATACTCACATGCTGTTACCAATTGGTTAGAGAGCAAAGCTGAAGTCATATCCCATGACCCTATCCTTCAGAAATTCACTGGATTGTGTCACTCATGATCGCATTTTATGTATTTGATCGAATAAGTGTCAATGTATGCTTATTTCATGCCTTGCTATGTGTGAAGATGTGAAGTCCTGTGACTCTCAACTTTGAAAATTTGTTTTAGAGGTTTGCAAAATATGCAATGTGAAAAAACACAAAAAGAAAAGGAGTAGTTCAGAAAGCATTAGCAACAGGAAATGTTGCCTTTGCCTCAAGTGTGTGCAACTGGAAGGTGGGTATTGCTCGGTTGACTCAATGCACTTTTTGGCAGACAAGCTATTCCATCGCAATGTACACAGATTTCCCGACCATCAAAATCTAAATCCCATTCTAGCCTATGGGATTTGATTTCGGGTGAATGAGATATCCTTCACTGTTGTGACGGGTTCACTTGTCTGCCACTATATAAATCAGAGCCAAAGTCATATTGCTGCAATGTCCCTGCCTCTCCAGTCCCCTAAGCAAAATCCCACACCTAACACTCTTCGGACCTACTTGAAGGTCTCACCATAGTTAACCGCAATAGAGACAAGGGGATCAATTGCCACCAATATCACAATCCCATCACAAATTCTTGCTTCTGCCTTTCATCCATTCTCTGATATGACAATAATGATGGCTTCTCTCAACTAAATGAGCATTGTAAATATTTTATCCACACATACATCCCTCAGATAAATCTAATGAAAGAGTTCTATTGCCCCTTAGTGTTGTGTACATACCTATAAACCATGAACTCCATCCACTCAGGCTCCCCCACAGACCCCTAACCCACCACATCTTCAACAAGGCCAGCCCAATCATCGCTCCCCAGCTCTGCACCGTAATCAACAGCTCCTTCGACGCCGCTACCTTCCCAGACACCTGGAAGCACGCTGAAGTCACTGCACTCCTCAAAAAACCCAAAGCAGACCCGGAAGACCTCACCAACTACCGCCCAATCTCTCTTTTGCCCTTCCCCGCCAAGGTCGCTGAGAAGATAGTGAACGCCCAACTGTCTCACTTCCTAGAGGAAAACAACGCACTCGACACCTCCCATTCTGGATTTCGCAAGAACCACAGCACTGAGACCGCCCTCATCTCCTGCACTGATGACATCAGGACCAGAGTCGACAAGGGCAAGACCATCACACTCATCCTCCTGGACCTCTCTGCAGCCTTCGACACTGCTTGCCACCAAACACTCCACGCACGCCTTTTCGACACAGGAATCTGGCACAAGGCCCTAGACTGGCTCATCTCCTTCCTTTCCGAAAAAACCCAGAAAGTCTGCCTCACTCCCTTCCAGTCCCCAGCAACCAAGATCATCTGCGGGGTCCCCCAAGGGTCCTCCCTCAGCCCTACCCTGTTCAACATTTACATGGCCCCGCTCGCCAACATCCTCCGCCCCCACGGAATCACCATCATCTCGTACGCAGGCGACACCCAGCTCGTCATCTCCCTCACCAGGAACCCTTCCACCGCCAAGCCAAACCTCCACGCCGGACTCCTTGACACCGCCAAATGGATGACTGCAAGCCACCTCAAACTCAACTCCATCAAAACAGAAATCATCATCTTTGGCCCCAGCAAGACAGTATGTGACGACTCCTGGTGGCCTACGGCCCTCGGGCCACCCCCAACACCCTCCACCCACGCATGCAACCTCAGCATCATCTTAGACTCATCTCTCTCCATGGCCCAGCAAATCAACACCATATCATCCTCCTGCTTCAACACCCTTCGCATGCTACTGAAGACCTTCAAATGGATTCCCATAGAAGCCAGAAAAACCGTCACCCATGCACTCATCAGCAGCAGATTAGACTACGGAAACACCCTCTACGCTGGTACTACAGCCAAGCTTCAGCAGAAACTCCAGCATATCCAGAACGCAGCTGCACGCCTCATCCTCAACCTCCCACGCCACAAACACATCTCCGCACACCTCAGAACCCTTCATTGGCTGCCCATCAGAAAAAGGATCGTCTTCAAAATCCTCATCCACGCCCTCAAATCCCTCCACAACACTGGACCAGCCTACCTCAACGAACGAGTGAACTTCCACGCACCCACTTGACTCCTCCGCTCTGATCACCTTGCCCTCACCACAGTCCCCCGCATCCAACGCACCACCTCCGGAGGCAGATCCTTCTCCTACCTCACCCCCAAGACCTGGAACTGCCCCCCCAACAACCTATGCAAGACCCAGGACCTCCCGACTTTCAGAAAGCACCTAAAGACATGGCTTTTTGAGCAGTAAAACGGCGTCCCCCTCCCACCCCACACCCCCCACAGCGCCTTGAGACCCTTCCGGGTGAGCAGCGCGCTTAATACATTTTTTGATTGATTGTTATAAACACATTAAACGATGAGTTGTTGCGATTTAGCAGCCTAGAATTGCCATTTACAGTTCTAGTGACATCATAAACAAAAAATTTAGATGTTAAATTGGTATTAATGGCACCTGTGTCACACATAGAAAATGTGACTTGTAATACACAAGGGAATACATATTTTTAAAGGATACGGTTTAGTAAAGTTTTGTATGACAATACCTTTTCAATCAAAAGCAAAACATTGATACTCAAATTAACTATGGTACGTGTCAGTAGGTTGCAATAAAAATAATGGCCTTTTTACATGTTGAAATCAGTAGGCTTGGTGGTTTTTCACTGTTAGTGTAGAGGTTAGTTGATTTTGAGTATTGCTCTCTAAATTGATCGTTGAATTTGAAATGCCACACTATGCTGGATAGATAGTCAAAAATGATATAAATCTGAAGAAGACTGATTAAAGATAGGAGGCAGGAGACAAATAGTGTGCCCTTATTCCAGAGTTAGATATGGAGATTTCCATCATGCTTCAAAGCATTTCTGATACTTTCTCAGAATTCCGAGCCTATGTACATTTCACATTAACAAAGCTCGTTCTGTGCCTTCACTAACCTCACAGACTTACAGCAGATTGTAAGTCAAATGTACTCTAAATATCTTAAGAAATGATGTGCGCCATAGGCTTAATTTACAACGGAAATTAAATACCACTGTTGTGGTATCTCTCTTTCTCACCCTTCCCCTCCTATTTCTAATAGGTTTTAAACATCCTTCCTTGCAGCTGTTGGTGAAAAAGGCTTAACAATGTTCCTAACTCTCACAAGAGCCTCAAGGATTTCTTGAGTGATAGCTTTGGTGAAAGTGTACACATTTGCCTTTAATGTCAGTAGTTCAGGACACTGCTAATAGTTCTCCCGAAGAAAATATTTTGCTATATGTCTTTAAAATGACTTTGAAAACGTGTGTTTAGAAGAAAGTTTGGTTTGCACCCTTGTTACAGAGCAAAACATATGACTGCATATCAAAGATTTCTGGCTATTGGGTTTGAATTATATGACCTATTTGCCTCAATTAATATAAATTAACATGGGGCAGCACTGTACTTGACTGGTGAGTCTAATTCTATAGTATGGTAGGTTATGTTAATTTTTACAAAGCCCACATTTCGTTCAAGGAATCTCCAGAAATGTGTCTCCTTTGTAGTTTCCTTATCATCTGAATACTATACTAGGCCGAGGTGAAACCTAAATTACGTGGGTATAATTCAAGTAATTTGGGGAATTTCACATTACGCCTGTAAATTCCCAAAATGATGCAGCTGTGCCACATTGAATAATAAAGCCACTGCTCACAGAGGAATGATAGCACAGGAACAAACGGGAACAATCACATTGAGGCACTTGTGTTTCAGAGCTATTTGTATGACACAAAATGCATCCTTGTGTCAAATATTGCAGTGAGGACCCATTTTGAGCTAAAGCATAGAACTAAATGGTTTTCACGTAATTACACATAATTTTGTATAATTTTGGCAAAATTTCATGTAATTTTGAAAATGCTAAATACTCTAATTTCACATACACTCCTAGACTAAACTATTTCTTTCCATGCCTAAGCCACTTAAACAATGATCATTGTTTGTAGTACTTTTATTCTCCATTATGAAGCCATCTATGTAACAGAATGTATGGTCTAGAAAATGTACTTCTCACACGTGGAATAAATCAATAAGATGTTCATTGATACAAACCTTCACATTTTATAGAGTCATTTCTATACAAATTAATCTCTTTTCAAAGTGTTCTTAAGTATATAAGCCTGTGGAAATGAGCCAGCGGGCGATGATGTTGTTTTGCACAGAGCTTTTCTACCATTTGTACAGTACTGTAGCCTTTTACATTTGATTTTCCCAGGATCATACAGAGGAGTAAAGATGAATAGCCAAGATTAAAACACTGTGATTCATTCTTGTACCCAATGCTGGGTTTGAGGTTTGTGTAACAACATGTAATTTTGCATTTTTTTCAGAAATGTTTCATAATTAAACAAAAGTGTATTAAATGAACGGCACACACCAATAGCAGTTGGCACCTAAAATCATTTTGAGGAAAAAGGCTTCAGTATTAGACTTTGCACTAATGCAAGATAGAGAGAAAGTCAAAAGGTGCCAGAAAAAGAGAAGGAGAAAGGCGGGAAACCATGTCTAAGCAAGAAAGTTGAAAAGAAAAAGAACTTAAAAGAGTGAGATAAAATAAAACTCTGCAGGCCTTGCCGGTGCAGATAGCCTTGTGGGTGCCAAGCCTAATTCACCAAAGGTCACAGGAACTGACCATCATGCATTGGTAGGATAGCCGATGGACCTCCGCAGGATCCCCTCCATCTAATTCCTTCCAGCAACTCTTGGTGAGAGGGAGAAAAGTAGGATATCGGGAAGAGTGTGGATGGAATGGCTCCAAGAAGTCCACTTACCGGGTGTGAAATGCTCTGTCATGATTGGTCTGCACCTTTTGAACAGACCAATAAAAGCCAACAACCTGATGACCCAGAGTGGTCAAAGATCAGGGAGGAAGGCTAAACTCAAGCAAGGGCTGTGGATGTCACATTCGCATATGCCTCTGCATCGTGGCAAAGGCAGCAGCAAAAATCTATAGAAGGAACACCCATAAGTTGGTTGGAAAGTCTAAGGAAGGATGAGGCCCCCTTCTGGTGCGCCTTAGGATGCCTAAAGAAAGAGACACCAAGTGGAGCAACAGAAGAGTCCAAGGGTTGTCACAAAACAGACCAGGCAGTTCCAGCCCAGACACTGTGTAAACAGACCTTTGGGGTTAGGCATTGGTAGCAAGAGAAGCCTAGAATATTATCCGCTCAACCTATCCAAGTTTCCGTATCGGCGTACATTCAGAATGTTAAGGAACAGTTGTTTTTCTGTCTGCAAGTGGTTACTGTGATTTATGGTCCTTATATATTAATACTATAATACTTTGCAGCCTTTCATCTCCAACCAAAGACTCTTGGATGGGTAGCTGTGACTGAGCAGAATAGGAAGAGCCGCATGGTGGAAGTAAGGGCATGAGGTGGTTTTAAGACGCGGCTTCCCTGATATTAAGCAACCATTGCATTCAGCAGGTCTGGCCCATCCCATGATTTTATTTTCTAGGACTGAAACCAGCATGCACTTAATTCACTGGGTCATCTTTGTCGACTCTTTTTCACTTCCTAATGAGGGTTAAAAGAGCCTTCCTTCGTTTACCCGATGGCCTTGGTGGGGAACGTCTCATGCATACACTAGTCTCACTGACTGCACCTAAGACGTCGCCCTGTGTGGCTGTCTCTGGACCACCGTTGAACACTCAGGACCTCACGTACAAAGGTCACCACTCCGCGTGCAGATTGAACTGGGAGCCTACGGTGTTTGGCTGTTGGAAGCTGCTCGCGAGCCTGAATTAAAAGAGGCCGCGCTGTTTGTAAACGCTAACGTAATATACTCTGGAGCTCCCTTCTCTAAGTTAATTCGGCACCTTTGTGTTGGCAGATTGTGTTCTGCCTTGTCACAGTTGCAATTGCTTTTGTTTTGTCTCCCGTTTGAATAACGCATTTCATTAGCATGGCAAATGTTGCAGCGTACAGCACGCCTGACTGTAGTGCCTAATTAACTGATGATAACAAGGCAGGCTTGCCCTCTTCCCTTTCACTAGCAATCATATACATGACAGTTCTTTTATCTTTCCTCAGAATTGACTTGCCCGCCTGACCCTTCTGCAGTTCCAGTTTGCTGTGTTTACCTCTGATGTATCTGCAGGACTGTTAATTTTCCATGGCGTGTGCTATCTGTCTGTAATTAACACATCGAGCTCTGGAGATACAGCTCTGCTTGCAGGTCCCTAATAGAGGAATGCTTTCTTTTTGTAATTAAAATGCAATGATCGGTGCTGAACTGAGCAGAAGGCCTCCGTTGCTTCTTAAGGCACGCTGTCCAAATGAATTTGAAAGTTTTTTGCGTGCCTGTTAAGGGTCTCCACTACAGCATATGCTGCAAAGCACCTTCCTATTTTCGAACCCAGAAGTTGCAACATGGAAGGTATTAGTACTGTTGGGAATCATTCTGAAAAGCCACTATGAGTGTACCGTGGGAAATGAGGAAAAACATAGGGAAAAACGTGTTTTTGCACAAATTTCTTCACGCTATTCCTCATTTGCTGGATGTTTTTTACTCATATATTTTGCCTGCTTCGAGCCTTTGAAAAGTCTGGGTTAAAAATTCAGCTCCTTGTTCAAGATGAGTCAGTCGGGTCACGTAACTGGCACATCAGTGAGTTCTAGCCACGCCTAAAGAATCCAACAGACTTACTTAGGGCCAGATTTAAGAGCCCCTTGCGCCATATATACCACCACATTAGGTTAATTTTTTTTACGCTAATGTGGCGATATTTTGGCACAAACGCCACGCCATATTTACAAAGTGACGCAATGCATGCATTCCACCACTTTGTAACCCCTTGCGCCACATTATGCCTGAGCCAGGCATAATGTATACAAGGGGGTCGTTCCCCAACTAGGGGAGCCGAAAAATGGTGCAAAGAAATCTAAAACATTTCTTTGCGCCATTGTTTTCAACATTTTTAATGCCTGCTCAGAGCAGACGTTAAAAGGGGGCACACCATTGGTTACAATCGGCCCCTATGCACTGTTCAGGGTTAGCGCCAACATTTTGGTGCTAACCCTGAACAGTACATCAATAGCTTAAAATATTCTGATGCCATTGCCCCCTACTCTGCACCATGGTGCACCGTATTTTAAATACGGCGCACGAATTGTGGCGGTAGGAGGGGTGTCAAAGGGTGCAAGGAAAGTGGCGCTGCATTCGGTTCAGCGCCACTTTTCTTAAATCTGACCCTTTTTGTGTTCTCATGCAATTCATTACTTCATCCGTCTCCGAGTCTTCAGGATGCTGAGAAGCTAGGCCATCTCAGTTCTGGAATCAGAGAGCTAGATTACTCCTCAATATCCTTTCCGTGTCTCCAGGATTTACACAATTTAAGGCATAAGACTACATTTCTTGCACTCCGTCCTTCCTTACATGTGGAGATAGTTGGACCTTGATGGAGTTTTTTTAAATCTACTTGCTTATAATGTATTTTATAACCTTGCCTTGTTGTAAATTAAAGTGAGGAAACGTTGATGGAAGATGGCAATAATTTACAAACAATGGCACCACTTAATGTTAGCCAATTACCATTGAGCGCTACATGTATTACTATTTCTGCCTAACGTAATTCCCAGTATGATTTTTAGAGGTATAATTTACTGAATGATATCTAACTTCTAATGTTGATATACTTGTGTTTAAATGCCCTGCATGATGCATAAGAAGGTATATCTTTATGCATCGAAAATTGTTTGTTTACATATGCACAGATATTCCTGGAATTGTGTTTGGATATCACCACATTTATCAGTTGACTTTTTTAATTATTATATGTCTTAGTTTAGCATACGGGCCTCTTCCACAGGAAAAAAAAAACAATGCTAATCCAAAAATGTAGATCAAATAAGAAAGGTCACTGTAATAGAAAAAATTTAAAAAAGAACAGCTTTAGTGAAGGAGTCGGGAAAGAATAATAACGATGGAATTGTCTGAATCAATACATCCCTTGTCAGCCTTAGTGTGATGTTTGAATCAGCTCAGGCCCTTTTTCTGCAAGTGCTTTCCACCGGAACATTGAATTATTTATTATTTGTATCCCTTCCCTTTCCTGTTCACGCATTTTTTCTCCAGACTTAGTAAAATTTGTTTTTCATCTTGCCAGGTTCGGTGTTGTCTGCCTTTGATAAATAGCAGTAATTGGGTGTAAGGAAGAAGCCGGGTAAAAATGTACGACTTCAATTACACCAGAAGCACTCTTTTTTCTCTCATATTGATCTTCTGTGTTTCCTTATAAGATCGGCTTCCCATAGCCTGCAGTGCTCATGTCCACATACTGGCTTGCCCTTTTGAACCTCTGCACCTTTGTTTCTAATAGGATGTGGTTCAAATCAGTCCATCCGCAAATAAAAGATAAATTAGTGTTACTAGTTAATGACTAAACTCTATGGGGGACGACTACCATTTAGTCATTATCAGACCTTTCTAAAAATAAAAATAATTTAAATGTTTGGGTCTGTCGAGTTTCATCACTTGCCTGGTGTACCCAGTGGATAAAATAGGATCCAACGACAGAAAAAACTCTGCACCCCACCCTTTAGGGGCTGCCACAAAAATGTGAATGCCAGCCTTGTTTGAAATGGTAACCTGTGGTCAAACACAACCTATCTTGAAGCTGCACTATTACATAGTAAATTGTTAAGTTTTAGGGATCACATACAATTGTGTGATTTACTAATAAGGCTTTATTGCGCATTTTGGGCTTAGTTTACAGTATAGATTCAGTGATGTTCTTTGATTAAAATAAATAAATAATAATATGGATACATCATGTCATAGTCAAGGAAAATTCATAGTGACACTGATATAGAAACCATTTTTTTCAATAAAAAGTTCAGTTTAATGAATGTTATGTTATGTTTATTTTTATAGTGCGCTATCACCTGCGAAGGTATCCTTGTCTTGAAGGAAGGATTACTATGTGCTGGAATAAACAAATAAACATGTAAACACCACATATTTGATCTATGCATGTGTTTTTTCATTGCAATTTTGGGAGTGTACAGCATCAAGCATTGCAAGTTCTTGGAAGTTAATATCAAGATTGCCTATTCTTAAACAAAATTTGACATTTCTGTGCACAAAGCTGTGTTCTTGCCTATGACCATGTATGTTTATAGTATGTGACGACTTATCATGTCTTAATTTTGATAGGGTGAGAAAACGAACACATTTCTGTTGTGCCTTCAAATTTACTAATAACTATTTTCCATGCAAAATGGAAAGCCCTGAACAAATCAACCAAAGTCACAGAACTTGAATTTATGACATGTGCTTGTTAATGGTCAATCCTAACATGTACAAATTTGCATTCTGAGTACACAGTCTTATAGTGTTTGAAGCAGAATATGATAAGTTCTCCCTTTGACCCACTAGTTCATATCTACTGGATTAATAACTTAAATCTCTCTCTGTTGTGAATTTCTAATCTCACTCTTCATAATAGTATATTGGAATTTAATGGCCTTCCAGTGCCTTTGCTGAGCATGTGGGATTCTATTTGTTTCTCTAAATGCTACATGGCAAGGAGACAGATTGTCAAAAAGATTTCTTACTTATTGCTTGTTCTAAAGCCACTAAAACTACAAGTGCAATTTGTTTAGAGAGGTAGTTTCAAATGTAACAGGTTATCAGGACAAACAGCTGCATAATTCTAAAGGGGCTGGTAACAGGAGGTACAAGCCCAGTAAGTATTATCTAGCCTGAAGCAAATCCGCAGACCCAGTGTTTTTTCCCAAACACTTCACCTGCTGGAAGCTATTGAAATTTACCAGTAAAATTCAGTTGCAAGTGAGGAATTACCAGGGCAATGGGGACTGGAACTGAAATTCCAGCCGGTAATTCCCACTCTGCCTGCCTGAAGTTAATAGATTCCCCCATTCATTGTTGGTGATGTTGTAGAGTGAGTACCCATTAGAGGTTTCAGCACTCTCAGAATGAGTCCCTGAGTGGTAGGATAATTAACAATGGTGGAAAATAGGAACAAGAGTAATTGCCAGAAAGATAACTTAGTGGGTTGCAGCAATCTATGAGAAACCCCAGGCAAGTGGTTCCGATCCACACAGGGCTGGCTCATTTTTTGATTGTCAGATGTTCAGCTTCTTATGGCATAGTATATCTTAATAATTTTCTCTGTGTCTGTCACAAGGTCAGCAGATTTGATCATTTTGAGAAGTGTTAATTGTTTAGCAAAAGTTACCTCCCAAAATAGTTGGCTTTAGGGGGACAAAAAATAATTTGGTCATTCTGAAGTGTGACATTCAGAAGCTATTGGAAAGCTATCTTTGGGTAAAGTTCGGTTTAGAACTATTGCAAGGTGTTTTTTACTGATGTGTACAAAAGAATTGAGGTGGAGGTAAAGCACTACAATAAGATGTGGTCAAAGACTGCTTAACCAAAGCAAAGGCAAGGCTGCAACTACTAAACCATAATATTGCAAACACCCAATGCACATGAGAATTACAGAATATTTCATGAAAAAGGCATAGAAGAATGTATTGTATTTGATTAAATTTGACTCTAAAACTGAGAAGTTTTGTGAACAATTCCAGAAAATTAAACTATGCTTTAGGTACATAATAAGACGCACACCTGCACCTGTTAGTACTGGTGGCTGTGTGGGTAATGGTCGTGGGGCTGATATTGGTGATGCTGCTAATGACAGTGATGGTAATTGTGGTGAAAGTCAAGGTAGAAGTCATGGTGGTGGGGGCAATTAGATGATGAAATAATAATGGTGGTTTTAAAGCATACAAAAAGTGATGGATAGAATGCTTGAATTATTCTCAGCTACCAGTAATTACTCAGACTGCAACTCAATCCATAGTTATTTTGCATAAAATATCACCTCAGTTTGGATCTAGCAATGTGCAAGTAAGCCTTGACCCTGCCCCAATAGGAACTGTCCATCCCAAACTGCCAGGCTATGTCCTCCTTGAACCAGAACACGCGCAACAAAGGACTGGATTTGCACTCGTTAGGGCTTGTCAGCTACATATAGCTTTGTTGCAGTGATACAATGTGTCCAACACTTTTTTGTATACTTCAATATGTTGCCCTGAATGGGACAGGTATGACCAGACGTGAGACTCATGAACACTGTGTCACTGAAACCAAGCTATACCTGACTGATGAGCCCAACTAGGGCGAAACATAAAAACAGATAAAACGATCAATGAAAAAATGAGCAACAGCTGACTGCAAAGACTGAATTCAAATATAAACACTAATGATTTAAGATTTATGTAAACCTACAAGTAGAAGACGTACATCATTTTTTTTTTTTTAAAGTTTTCTAAGCAATGATGCTAAAACAGTCGCAGATGGGGAAGTGGTACATTACAATATAGTAAAAGGGTGGCAATAAGGATAAATAAGCCTAAATAAGTATATTAATGAAAGACATATAGCACAGACATTGCCAGGACTAGTACAATTGTAAAAAAAGATCTTAATTTTGTCACTATCGTAATCAGGAAAACATGTCAATAACTACAGCTTTTGGAATTAAAGCAATGGGTCACTACTAGACACCAACTTATTACCTCAAAAAGACAGAAGTCCAGTCCATAGCACAATAGTGAGTGCAAAAACTGAGGACAGTAAGCAGTTAAGATATCTGTTTTCTGCCCTGCAGATGTTGGCAATGATGGATCACAACCTCTACATCAGTGGGCAGTGTTATTAGCAAACCCATATGGAAAGAGTGAGGCTTCTTGATCATCATGATGCCTCCAGAAGTAGACATTAGCAGGTATGGACACATTTTATGGGAACATTTACATGACCAAAGGCAGTGGACAGTGGCAGGAGGTACTGTGGCTTCCTCTTTCTGATTATTTGTTTGCCTTACTGCCTCTCTGGGTAGTTGTATTTTAAACTGGAGTCTTCCATTTTTTTTATTTTGGTAGGATTTTGTTGTATTATTACCATATCAAAGCACCTGTAAAACTGAAAGAAGAGAGCATAGTTGGCAAAGTCCGTAATCTTTATGTTGAATCTCTACCCTGGTGTCACACAAGGACAATAGAGAGTGGGTGTTAGCTAAGGCTGTGTTAGTGAGGTAGGGAGCAAGGGGCATAGGGATTTCAGATTCACAGAAAATCTTCTGAGTCTGTAGGTCATGGCAGAGTTCCTAGTTTGAAGCCTTATGAATGGGGTGATATTTTCAAACCACTAGCATTTAGGAATTTCAATGTGCAAATCAGTCATGGGCTTTTAAATATTGGGGTGTGGTTGGCTGAGATTTCTGGAAGTTCTGACTAGATCAGTAGGGTCCTGTCAAACAAAGTTTTAAGGACAGTTCACCAACTTTTAACTATATCAGCGCATTAGCAATATCCAGTACTGACATTTATGCATAGGGTGATATAGTTGGGTAGATGCTGTCTGAGGATGACAAGTGTGTGGTGGTTCTTGGCTTGTTGGAGTTTTCAGAGTATTAGAAATAGGGTCTCTAGTTGGCAGGGGTAGACAACCTGTCCAAGTAGGGAGCACAATCCTTGTCAGGGCAAGTCAGATGCACAAGCTAAATTAACCTGTGATTACCCCCATGGTAGCTTGGCACAGAGCAGGCAGGCGTAACTTAGAAGGCATAGTGTAAAGTAATTGTGCAACACTCGCTTACAGTAGCACAATGAAATACACCACAAAAAAGACTTAACACCCATTTAGAAAAATATATATTATTTAGCTGATTAGAATAAGACCAGAAATGACAAAAAAATCCAATATTTATAGCATGTGATATCAATTTGATTATCAGAGTGCTTTAAAATATAGGGACATTTGATGAATATGCTTTGGATGAGTTTAGAAGCCAATCCGCTTCTAATATGGTATTTACGGTATACAAGCGGTATGCAGGCAGCGGGCATCTTGGAAACCGTTGGGACCTCAAGGGTCTGCACTAAATACACAGAGTCTACTGTTAGCTTTCCTGGTGGCCCAGGGGCGATCACCTGCATACTCAATGAGGTATTGCTAAGCGGATCCACCCGGTGTTTGCACAAGGTAGAGGAAGCTGCGGGTGCACCTCCCAGCAGGGTTACTGTGCTGTTCCCTTGCATCTGCTGCTGCGTTTGTGGATGGGAAGACACAGCGCAGCCTCAAAGGGACCCACGTCAAAGGTAAGTCCTTTCCCAGTATCCCTCTGGGCTATTGGGAGCGAGTGTAGGACGCCGGGTTCTGGGGCACCACACCACAATGAATTGTTGCTGCTCTTGGCATCTGTAGGCCTCGCTCCTCAGGCGCTGCTAGTTAGCAGTTGGGTTTTCTGCTCCCTGACAAGAGTTAAGGTCAGGTACTGTGGTACTGAGGCAGGTGTTGAGGGGTCACTGCGCAGTGTGCTGGTGCTCCTGGCTTTGCTGGACCTGCTCCGGGAGGCTGTGAAATGCACAGCAGTTGGTGGGGCAAGGTCAGCGCTCCAGCCAGTTATCCTGAGTGGCTGCAAAGTGTCTCTCTACGCAGCCACGAGGGTTTTCACTCATCTTCTCACATGGTTGTGAATTTGAAACTCCTGCAGGAGGAGAACAGAGGGGTGCAGCAGTCAGGGATTCTCCATCTTCCCCCCAGAAGTAGTAGGCAGCAGGCCAGTCCAGCAGAACTGATTCCTAGGTGGCGATTCCTCCTGGCAACACAGCATGTTGGGTGCAGCAGACCAACATAGCAAAGCAGGAGAAAAGTGGCAGTACCTGCTGGCAGCCCAATGGGGAGTGCAGCAGACCTACATAGCAAAGCAGAGCTAAGTTGTAGTTCCTCCTGGCAGCACAGCAGATAGTGTGTAGCTGGTCAACACAGCAAAGTTAGTGGTTATGTGGCAGTCCTTCCTGGCAGTGACAGAGTCTCCCCAGGACTTAGAAGTGAACTGAATTGGTGAGGTTGGGGGTCCAGCATTTATTCCTTGGTGCCCTGGTTCTGGATGGTTGGAGAAACGCCCAGAACTTCCTTTGAAGTCCCCAGTGTCCCTTCCCTGCCCTCCCTGGTTCTAGACACAGGGGGTAATGAAGCCATTTGAGCAAGGAGAGGCACAGCCCTATTCAGAAGTAAGTGTCAGCTCCTTTCTCCCACCTAACGTCAAGAAGATCCATCAGCTTATCAACATGTTAATGCCACACCCAAGCTCTCTTTGTGTGTGACTGTCTTGCAGGAATGCACAAAAACCAGCTGTCATCTACCTCAGATGTGTATTCAAAGACAGGTAGGGGCATAGAATGCTTAAAGTAAGAAAATGCCAATTTTTGAAAAGTGGCATTTTAAGACTTACAATTTAAAATCTGACAGCAGCATAAGTGTTGAGCTTAAATTGTGAGTCCATCGACACCATACTCCATATTTCTATCTCTATCCATTTAGAAGTTATCCTTAAAAGATGTTTAAGGGAATCCTAATGCTATTCTATGGGTGATAGGCATTACACTTGCTTGGTCGAAATAGCAGTTTAAAACTGCATACACAGGTTCTGCAGTGGCAGGCCTTGGACATGTTGGAAAGGCTACTGTAGTGCATGGCACAATCAGTGCTGCAGGTCCACTAGTAGCATTTAATTTACATGCCCTGGATGTATATCGTGTGCTTTACTAGGGACTTACAGTAAACTAAATCTGCCAATTAATGTATCCATGTTACAGTACAAGGCACCCACACTTTAGAACTGGTCAGCAGTAGTAGAGTGCACAGATCCCTAAAGGTCAACAAAAATTGGTCAGAAAGACAGGAAGAGGGGGTGACCCTACAGAAAGGGCCATTTCCAACAGAGATGTTTTAACTGATATGCTATAGCAATTTGTTTTGCATTAGTATGGTCTGGAAGTAAGCAACATGAGAACCAGTGTGATTGGATGCACACAGGCAAGCCGTGGAATAGAGCCTGCAGGAGATGAACTGGAGTCAAATGTGCACCCTGAGGCTGTAACTGTCTGCATGGATGAGGGCATCAATGGGAGTGGCTGATTTAAAGGTGGGTCCGTCAGAAGAGAAGAATTACTATGTGAATTTGTTGCACGCCTATCTGACTTTATGTGCTGCTTCTCTTTATGTTTTCTTGATATGCCATGGTAAATCTTCCTGTTCTCACTCTCACTCTGTTTACCTGCCCATCATCTGTATGTCAAAGCATCCATGTCTGTGTTAGTGGGTGTGTGAGATTTTCATGGAAACATGTAGCAGGAAAGTATTTTCCAATGTGTACTTTTATTGCTGTGCTGCTTGTTGTGTCACGTACCATTTTTATGATCCACTGAAAGCAATTTGGCAAATGAGCTGCCCAAGCTAGATGAAATATGTTAGCCTTCAGGGAATGAGATTGTGTATCGTCTTCCTTCATGGACTGATTCGTCAGTGGTTACATGGTTGGTGTGTAACAGTGGTTTTGACTGGGATTGGGAGGGACTATTGCTTCCCTTCCAGGGTTGTTTCCTGAGCGGTTGCACGGTTTTGACTAAAATTGTGAGTGTATGTTGCCTTCTTTCTGGGTTCTCTCTTTAGTAGTTGCACAGTTGGGTGTAGCGGTTCATTTGACTGGGATTGGGAGGGTATATCGCCTTTCTGCCTGAGTCATTTCTTTTATAGTTTCATGTTTGGGGAGTAGCTATGGTTTTGACTGACACAACAGCTGAAGGCATGCAAGTACAAAGTCTAGCAAAGGCTTCACCAGCCTAAGATGTTTATTTCCTTTGATGCAAATGGATAAAATTGCCTTTCCCGCCAGCAGACTGTTAAATGATATGCACAGAAAGCAAACCCTATTGTTTTAGATTTTCTTTCATATTGTGTAGGTGTCTCTGCTATACCACCCACACAGTAAAGCAAGTGAGCTGTGAAATATATTCATTGTTGGAGTACAGGCGAAATGGAGGCAAGCAATCGGCAGTAATAATGTACGACAGCAATGGGAGGCTGCTAACATTACCTGCATTATTTCAGTTGCCTTTTTCATTATAGGTTTGGAAAATAGGATGCGATTCGATCAGGGCATGGTTTGGGGGTGGAATTGCCTCCCGTTCATTGACCTCGGTGCAGGGGGATCAAGCGAGGAGCCCGCTCAAATAAAGTTTATAGTGTAATAAGTGAACCAGCTACGGCTAGCCTTTGAGCATAGTTTTGCATCTCTCAGGGTTTTGTGCGGCTGCTTAAGAGAAAATGTGTACCTTAAGGCAAAGACGGGATTGGCTGCGATGTACAGGAATGAGAGCTGCCATCCAATCGCGCCTCTCCCCTCCCCTCCCCCGGACACATCCCGGCTCTCGCTACGAAGAAGCAGCATGATTAATAACACGGAGGGACCCGGCTTGTTGGAATATTAATTTCCCATCCTTCTTTCTTCTCTCAAGCACACCCCTTGCTATTTTTTACAGCATTTATTTTTTTTTCTACGCTTTTTGTGTTGATTGCATGGAGCTCGTCAGTAACCTCTAACACTGCCTCGTGGCCATTTGACCTCGCACGGGCTTACTGCGCAGTGGGGTGAGTTCGGACGCACTAGAATTGGGACTCCTGAAGGGTGGGGTGGCAAAACGAATTTAGATCAGGGGAAGCCTGCTGCAGCTGCCTTCCACTACAACTGCTGCGATTACAGCTATCCATGACCTACAAAGCCGGCTGAGCGGTGCTGCAGAGCCAGCCAGCTCCGGAGAGCCTCTCCGGTACGCGCCGCTTTTAGAAGGGAACAAATAGATATGCCTTATTTGTCTTACTCATTCATTCATTCGCCGCATTTTGCCCGTATGTAATCTATTGGTCGTGTTTTACATTGTCTAAAGGCTAACACGTTACTTTAGTAGATTCTGTGTTGCTTTGAGAACTCCTATGTAAAAAGACTTAATTTTAATCCAAAATGATTAACTAAAACGTGATCTTCCGATCTTTCGAAAGTTAATGTGCATAGACGGAAAATGAGAAATCATGCCAGATAAATGCATACGGTGTGAATTTTGTTTTCTATTTTTCTTGCTTTTTGCCTTGTTTTAGTACTTTCTGTATTCAGAATCAGTCCTGGAAATTTCACTGTTAATGTCGAAGTTGTTTTCTGTGGAAGAAAAGCGGATTATGTACATGAAGGAGAAATTATTTTTGTTTGCACAATCACATTTCTTTATCTATTTATCCGTTTTTCTCTCAAATAAAGACGGTGTGTAGTTCCGTGCATGTGTATTTCTTGAGACATGCTTTATTTTGATTGGTTGACCAGGTCATGTGTCCACTTGGCGTTAGTGGGTGTGTCGTTTCCAAATCCGATCTCGTGGGCTTTGGAAAAAGTTTGACATATTTATGTGATTCGACATGCTAGATAACTATATTGAAGGTGGAGGAACAATATTGCAATTTCAGAGAAAACATATTTTATACTTTGTACTGTCAATGCCAGTGACTCTTCCAGGTACCTTAACAGTGGCAAATGGTGAATTACCGCAAATAAATGTGGACAGACATCCATGAAAACCATGTTACTTTTAATTGTGTTATCCAGGTATACAGTGACAAAGAGCAATTCAATCCAGGTTCATAAAAAACATCAAGGGAATTTCTACAGTTTTAAAGAGATTTTAACTTAAGTAGCTATCATGACAGCTTTATTGCAATTGAAAGTCCGCTCCATAAAGGGAATTTAAGGCAGTGGTGTCAAAAATGAAATAGGCATAGAGCAGACGAATTAGACACATTGTTATATGGGCCTACAACGTTGATGTTAAAAGGTCAGATCTAGAAGGTGTCAGCGCACCAACAAGTTGTTTCATGTGATGCCACAAAAAAATAACGTTTAATGTTTTTACCTATGGAATATGTCTGCCAGTTGTGGCATGCGATGTAAGTGGAAGTTTCGGGGGCAATAGATTAAGTGATCTTTATAAACAGAGATGGAATGTAAAACTACATCGTGTGGTAAATGTGTCTTCAACCTCCAAGTGCCGTGTGTAGGTAATAAAAACAGCATTTTACTCCAGAATAAATGTGCTGTTCACTACTACGTAAGAGTTTGTGTGGTGGAATTCTCAATTGTCTGTTGATTCTGTTTGTGCACTGCTGCTTCTTTGTTTCTCCTGTTTACAAACTAAGGTAGTATGAATTCATTATGTCTGTTAAATGTGTGCATAGCATTAGCGCCCTCAACAGCGTTGGCGGGTGGAAATCCATGATGCGTCATGTTGTTCCTAAAAGTAAGACGCCTGATTCCTCTGAGTTAAAGGAGATCGATTTCCAGTTTGGATATAAGAGAGGAGAAAAAGGCATATTTTCTTGAATGCATTACTATTGTGCTTAGGGGATCACGAGTCCTGTTCATTAGTCATAATACCTGACTTTGATTGGGTGCTTTTCCTCAACTGTTTTTTATTATAACTATTGTTATTATTATTTGATTTTCTGGGGCAAATCGTTGAGATGACGTTTTCAAATGTTGGACACTAAATCTTGGTAGGAAGGAACACAAAAATATAAGTCAGTCGGGCCTTGGGCACAAACAATGTGGGGGGTGGGAGTTTAGGACCAATATTCTTGCCCCCTTAGGACTGTACATCATGGGTGCATAGGGATGACAAGAAGCGCTTCTCAGCAGAATCACAGCACTCACAGACACATCCCATCGTGTTCCCATGTCTGTTTTCCTATTTGAGATAAGGTATAATAAAGGCAATTAATTGCAGCTGCCATAGGAGAAAGCGCCCTGCGAATAAGGGGCACTGTCTATTTTTAGCTGCATGAAAACACAGAGTTGTTTTTTTTCATTTTGTTAGACTCCTGCAAATTAGGTCAGAGCTAAACCATGAAAACAGATCATATTTCAATGCCTGCGTTTCAGTGGAGTGTGTGGAATACCAGGAAGGTAAGAGAGTCCATCTGAACATAACCCTACCATCCCTATCCTGTTGTGTCGCCGAACGCCTGCTTTCTAATCCAGCGATATCCTCGGATCTGCAGGGGGAAGGGGAACACAAGAGAATTTAGCATTTTTCTCTGCAGGGTTTGACGACAAGCATCCCCCGGAAAAAATGCCGTCTTCGTGCTCTTACACGAATGGTGCAATGGTTGAGGATGTTCCCTGATCTGTTGTCAAATCAAGAACCGCTCTGGATCGCAAAAGATAACCCACGCGCACACACTCATACATGCGCAGACACATGGGGAAAAACAGTGCTGAGACGACTGTTTTTACATATTCAACATTTACATGATGAAAACAGCCCCAGTAAAACTGTATTTACCATGATTGCAAAATGGTAAAAATATGTATTTTCCTAATGATAAAACACAATTTTTAGTGGCTTGCAGTACTAGTGACATGTGGGCTACTTTAAGTTAACAAAAAATGCATGGCTTTGAAAGCTTATGTATTTGACCATCTTGACATAGGATATCCTGACAGTCCACTGTATGTTTAAAGAGACTCAATATTCATAAATGACTTACCTCTCAGCTGATTCTCATGTGTAAGGTTTCACCCTCTTGGGAGGGGACTCCTGTTAAATCTACAAATAATCGAATTGAAATGTCTCCCAGAGACTTAAACAGGATCACAGGGCCTGAAGACCTTCCCCACCCTCCAGAAATATTTTATCTGCATTTGTTTGCAGGATATCTTTCCTAAACCATTTAATCTTGCCCTCCTTGGAGACTCAGAATGTTGGGAGGTATGGGGATGCTGATCATTCAGAAAAAAACATGCATGTCAACATTCAAAGCTTTGTAATGACACATCCAAATTAACCAGATAATTCTTACATTACATACATGAAAACATTACACCAAAAATAAATGAGACCACAAGGGTTTCCTTAGGAATTAGAATATGCTGCAGGTTTGTATGAAGAAGAAGAGCGAAGAAGAGCCTCAGGGTCTCCAGGTTTAAGAAGACCTCCCTGGCACCTCTCTTCTCTTGAGATGATGATACTTGAGGGGGGTAAGGGAGTGACTACCCGGACCCATTTGCCATTAGCAGATTCCCCTGTCCACTAAGGTGAAGGGCAGTGGTGTAACAAGCCCTGGGGGGGTGGGGGGGACTCTGAGCTTCATGGGGCCCCTCAGCACAGTACCCTGGCATGAGAAGTCCTGTCTGAGTCTGGTGGTGGGGGCCCGTATAATTTGCAGGGGGCCTCCTCAAGTTTTGTTACGCTACTGGCAAAGGGGAAGTACAACCTTGCATATGGGAGGAATGGTAAACTGTCAACACCCTATAAGGTGACTCCATGTGAAGCGGCGAGTCACGGTCATTGGATAAGACTGAACTAGTATTTGTCATCCACACATCTAGCAGTGCTCATTTTGTACGGGCAATCAGACAGGGATCCTGTGCACACATTCATAGAATGAGTTCTTCTGACATGCATACTGTCTTCTTTCCCTGTCCGCCCTGCACATACATCAGGCTTGTGAGTTTGACAGACAGCAGCAACCTAATTGGCACAGTGTGCCTCCTTTTCAAAATTGATATTTTACTGGGCCGAATGTGCGCACTTTCCATTGCCATTAAGCACACGCTGCATCCACCTTTTAAAAAGTCTACAGTTAGCAGTTGCTAAAGCTTTTAAGGAGGTGATTACAGAGTCCTGATTGCTCACAAATTGAGCCTTTTTTCTGCTTGACACTGATCCGGTGATAGTCTCCCCACTTAATCCTCACTAGCAATTTGCTGGCAGTTGCAGCTAACAGGAGGTGATTAGAGGGAGTTGCCTGTTGCCTTTTCACTTTTGTTTGTGTGGTTTGTTAGACAGAGGCTAGTGAATCAAGATTGTTTTCCCATTAACTGAACACCTCCTAGCACATTAGGCTCTGTGTTATCTAATAACTCTGTGTAGCCAATGGAATTATGTATTTTTTTTTTCTAAATGGACTATACTCTTATAGTGTTTCCATGAACATTTCATTATATTTGTATGGTTTGTTGTAGAACAGTTTTGTAGAAAGGCATCTGTTACATTCTACCATGCAAACCGGGTCAATATTAGCCGCAATTGTGTGACTGAATGCCTTTGTGTTTAGTGCCAGGTTGACGCACAGGATAGCGATGTCACAGACATGATAATCCACCTGGCGCTTTTAAACCAAACACCAGTCGGAATCAGAACCTGCTCAGGGGGAGAAGAGTTTGTTCAAACCCAATCTCTAATACATCTTAGCTTTGTAGCCATCGACTAACAGAAAAAGAGGCAACACTTTTCAACTGTTAGTATTGCTTTTAAGTGTCCCCATGCCCTGTACAGCACCTTCACTCAGCATATATTCTATTTATCCAGCAGCACTTTTAGTATGGAAAGTGTTATTGACTCACAGGGTTGGGCAGGCAGAAAGTGTCACATGTGAGGAGGGGCAATATGGCAGCTGTGTGTTTGCCTTGAGTGGGATGAACACCTGGCCATAGAAACTGGAGTAGGTTTGTTAACCCACTTTACTTTGAACAGTTGTGCAAATCATCAAAGGGTGAAGAAGTTTGCATCTGGTTCCGATTCCAACCAGATACCCAGTGGCTAAAGGTTTTGGCACCTAACTCACAATGAGGGATCATTGAGTTCAACGTTAACACCATGAGCATCAAATTTGTTTTAAATATTACATAGTTAAGGCAATTGATTCTGGTTGGAAGTGTCACTAGCCCTTGAATGTATCAGGTGAACTGTACATGAATATATGGATGATGGTGGTCAAAGCACACCCATGCTATACACATCAAACTCAATGTATCTCCCTTCAGTGATACGGGAATCATGAGTTTAAAGAAGTGGAGGCAAGGTGAGATAGAGTCAGGGAAGAGTGATGACAAAAGAAGAAGAGTGGTGGAGTGCTCCGAAAATGGGGAAAGGCCACAATGGGGCACCATTCTGTTTTCTGAATCTTCTACCAAGTTATTTTCTGTAAATATTTTTTAATAAGCTTTAGAAAATCCATTGCATGAGCTCCAGACCATAATAATAAATAATACAGAAGTAATAAGGATGCTGAAGGTATGTTGTGTTTTCTCCACATTGCCCGAAGATCCCCGACAGTTTCCTGCACACTATCAGTATTTTGCCACTGATGCAAAAGATGACATCTGGGCAATGATCATCTGAATTATAATACAATTTGAGCACTGTTTTCAAATGGGCCTTGAAACTCATAGAGGTACGCTGCACTAGGGAAAAATGTTTAAAGAAACCCATAAGAACATGGCAATTGCTTTTTGTGTTGCACTTCACACTTGCTCTTCAAGTCATATATGGTCCCTGGCTATACCTTCTCGCCCCCCTCACCCCTTGACTGCAGAGTACCTTGAAACCAGCTACTATTTGGTGGGGTGAGGGGGCTTCTCCTTTCAGGATGTGATTTGGAAGAAGGGTCTGGCCCTGCCTTTGTACCACAGGAAGCTTTTATAGCGACTGAACAGGATCAGCGGTTCCCTTTAAGAGCGGCTATGATCAAAAGCTCATGATAAGCTACGCAGGCGAGGGCACAGCGCAAAATAACTTAATAAAAAAGAGCCCTTCATTGAGAAGTGAAAGAGAAGATTAATATCATAAATCATACACATACATATTTATGCAGCAATGCAGAGCTCTGTTTATGAAGCTGTGCTTGGCATCCGTGGCGTGTTAATGTTGCGGTGCCAGAAATGGTGTACAGACGGGATACAAAGCTCCTCATCACATCCTGAAGGAGAAAGACTCTGGCTGCCAGACTGTGTCCTGCTGTCTGCGTACTCTAATGCAGGCAGAGCTGCAGTATGTTTAGGTCAAAGCATAAGTGGTTTGAACGCAGATTGACAGCTTTGAAATTCTGCAGTTGACTCTCAAGCAGGCCTCACCTGGGGCATCTAAAATCTGCATTTAATCCCTTCCAGTTTTCCATGATTTCAATAGCTCAGATATACTGAAACCAATAAAGCGAAAACAATCACAAGGCAACCAAAACAAACTTCCACCAAAAACCTTTAAGGTGCTTGATTTGTTTATGGCCTTTCATGATAGAAGATTAGTAGAGCATGAATCTTTAAGGAACTAGGCCCTCAGAGCGATGCATAGTATTTGCATAATGATTGTAAAATGTTTAAACTCAGACCATTCCCTAGGTGCATAAAGAAACTATGGGTCTCCAGGCTATATACAAGAACACTAGCAACTGACTATACTTTCATCTTGCTTTCGATTTGTTTACTATGATACTATTACTAATGTTATTTTTTCTCAAAAGTAAGATTAGACTTTAAAAATACTAAAGGTATTGGCAGAAATAATGTGGATGCACTCATTTTCCAGTTTTCCTTTTTGAGTTTGGATAGCAGTGTGGCCATCCAAGAACATTTCACATTTTGTGCGTTGAGTTTGGTCATGTCTGTTCCATCATATAAATAGCCTGGTTCTATTCTATTTGTCGATTATATTATACTTTTATACAAACCGCTAGTTTGCCTCTACTACATTTTCCCACTGTGTTTTACTTTTTGTACATATTATCATTCTGTGCCTTTGCAGTTTGTAGACTGCGATTCATTTAAAACACGCCAATAGTGAAATCCCATATTTTGAATGTATTCTATTTCCATTGACAATTCTATTTTCCTCAATGTTTCTCATTAGACACTGACAATATACTTCTACATTGTTTCTTAAAAAAATGATTTTTCATACACTCTGTTAGCCATCTTCCAGGTATAGTGAAATTCCATGCTGTTTTTTCGAGGTAGTTTCGTTTTATACACATCTCTAATCAAATCACTCACTGCTGGTTCACTGTCTGTGGTATGTTCAAACACACTGCTAGTTTAGTCCCTGACGTGTGCTGACTGCGTTATACATTCATAAATGCTGCTGCTGTGGTTCCTTGTGGTTTGGCCATGCTATTGTACTTTTAGGTACCGAGTACTGGTCCGGTTCATGTCCGGACTGCATAGCTTGATAGCTTTGTTTATCAGGCTGGTGCACTGTTTTGTTTATATGCACAGAGTGTTTAAGCTGGTCTAAATTGTTCATCAGTGGCTATTCAGTCTGACCCCCCTTTTTAATGTGTTTTATTGATTTTCCATGAATGATAGGACATTAGGAGTTTGTGCAGATCCAAACACTACAATGTGATCCAACACATCCTAAGCGGGGTGCAAACATGTCTCAACAGTGCATCATCTTTATTGATAAAGAGCAAAGTGGGAAAACACATGAGTTTCATAACAACAACTGTAGCCGTAGAGTCAACCTGTATTTTGAACGAATCTCTGTGTGAGATTGGCTTCTGGCGTGCGGTCAGTTTCAAACCTGGAGTATAGGAGAAGGACGCCACATGGATAGGGTGCTTAATGATGCAGGAGGGGAGGGGGGCGCTAGTACGATTGTCTCAGTGCCATATTTGTAAAGTGGCGTACGCCTAGCCTATCAATGATTGTGGAAGGGTGTGTAATCCACTGATATGCTGTTCTCAGGCTACTCTGACCCTATTATTTGTGCTCACTCTGTTGTATTTGTATTAAGGTGCCTGCTAGCCTAGTTTCATGCTGTGTGTCTCGTCACTATTTTAAATTGTCCATATAGGGCCATATTTATACTTTTTTGATGCACAACTGCGCCAACGCAGTTGTGCGTCAAAACATTTAACGCCGGCTAACGCCATTCCAAAGCGCCATGCGGGCGCCTTATTTATTGAATGACGTTATCCGGCGATGCGGACTGGTGTGCGTCAAAAAAAATGACCCACACCAGGCAGCGCCGGCGTAGGGGAAAATGGAGCTTGGGCGTCAAAAAATGGGGCAAGTCAGGTCTGAGGCAAAATATTGGCCTCAACCCGATTTGCGCCATTTTTTTTGACTCCCAACCCCCATTGAAGTGACTCCTGTCTTAGCACAGACAGGAGTCATGCCCCCTTGCCCAATGGCCATGCCCAGGGACTTATGTCCCCTGGGCATGGTCATTGGGCACAGTGGCATGTAGGGGGGCACAAATCAGGCCCCCCTATGCCACAAAAAAATAAATAAAAAAATACTTACCTGAACTTACCTTTAGTTCCCTGGGATGGGTCCCTCCATCCTTGGGCGTCCTCCTGGGGTGGGCAAGGGTGGCAGGGGATGTCCCTGGGGGCATGGGAGGGCACCTCTGGGCTCCTTCCGAGCCCACAGGTCCCTTAACGCCTGCCCTGACCAGGCGTTAAAAAATGACGCAAAAGCGGCTGGACGTCATTTTTTTTGACCCGCCCACTCCCGTTCGTCATTTTTGCACGGGAGTTTAAATAAGGCGCACATGCCTTGGAGTAATTTTTTAGACGGGAACGCCTACCTTGCATATCATTAACGCACGGTAGGTGTCCACGCTAAAAAATGACACAAACTCCAAGATCTTTGGCGCTGGACGGGTCTAACGCCAAAGTATAAATATGGAGTTAGCTTTGCGTCGGATTTGCGTAAAAAAAAATGACGCAATTCCGGCGCAAACAGAGTATAAATATGCCCCATAATATTTTACTGACTCCATTTGTGCGTTTAGGGATTTGTATATTCGCATTCGCTTTCATGTAGATCTAGTGGATATTTGAAAATGTTCTAGTGTAATTTAATGCTTGTACGCTGGCAAGGTATTTGTTTCTTCTTAAACTTAATTAAGCTTACTTTCTGGCACTTATCCCACCTTTCACAGACTTACCAATATGCTAAAAATATACATACTATAATGTATAGTGACTTAAGCAAGGATTTGCAAGCACAGAGCTTTATATTGGAGCACACGGATAACACAAATTAGTTTTCTCGGTGCTAACCTTTGTATGGGGATAAGAGTTGCAAATGCAGGTCGATTTTAGCTCCTGGGAGAGTCATTGGTACATCGTTGACAAATAACTATACACCTCAGAGAGCCTAACACAGGTCCTTGAGATTTTGAACGGCATTAGCCTGAAACGAAATTATAGTATCCCCCTACATAATTTGTCGAGGGCCCCCAAATCTCCCATATGTAGGAGGTTTTCTTAGACCTAGGACTGGGTGGGGGCCATGGGCACAGAGAGTACGATGAGTTATACAATGCTGAAAAGTAACAAACTAATAGACGAAAGTTGTAGTGTTATGATACAAAACAATAGCGTAGCCTTTAAACATGACTCTTTGGCTGCCGTACCTGGGACACAATTGTAATACCACACAGGTGCCATGTGCAGCATTGAGCCCTACAGTGAGTCACAGAACCGATTTAATTAATGCTTTAATAAAGTTTTAGAAAATTAGAAAAATATCCCGACACATCTCTATGTACCATCGAAAAAGGACAGGATCGAATATTGCTTTAGTGATGAAAACTGTCAATTAATTTACACATAGCGTTAAAGATCTTCTCAAAGGTTTTATCTGAAAGACCACACAGAGGAGACCACATTTACCTTCACAGTGAGAGAAAACTTACTATGAGTGATTTATTGGGTTAATACATTTTGAGAAATAAATATGTCATGGATCAAGTGAGATAGCTCACAAGAAATAAACTGAACTGTGTAAAGTCATTGCATTTGCATACAGAGCATCGGATGTTCAACTGTTCGTATTGCTCTAGAATGTATTTAAAGGATATGCTCCCATGGTCAGCTCACTTTAGTTGTGTTTCTTCACTGTACATATTTTTCGGTATGTGTATTTTCATGGTACATATTTTTGTCTTGCTCGTCTCTTCTTATTGTTTTTGGTTCCCCGTTTCTGGTGGATCATTCATTCTTATCTATATGTGTTTAATGTTTTTGTATATATTGACAAAGCTCTTCCTGAATATGTGACCTTGCATTTCTCTTCTACATTTCTCACCTCCCCCAATCCCTTTCCCTAATTCTTCATAGAGTTGTGCGTGATTATTAACAAAATCATAATACACAATACTACACCAAACCTTCTATTTATTGTTCTACTACAGTAACATTGCATTGTTTCTAGTCTGCCCCATGAGCAGTCTAGAAAGCCTCAAATGGCCTGCAGAGCGAACCTCCAGTGATCTAGGGAGGCAACTCGTGCATCCTAGGCGAGATACCTCTCAAGCACCTCTGCACCACATGTACACCTGGGGACGTTACGTGCCTGTAAGGGGCCAGTATCTGCGTCACAAAAAATGTAATACACGGCCCAGCCTCAGAAACACGTTTATCTTATCTGTTGCTAGTAAGGAGGATTGTGAACCTCTGCGGTTAAGTGCCCCTAAACCAGCCGGGATCTGCCCTAAAATCATTAATACACATGACCAGCCAGTTATCGGTGAAAAACGTTAATAATCAATCCTCCTCTTGTCAGTCCCATCTGGTATCTTTTCACACAATGTCAAGGTACCTAACAATTTCATACTCTGCCTATTTGACCTTTAATATACTCAGAGGTCACCAGGATTTCATATTATTTTAAGCTCATTCCTGTATCAATGCATGTTGTTGACTGTACCATATTGTTTCATGCATTTTTAATGCACCTTTGCTTATTGGGTAATCACATTTCGTAACATACTAGATGTAGGAGGATTCTCCTAAGAAGGAGAGTGAGATTTTTTGCATTAGCTGATATAACCTCTCATATCCTCGACTGTGTATTTGTGTCTGCAGGATGCATGCTATTAAAAATAAATGGACTTAAATTGCCTTTCACTATTCTGATAACCTTATCACAGTATATTGACAATTACACACATCCTGGACAACCTACGCACTTAGAAATGAAATATATACACTGCATATCCATGATGTTTATTGTAGCTCTAACTTCCATGGCTGTAATTAACGGCAGAGGCCCCTCGTAGTCTTCATGGTGTAGAAAGGTACTCGCAGTTAATGCCTATTGCCTATTAATACTGATCAGCAACTACATCATATGATGACATAAAATTATGAATAGAGATGGTCTTTCTGAACCAGTACTTCATTTGTAAAAGAATAAGTGCAGGGGCTCAAAGGTGTTTGCAGAAGCCCATCTCCAGTGCCGTTGATCGTCAAGATAACCGAAAACCAAGGCGTTCTAGTCATGATTCCATCCCCAGCTTCTTTTATACACTCACTGCCCCTATTTGTCTCTCCTGCATGTTATGTTCTTTGTCATTTCGTGCTTTCTCCCTTTTTTCTGTTACTCCTTTCCTCCCTCTTTACCCTTTGTCTGTCTTTTGTTCTGGTGCAAAGTCTGATGATGAAAAATAAATCCTGGTCCTGAAAAAGGTGTGTTGTTAGTCTGGTCCTGAAAAAGGTGTGTTGTTGGTCCCAACCTAAAACTATGGACTCAAATTAAGCAAATTTAAACATTGGAAATTGATAGTTTGTTTTGAGGTTAACTGAAAAAGTTGACATTGGGTACCTTTAAGTACCTGAACCTCAGAGTTCAACCATGATCTACCAGTTCTGTAGATCTTGATGCAGCTGTTGGTACAACAGATGGGTTTGATAGTGATAATGATTGGAGTGAATTGTCCTTGGGTGAAAAGTGACCCTAGTGGGTAGAGCATATTTGATCTATTTGAACATTTTCCAGGAAATAGTGATGCACATCGTGTTCTGTGAAAGCCATCATTATTTAGTCAGTCCTCACAGTTAGGCAGTCATTACAAGAATGGTGGGAAAAATGTCTGCAATAATACTGCACTATAGACTACCTATCGGTTTATTTCTTCTCAACAAATCTGCCAACCTGAAAAGTTCAGTGTGAAAAAGAACTGATTTCCCGTATTGATGCCGATAACTTGGCCACATTACAATAATTTTGGCAAATTAATTATAAAGCATATACTTCAGTTCCCCACTAAAACAAAATCATAATAGTGGACTTCTGCGTTACACGAGATCTCGCAGAAGCTTGTGTCATTATGAAAGGATTCTACAGAGGTGTATAGTATCTCTCAATAATAGAAACATTCATTGGCATTCTATGTTGTGTCTCAGAAATACAACATCCTTGATCAGTCTTGAAAGACTGCAATGAATATAAATAGGGTTGTTAGGTATTTGAATGCTGATACCAAAACCAGGCCCACTTATTTTTCTCGTACCCCCATTTGCTCCTCACAAGTGTATACATGTAGATTTCTTGCAAACAAGTTCTGATATACTGATGGATGCTGCATGCATAAGAAGAAAATGCCAGACAACCTGGTAAAGATATGCCTTATATGGCTAAAAAGCAATATATCCACACCCACTGCTTCAACATGATTGGCTCATATCAAAAGGCCCACTGTCCTTCACCTATTTGGGTTAGGGAGTGAATTTTACTGACCGATGTTCTAGATATCATCTAGAGGAGGTATGTAGAATTTCATTGCTGACCATGATTTAAGGATGCATTTTTTTCTACAGAATGAAACAAAGACCACTATGCAGACCTGGAAGCTCTTCATCCACTCAGGTCTACACTCTGCTGTCACCTGGCCAGCCTCCCATGACACCAGCTGATATATTTACTCTCCATTAGAGAGGTTGCTGAACCATCGCATGAGAATGAGATAGCAGTGGCAGACAAAATCATGAAGGTACATGTACCATCATGCCGATATATCTCTTCTGCCGGTGGCCTGCGGGGCTGAATCGTAAAACTCATAGCTGACAGACTAACATTTGGCCACTATCCCTGCAGACCATGAATGGGGGAATTACAGGTTTAAGAAGAACAGAGCACGAAAGTATTTCATGCGATTAACTTCCTTAAATAATTCCCAAATGACAGTGTTTCACAATTCATTAATTTGTTTCGTAACAACCCAACTTTATATCTTCTAGCAAATTAGGAAGGAGATTGGAGCATTTTTTTTTACATGTCCTGGGAATAGACTAGTGATTGCCTTAAGACACTCTGTAAGTAATTGCATGTGCCAGTAAATTATGAAACACATCACATCTGAAGTTGAACACCCATTCTACACTCATGCACCTTTCCACTGAAAGTATCTTCCACAATGGATCATATAACTCTCTCATAGTATATACTCTGATGCTCTACTGTGTGCCTTTGGTCAACATTAAACATACATTTGGATTGCCTCTATGACAGTGCAGGACACAAGAATAGCCTAGAGCAGATGGAACATACATAATTGTATTGTGCTATGACAGTTCTTGTATTTCCATATTTTTTAAGAGTTTTCACAGCAGTTTACAAAGCAGTCTTTCTTTTGCGTCTTTTACCTTGAAAAGAACACCCTCGTATGAGCTTAGCTATGCCAAGTGCACTATTCTAGGCTCATAGACAGTCCGTAATTTGAGTAACAATCGGCGTGGTACCTTTCCTGCCGTTGCTGACTTAGGAGATAGAATCATTGGACAGATTCTCTGCCCTTCAGACAGTGTTATGCCGCCTCCTAGAAATAAGATTGTACATTCCTATTTCACCCTCACTTCTCTTATCCATTGCATAGAAAAATCTAACAGAGCTCCTCCACTCATCCCAGACGGGAGGCTCTGGTTGTCACAACTTCTTACATATTGCTCTCCTTGTCAGGAGAGACAGGAAAGAAAATGTTTTGTTTGGTTCGTTGTCAGATTAGTGGCTTCTCCCTCCTTTCACAGTACAACAAATAAAATTACAGTATAACTTAACTCCAGCATCACTCCTGAAAGGTTTGATACTTCCTTATCCACTTTTAGCCAGTGTTAGACCTGACAGCCTTAGGGTAGTCACCCCTAACTTTTTGCCTGCCTCCCTCCTCGTTTTGGATACTGTTCTTGCTGGTTTTTAGACTCTGCGCACTTTACCACTGCTAACCAGTGATAAAGTGTATATGCTCTCTCTCTGTAAACATGGTAACTTTGGATCATACCTGATTGAACTATTTAATCTACTTATAAGTCCCCAGTCATGTGCACTCCAGGTGCCTACGGCATATAGATTAAATGCTACTAGTGGACCTGCAGCACGGATTGTGCCACCCACTTAAGTAGCCCCTTTTCCTTGTCTCAGGCCTACCATTGCTAGGCCTGTGTGTGCAGTTTCACTGCCACCTCGACATGGCATTTAAAAGTACTTGCCAAGCCTAGAACTCCCCTTTTTCTGCATATAAGTCACCCTTAATGTGTGCCCTGGGTATCCCCTAGAGCAGGGTGCTGTGTAGGTAAAAGACAGGACATGTACCTGTGTAGTTATATGTCCTGGTAGTGTAAAACTCCTAAATTCGTTTTTGCACTACTGGGAGACCTGCTCCCTTCATAGGCTAACATTGGGGCTGCCCTCATACACTGTTGAAGTAGCAGCTGCTGATCTGAAAGGAGCAGGGAGGTCATATTTAGTATGGCCAGAATGGTAATACAAAATCCTACTGACTGGTGAAGTCGGATTTAATATTACTATTCTAGAAATGCCACTTTTAGAAAGTGAGCATTTCTTTGCACTTAAATCCTTCTGTGCCTTACAATCCACGTCTGGCTAGGTTTAGTTGACAGCTCCTTGTGCATTCACTCAGACACACCCCAAACACAGGGTACTCAGCCTCACTTGCATACATCTGCATTTTGAATGGGTCTTCCTGGGCTGGGAGGGTGGAGGGCCTGCCCTCACACAAAGGACTGCCACACCCCCTACTGGGACCCTGGCAGACAGGATTGAACTGAAAGGGGACCTGGTGCACTTCTTAGCCACTCTTTGAAGTCTCCCCCACTTCAAAGGCACATTTGGGTATAAAACAGGGCCTCTGCCCTACCTCATCAGACACTTGCTGGAGAAGAAACCGGAACCAGAAACTACATCCTGCCAAGAAGAACTGCCTGGCTGCTCAAAGGACTCACCTGTCTGCTTTCTACAAAGGACTGCTGTCTTGCTGTTGCCCTGCTGCCTTGCTGAACTCTTGTCTGGCTGTGAAAGTGCTCTCCAAGGGCTTGGATAGAGCTTGCCTCCTGTTCCTTGAAGTCTCAGGACCAAAAAGACTTCTTCCTTTCACTTGGACGCTCCGTGCGGCGAAAATTTCGACGCACAGCTTGTTTCGCGGCGAGAAAAACGCCGCACACCGACGCTGATCGACGCGACGCCCTCGGGGCGATCGAGACTTCGACGCACAACCTCGCAAGGACAAAGCCGCTCGACTTTCCAGGAGAAATCGACGCGACGCCCACCGTGAGTGCGAAACTTTGACGCACGGCCTCGCAAGGACAACGCCGCCCGACTTCCAAGGAGAAATCGACGCGACGCCTGCCGTGAGACCAAACTTTCGACGCACGGCCTCGCAAGGACAACGCCGCCCGACTTCCAAGGAGAAATCGACGCGACGCCTACCGTGAGATCGAAACTTCGACGCGCAGCCCCGCAGAACGACGCGCAGCCGGAAAACAAGCAGGAGAATCCACGCACAGACCCGGGGCATCTGGTAATCCCCGCGATCCACAAAAAGAGACTGTCTGCGCGCCGGAAAACGACGCCCGACTTCCCCGCGTGGAAAAGACCGACGCAAGTCTGTGTGTGCTGAGGAGAAATCGACGCACACATCCCTTTTTCCACGCATCTCTTCTCCTGTGGCCCTCTGAGGAGATTTTCCACCAGAAACCAGGTACTTTGTGCTTGAAAGACACTGTATTGCATTCTAAAGACTTAAGACACTCTATATCACTTCCCTGTGATATTTCTACAATTTTCCATTGCAACTTTATTCTTTTTGACCTACAATTATCCTGATAAATATTATATATTTTTCTAAACACTGTGTGGTGTATTTTTGTGGTGCTATATGGTGGTATTGTATGATTTATTGCACAAATACTTTACACATTGCCTTCTAAGTTAAGCCTGACTGCTCGTGCCAAGCTACCAGAGGGTGGGCACAGGATAATCTTGGATAGTGTGTGACTTACCCTGACTAGAGTGAGGGCTTTTGCTTGGACAGGAGGTAACCTGACTGCCAACCAAAAACCCCATTTCTAACATTGGTGATCAACGGTGAGGATAGGACTTGTATTTGTGCAGTGACATACAGTAGCTAAGTATTTCACTACATACCCACAGTTGAAGGTCAACTTGGTTTTTATCTCTTTTTGAAAATCCGTTTTTTCCTGACAATTTTCAAAAACTAAATCCTCACTCAACATGTCTCTGACTGGGTCTCAGACAGGGGACTTTGACCTAGTCCAGTTGGATACATACACGGTCAAACAACTAAGAGGATTCTGCAGGGCATTAAGGGTACCCACCCAAGGGGCCTCCAGAAAGGAGGACTTTCAAGTGGCGCTGAGGGCCTGGGCAGAAGCCCATTTAGAGGATGATGAGGAAGAGGAGCCAGAAAATGGCCCCTCAGAAGGACTTTCACTATCTATGGATGGTGTTACCACTGCAATTGTGCACCCTTCCAGACCAGGGAGCAGTGTCTCCATGCAAAGCCTGACCGCAGAGGAAAGGAGAGAGGAAAGGGAGTTCCAATTGCAAATGGCAAAACTGAAAATTGAGGCACAACAGGAGGAGAGGAGGGCAGAAAGAGAAGCCAAACAAGCTGAGGCTGAAAGAGCAGCCAAAACAGATTGAAGCTGAAAGAACAGCCAAACAAGCAGAAGCTGAAAGAGCAGCCAAACAAGTGGAAGCTGAAAGAGCGTTGGCTGAAAAGAAACTATTGTTGGCTCATGAACTGAGTCTCAAGGAGCTGGAGATCAAGGCAAGACAGTCTGAATCCAGCAATAATGGTGGCAGCATACAGACAGGACCTGCTGGAGAAAAGAAGGTTCGTATACCCAAAAATGTGGTGCCCAGTTTTGTGGTGGGAGATGACATAGATAAATGGTTAGCTGCTTATGAAGTTGCACTAAGGGCTCATGAGGTTCCTGAAGGGCAATGGGGGGTAGCTATGTGGGGTTATGTGCCGCCATTGGGGAGGGACACACTTCTCACATTGGATCCACCGGATCAAAACACATACCCACTCCAGAAAGCCACTTTACTTGCCAAGTTTGGGCTGACCCCTGAGGGATACCGTCAGAGGTTCAGGGACAGCACCAAACAAACCACACAAACATGGGTAGATTTCTTTGATTTCTCTAGTAAGGCACTGAATGGATGGGTGCGGGGCAACAAAGTAGCAGAGTATAAAGGTTTATATGACTTGATCCTGAGAGAGCATATGCTTAATGTTACTTATACCGATTTGCGCCAGCACCTAGTGGATAGTAAGCTGACTGATCCCAGGAAGCTTGCTGAGGAGGCGGACCTCTGGGTTAGCACCAGAGTGTCCAAAAAGGTACCTGGGGGGACTCCCACAAAGGTGGTCAGGGTTCCCAACAGAAGAAAGAGGGGGGAGATAAACTTACAGATAAGGAACTCTCTAAAGGCCCCCAAAAGAATTCCCAGGGAGGGGGTGGCAACCCTTCCTTTTCCAAATTTGGGAAGAAACCAGGGACATTTGACAGGTCAGGAAAATCTAGCCCCAAATGCATGGAGTGTTACCAATATGGTCACTACAAAGGCGATCCACAGTGCCCCAAGAGGGCACCGTCCACTACCGGACAGGCACCTGGGTTGACTAGTGTAGCACTCGGGGGGGAGATGGACCCCACTAGCTATGGGGTGCAGGTAGAGATTTCCCTAGTGTCCCTGGGAGAAGGAGAAATGATGTCCAAGGTCCACATGCCTAAAAATACTTCCAAGTACCGGCAGTGGGTCCTCATTGATGGGCAGAAGGTGGAGGCTCTGCGTGACACAGGAGCCAGTATGACTACTATCAAGAGTCAGCTGGTGTCCACAGAGCAGATAATCCCTAATACATTCCACCAGGTCATAGTCGCTGACAATCGCGAGAGTCACCTACCGGTGGCTCGGGTTCCCTTTGAGTGGGGGGGGGTCTCTGGTACTCTGAAAGTAGCTGTGAGTCCTGCCATGCCTGTAGATTGTCTGTTAGGCAATGATCTAGAGCATACTGCTTGGAAAGAAGTAGAGCTCAGATCTCACCTGGAGATGTTAGGGTTACCTGAGTGGGTCTGCATGACCACCCGGTCCATGGCTGACCGAGAGGGAAGTCAAGGGCATCTGGAGCCTGGAACGATGGCCCAGGGAGCTGCCAAGAGGAGGGGCGAGGGGCGCGGGAAACCGGCCCCAGAAGTTCCCACAGTGGCTGACGGGGCTCCTGAGGAGGAGACTCCCGAGCCAACTGGGGAAGACATTGCCACCCTAGGTGACTTACCGGAGCTTGCTGGCTGGCAAGTTGAGGGTGGACCCACCAGGGAGGAATTCTGCAAGGCGCAGAAAGAGTGTCCCACTCTAGAAGGGTTGAGGAAACAAGCCTTAAACCAGGCAGCAGGTGACGCCTCTGGCAATCACCACCTATATTGGGAGAATGATCTCCTCTACAGTGAGCTTAGGGTTCCGGTCTTTGGGGCAGCACGTGTGCTGGTGGTCCCCCAATATTACCGAGCCTTCCTACTGGGTCTGGCTCACGACATTCCCCTGGCAGGACATTTGGGACAAGACAAGACCTTCAACAGGCTTGTCACCCACTTTCACTGGCCCAAAATGAGGACACACTCAGACAAATTCTGCAGGGCTTGTCCTACCTGCCAGGCTAGTGGTAAAGCAGGAAAGAGGGTTAAAACCCCCCTGATTCCACTTCCTGTCGTTGGCACCCCCTTTGAAAGGGTGGGCGTCGACATTGTTGGCCCCTTGGACCCCAAAACTGCCTTAGGCAACAGGTTTATCCTGGTTTTGGTGGACCATGCCACCCGGTACCCAGAGGCAATCCCTCTGAGGACCGTAACTGCATCGGTGGTAGCCAGAACCCTGATGGGGATATTTACCCGTGTGGGATTCCCCAAGGAGATAGTGTCTGACAGAGGCACTAACTTCATGTCCGCGTACATGAAGCATCTGTGGGATGCGTGTGGTGTAACCTACAAGTTCACCACACCCTATCACCCCCAGTCTAATGGGCTTGTGGAGAGATTCAACAAGACCCTGAAAGGCATGATTGGTGGCCTCCCTGAGGCCATGAGGCGTAAATGGGACGTCCTCTTACCATGCCTTCTCTTTGCTTACAGAGAGGTCCCCCAGAGGGGGGTAGGGTTCAGTCCCTTTGAGCTTCTCTATGGGTACCCCGTCAGGGGACCCTTAAGCATTGTCAAGGAGGGATTGGAGAACGCTCCAAAGACACCCCCTCAGGACGTGGTCAGCTACATGTTGGCCCTCCGCAATCAGATGACCCGCTTCTGGAAAGAGGCCCAAAGTAACCTGGAGGCCAGTCAAGAGGTGATGAAACAATGGTATGACCAGAAGGCCACTCTGGTAGAGTTTCAACCTGGAGACAAAGTGTGGGTAATGGAGCCAGTAGAGCCCAGAGCTCTCCAGAACCGCTGGACTGGCCCATTTGAAATAAAGGAGCGGAAAGGGGAGGCCACTTACCTAGTGGACCTCCAAACCCCTAGGAACCCCCTAAGGGTGCTCCACGTGAACCGACTAAAAGCTCATTTTGAGAGGTCGGAGATCAACATGCTTCTGGTCACAGATGAAGGAATGGAAGAGGAGAGTGAACCTCTCCCGGACCTCCTCTCTGCCCAAGAAGGTGATGGGTCCGTAAGCGGGGTCATTCTGTCTGACTCCCTGACTCTAAACCAGAAAGGAGACTGCTATGAGCTGTTGGAGCAGTTCTCCCCCCTCTTCTCCCTTACTCCGGGACTGACCCACCTCTGTGTTCATGATATTGACACCGGTGACAGTCTCCCTGTGAAGAACAAAATTTACAGGTTGTCAGATAAGGTGAAGGCCAGCATCAAGGAGGAGGTCTCCAAGATGTTGACACTAGGGGTTATTGAGAAGTCCAGTAGTCCCTGGGCCAGCCCAGTGGTGTTGGTCCCCAAGGCTACTGCCCCAGGCGCGAAGCCAGAACTCCGGTTCTGCGTGGACTACCGGGGTCTCAACTCAGTCACACGGACTGATGCTCACCCCATCCCCCGAGCTGATGAGCTCGTGGACAGGCTAGGCGCTGCCAAGTTCCTGAGTACGTTTGATCTTACTTCAGGGTACTGGCAGATCGCCCTGACTGAGGGGGCTAAGGAAAGGTCCGCCTTTTCCACCCCTGACGGCCATTACCAGTTCCGGGTGATGCCGTTTGGATTGAAAAATGCCCCCGCTACCTTCCAACGGTTGGTTAACGGGGTCCTGGCTGGCAAGGATGCCTTCTGTGCAGCCTACCTGGATGACATAGCTGTCTACAGTTCCAGCTGGGAGGAACACCTGCTCCACCTCAAGGAGGTGCTTCAGGCCCTGCAACAGGCAGGCCTGACCATCAAGGCTAGTAAGTGCCAGATTGGGCAGGGTTCCGTGGTGTACTTGGGACACCTAGTAGGTGGTGGCAAGGTGCAGCCACTCCAGGCCAAGATCGAAACTATCAAGGCCTGGCAACCACCTCGAACCCAGACTGAGGTGAGAGCCTTTTTAGGCCTCACCGGATACTACCGCAGGTTTGTCAAGGGCTATGGTACCATTGTGTCCCCCTTGACAGAACTCACGTCCAAGAAGCAACCTAGGTTGGTGAATTGGACAGAGGCTTGTCAGAAAGCCTTTGACGCCCTAAAGGAAGCCATGTGCACGGCCCCCGTGCTCAAGGCCCCTGACTACTCCCAGGAATTTATCGTGCAGACAGACGCTTCAGAGCATGGCATAGGGGCAGTCCTAGCACAGCTAAATGAGGAGGGCCAAGATCAACCGGTAGTCTTTATTAGCAGAAGGCTATTACCACGGGAACAGAGGTGGAGTGCTATTGAAAGAGAAGCTTTTGCTGTGGTCTGGGCACTGAAGAAGCTGAGGCCCTACCTGTTTGGGACTCACTTCCTAGTTCAGACAGACCACAGGCCCCTCAGATGGCTCATGCAGATGAGGGGTGAGAATCCAAAACTTCTGAGGTGGTCCATTTCCCTACAGGGGATGGACTTTACGGTGGAACATCGCCCAGGGGTTGACCATGCCAATGCTGATGGTCTCTCCAGGTACTTCCGCCTTAGCGATGAGAGCTCCCAGGAGGTCGGGTAGCTCTCCCCACTTTCAGCTGGGGGGGACACATGTTAGACCTGACAGCCTTAGGGTAGTCACCCCTAACTTTTTGCCTGCCTCCCTCCTCGTTTTGGATACTGTTCTTGCTGGTTTTTAGACTCTGCGCACTTTACCACTGCTAACCAGTGATAAAGTGTATATGCTCTCTCTCTGTAAACATGGTAACTTTGGATCATACCTGATTGAACTATTTAATCTACTTATAAGTCCCCAGTCATGTGCACTCCAGGTGCCTAGGGCATATAGATTAAATGCTACTAGTGGACCTGCAGCACGGATTGTGCCACCCACTTAAGTAGCCCCTTTTCCTTGTCTCAGGCCTACCATTGCTAGGCCTGTGTGTGCAGTTTCACTGCCACCTCGACTTGGCATTTAAAAGTACTTGCCAAGCCTAGAACTCCCCTTTTTCTGCATATAAGTCACCCTTAATGTGTGCCCTGGGTATCCCCTAGAGCAGGGTGCTGTGTAGGTAAAAGACAGGACATGTACCTGTGTAGTTATATGTCCTGGTAGTGTAAAACTCCTAAATTCGTTTTTGCACTACTGGGAGACCTGCTCCCTTCATAGGCTAACATTGGGGCTGCCCTCATACACTGTTGAAGTAGCAGCTGCTGATCTGAAAGGAGCAGGGAGGTCATATTTAGTATGGCCAGAATGGTAATACAAAATCCTACTGACTGGTGAAGTCGGATTTAATATTACTATTCTAGAAATGCCACTTTTAGAAAGTGAGCATTTCTTTGCACTTAAATCCTTCTGTGCCTTACAATCCACGTCTGGCTAGGTTTAGTTGACAGCTCCTTGTGCATTCACTCAGACACACCCCAAACACAGGGTACTCACCCTCACTTGCATACATCTGCATTTTGAATGGGTCTTCCTGGGCTGGGAGGGTGGAGGGCCTGCCCTCACACAAAGGACTGCCACACCCCCTACTGGGACCCTGGCAGACAGGATTGAACTGAAAGGGGACCTGGTGCACTTCTTAGCCACTCTTTGAAGTCTCCCCCACTTCAAAGGCACATTTGGGTATAAAACAGGGCCTCTGCCCTACCTCATCAGACACTTGCTGGAGAAGAAACCGGAACCAGAAACTACATCCTGCCAAGAAGAACTGCCTGGCTGCTCAAAGGACTCACCTGTCTGCTTTCTACAAAGGACTGCTGTCTTGCTGTTGCCCTGCTGCCTTGCTGAACTCTTGTCTGGCTGTGAAAGTGCTCTCCAAGGGCTTGGATAGAGCTTGCCTCCTGTTCCTTGAAGTCTCAGGACCAAAAAGACTTCTTCCTTTCACTTGGACGCTCCGTGCGGCGAAAATTTCGACGCACAGCTTGTTTCGCGGCGAGAAAAACGCCGCACACCGACGCTGATCGACGCGACGCCCTCGGGGCGATCGAGACTTCGACGCACAACCTCGCAAGGACAAAGCCGCTCGACTTTCCAGGAGAAATCGACGCGACGCCCACCGTGAGTGCGAAACTTTGACGCACGGCCTCGCAAGGACAACGCCGCCCGACTTCCAAGGAGAAATCGACGCGACGCCTGCCGTGAGACCAAACTTTCGACGCACGGCCTCGCAAGGACAACGCCGCCCGACTTCCAAGGAGAAATCGACGCGACGCCTACCGTGAGATCGAAACTTCGACGCGCAGCCCCGCAGAACGACGCGCAGCCGGAAAACAAGCAGGAGAATCCACGCACAGACCCGGGGCATCTGGTAATCCCCGCGATCCACAAAAAGAGACTGTCTGCGCGCCGGAAAACGACGCCCGACTTCCCCGCGTGGAAAAGACCGACGCAAGTCTGTGTGTGCTGAGGAGAAATCGACGCACACATCCCTTTTTCCACGCATCTCTTCTCCTGTGGCCCTCTGAGGAGATTTTCCACCAGAAACCAGGTACTTTGTGCTTGAAAGACACTGTATTGCATTCTAAAGACTTAAGACACTCTATATCACTTCCCTGTGATATTTCTACAATTTTCCATTGCAACTTTATTCTTTTTGACCTACAATTATCCTGATAAATATTATATATTTTTCTAAACACTGTGTGGTGTATTTTTGTGGTGCTATATGGTGGTATTGTATGATTTATTGCACAAATACTTTACACATTGCCTTCTAAGTTAAGCCTGACTGCTCGTGCCAAGCTACCAGAGGGTGGGCACAGGATAATCTTGGATAGTGTGTGACTTACCCTGACTAGAGTGAGGGCTTTTGCTTGGACAGGAGGTAACCTGACTGCCAACCAAAAACCCCATTTCTAACAGCCAGAAAAAAGATCTGGACAGACGGCAAACAGATGTACATCTTCTGCTTCCTGGACTCCACATCTCTTACCCATCGCATAATCACTCTCACTGAATCTCTTCTACCATTTTGGCTTCAAGGCTGATGTGGGAGGGGGGCTTATACACCGAGATCAATAGGGATTCCCCCGGTAGACACTAACAGGAGATGACTCCTCACTGATAGACTCCATAGATTTTATCTACAGCTTTAGAAACTCATTTGGCTATCTTAACACTCGACTCAGCCAAGGCATTTAACAGAGTAAACTGGGAGTTCCTGACGACCACAATGAAGCATTTTGGGATAGACGACACATTCCTCAAACTTATTCAACAATTTTGTAATTTCCCAAGTGTTCAAGTGTTGGTGAATAATAATTCATCAGAGCAGATCAGGATACATAGAGGGACCAGAAAATGGTGTCCCCTCTCCCTGTTACGCTTTGACTTATAAATAGAAGCTCTGGCCCAAAGTCTAAGAAGAAATGAGAAAATTAAGTACATCAACATTGGCGATTTTTCTGAGGAAAACAGCATTGGACACGAACAGCTTAATGGTGTACTCCTCTGATGTAGAAAGTGCCATCTTACAAATTACATTAGGGTAAAGCAATTTGGCGAATTTTCAAGGTATAAAGTCAACAAATAACATTCAGAAACAATGACTTGGAAGTTAGGTTGGGAGGGAGTTGAGCATAAAAAAGAAATAAGATATTTGGAAATAAGAATCGGGCACATTTAATTATGTTCCTTAGTTTTGATTTGTTGTCTTATTCCCACTCCTCTACTTCCTCTTTTCATCCTCTGGCCCAATCTTTCTTTCCTCCTGTGTTCCTTGAGAGTAGTTCCTCCTTTTTCTCCTGAATTGAGCATCATGCCCATTTGTTTACCTGTCTGTTGTACTGCCATCATGTTTCCTCCTCCATCTTCTAAATTCAGCCACTAAAATTATTTTACATTTGTAATCCCTTCCATATTTTGTCATATCAACCCTACACGTAGTTCATTTTTTTCTCTAGGCATTCATTGTGTCCTTCATTTATATTTTATGTTGTTTTTTTAATTATTATTTAGAAATACTGCCCCTTTGTTCCTTATTCTTGTAGATAGAGTGCAGCCATCCATTGTCTCGTTTATAATTTCATGAATAAAATATTTTGGAAAAGTCCATGAGTATTTCAGAATTTGATAGCACAAGCATTCTAAGCTTCTATGTTTTAAGCATATGTCCATTAATGAAGGTGCAGAATAATGAACCCTCTCTCTTAGTGGTTGCTGCCTTGTATTTAAGGTGTGAGCGGGGGTTCAATAATAATATATATTTTTTAAAAGGCACTCACCTCACAGCATCCTCCTCTCATCGTCTCTCCTGGAATCTCCAACGTGGGACTCAGGAAACTGCACTAACCAACCCTGGCGCTGCTCTAATGCTGTTAACATGAGCGAAGCATCAGGTATGGAGGGAGCGCTCTCTTTCAGCTCTTAAAAGCGCTGGAGGGGTGGGCTTTCTCTAACCCAGATGCTGGGTCAGAGAATTTCAAAGTGCGCATGTCAGGCTGGCCATCGCAAGACGGATGGCCAAAGGGGCATGCGCACTTTAAATTAAAGTGCAGAGCTCCCTGCTGCTGCCACTCAGGAGCAATTGCCTGCCGTGACACTTGGTTCAGTGACACTCGGTTCAGGACGGGATGTTGAAAAATAAAATGGTAATAATTCATATTTATTAGCATTTTATTTTTCAGTCCTGGGGCATTTTTTAGCAGGGCAAAGCTCCTCCACTCTTGTGGAGAGGTCGCCCCTGCTCTTTTCTACGGAAAGGAATCTCGTAAGCGCATCTTCATGAATATGCATAATGTGTGCAATGAAAACCGAGCATTACTCCAAATTCCATGCTCCACTTTAGCCGCCATCCTTGTGTCGTGTCATACTTGGGGAAATGATTTAAAGACCTGCAAAGGGACACCGTCACTGGGTTATTAATGTTAAGAGTGTTTGATGTTCCTCGCAGTGTGTTTTTCTAATTAGAGGAAAGCTGCAGAGCACCATTTCCATAATCAACCTGGGAACTGAAACTCAGCAAAATTTCATGTGTTCACAATGAATCTGCTCCTCGGCAACATAAAAATGGCTTTTATACCATAAAGGCTGTAATTAGAATAAGTCAAATCAGTTGGAAGCGATTGAAGCGGGAGCTGGCTAAGCTGCCTTCTAAATATTTGTCTGGAGATTACAGCTACTCTTCCAGTGCCCGAGAAGCTTCTTTGATTTACTTAAAATGCTTGACGTAGCAAAGATAATCCCAGGGAATGGCAAATGAACACAAATTTAGATGTACCGCCGGCTCGTTTTTGTTTTTTTGTTGCTCTTCTCTGACAGGGGAAGCAAATTCGTAGAAATATTGGAAATATGAGCATCGGTGGTAAAGGCACGTCTAAATATTTGCGCCCCAAAAAATGTGAAAACGATACAAGCTACCATTGGCATTAGAGGTTCCGTGGTATCACGCTTGTCCTCGATGGGTTTTAAAGATGCACTTTCTGAGTCCACGTGGAAAAATTTCCTGCATGTCAATGCGACAGTTGATGCAAGACTCTTTGTACTCAAAATTATAGACCTGGGATGGCACTTGCTGCATTATGCTTGTGTGACATCCGCTATTAAAAGGCAGCGAATCTTGGCAGGTATAAATTTGAAAAATAAAAAGCGTGTGTGAGACAGATCAGAATTGTTAATATTAACCTTGCAGTTGGCGTGACATGAGAGCTGTGGGACTGAAAATCACGTGGGAGTTCATTCATTCATAGAGACAATAGCTCCACCACTTCTGTGTACAACCTCCATGTCTGTCCTCATGAGCTCTTGGTGTTACATCTCAGAGACCTGTGGTGCGACTGAATTTGGATGCCTTTGGAAGGCTATCTGACGCTGTTGTGATCATTGTGTTAATTACTACTTATCTGCTTTTCATGCTCTCCTTTCCACTTTTATTGATCGGTTAAAAACAGCTCATTCATTAAGGCCTTGGAGAAGTCAATCACTTTACATGATCACACAATGTACAATGCTTCCTATGTAGATAAGGGCTTTAGTACCCCTATTATAAATTGGGTTTTGTAGTTGTCAGGGGTATGCACGTTGTTCAAATAGGGTTCACAATCCTAGTCAGAGCAAGTCAAATACACAACCTAAATTAATCTGTGCTCGGCCTCTGGTAGATTGGCATAGAGCAGGCAGGCTTAACTTAGTGAGCAATGTGTAAAGTATTTCTGCAACACTTAATTACAGTAGCACAGTGAAAGACACCACAAAAAATGACTCAACACCAAGTTAGAAAAATAGAGAATATTTATCTGTTAGAAAACTAGACAATAACGACAAAAATCCAATATTTACATCATGTGGTATTCATTTGATCATAAGAGTGGGTTCAGACATAGGGGTATTCAATCAGCTATAACGTTGGTCGAATTCAGAAGCTGGTGCCCTCCTAATAAGATATTTATGGTGTACCACTGGTATGTTCGTGGCAAATTTAATTCGCAAAGAAAGTGAGGCCGCTGAACGTCCTTGGCAAAACCCCTCCTGCAAGATCATGGGAGTGACCACACTACTGTGAAGCCCAATCTGTAGAGGTGAGTCACGGGACCTCGGGCAGCGGAGAGAAAGATTAGGTGCTCCTATGCGTGTGAATACAGGAGAAGCGTGCAATCCACACTCACCTGGTATGTGGGGTGCAAGAGCAGAGAAAAGTGAAGGGCGCTGCTCAGAGTGTACTGCGTAGTGACTCTGCAACCATTGAAGGTGTTGCTGAGTCCTGTAGACACCAGCAGTCGCAGTCGCATCTGTATAGTGATGTTGAGGGTAACAGGCGAGTCTGGCGGCCATGCTCAGGGTTTGGATGAGGGGGTGCTGTCTGAATTGCAGATGGCTCAGGTTAGTGCTGGTGGGCTTTTTAAAGCAGCAGTAATGCTTAAGTCGATGCGGCTGGTAGCCCGGTCGACCCAGCAACAGTCCACTTTCAAAGGAGCGTGGCTCGCACTCAGCCGGCCCCAAGCGGTGTGGACAGAGGCTGTTACACGCTGCTGCAGTCCCTTGGACAGTGCCAGTGGGGCAAGGAGGTCACACTCGGGGTATTTCTTTGGTGATTGGGGGGCTGGCCCACAGTGTAAACTGGCAGTACTAGGAAGCCCCTAAGGGGGTCCTGGCACAGTCTTCACGGTTGCAAGTGCAGTGTTAAGTTAAAGAAAGGCCCTGCACTGGGATCTTCACCTGTCCACATCCAGGCCCACTCCTGGTTTAAAGAGCCCATACAGCAGGAGGAGGTAGTGACAAGAGGTCCTTCATGTCCTGGTCACTTCGCAGAAAAACTGGTGGCAATCTAGCAAGCTCTTAGAGACTCTGGGTGGGTTCAGGACAGTCAGTCGAGTCCAGTCCTTCTCCTGCTGGACAGAAGTAGCAGGCAGCAGGCCAACACAAAAGGCAGTAGCAAAGTGGCAGGCCTTCCTACAGTCCAGACTCCTTGAAGCACTGCAGCCTGTCTTCCTGACAGATTACCCTTGTTCCAGTGCAATTCTGATTTGGTGAGGTTTGGGATCCAGTATTTATATTTTGGTGCCCTGGTTCTTGAAGGTGGAAGAAGCTTCCAGAGGAAGGCCTTTGAAATGTACAGATGCCCTGCCTCCCCTGTTCTGGCTCCAAACCGGCTGGAGTTACAATACAGGGTTGTAAAGCCCTATTGTGGATGGACAGGACAAATGTATTCAGGTGTAAGAGAGGCAGTGCAAAGCTCCACCCCCATCAAGCAGGTGAACGGCCCACTAAAGCCCATCAGATTACACCTAATCTCCCATAATGCGTGGCTGTTTAGACGGAATGCACAGAGCCCAGCTATCACCCCAGCCAGAGATGTATTCAGTGGCAGGCAGAAGCATGGAATTATTTAAGGTAATAAAATGCCAACTTTCTAAAAGTAGCTTTTTCAGATTTACAATTCAAAAAATCTGGCTCTCCCAAAAGTTGTGATTTTAAATTGTGAGTACAGAGATACCAAAGTCCTAATTTCTATTTTTCCCAATTTGGAAGTACACTCAAAAGATGTTGTACGGTAATCCCGATGTTATCCTATAGGATAGATAGGCCTTATAATAGTCAAAAACGAATTTAGCAGTTTTTCACTATCTGGATGTGTTAAACTTAAAATTATATGTCCAACATTTTAAATACCCTAAACCCTACCCTTGGTGTAACTAGGGCCTACCTTAGGGGTGACTTACATGTAACAAAATGAAATGTTTAGGCCTGGCAAATGGGCACAATTGCCAGGTCAAAATGGCAGTTTAAAACTGCACAGGTAGGCTCTGCAGTGGAAGGCGTCAGACATGTTTGAAGGGCTACTGAAGTGGGAGGCACAATCAGTGCTGCAGGCCCATTTGTAGCTTTTAATTTGCAGGCCCTGGGCACATGTGGTGCCCTTTACTAGTTACTTACAAGTAAATATAAATGTGCCAATTGAGGATAAGACAATGATACCATGTTTTAGAGAACAGAGCACCTGCACTTTAGCACTGGTCAGCAATGATAAAGTGCCTAGAATCCTAAAAAAGAAAACAGCACACAGGAGTCAGACAAACAGGAGGAAGAAGGCAAAATGTCTGGGGATGACCCTGCAGAAAGAGCCATTTCCAAACAACCCCATAGGGGGATTAAGAGCTTTACAAATGATACAGTACAATACACTATTTTACATGCAAATAATTCAGTTTCTCTACAGTTTTACACCCTCAGATCGCATGCTAACTCAAAAAGCCTTCTCCAAGTATATTCCTAATGTGATCATGTAAAGGAATTGACTCCTCTGCATGCTCCTCTCTTTGAGTATGGCTTAATAAAAGTGTCATGACAGTCCACCTTATTCTCTATTATTTATCTCTGGAAATCACTTCACTTCATTTCATCGACCTGAGCCTCTTATTTGAAATCACATCCCTGTATCCTAGCAATAATTTTCTAGCAGATCCCACCAGCTACTTGAATGAGCTCACATACACTCCACTAATAATCACACTTAACTCCTGTTAATTTAATCCGCCACACAGAAACTGGAGTAAATGCATGAAATGGTTCCCTTGAACGTACAAGACTAATTCTGGTAACCACATCTTTATTACTTCTTTTGATTTACCGAAGTACCCCTTAATTTATTAATACATTCTCTGTTCAACATATTATAATCCCTCTCTCAAGATCCAATATGTAGTTTACAGATGGATATCCCTGCTGCTGTCCCACTATTTTGCAACAATTCACTTTTTTGTTCTCTGTTGCCTAATCATGCCTATCATTTTGTCACCAATCCCAACTACAATGTGTTTTTTGCTTCTCCTTGGTATTGCATGTTCTCTTCTTGTGGTTAGTTATGACCTCTATTTTCCCTAGTTAGCTAAGTTTCTGAATTTCCTTTCTTAGAAAAGTAACAGGGAACTCCTAATGAGAGCCTAATTCTGAGTCAGAGCAATAGCTCCATGAGACATATTGCTCCATCTAGTTAAAACCAGTGTGTCGGCGTAGGCTGACCACGGGTATATCCCCCTGCATTTCTGCACACACATTACTGATGCTGAAGGCAGGGGGAATCTATGTCTCGAAACGTAGCTGTAGTAAGGATTGCATGTTCGAGAAAAAGTCCAGCAATTGTGTGTATCATGCGTTGTTTCCTTTTCGAGCCCTCCAAACTTGGAATTACACAGCGTGGATTTAGGAACATTGCATTTCTGGACCCAGTTTTTCATGTCCCACATACTGTACAACTGTGAACCAGGGTCTAATGTGCTTCATTTCTTCTTAGCACATATTTCTTTATTAATTTTAGTTATTTTATTTTATTTCTGCTGCTCGCATCTGCTCAATTATTTAAAAAAAAAAATATATATATATATATATATATATATTTTTTTTTTTAAAGTCTGGTCACTAATTTTGCTTTCTTCTCATGACTATCATTTTTAATTCCCTTAACTGCTCAGTTATTCGCCTCTCTTTTTCCTCCTTTACTGCTAAATACGTAATATCTCAATTTTTCCTGCCACTGAACATTACACCCCTGTGTTCCATCCTGAGTATTCTCAGTCCATCGAGATTCATACTCCACTCTTCACATTTAAATTTGTAATCATGTCCTTCTGTTGTTACTGCTGCTCATAGTTCAGTTATTTATCTTCTTTCTCTGTTCCTTTTTCCTCCCATTTGTTTTCTTTTGTTCTATGAAGTAAATAATGGTATTCTACTTCCTCTCCTAGAGAAGCCCTCTGCGTAGTCACCCTCATCATTTATCAACATTTTCTTTCATGACTTTTAGTCTAACCTAATTTTTCTTTTCCACTAATTGGTCCCCTACCCTGTACCTTACTGATGGTCTTAACAAGTGCTTAATTTATGTCACTGGTTGCCGGTGGTAGCATCCACACACATTTTTGAGGAACAGTATTTATTTGTTCATCATAAGACTTTGTTCTAGAGGAATAGAGACAGAAAGACAGAAAATCAAAATAAGAAAGGCAAACAGAGAGATAAGAAAGCATTGATACATGGAGAAGAAGGTATGAAAAAGAAACTGCAAGCGTGAATTAAAGTGGCAGAAAGTGTAGGACGAGGGGTGAGAAATACATAAAGTGAAATCAAGTCTAGGCGGCCATGGTATTCAGCAAACTCAGCATTTGCAAGTGCCAGCGAGGAGAAGCTAAGAAAAGCTTTGAGCCACTGCAATTACCTTTTCACAAATTCAATCAATCAATCAATAAAGGATTTATAGAGCACACTATGCACCCGTTAGGGTCTCAAGGTGCTGGGGGGGAGAGCTACTGGTCGAAAAGCCAAGTCTTGAGGCGTATTCTGAATGATAAGAGGTCTTGGGTCAGGTGGAGGTGGAGCGGTAGGGAGTTCCAGGTCTTGGCAGCTAGGTGAGAGAAGGATCTTCCTCCGGCGTTAGTGCGACGGATGTGGGGGACGTAGGCGAGGGCGAGGTTGGCAGAGCGAAGGTAGCGGGTGGGGGTGTGGAAGGTGAGTCTGTCATTGAGGTAGGCGGGATGTGTGTTGTGGGGGGCTTTGTGTGTGTGGACTAGAATTTTGAAGGTGATCCTCTTTGATACTGGTAGCCAGTGTAGGTCTCTGAGGTGGGGTGAGATGTGGTCGCGGCGTGGGACGTCTAGAATGAGGCGGGCGGACGCGTTCTGGATTCTTTGCAGCTTTGTTTGGAGTTTGTTTGTTATTCCTGCATTTAGGTCGTTTCCGTAGTCCAATCGGCTGCTGACCAAGGCGTGGGTGACGGTTTTCCTGGTTTCGACGGGAATCCACTTGAAGATTTTGCGGAGCAAGCGGAGGGTGTTGTAGCAGGAAGAGGAGATGGCATTGACCTGCTGAGTCATGCTGAGTGTGGAATCCAAGATGAAGCCCAGGTTGCGTGCGTGGGTGGTGGGTGGGGGTGCGGATCCTAGGGAGGTGGGCCACCAGGAGTCATTCCAAGATGAGGGGTTGGTGCCAAAGATGAGTATTTCTGTCTTGTCTGTGTTTAACTTGAGGTGGCTTGATTCCATCCAGCTGGTGATGGCGTGAAGTCCGTTGTGGAGGTTGTCCTTTGCAGTTGTAAGGTCTTTCGTGAGGGAGTTGATGAGCTGAGTGTCGTCTGCGTAGGAGACTATCTTGATGTGGTGTGTTCGTGCGATGTTGGCGAGGGGGGCCATGTAAACGTTTAAGAGTGTGGGGCTGAGCGAAGATCCTCGGGGGATGCCACAGGTGATTCCAGAGGGTTCTGACAGGAACGGCGGAAGGCGGACTCTGTGTTCTGCCAGTGAGAAATTACGAGATCCATTCCAGTGCTTTGTTGCGGATTCCAACGTTGTGGAGGCGTGTGCGGAGAGTGTGATGACATACCGTGTCGAAATTAAGCACTGGTTTTCGCCAAGGAGCAGTGTCTGTAATCTACACGTTGCTGTATTATCCCAATCATTTATTTTGTGATATATTCCAAAGAATAAACATGTCCTTACATATGTTTGTGCATACATTTTGCAAAACTTTAAAGCTTTTCACTCTTAGGACTTAGGCACCAAGAACTGCAAATAGATCCATTGGAAACGAAACCCATCTCTTTACAAATCCCTTTTTATTAGCATATTTGTTCATCTCAAAGTTTTAACGAATAGATTAATAATCATGAATATAATGTCCTAACATTGTAGGTGGTGTATTGTATTGTAATCTGGAAAGCAGATTGCTTTGGACATACTTTAAAATCAGTTGCACTATTGAGAGATTCAAGCAGATGGATTTACATTCTGAATCCAAATAATGTTTCACTCTACTCTTGCTAGCTAAAAAATAGATGTGCCTGCTCTCTCCGCACATACAAGTAGCACAAGACTTGCCAGGTTCTCAACTTTGTCTGCCTCCTGCATTTACTACAGGGAATCCAGTCAGATAATACGTTGTCTTATTGAATTTTAAACCAGCCCATTAAAACTCCTTTAACATGCTGAAGTAAGCTTCTGAGAGGGTTTCCATTTCATCTTTATTGAGCTGAGTCTCTAGTAGTCTTTCCCTTTGCACCACAGTGAGAGGCTGTCAATAATTCAAGAGCCATGGCCTTGCTGGGCCAAATGCCTCAGTTAGACTTTAAAAAGAGCCAAGCAGCTTGTCAGTGTGCTGTGCCGTCAATGGCCGACTGATCTATACTATAAGACTCGCCTCACTCCCCCCAGCTCATTCACTGTCAGTAGGGAATTTCACAAAAGGACACTGTTTGAAGCCGACACAGTGCCAGCACGTGTTTGTTTGGAACCTTCAATAGCAAGAATCTGTGACACTAGGAAGTTCATGGAAGCCATTAGCATTTTCAGCGTTTTCTTAGTAGGGCTGATGTCATAGTCACTTTAAATAGGAAAAGTTCTGCTAATTCCGAATTTGAAAAATTCAAGGATACATTTCTTTGTGCGCTGGCATTTTCACTCAGCACTGGTAAAGGATTAGTGCAACTTGCATTCCCACAGGCTATTTACACTTCGCCAAACCTGAAGGACATTGGATAGGGAAAAAGTGGGTGTTGTAGTTGAAAATGTGCACAAAGAAGGTTGAAAATACCATTTTTACTCACCATTTTCCAGTTAAAACTGTATTTGGGTGCCTATAATATATGCCAATCTAATTTCACTGTCCTTTTTTTGTACCATCACAGTGGCACTCAGAATGAGAAAGTGTGATTGAATGCACTATTTACAATATACATCTGGAGAATATTAACCCCTATTTATCCACATATATTCCAGTTCCAGATTGTGTGGGAAACACAAAGGGAGTGATGGATTTCTACACTACTTGGGCCTCAATAATATAAAGGACTGATGGGCCGTGAGGTATATAATCAACCGTATATATGCTGATGCCCTGTAGTGCTCTGTTTAGTGTGTAAAGTAAAGACAACTGATTCCAGGCTTTTTCTCAGAAAATGGGGAATAACTCACAGAATTATGTGCCTACAAAACTATTGCACATATATTGGCCCACATGTACCAAGAATTTTTCTAGTCGCAAAGGGGCCGATTCACATAATCAGCCCCTTTGCGACTAGAAAAATGCTTTTTGTGATGTTCAAAGCCCAAATTGTGATTTGGTAACTTTTTACCAAATCGCAATTTGGGTTTTGCCATTCAGTATCAGGAAGGGATGTGTTGAGGGTGTCCCTTCCTAATATCGAGTGGGAAAGGTATGTACCAATGTTTTGCTACCGGAATGCAGTCGCAAAACTTTCGCAGTTTACCACCAATAGAAAGTTGATGGTAATCCATTTGCAAATGGGAAGGGGTCCAAAAGGGACCCCTTTCCCCTTTGAGAATGGTGGGGAAAATATTTTTAAGAGCAGGCAGTGGTCACATGGACCACAGTCTACTCTTATAAAATGAAACTTAAATGTCTCCTTCTTTTCTTTTTAAACACATCCCATTTTCCTAAAGGAAGATGGGCTGCATTGAAAACAAAAGATTGCTTTATTTAAAAGCAATCACAGACATGCTGGTCTGCTGAGCCCAGTAGGCCACCATCTCTGCGATGGCAGTGATTCCTAATGGGTCACAAATTGCGACCTACCTCGTTAATATTCATTAGGTAGGTCCTTTTGCGACCCACTGGGCATCGCAAAAGAAACTCATAAGAGTTTCATACATTTGAAATTGTGATTTTCTAATTGCAATTCACATGAAATCGTAACCAACAACTCACAATTTAAAATGTTTGTGTATGCGGCCCATTGTTATTTCCCTTATATTACCATCCAGTAAATAACAACAGGTGTGAACAAGCAAACACATTCCAGGAGACAACAGTGGAAGGTGGAGTAATTACCACACATCTCACAATTTCGATGTCTGCACAAGCATGAGTTTGCACAGAGAAAAAATGTACCAGTAACTTTCTGATTAAGGCCTTAGTTAAGTACAATGATGATGTGACTATTAGTTTTGAGGACTCTGAACTTGATTTGAGAATATTCTTGAGTTCCCCTCTGTTTTCCCCAACCTCTGATACGTGTGACTAAAGAACAGCTGTGAGTATGCATTGATCAGGAAACGTGGGATCCTTGGACTTAGAGGCTATTGGTCCCCAAAGGACATTTTGTTTTATTGATAAATCGCTGAGTTTTCTGTCGCAAACAGGATTGTATTTAATCCATCAGTTCCAAATTTCCCACTCTTGTCGAATTTTTTAGCCTCATTTCGTTAAACCACTACCATGACATATAGATAGTTGTCAAAAGGCATAGATGCTTACCATGATCCAGGGAAATTGTTTGCAGCACCATAATTTGGTTCCTTTTTAAATTGGCATGCTGAAAATACTTGTACAGAAAGGCCCACATTATGAGTTGGCTTGTATTTGGTGAAATAAATTTGTGCACAATAAAATCTGACCCCTGTGAGTCAGAATTTATCAGATACGATAAGTACCACTCAATTGTGAGGTTCTGGCCTCACCCGTAATGGGAACTCATTTGCAGAGTTTTTCCACCTACCTTATTAAAATCTGAATTTCCCAGTGCTGGGCGTTTTCCCATGATAGATATAGGCAGAGTTGACCTGACAAAATTTAAGGCGTGCGATACTTATCACAATCTTCACAAGTCCAATACGTGCAGTAAAAGGAAATCTCCACATAAATCGGAATAAACAATGGAGATATGTTAGTGGAGTTAGACGAACTGCAAGCTAGAAACATATTGACAGAGCTCAACCTACTGAGCTAACATACCGAAAAACGAAACGCATCATTGCAATTACTGTAACAGTCAATGAGTAGTGTGTACAGTCTTATTTGTATCAGGCTATTTTCCGAAAAGCTGTCCTGGTCAAAAACCTTAAGAGGATAACCCAAATACATCATTTTGGTCTGTCGATCAAATAACACATTTTGAATGATTTAACTGAAAAAGGCCGTCATACAGTGGCATGCACACGAAGCATTTTTGGGCGGGCGCCATCATTTCGAGTTCCCTGTTGTCATTACCAGCAATATAGCATCTAACAGGCAAGGCATGATGGGATGCAGTGGTGGAAATCCGCGTGGCCGGACCGAGGCTTGAGGAAAGCTGTGTCTATTGTTCAAAAATCATTATAAAGCTCTGCATTTGGGAAACACAAGGAACTCAAATGGCTGGGCGCAAGTGAATAAAAATGAGAAGGCGCGCAAACGGCTCTTGCTCCGGGGCTGCTTTTAATGAGTCTTTCCCTAATGAGTTGTCCCTGCAACTAGCTTCAGGCCTAAACAGATGAGGCAGGGGTTCTGCTAAATTTTTGATAGGATTTGCACTGGTTATGTGAGAAAAGAAGCAATCGAGAGTGCAACGCTGTGCAATGAATCTTTTACAAGACTATATTGCTGCCTGTCTTTTCAATCGAGAATGTAAGACATGATGGCCTCACGCAGGAGGTGGCACGCGCACCGTCGGCTAACACTCTCGGAAAAATCAGTTGCGTTTTTTTTGTGATGATTTTGGTTTTCTAAGTACAAATCGGTTAGGTTGTATCATTTTTTTTGGCAGCACAAAAGTGGTGAACAGTGAGATTTCTAGGTATGTCTTGGAGACATGCTTGACTGACTTACCTCACTCATGTAATAAAAAATAAAATCATAAATAACACAACCAAATATCTGTACCTATAGAAATGAGGATTGAGCAAGCCTCTTCTTCCACGGACTGTTTAACTGCCATTCACATTTTGCTCCCACCCCACACAGCATACAGCATGGGGAATTGGACATCTCCATCTGCCTTTCTCTCTCGAGTTGGGAGTGAAGAAAATGTTCCTCATCACATAAGCATATCTGTTTAAAAAGAAGTGCGCATCAGGGACAGGGTCGTTTGTTACTTTACTTTTCCAATGCATGTTTTCTTTCTTGTTTTTTTAAATGATCTTTTAGTCCTTCTAAAATCCAACTGTAGGTTTTCTTTGTGCAAACAGGAATCATACTATTCTGAGAAGTGTGTTCAAACTAAAGTGGGTTTCTTCACTTGCTTTAGCTAAGGCTGCCTGGTGAGAAGCGGCCTTATTTGTGTTTAATTATATGCAAAATGTATTTTATTTTTCATTTAAAATTGTATTGAAAGCATACAGCCTCATATTTATATTGCTTTTTGTATGTTTTTATTTTTGTCACAAATATTTACAATAAAAGATAATTATCAAAACATATTGTTAAATTCAGATATATTGTCTTTGGAAATGCTCGTGCCTCTAAATATAAGGATTTCAGCAGTATATTTATCTGTAGATCACGCAGTGCAGGAAGGCAAGATACTATGCTGTATTGCCTGGATGGGAGAGAGTTGCACAGTGCCATATTTATCAATATATGGTGCTCTTCTACTCCCTCTAAGCCCTGGCGCACCTGTGGCTGCCTAGCGCTAATGTAAGCACCCTTGTGCCTTGTTGCAAGAGCACCTGTGATACGGGCAGGATTGTTCTTGTGCAGCACAAAAACAACCCTTAAAAATCCTTTCCCGTGCAAAAAAATGACTCTATGGCCTTAACACCATATTTATACTCCCATGTAAAAATGGTGCAAGGGAGGGAGGAGGGATAAAAAAATTGGGCAAAGCTTGCTTTGCCCCATTTTTTAAGACCTGGGTCAGGACAGGCGTTAGGGGACCTGTGGCCCTATTTCCATGGTGGAACACCATGGAATAAGCCCAGATGTGCCCTCCCTAGGCCCTAGGGCACCCACACTAGAGGGACTGCGAGGATGGGGGACCCCATCCCAGGTAAGTACAGGTAAGTGCATTTTATTTTTGAAAGTGCCATAGGGGCCCTGAAATGGGCCCCCATACATGGCACAGGGTGCAATGGCCATGCCCAGGGGACCCCTGTCCTCTGTGCTGGCCACTGGGGTGGTGGGCATGACTCCTGCCTTTTCTAAGGCAGGAGTCATGTGGCATGGTAGGTTTAGCACCATAAAATGACACTAATCTGGTTAGAGTAATTTTTTTTTACTCTAACCTGCCTAAAGCCCTTTTTTGGTGCTAAACCGTCTTCTTCTATACTGCCAGCCCCACCCGACTAAAGTAATTTTTTAAAACTCTAGCCTACCCTTTGCACCGGCTTGCACCATTCCATAAATATGGTGCCCGGCTGGTGCACAGAAATGGTGCAAGCCGGTGCTAAACTTTTTGGTGCAAAACTGAGTTAGTGCAGTTTTGCAGCAAAAAGTATAAATAAGGGGCAATATTTTGTAAGTTTGCGCCACTTTTGCATCATAAAATGACGTTAATGCGGTGCAAAAAAAGTTTAAATCAGGGCCTTGGTGCTAGATGGGTCTAGCACCAAAGTATAAATATGGAGTTAGTTTTGCACCGAATTAGACTAAAAAAAAATGACACTAATTTGGTGCAAACAGAGTATAAATATGCTGCAGAGTATAAATATGCCCCTAAATATGGCGTTAAGGCCATAGAGTCATTTTTTTGCACGGGAACGCCTACCTTGCATCTCATTAAGGCAAAGTAGGTCTTCACTTTCAAAAAATGACTTTAACTCCATAAATTTGGTGCTAGAGGGGTCTAGCACCAAAGTATAAATATGGAGTTAGTTTTGCACCGAATTAGAGTTAAAAAAAATGACACTAATTTGGTGCAAACAGAGTATAAATATGCCCCTGAATCTACATTCAGCAACTGAATCTACATGCAGCAAAATGAATTGTACCTTGCGGGAAGACACAAGAAAGACGTCCAAAAAAAGCTGGGTCTGTGAGTAGCGGTGAACTACTTGTCCCTCATTACAAGTATAGCATAATATGGTGTGGGGATATCAGGGCTCCAGAGTCTGTTATTCTGACTGGGATCTCTGCACCAAATTCAAGCAATTATGAGCTTTTTTCCCCAGAATGAAAGAATAAATGATCTCTGGAATTGAGAATATTCACCTTCTTTTTGTGGCACTTTTCCCTGATTTTGGGTAGAAAAACTCTTTCATTTTGTGACTGCTCTGAGCAGTTGGAAAGTGTCAGCTGGAGGTGTGGTGAGAGTTAGAGGGTAGAATGGGGTAGGGCGTGGGCCAGACATGTTTGGTACGTTTGTGAATGCTGAGGTTGGCTTTACCTGCTGCATGAGCTGGTATGGGCTGGACTGAGATGTTGCCTACAGCTTCTGCAGAAGTATGGACCTGTCCAGTATCTCTTTGCCCATAGTTATTGGGGCCAAAGTTTGCATACCCAATAATCCCACCACTAAGAACTCAAACTTGCAAGATGCAGAATTTTACCCTGAGTTTTCTCCCCAGGGGAAATACGACAACTCATACTGAGGGTCACAGTGTATTTCACTAAAGAGCAGTGCAGATGTGAGTAGTGTAGAGCTCTTTATGTCATGTGTGCTAACAAGTTTTATTTTTTTGTGAGGGCAACACCTTAGACCACAAAGCTAAAAGCCTATTACGAACTGTGATGACAATGTTGACAATAGTAACATTGGAAATAACTTTAAATAGCTCTCTTCGTAAATATAAGATAATCTAAACCACCAAAGCAAAGGTTGATGCAAAGCAACCCTCTAATAGGCATTTCTTGTGCCCCCCCATTGAAATTTTAATAAATCAGTTTCTGCCCACTGGTTCAGCACTTGTGCACAACCTACAGCTGCAGGTGGCAGTGTGTGCCACCGTAATAAATTGGCTTCGTTTATGAACATCTAATGGTGACAACAACCGTATTTTTATAGGCTGTTGAGGGGGAATAAGCCTAGGAACTGGCAATATCATGGGGCGGTGTGACGTGTTTTGGGCTTCTGAAGTTTTTGCTTGACTCTCCGTGGCCTTATCCACCTCATTCTGATGCCCTTTGGCTACTGGTTTGAACACAAAGTTGGCCTACAGGTCTTTGTCTCCCTGTTCTGCCATCATGTTGCTTGCTGCATAAGCATGACTTGGTTGTCACTAGATTGGCCTGGATCCACTTCCTGTGTGTTCCTGCCCAGAAATTGTCACATCCTTTAAACATCACCGTATATATTGATGGTGCCTTGCCTCTGTCAAATGCTTAAGCACATATAAGTAGGATCATAGTTGCTAACCCACGTTTTTGTTTTTCATTTTGGCGGACCTTGCCTTAACCTCTGACCATCTCAGAGGGCATATATTGTGTTTACTCTTCTGAGTAGTGCTCATTTATGAAAAAATAAAAGTGTAATTCTTGTGCCAACATCTGTCCGTGTTATACAAAACGATACCACTGGAAAATATGTCACTCATTTATGACACTTTTACACTTTAATCTGTGATGCCGGGTAATGAATTTGATTTGAGTCTTGACGAACCTGCCTTTCATCTCCCGGAGCAGTGAAAATCACAGTTTGGCACTTTTCTTAGGCAATGGATTGCCTCTTTGAACTTGCAGTTAAGAGGCACACAAATAAAAATTTGACTCTGATAAATGAGGAAACCAGAATCATAAATGGCTAAGAGATTCGAAAGCACCTTGGAACTATCCAAATGATAGTAAGCACTACACAAGTGCACCATATATCATTGAGGGGATTCGGGGTACATGCATGCTTCCCCTATTTGCCTTGAAAAAGCCCTGGAAGATGCATAAAAGAATTATTTTATAAGAAACTGTGGCATATCATAAAATATCATACTCATAACATCGCTGGCTATTCAAAATGAGCTGAGATATTATGAGCCTAAAATGTTTTAATTTGCACACAATGCTCTCTGATCTTTAGAGAATGTCAGCTGTCGGTGCAATGCTTAGGTTGTTGCCTTGTCTGTCTAATGACGGAGATGTCATGAAGTCCAGGGAGAAAATCGTTGTTTCAATTATATGTGAAGTATTAGTGTATTTATTTCAGGTAATGCACATACTACTGCTGCACATACTTCATAGTCTTTTTGTTCTCACTTCTTGTCGGATTAGGCAAGAGTTGGACTGCTGTGGAACCGTAGTTTAGAAGTAAAAATCTGCTCGAACCCAATGAGGTAGAGTTGAAAAATAGCTCCTGCCGGATAGGAAGGCATGAATCAAGACATTTCAAAAGGCCATGCATGATTAGGGCAAAGCACTGGTAGATGAAGAATTTCATCAAATGCTTTATTTTAAATAATGACAGGTCCATAAATCAGAGATGAGTTCCAACCTCCGATTTGGAATATCAAATGCTCTCTACCATCATAAAGCTCTATGATAGTTTGTCTTACAAGACAGACACCCGCCCCTACCCCACCCTCCAACAGCAAGCACACAGAGCATAACAGCAAAAACACTACTGAATTAAATGAATGCACTAGCTGAAATGTATTACTATTTATCAATACCTTTTTGACGACCTCTGTGAAATAATATAGGGATGATATCACACAATATGTAGAAAGGGAGCCATACTTTTATTGAATGTGAAAAAAAAACAGTTTTACTGACATCGAAGATATTCGCTTTTATTTTATCCTTGTGCATGCACCCTACACATACTGGTTGCCTGCAGGCAGGCAAATTGCTAAATGTTACCTTGCTGTTTTCCATACACTTCCAGAAATTATATGTCCTCTCTAAGCTCTTTTCTACCCACATTTCACCACTTTCACCTCCAATTTTTAGAACCAAGTCTTTAGTGTACAACTGATATTGCAACATTGGAAAACTTGGTTTCGTTGACATTCACTCCCATTGAAACGCCAAAATCCTTATGTCCCATATTACACAAATAACAGAAATTCGGGCTGCCTGCAAATTTGTTTGCAGCTGTAAGTGCCACCAGCTCACATAAATATCTGCAGTGGAGTTGCTGATGTTCCGTTTGCTCATCTGCTCACCTAAGCATGCAAAAAAAGTTATGGCTGGCCCCTCAACAGAGGCATTGTGGGGGCGGGGGGATGTAAGATTATTTTTACTAGCAAACCTTTATGAAAGTGACATATATTAAAAATAACAATGTTCCAGATTTTCAAGCTTTTTAAAACTTTATCTTTCTGTTTAATTTTTTTAAACGTTTTTTGTGGAATAGTTTGCCCACACAAAAGTTGGTTGTGAAGTTACGTTTTGCACAAATCATACTTTTTGTGGGGTTTTTAATGGAAGTTAACTTTTATAGAAAACAACACAATTTGGTAGCACTCAAAACAGGACTGGCACTCACCAATAGACTGCATCTGTGGGTTTTTGTTTTAACCTTTTTTAACTTCAGCAACCGGCAACTTTTAAAAAACTCAAAACTTCCACACTGCTGACACCTCTATGCTAGGAAAAGCAATCTGTGAAGAAAGGATTTGGTAGCTTTCCAAAAAAGGGGTGGGGTGTATATAGTGATGGGGATATGTACAGTGAACAACGATCCACGGTTGGTACGTGTTATTGTCTTGCGAGGGCTGGAAGGAGATAAACATTAAGATCTACAAGAGAGCAACAGTGAGTAAGGGCTGATGGAATAGTGAGGACTTTCTTTCAAGCTGGAGGTTCAGAGAGAGCTAAAGAGAAAGAAAGTGTGTGACGTCTAGAAAGGGACAAAGGGAAGCCCTGGTGGCACAGAGGATTACTTTACAGATGGGCTGTGTGGGTGTTGAGAACTAGAGTCTAAATACCTGCAGGGATTGCATCTTGGGAGTGAAGGAGACGAACATGCTATTTCTGAGAGACACGTTTATTAGATCTTACCTGTCAAAACTTCAAATACTCAAGGGGAAAAAACAAGAATGCAAATTTGCTAAAGTGGAGATTAAGGCACTAGCAAATGTGACATTCCTTTTACATTCATTAACCTCTTATTGATCTTCTTTGAGATTTCCAAAAAGCCAGTTATTGTGAGTGGCAGGATACTAATCTTTGTATACTGTTATAATGCCACTCCATTACCACACTGTCAGGTGATTGCTCTTCTCACCTCACTCATCCATCCCAACTTAATTACATCAACTCTCCCATTCTCTCCATCAAGACAGGGATCTCTCAATCTCTAGCAGGTGCACATTATGTGTAATTGCTCTGTCATTCCCATATTACAGGTGTAGCCATTTGATTAAACAAAAATTGCAGTATCAAAGGCTTCATTGTGATGATTAGAGATGGACTCATCCTTGTCTATGTCACGGACTTCAAGGAGAGCCATATCCAACATCCCATTATCAAAGGTTTTACTTCCCAAAGAAGCATCAACTTGAGCAATTATTCCTGAAAAATGAAGGACCGACGTTTTGATATTCAAAAGGAAAATAAATTGCAAAGTGTCTTTAGCTTTGTGGTCTTTTTTTAATTTTGGATTTTGCTCCAACCATAAACTTCCTACCCTTGTTGTCATAGTTTATATGTCTCCCGTGAGAGTTTAATGCCTTAAAATTACCTAGGGGAAGATTGAAGGAAAAGTGGTGCTCCAGCCAGTACAGCACCACTTTTTTTGCGCCCCTCAGTGCCCCCTACTGCCACCATGTGTTTGCCATATTTCAGATATGGCACACCATGGCTCAGGGTAGGGGGCAATAGCATCATTTTTATTGATGCTATTGATGTACTCTGCAGGAGTAGGGCCAAAATATTGGTGGTACTCCTGCAGAGTACATAGTGGCCCATTCTATTCAGTGGTTAGCCCCCTATTAACAGGTGCTCTGAGCAGGCGTTAAAAGTGCTGAAAAAAATGATGCAAGGAAAACTGTTAGATTTCCTTACGCTATTTTTTTCACCCTCCCTGATGGGGGTAAACCCCTTTGCATATACTATGCCTGGCACAGGCATAATGTAGCACAAAGGGTTACAATGTACTGCACCACTTTGTAAATATGGGGCAGGGATTTTGGCCATCTAACAAAATATTAGCGTCAAAAAAAATGATGCTAATGTGTCAGTAGATGGTGCTAGGGGCTCTTAAATATGCCCTTTAATATTCCTCTTGCTTCATCTCTTTTATGCCCTCTGTTTATTTTCTACCATATTCTCAAGCCCAATATTAAACTCATTTTGGAATTGCAGCCTTGCCTGTCTTTTTTAGATCGAGGGTGCAAGCTCTCTGACGTGTTACAATCTATCTGTGGGTTTTTACCAGGCCCACCGCACACCTTTCACTATCACTCGTTCATGGGCTTGCCTTTCAAAAATCCTTTGTTATCATTGGTAAATGTTTTATGTTTGTTCCTCCTTGGGGCAGTTTTGTTACCGCCTTGCCATCGACTCGGTTACCCAGATAATTGCACGTTTGCCAATATGTTTGACTGCAAGTGAACTTCTTTTACCTTTTGTCTTTGTCTCTCCTTCATGCTCACACTAATGGCTCTCATGACACTTTGAATTGGTTGCTTATGTCATCTGTTTTACTTTTCATTTTCAATTTATGTGACAAGAAGTGTCCAGTTAGGAATTTACAACTCTTGTAGCTCTAACTCGAGCAAACGCTGGACCCATTGCATTACAAATGCTTGTTTCTTTAGGAAATTCATTTTTGACTTCTGCTACAGGATGCCAGTATATAAGATAGGTGACAGAGTGCTGGGCAGGTTACCAGAAAACAAATGAAAGGCGCTAAATGGAAGGGTTTCTGTGTTAACCCCTTGATAAAATATTATATGTGCCGGTTCGGTAGCCAAGTGGATAACTCCTTGAAGGAGTCAAGTATGCCTTCAGGAAGAAAGAAAACTGCCCAATTTCCAACTAGAGAGATCAGAGCATTGGTCAGGTTGCTGCACTAGATCTTCTCAAGTATGGGGGTCAAGGAAACAGGAACTGCAGCTGTAAAAGATCTCACCTTACCAGTCTGGGTTTTTACAACAACGTCGAGTTTTTTATATCACTATGTCAAAATATTGCTTCTAAAAAATTGAGAACTTCAATATTGTGATGGTAAGTATATGTAAATAGGTATAGATTAATTATTCTTACCTCCAGATCTATGTGCATTTATCATCAAAATAAGTAGATGTGTAGTTAAGAATAGTACATCTATACTTTCCTTTACATATATGTGCATACACAATCCTGCGGCGTTGGATATTTGGTTATGATATAATGGCAGGACTATATTGACATCCTCCTGTCGGACAAATATTGGTCATGCTCGTACCCAGCTCTGAACTTGCACCTGTGTGCTCACTGACCTCCGGTCTCTGAAATGCTGTGTGCGCTCCACGTACCGCTCTGAATGCGCCTCACCAAATACTTCTATGCGTCAGCTGAGGCCAGTGGCCAGACAGCCAGCGCATCTCCCAATTCCCTAATCTAATCTAACTCTGTGGGGTTTATGGGGGTTCATTTAAGCAACAGAAGCTGTGCTATAATTGTTACATGTGCCAGCAGCGATTTGTACCATCTGGGTCTGAAAAAAAGAGGCTCGCGCTACCACGGAGAAAGATCTTTATTCTATTACCGAGGCAATATAATTCAAGTGCGGCTGCAGAGCAATTGGAAGCTGAGAAATGGCCAGCCATGTAGTTATAGAGAAATGTCAATGTATAATGAAACGGGGGGACTGTACTGCTTTATGATATGCGCCAAGTTACAAGCAGGTGGCAGCTGTAAATATGTATATAAATAACAATATGGATGAAATGTCAGGCTTTCCAGCTGGCTGTTGTAAAGGCATTTTGGTAATATTAGGGCTATGATAGCAATGCAGATTGACAATTTGTGCGAAATAGAGAGAGTTCCAATGCAAATGGTTTTTTTTTGCGGCTGGCGAGTTAAGGCTTCTGTATTTCATGATAATCTAATATCAGGTATATGATCGAGTGTTAAATGTGAATACGCCACTGTGTCGGGCAGTAAGTAGTTTTCCCATTCAGCGCGCGCGACTTGCCGCTTGATGTGGCCTCTGAAGCCAGCGACGCTTGGAGGCAAAAAGAATGCGCGTTGGGTTTGATGGCGCCGCCACGTGCCTACTGCAGACGCGTCCAATAAAAACATTCAAAAATGGCCGCCTTCGAATAGCAATGAAACAGGAAGAGGGTGGTCAACGGGCCCCGCTCCGAGAGAGAAAGTGCCCCGGTGTGTTCCCAGCCATGTACTTTCACTCCAGTACACCTGTTACCCTAATGCATCACCAGCTGTAAAGGCCTGAATGAAACCCAGAGTGAAGCCAGCGCGCTCCAGCCCAAAGCTGTAAACACACATACAAAGCATTCATCGCGAAATCCCTAAACCGAGGGGCTAAGTGCCTCGAGTACTTTATCCTGTTTATGTATCACGATCCTAATCTTCCTCAAGCCGATTTCGCAATTTGATTTTAAAATGCTAAGAAGGGATTTTGCGAAATTGACACCAGGGATTACGTTCATCATTAGTTCCTTTTTGCCTTTGAGTCGTGATTGCGCCGTAATATCTCGGCTGTCGGAGGATGGACGCGCAAATCTCCAACTCCGTTCATCTTTTTGTGGCAGGTAATGTGATGATTTAACAACTGTATTTATTGTGTTTGTGGCAAAGAGTCAGTAGAAAGGTGTGTATCCGACTACTAGCTACTGCTCCTTACAGGGAGAAGAGGGAAAGGTGTTGGAGACTGAGCGATAGATGGACTGGTTATGCCTTCATCATATGCTTATATACTAGCAAAAAAGGAGAATACTACTTTGGAGGGACAGTTCTTTGAATAGTGCGGACCAAGGCATTGAAGTTTGGTGCCTAGAAATAGGTGCATTGTGTATGTGTGGAAAAAGTACACATCAAACAGATTACAACAGAGTGAAATATATATATCAATCAGAGTGCTAATGCAAACAAATATGTTTAAGGAAGGTGTAATACATACCGAAATGCAGCGAAGAAAGAGATAAACCAGAGATAAAAGTACTGCATATCAAGAGAGATATTGCAGAGGGTTGTATCGTAGATAGACTCAGCAGTCAGAGACAGAACTACACCAGATAAAGATATATATTGCAGACAGTATGGTATACGAGTAGTGTGACAACAATCCTATGAGGGAGATGGTGCAGATATACGTGCAGGATGCTAGATTAGTTACTGCTGATAAAAATATATATTCAGATATAATGGATTAAGTACCCCCAACTATACATTCTGGGCATATTGGAAGTCTCAGAGTAGCCTCAGGCTGAATGACTTTATAAAGTCACAGAACTCCAAGGTGACTTTCAATACCATTGCAAAATATGATTCCGGGTACTTTATTCCTTATAATACATTCCCTTATTTTGCTACCCCAACCGTCTTCTTTTCTCGTTTCCCTCCTTTAATATTTTGATTCTCTCTCCTTTCAGTTCCCTATCTCCAGGGTGTTGTTATGGCTTCAAAGGCTAAAAATATCCTAATTTCTATTTTCCCTAAATACATGTACGATCCTACAAAACTCAGTTATTAACCCATTCTGCGCCTTCCTTTCCCGACTGCATTTCTCCATACCTGTCAAGTATCACCATGCCATGTGTGACCCCCAACTGCCTGTCTTGAGCTTATTGTGTTCTTTTAGTCTTGAGCCTAATAAATAAAACTTCATGTCTCGTTTGATTATAAAGAAGAGTGAAAAACAGTCGAAAATGTCACACATGGCATAGGTCCCCTTGACATCTACAAATTGAATTGTTTGACAGTGCCCATCACCCTCTCATACCTTTCCCCACTCTTCACAAAGTTCCTTCAAAGATACCTTTTTGTTTGCAACATTAATGCCCACCACTGAAGTGTTTTTCCCGACCACTGGAGGCAGATTTTGTGATGGGCATCGTGGTTCCCTCAGAGTGTGTGAAGGAAGAAATCTATTGTCACAGAACACTGTCTGAATCTGTGTGTTGAAGGACTTTCCCTGTTCGACTGCTTCCTGCATCACACTGAAACTGAGCTCATGCACTACACACGTTATTCCCAAAACCTTTAAGAGAAGGCACCCAATCACCCTGTGCTTATAAGCAGGGTGTGTATATTACAACATCACTATTTACTTGAAATACATGATTACAATTAGTAATGATGTGCTACAGACACCGAACCTTGACTGTAATAAGTAAACAAATGAGAACCGTTTATAGGGAGAATTATTCCTCATATATTAAAAAGACAGAATGCAGATAAAGTTCTTGTATAAAGAGGCAAGCAACAGAGAGTGAATTACTACCCACCGAGATAAATACTATAGGAAACGAGAAGCACTAGAGAGAGAAATGCCCTTAAGGCAGAAGAAAGATAGTGCAGCTGTAGAAATGCATGGGATATGGGTTTTGCAGCTAGTGATGGCGCAGCTACAGAAAAAGAGATATAGAAGGTAGCCAGAGGTGTAGTCTAGACAGAAATACCACCTGATAGTAAGAAATATGTGAAGACAAAAGAGATATTGGGAAAATAAACAGGGCCAGATGGATGTACAAAACAGAAATAGTTTATGGATTGTGTTTGAGAGGTACTACAGAGAAAGAGAGATTACAACTAGGAAAATACATTGCAGTCACAGAGTATTATAGCAAGTGGGGAGAGATAGTGCAGTCATAGAGAGATGGGGATGTTAATTTGGACGGGAACAATCACTGCAAAACAAAGAGAAGGAGAAGTTAAATATGAGGGTAGGTACAAAGAAACATTAGGAAAGATCGATACCAAATTAAGAGAAACAAATAACTATCATTAGAACATAAGCAACACTGAAGACTTTTAATCTGGGCTACAAACTAGTCATTTTTGCTGGAAGCAGATGTATGAACACTATCATGCTCAGACCTATACAGTGGGAAACAAACGTCACCCGTGTATCGTTATTTCACAATGTGATTCAATCAAGATGCTCCTTCCTGAACGTGATTTCATCCTCCGAACGATGCCTAGAAAAGTAACTCTTCTTTGCCAATACAATTTATCGTACCTGATATTCATTTACAGCAGTTGTTAACGCCTCTTGGTGCTTTGACCATGAGTCAAATCATACACCGGAGCACCGCTTTCTAGATCAGTGGTACTAGCCAAAGGAATCCACTAAGTTTGCTAATTGATTGGTTAACTCTTTATGAACTGAAGATGGTTGTCCTAGTGCTCTGAAAAGGACCAAGGTGAGATCACTGTGAAAAAAACTTAAATTAATGTTTACCTACTTCTCAAACTCAAGGCGAGGTCCACCCTTTAATTGCTAGTAGATATTTTTATCTCATAGTTTTTCATGAAATAGGCCATTCTCGCAGAGCAGAAAACACATTGTAAATGTTGTCAAAGTGAGAGTGTAGAGTGAAGGACACATCCTTAGATTTTCTTCTTGGCACTTATTAAGGGCAAGCTGCATATGCACTTTTAAAAGCAGTGGTGATCCCCAAGGAAATTCAAGTAAAGATTAGGGGAAAAAAAACTCAAAGGACTTCCATGCCTGCTGTGTTACCAACAACACTTGCTTCCTGTTATAGATATAATCAATGCTTGGCTTTCTGGTTCCATGTTCTTGCTCTCAAAAATGAGAAAGTCAGTTGCCTGACTAGGAACACAGAAATATCTCTGATTCTACCTTGCAACATGTCTGTGTGCTGCAAATCTTAGCCATTGGTGACTGGGGCACAGAAGAGACCCATAGCTCATGGAATCAGAGGGTACTGATGATCAGAGAGAAGCTTTTAAAACTGGATGTCTCGAAGCTCTACATGGAGCTTGGTTATTTTAAACTGCATCAATATTGTAATATTTCCTTCATGGATAATGCACTATGGTTTGATCCAAAAGATTAACCAGATCTCTTTATAACTTAGAGCCCGATGAACTAAGCGAGAGATGAGTTGTTCTTTGACACTGAAATACACCTTCGTACTAATGGAGTCTCTTCCTCTCTCTCGCTTTCTCCCTTTTTTTTCTGCACACAACATATGTTTGTCCTTGTGTGTAGGTGGCGTGGCAGGAGAGTCATATCTCACACCTGGACTCTGAACCCTGTTTCCCATACATTAACAACTGGATATCCTAATGACAAAATCTGGTGTTTTTTAGCCATCATCAGCGTGTGATATTGGTTTAAAGCATTTGATATCAATGGGGTTTCAGTACAACTGCAGTGCTTTAGGTGATTTGCAGAATTTAGAGGTACCCTTCCTTAAAGTACTCCCACCATTATCCAAGACAGAAGCGAAGGGTGGTTATCAACAGCTATTAACCAGGAAATGGGTTGTTCAGAGCCTATGGGTGACATGATAACCTGATGGGCGATTTTAGTCCTCTTGAACTCTTCCATATGTACGTCGGTGGTCATTCATTTGAATTGTCAAGTTAGCTTAATAAGCACAGGCAGTTTTGCATTCGTTCATTTTAAAAGGGATTCAGCTGCCAATGCTGTTCAAAACATATGTCTCTTATCACCTGCCAATATTTTCTATATTTGTCCAAATACTGAAAAATCACGCAGAAGGGTTGAAAGATGCCAGAATTTTATGTTACAATGCTTGTAGAGAAGACATTTTGGAAAGTGGTTGGGCATGATGTTTACATGGTAGCACTTGCTTTCCTATTTTACACAATGTAAAATGTTTTAAGCTGAACAATCTCTCGGCAGATATCTGTTGGCCTGTCTCAATGTTTTCTCTGTCTATTACTCTCTCACTCTACTGCTTTCACTCCTCTTTTGATATTTGTCATTATTTTCATCCTTTTTGTTCTCCATTCTCTCCCCACCCCGTGCTCTCTCTTCACTCTTTTCTAGGGTCTGTCTTCACATGACACTTCTTTCTCTCTCAACCAGTTCTTTCTTTTCTTTCACATTCTCTGTCCTTCTTCCTCACTACGTATGTCTCGTTCTCCTTTGTAGGCTTATATTCTCTGACTCCCTCTTTTATTTTCCATTTCCTGTCCTCCCGCCTTCTGTCGCCACTTTTCTCTGTCCTGCTTGTTCCTTCTTCTAGCTTTCCGCATTGCCTTTCTCTCTTTCTCCTTCTTCCCCTTTCCAGCCCTCCAATCCCCAGTAAAAATGAGCTGTGTGTATACATACACCACGTACAAACAGTATTATTATTGCCACGCTCAGGCATGCCTCTAAATGTCACTGCAGATTTGGTACCTGCTGCCTTAATCGAGCGACTGCAAGATTCTGCTATAGTCAGCGTTTACTATATTTACATTTCCAGGCCAAGCAGAAACCCGCTGATGGAGAGTGGCTTTCTTCGCCAATTGCTCTAAAATGAAACAGCACACTTATGAGGATAGACAGTGGCCACATTTGCTGAGAAGAGAGCCAGAATTTGCTATTTCATTGTCTACAGGGGTGCAGCTATCATTCTTGCAGCATACGAGGTGGCACCGTGACCAGGTGTAAAAGGTGCGGTGGCATCAAAACTATGGTGGCATTTTACCAGGGTCGAACTGGGAGACAAAATAGACCCGGTCGCCTTAATATAAGTGGACGCCATTAGTTAATTCGAAAGCTTAAAAAGCTTCCCATCTTTGCAAATTGGGAAATCGGGGCATTTTTTAATTTGAAAAGATACTGTGTAAAAGTGTTTTGCAAGGTAAGGAAGACTGCATGGGTTTCAGCTTGCAGGTGGCAATATTTGTTTCAATCTCAGGAAAATCAGCTGTAAAAACCATCCCCTAAAGCAGACCCTAAAAGGGGACCACAAGTAGCCAAAAAACAGCCCACAGATTGAGGTGTCAGACCAACCCATCGGTCACTGCCTCATAGCCCTATAGGCCAGCCCGACACTGTCATTTATTACCTAACTATGTGGTAGGCAGGCCCGTTTTCCTTGCATTCCCACAGCTGTCTTGCAACATTACTGAATATTATTTTAAAATGATGCTGCAGTAAGCCAATGTCCAGGAACTGTGCTTCTTGAGGACCAGTAGGATGTACATGCTTCATTCATACGTGAAATGCTATTTTACGTTGTTTGGCGATTTATAATGCTTTAGGCCACGGTATGGCCACTCAAGGCACTGGTAGTGGGGGATTAAAGGTGAGAGGAGGCATGGAGGCGGTGTAGTCAGGAGAGTTAAAGAAGAGGACGAGGTAAGGGAAATAATAAAGAAGCATTATTCTTCGAAACATTGTGAACATCTCCCTAGGTGGTGAAAGGGTGCGTTTTGCTGAAACTGGCCTTAAAGAGCTAAGTACTCTTTGCTGATATACAGCACATTATACAAGGTCAAATTCACAGAAATGTGCTTAGTGGTGCAAGGAATACTTAAGCCCTCTACGATTTCTAACAAATTTCAGAGCATCGCCCATTCTCTCCAGAGATAAGCACAATGCACCTGACTTTTAGAAAATATGCAAATTACTTTCCTATTGTGATATGTGTCAAATACATACCACAGAGCCAAGTCATGGAAGATATGCAATTTCAAACAGCTTGCCTGGTAATAAAGCTGCTCTCATACACAACTCATACTTTTACAATATGTTAGAGGGTGGGATGACTGCTGGAGACAGCTGACCGCAGTGCCGCTGCACTTGTGTTGGTAAAAAAAAAGTGTATCGCCTCTGAGTTTTTCTTAGGAGCTTACACAAGCTGCTTTTGAATGTGGATGTTGCAGAATACGAGGACTTTGTTGATTCCACCTCATGCCTCTTTCTTTCCCACCCTGCTCTCCCTGTCTCTAAGTCTAAAACTTTCAGGTTCCTTGTCATACCTTCTTTTGTCCCTTTTCTAGCTTTCTCTCTCTTGCTCTGGGTGAAAGTGTATGATGAAAACTGATTCCTGGTCCCAAAATAGAGTGCAGGGGCCACCACCTGCGAACCCTGGTGCAGAGTAAGCACTGCTAAAATGCCATGGCCTGGAGGTGGTGGAGATGTACTAAAGATATGGGCGAGACCATTATTTCCCCTTCCAATCTTGATGGACGAGAAGTAGGCCGCCACAAATCAAAACTATGGCCATGTGCAGCTCCATTTTTGTAGTGCATGTTAGCTCTGTGTGCATTTCTGTATGTGCACATGGAAACGTTTTTAGAGAATTTAGCAGTTTGCACATTTGTATATTTAAACTATTCAAGATGTATATCGTTTTTGCAATGAAGTATAAATCGTTCATATTGTCTTTAAAGTCCATATTTTTCGAAGCAATGCATCCGATCATAAAGAGATAGGGATCAGATAACTAATTTCTATTCCCATCTCAGTGGTACAAGATATCGGTTGTGTCTCACTATAGAGTGGGAAAAATCTAGCCCTCCAAGCATGTCATGAAGAATGAATCGCCTAACGCTGCATCGTCATAGTAAATATATATTTAATATTGTTAACTCCATATCCACTTATAAAGGTTCATCTTGCATTGCAGTGGTAAAGCCGATATGTTAGAATGTAAGAATAAAATTGCAGGGCAGATGCTCTTCAAGTAGCTTGTCTATTTCAAAAGTCCATAAATTTAAACAGCCTTCTCAGCTCCACCTCCAGCCGATTCTCCTCGAGTGCTTCACCAGCCACTCCTATCTCGTCACTCCAAAGATTCCTTCCCGACCCTTCCCCCGTCCAACCCTCAACCTTCCATGTGCAAGAACTGGAAGGCAGTAAGAGAAATGAAAGTTATCACCTGATACAGTGGGTGTAATAATTTGCTGTGGCAATATCTCATTGACGTTGCACCTGTCGACCACTCCAAACTTTCTTCTGACATTGGAACATTAAAAACTTTTTTCAGATGTTTAACCTATTTTTTTGACTAAAGTGCATAATCCCTGTTTGCCCTTATTTCAGATGCAGTCGGAGACAGGCATTCAGTCTGCACATTCCCTGCACTTCTTTTATATCCTGTAGCCTTTTGGACATGCTCTCCACACTTTCCAGGCATCCCGTGGGGTACAATCGCACACTTCCGTTGCCTTTGCTCTGCCATGCCGCACAAGTAAAGTCGTAATAAAAGGTAGAAGCCATTGCTTTTCAGAAGTAGTTCCGATTTCAAGGCAGCGCCTGAACATTCAGCATGAGCTTAGATGGTCTTGGCACACTCAGCTGGGTTCCATTCAGATCCAGCACTCCAGGGTTGGCCTCAATTAGATTCTGCAGACTTGATTTGTGCTCCTATCGCGCCAGCAGTCTCAGCTGGTTTCAAACGGTGTCAACCACTGAGCCTGTCTTCATGCAGTCTTTGCAAAGGTTAGCAGGCCCTGAAAATGGTGTCTTTCTACATTTAGATATTGTTAGTACACTCAGTCAAGCCGCGCGTGATTTAAGAAGAGCCAGCCTTACCTCTGAAAGTGTTTCTTGTTCTTCTTCCAGCTAATTTCAATGCATAGAGGGCGGTATCACAGAAGATGCCCAGGGAAGTGCGGTGCACTGGTATGCGAGTCCATTTTTGCACCACATAGGCACTTTGGGCCTCATTCCAACCGAGGCGGGCTGCGGTCGCCTGGCTGGAACCGCCATATGGCCGCTCCGCGGTCGGAAGACCGCTGGGGCCATTCTGACTTTCTCGCTGGGCCGGCGGGCGCTAGCCAAAATAGCGCCCGCCGGCCCAGCGGGAAAGCGGCCTGCAACACTGAAGCCGGCTCCAAATGGAGCCGGCGGTGTTGCAGGTGTGCGACGGGTGCAGTTGCACCCGTCACGCTTTTCACTGTCTGCTAGGCAGACAGTGAAAAGCATACTGGGGCCCTGTTAGGGGGCCCCTGCACTGCCCATGCCAGTGGCACTTTGGGCCTCATTCCAACCGAGGCGGGCAGCGGTCGCCTGGCTGGAACCGCCATATGGCCGCTCCGCGGTCGGAAGACCGCTGGGGCCATTCTGACTTTCTCGCTGGGCCGGCGGGCGCTAGCCAAAATAGCGCCCGCCGGCCCAGCGGGAAAGCGGCCTGCAACACTGAAGCCGGCTCCGAATGGAGCCGGCGGTGTTGCAGGTGTGCGACGGGTGCAGTTGCACCCGTCACGCTTTTCACTGTCTGCTAGGCAGACAGTGAAAAGCATACTGAGGCCCTGTTAGGGGGCCCCTACACTGCCCATGCCAGCGGCATGGGCAGTGCAGGGGCCCCCAGGGGCCCCAGGACACCCGTTCCCGCCAGCCTGTTCCTGGCGGTAAAAACCGCCAGGAACAGGCTGGCGGGAAGAGGGTCAGAATCCCCATGGCGGCGCTGCAAGCAGCGCCGCCATGGAGGATTCGGCCAGCCGGGGTTAATCCGGCGGGAAACCGCCGGACCCGGTTTTCCGACCGCGGCTTTACAGCGGCGGTCGGAATGGCCCAGGAAGCACCGCCAGCCTGTTGGCGGTGCTTTCCATCGTTCGCGGATGACCCCCTTTGTCATTACTGAAGGGCCACAGATACGTGTGCAGCCACTTCTTTAATGTGGATCGTCCTTATTCACATTTTGCACATGCATGCTTTTAAAGGGATGTGTCCTCCTTTGTGTTGGCATGTGGCCCCATGAAAACCAGGGAAAGCTTTGTTGATACAATGTTCTTTGTTACACAGGAACAAACAAACCATTCGGAGGTGCACAGATTGTGCAACATATATGAAGTAGTCCACAACCAATGTGCCCCAAAGTGCTTCACTTGGGAGATGAGAAAGGGAGCTGCAGGGAGTCACCACGCATATACCCATCGATAAGTGCAGCCAAAACCTCTACCAGCCTGCAAGGAGATCCCCATATCACCTCAGATTCCTTCTTCTTCCCTTTTGAAAAACAGGCCATACGTTTTGAACTGCTGTTTCATCTTTTATTGGTGTGCTGTCCAATGCAGACACAAGCTCACAACTGGAACAGAGTAACCACATTCTACTCAATGTGAGGATCTCTCCCTTTTTGTACCTTGTGCAGTGCAAACTGGAATCATACATAATTTCATGTAATGTGGCCCATATTGCTACCGATTACATACATGGCATGGGTTCAGGTTCAGAGGTCTAAATGGTCAGAAATCAGAAAGGGTAGCCCTGCTGGAACAGTCCTTTGCTAGTTATATCACATTCTTCCCAGCCTAAGGTATTGTCATCATATTAGACCTAGCCTAAGATACTGTTGATGCACCTCGCCCATCATCGCATAGTTTAGGCACACTCAGTATAGCTTCATGTCCAGCCACTCAAGTGAGAGAGCCACATGGCAGTCTTAGCCCAGCCTTAGATAGTGTTGACACAGTCATGCAGGACTCGTATGTTGTGAGTGCAATGAAGATGGCCGCCAGGGATGTTTTCCCTGTACTGAGCCAGTTCTAACTGGTGCCAAGTGACAGCTGGAAGTGCATGATAATACATGGGAGCACAACCAACTGTAGACCATTGAACAAACTAACAAAGAAATGGTGATACCCACCCAGACAAAAAGGTTTATGGTTTTGTCAAGGATAATTGAAACGAGAAAAATATTGATATTTTGAATTCTTGAAATTTTTGAGACCATTATACATTTAGTAATAAAAGTGTTCTCCAGACACACGAATCTAAGGTAAAGAAGGAGTATTTGTCTTGTATTTAGGCCCAGGTGAAATGTAATCATCCTTAATTTTGGAGATTTTGCATTACGCTTGTTATGTGAACTTCCTGACTTTATGCCATTACACCATGTGGCACACTTGCACCACATACACAGCAACACTGCTAACAATCTCAACACAAGCAATTGTTTTTTTGCTGCTGTTGTGTTTTTGTGCTATTCTTTAGTGCGAAATATGTCCCCACATCCAAAATGCATGCTAGGACGCAATTCACACCGATATGTACCGCTAGAAGCTGATTGTGTAATTCACATAATGTCTGCAAGATTATGCATAATCATGCAAAAGCAAACACGCCCCTACTTATAATGTCAGTATTGCACTGGTACGAGGAAAACAATTGAGAAAATAGGCAGACCGAGAACAGCAGAGGGACCGTGGCAGACAGAATGTGAAATTGCATTGCCCTCAGGAATCAGTCAACTGTACATTTCACAACAGATTTAACACTGCTCACGAAGGCTCTCTAGGTTCAGTGTACTCAGCTGACGACTGAGGTATTTCCTTTTGCGTAGAAGATGATTACGCCTTGTATTACAAAGCCTTACATGCATGCAGTGCAGCAATGCAGGGGATTGAAGTGACTCATCTATAAACAGACACAGTGGTAGATTGTAGGATGATCTATTTATTAAGAATGCAAGAATCTTCAAAACAAATGAAACACAAGATTAGATTGCCAGCGTGAAAAATACGGTGGTGTTATGTGAGAGTTTATACACGGTACACTGAAAGTATATAGATATTCACTCCTGAAATGTATAGTTTGCAACATCTTTCCCACACACATTTTATTTTAAGGCCAATACTACAAACGTTTTCAGCATTGTTTTTCTGGTAAAACAATTTCATATATATTATAATTTAGAACATGATCAAAAGTATATAATTTCTGCTATTGCAAAATACTAACTTTGAGCTGTATTAACATCTCTACAATCAGTATACGAGGATCAGCCATAAGATATTTAATTATAATTTATGGACTAGTAATTTAAGATATATATATATATATATATATATATATATATATATATATATATATATATATATGTGTGTGTGTTAAAGTAATGCTGCCATTAGTATTGGCGATGATTGCTCATAATATGATGGGTGTTCTTTTTTGTCATAAAAAAATCTTTAAGACATTTCCTGTGCTAAAAGTAGTACCTCTCTTCTCACTGGAGTAATACGTAGGTGTGATCTTTTAGTATGTAGACTATGATAATTTAATATAGAGTATGTACCTCGAGTGCATGCATCTATGTTAACTTGCATAGCTCAATCCTAGCCACAAAGCACTGATGTACTGTAAAAGAAAGAACAGGGATGGAAGAAAGTATTACAGAGGAGAGTAATGTGGGAAGACATGAGGTTCGAACTAGGGAGATGACCAACTGGAGGCCATATCAAGGAGGGTCACACTCGAATGAGGCGTTGCTTTAAGTTGTGGCTTTATGCTTCCTTAATGATGGCCTAGAGGAGCATGTCATACCTGCATCTTGAGCCCCACGGGTGATTGGTCGCAATATAGAAGTACTGACTGATGAATTGATTGATTGAACTGGATAAAGAGGGATTTCCAGATTAAGAATAAAGTATAGTATGACTTGGCATCTTGTCTTCTCCTTTCTACATTTTTTGCCTAGTGCCTTATGATGTTTCTGCTGAAAGTGTTACCTACCCGATCAGAAATCTTGATCTTACCTGATAAGGTGGAGTGCGCTCAATGAATGTGTTAAAAGTTACCAAGGCAGATTATAACTTAAATGAGCATTGTTCAACAGAATGTGTGTGTTCAAGTTTTCCAATGTATCGCCATTTCAGACTTTAAACAAGACAAGATCATGTGTAATCTTTCAGTAAATGATCCAATATTCTTCCTTTTGTACAACTAACTAAGCCTCGTTATCTGTAACACTGCACATATTTTCAAAATAACCCATGAGTCTTAGCAGCTCTACTACTTTTCAGGAGTCTTCCGCTCTACATTTATCCTCATCATAAACATCACAAAATATGAAATGATAGAAATATTCACTCATATCTCATGCTATTCCTTGTCATCTCTATTTATAACAAAACACAATCTCATTAATGCTTTAGATTTATAATACTCAATTGTGAAGAATTAAATGTATGCCTTCTGTTGGAACCATATTTTGTAGTGTTTGTGAAGAATAGCATGTTGTACCCAGAGATGAGAAACAAACATCGCTAACAGTCTGTGTTGTATGTCAACTGTTCCTAGATATAAAAATATAATACATTTTCAGTAATCATGTTACCAGCACAAGGCTGAATGAACCATTGTAGAATCAGTTATTGTCACTCTTCATTTACGAATTTAGGAGAAGTGGCAACAGGTCATTTGATTCAAAAGGAAATTTAGCTAAGGATAAGTGTGTGTAGTGAGGGAAGAAAAGGAGGCAGAGCTAAAAAAGGTGCGCAGAGAAAGGATGGGAATAGCAGGAATGTAGAATGTGGGCACATTCTGAGATATGAAGAACAGGAGGTTCATTGAAAGTAAACATCAGAGGGCACAGATACCCAAAGACATGGTTGCAAAAAGAATTACGCCTTAAGAGTTATCAAGGCCTGACGCGGGCAGAAAGAAGGAAGCGCTGATCAGAGAGGATACAGAGACAGTGGAAAAGGAACAGAAAGAAGACAGAGGTTAGGACACAGCAGAAGAATTTGCACGGGGCAGATACATAGGTCAATGAGAATTGGCATTTGCAACCATTGTTAGATTTGGCTTTTGTAATCAAATAAATATCACCCTGGCCTACAGTATAGTTTCAGATGTTCGAATAAAGAAGACTGGTGCTGAAGGCTCATTATCATTTATGGGGCTATTTGGACGTCGAGATTCCTTTACCGCATGCAGTGTGCCTTTTGTAGCTCGTAATGGCTTGGAAGTGACTTAAACCCAAACTTTTTGCTGTCAGAGGTTGAAAGATTTTGGCGAATCCCTGCTGCTTCTCAATTCCCACTGCTGCAAATATCATTCTTCCTGAAAGCTCGGACACATGACACTATACTAAACATTGTTGTTAGCTGCGATAATTTCTTACAAGGACAGTTAAGCCACTCGTCTTTGTTTTGCAGCTTCAAACTGCCTTGTAAATATTTTTTTGCAACCCAGAAAAGGAGCTTTAATCTCCTGTAGCTCGATGAATACATTGTAAACTCCATCTGTTTAATGGTTTCAGAAACAAGACTTAGGTAAGATGGGAAAATAATCGTTTTCGAAGAATATGCATCTCCTGTTAACATTTTACATATGTCCTTTTTTCAATAAACAAATTATAACTTTCAATACGTTTATGCTGCTTGTGACAAAAAATCTCTTAGTGTCACTTAGACGGCCCATTTAGTGTAGTGTCCGAATTTCAAATAAAAAAAGTAAGGTGGGACAGTAAGAGATGTGTGGGGCATTTTAATCTCCCAAAACTGCAGTATAAAATGACCCAAGAAACTATAAAAACATATGGGAGACATAAGCGCACCTCTGTCTAGCAAACACCCCTGCAGCAGCGCTGGTAGGAATCCGTGAGACACAGTTGAGTGAACATATTAGTGCTATCTAATGTCCTCATTAAAAGTGGCCCAGAATTACCAGGATAGTCCATGAAATGTTTATGCCAATCATAATATTTCAGGTTGTATCGTAATACCTCATATCTGGGTTTCTCAGTCCACATTTCACTAGGTAATAACTAGAGTTATTTGTAGAGGGGAAATGGCTTGGAAAGAAGGACAATGTTTAGGAATTGGGTACAACCCCATTTCTACATGGTACCCTTAGTTCCGAGCAGAAAAACCTGGAATCATGCTGTAAAATTGCCTGCTCTGAATAACGCAAAGTAAGGCAATGGATTTTCTCCAGCGCACATTGATCACTGGACATGATTGGCCTACTCACAATGAAGGCCGCAATTGTTTTCCAGCACGACTGTGCTTACTAATTTTGACATAGACACTGTGGACACTATTATATTAATATAAATGTCCGATTCCAGTGGTCTGGACGAACACATGTTAATGAACCAATCAGAACACAGGTGTTCCCAGAGTGCCTGGGCTCTTATCACGCAGACTGCATTGATCGGCTTCAGGTTCAGGTTACCGTCAGACGTCTTCCACAATCTGGAGTGTATAGAAAGCAATTAGATGTTTCACAGATCTAAAGCCCACCTTGGCAGGAAGGGCCCTATTCATGAACAACGTTATCAAGCAGATACACAGAAGACAAGACGGGAATAATTAGAGGCAAAAAAGCAATTGAAAGGCTGATTCCCTGCGAGATGTGTCACCTCCAGCACTGCTTAGCATCTTGAAACAAATGCAACCATTGTCCTTCCTTCTTTAGAGGAATGTGTTACTGAAGGACAGACTTGTCAGAAGCCTAAAGGCTGAATGACCTGTTTCGGGTCTCAAATGTGACTCATCTTCAGAAATTTGCCAGTGAAAAGAGTGATCTTCTTATGGGCAGATCGATATTGACACAAACTCATGCAATAAGCATAAATATGCCTTACATAACTTAAGTGCAGAAACTAGTAGGGTAGCTAGTGGAAAGACCACGATGTATACAATTACTCTATTGCATATCTAAAGTAATATGTAGCTCTCAATGTTTGGCCCTATCGTTGTTCCAAGAGGTTCCCACTTTACCTATGTGTCCTCACAAGCTGGTGATATTTCCTCAAAAGTGCTTATTGGTCTGGAAATGGGTGTGTCAATTTCTTACAAGTTAACAATTAAAAATGGTCCTCCTGATTTTGAAACTGGATTGATGTTGCTGATCTTTTTTTTCTTGAAAATTCTTCAAGGGGGCACACAGATCCGATTCTATTGTAAAACCTGCATGCAAAAAACATTGTTGATGATGGATACTAGTTTTAGGGCCTGATTTATGAAACGTTTGCGCCGCCTTTGCGTCATTTTTTGGATGCAAAAATGGCACAAATTTACAAAATATAATTGTATTTTGTAAGTTTGCACGGCTTTTGTGTCAAAAAATGACGTGAAGGCGGCTCAAACTTTTCATGAATCATGCCCTTAGTATTTACAATAATTGCTGGAAGTTTACATGTGAAAACTTTGCAACTTTGCCTACCGTTTGGAATATTGTAGTAGCAGTGGTGGTGTGGACTCTGAAAACGTCAACGATTTTGTAAGCCGAGAATCCCTCACAGCCTTTGGCCTTGGAGTCACTGTGCCTGCTCCACCACTGATAGCTACAAACATCGCGAGGAAGAACTTGCATTGCTTGTTGAAGGGTACTTTGAAGTAATGTATATAAAGGGACATTTTTCCACATAACAGTGATCACATTTAGGTTCCAGGTGGGGATTTTCCAGTCTAGAAAGTTATGCACTAATAATGACTGTATCCATGTCAGACAAAATAGTAACATGCTTTATGGGAGATTAAAAGTACAACTCTGTCGATTCTTATTTATAGTTTTAAGTGACTGTTTTACAGTTGTATAGTTCATCTTTTGCCAAGGTGCAATATGAGATACACTAAGTGAAGTCATGTAGCGATATATCTTTTGTTAGAAAGACATATTTCATTTTTCACTCCTGACAAATAAGAATGAGGGTTTTTGACACCCACTCATTTTTCAGGCAAATTGGGATTTATTTATTTCATTTTGTAAAAGTTCCAAATGACCACAACATTGAACTACGTCTACAACAACAATAACATGAAGTGAAAAAAACAAAGCCATGAAAATGTGCTATTGGCTTTGAATTACTGTAAGCTTGTAAGCAGTTCAAATACAAACATGACTAAAACAAATACCATCGAATAAGATTAGAGAAGAAAAAAAAAACATTGGCTGATTGAAGCTTAAATAACAGGCAGCGCTATAACCTCATGAAATAGTAGTACATTTACCGACCTTGGAGTGATGGTAGGTTGCAGTCTATTTGGTTGTGAGTTTGTGTCCTGTTGATCACCGCACACCTCAGTGATGAGTGTTTAACTCACTTAGCTAATCTGTCAGTTAGTAAAGAAGTACTTTCTCACCATATCCTTTTGCAGCACACGTACAACCATCTACTAAAAATGATTTATTGCAGGGTTCCCGAGGAACGCTATAACATGCCGTTGAATCTGCGCTTTAGACATTTCTGGAGCACTTATCAAGCCTACGAAAAGTCCCCTGCCTGCAAAGCCTGCAGCTCACTAATTATGGATATTTTCTTCTTTTTAAAGTCAAACACATGTTTATGTAAAACTGTTTTTTTTTTTTTTTTTTTTTTTGGTTCAATAGTCCAGCCCGCACTAGCATTAGCCCGAAGATCTCCTCAGCATTCTGTTTATTCAGATCTAGCTTGGCTGACTGACTCCCCAAAGATAACTCCACTAAGTGAACCTGACAGATTCCAGGCTGCCTCCATATGGCAGGGACTGGGCCGCTGCCTCGGAAGCTGCCTGGGACTCGAAAGCTGCTCTCACCTTATTAAGACAGCAGCGGCTACATGCAAGTCAAGTTCACAGGGGCTCGTTCTAATTCTTATGTCCTCTCGAGGCCAGGCCTCATATTGCAGGTTTGAATTAGAAAGAATATGAGGCTGCTACCAAAAAGCAATCAGTGCATTCAAGAGGTGATGAGTGGCGCCCAGCCCCTGTCCAGGAGAATGAGGGTGTCCACATAGGTCATTAACATGACAATATATGTGAATAAGCAGAGCAGGATAGGTAAAAAAAATAGCCCCGATTCTATTTCTTCATCTAAGTGAAAGTTAGATTTCCAAAATTGCACTGGCCATTCTAACAGGAACTTGTGCCTTTTACACAGTTCACAATTATAAACATATTTAATAGAGATTGCCTCATGCCATTTGCATTCGTTTGGCCAATGTGTGAGAAATGTACATAACGCTCGTGACTTATCTCCTTGACTGGATGTTTTGTTCTTGAGACATTACTGTGCAAAGCTGTAATTATGCTGATGGTGGCAAGTGTTGGACACTGGCACTCATTTTTCTGGGAACAGGACTTATTTTCTTTTTCATTAGACTTTGAATGAAAAGCAAGAGAGCGAAAAGCAGAAAAAAAGGAGGAAGACGTAGGAAGAGAAAGGTAGGAAAAGTGTGACAAAGGGAGAAAGCAGGGATGAAGATGGACCCTCTGCGTGAGCTAAATAAACAGCAAGTGCAGGGCGAATGAAGAAAGAGGCACGAGGTAGAATCAAGGCTTGACAGCCTAGGCATTGTATTTGGTGTGGACAGCCTGCGCACGCTTGTGCGCACACACTCACACGCCCACACACACTCACACGCCCACACACACACACATATTTTACATATGCACAATTTTTCACTAAACTTGAAAGCTTTAATTACAGTACCAGCCACTAAGAGAGGATTATCAAGCATTTACAGCATCACTACTTGGGTACAGGGTGTAAATACTTAGATGCATTGAAAAACTGCCAAACGCTTTCACACACTAAGCATACGCCTGCATTAAAAAACAAAGTCTGTTGAATTTATTAATCCAACTCTAAATCAAGGCGAACCTGGCTCACAAATCGCATGGTTCATTACTGTAAGGGAAATCCCAACTGTTTTAAAGAATACTTTTTCTGTACTCTTTTTTAATTAACTCTGGCACTTAGATTACGGAACGCAAGCTTTCAATGCTGAGCTATTCAGAGGTAAGAGGCACTCGAGGTGATGCTTAATTAAAGTAGAGTGGTGATAGCAGGAAGGAGGCCTGTGCAGGTCTACAGTGCTAATCCTCTTGCCTTGCTCAGTGTCCCTGTGTGCTTGTGATTGATGGTCTGATGCCTCTTTACATCTTCATTTGCATCGTTCTCTAATACCCATAGGAAGAGATGCTGTGTTTTACCTTATGAAGGCTTATCATAGATATAGGCTAATGTAGTAATGGAGTTGGATGGGGGCATCACTGCGGATAGCTTTGGCTAGCTTTGGAATTGCATTGCTTGCTTTCCTGAACCTATACTAAAACCTTGCAAAACCTCTTGGTGTTTTTTCATTTTCCACTTCTCTTCTGTGAATTTACTAACTTCTGTGTGGCGTTTCGTTCCCTCACCCCTGAGATGGCCGCTGTAGAATCCTGTTTTATGACCAGTTGCTTTGGCACCATACTTTCAATACATTTTAAGGTCTGTTGTTAGACAAGACCTTTTGATTTTACAAAAAAATCTATCTATCTATCTATCTATCTATCTATCTATCTATCTATCTATCTATCTATCTATCTATCTATCTAACTATCTATCTATACACACACACAAACCCACACATACATACACTCCAGCCCTCTTCCATTAATTGGTCTCTTGTTGTGCCATCCACATTTTACTTCTACCAACTGTTGCATGGGTCAATACACTTTAGCCATTGGCCAAAGTCCTGTGAGTGACTACATGCTGCTCTTTCACTAACAGCAAATACACATAACACATACAAAGCAGCCCCCTAAAGTGCCAGTAACTATGGCAACAATATGTACTTTTTGAGACAAAGAACATTGTTTTGCTTTTAGACAGTTTTGTAAAATATCTTTGAGGGCCTGGCAGCTAACCAAACAATATAATTGTATTCAAAGTTGTGAAAAAACAAAACAAGTATTACAAAGTTAAAACTCTGGCAGCCAACCTTATAACATATAACCGTTATTAATTATTATTTTCCTAATTGCAACAAGAGTTAGCATTTCTCTGGTAGAATAAAACTCTACTTAAGAACACTCAACAATTTTACACAAAAAGGGGGAAAAAAAAAAATTGAATTTTGGGTAAAATGTTATTATCACTGCAGAATGGAGCTTCTTGATTGAAGATATCTTGTGGGGATTGTAGCGCTCCTCTAATCATGTGGTTTACCTAGAAGCCTCCTTTTTTCATTTGTATTAGTCTAACTTTACAAATTGTTTCCTTTAGCCTTTTGGCTAACTTTACAAGCCAACCTGCTACAGTTTTGGTGCTTTACCTCAACATCTGCTCTTTAAAACCCCACTAGAATCTCCCCTGACGAGCAGTGTTGGCACAATATCAGGATGCATCCAGGGGTGTTGTTGGTGGAGGGGGGTTGATGCTCCTCCGCCCTAATGGAGGAGCTGCCCCTGCACCTTTCTGGTTTGGGATATGTAGAATAGATGTGAAATCTGTAGTGCAAAATTAAACACACAAATACGACAGTAGTAATTTCTTACAAAACATACACACAGCTTAGGGTAAAACATGTTTCTAAAATGACTGTAGTCCAGAATCTATTCTAACATGCAGAAGGGAGTCTGATTTTGTACAATGAAATATAGCTGTGCAAAAATGAAACATCTTCTTTAAATGTCTTCTTTTAAGCTGTCCAGTTAGTTCTCAGTTTTATTGTTTTAACAGCAGTTGTAATTTGACTTCCTGACCTGCTCTTCTCATACTGCTGATTTTGGTAGCAGGCTTTGTGACATCACACTCAACTTTAAAACATGATTGCAATTGAGCAGTTACATCATTTTCTTACTGCATGAGACTAGATATTTCACAACTAGATTGTAAAAGTACAAGTGTTTTTATATAGAGATTACAGCCTTTCATATTGTTTTTTTTTTTGCTGAGCAAAAAGTCTGATCAAGGCATTTGACAGAGCGCAATAGAGTTTAGTGGAACATGATGGGTGCAGGAGAATTTAGTGGAAGCTCTGTTGCATCTACTGTGAAGACGCCATGGGTGAAAACCTTGTCTGCTGCCACTGCTGATGGATTTTGGGTGTCTGTTTTGTTAAATTATTAATGTGTGACCCATGCTGACAGAATGTTTTGATGATTATTGAAATAAATCAAAAATGCAGTTTGGGCGTGGGTTTTAGGAACAATGACTGATGGATATACATTTCCTACATGCCTGCATTATCTTCTGGCAGTATTTATACATGATTTGAGATTCTTATTTTATCAAATATTCACAAACAGCCAAATTTCATTTTAGGGTAACGAAACATTGATATCCTTTACAAATATTTCCATTATGTACCTGACTTGATTTGTAGACTTCCTACATGCCCTCTCAACACTTTAGAATGTGGATATTGCCTAATACACATGCTAGATTAATTTCACAGTAATGTTTAGATTTGCAGACATCCAACTTTGAACAGACTTCACTGTGTGAGAAGGGAAAGGGGATGGGACACTTTGAGCTGTCACTGTCCGAGAAGCCATGTTGGTTTCTTAGTTAAAGGGGAAATTGCAATGGAGGGGACAGGGCTTTAAACATGTCAATTCCTTGAGCTTCCACTCTTTTCACTCTAAAGCAGAAACATAAAATTATCATGCAGCTTCTATGTACTGTAGGCATACCAAACTCTCTATTGTCCTACAGCTGCAAGCTGACTGTATGTAGAGGTTTACAGCTCACCTTGTGTTCACCATGTAATATAGGATCTTCACTGGGTAAGTGTGACCAGCAGAGAAGTCATGTAAAACACAGAGGCATTATGTGAGCTGGCATGTCTGCGTTTGCACAGAATCAAGCAACTAGATATGTGTAGGAAAAATCCTATTCACTATTAAAGATGAATACTTATAAACTAATTCCATTCCATATTCTAGCCTCCTTTTTAAGCACAGGCATCTAGGGATACAATCGCAGGGCTGGCCACAGTTCACCATGGTTACAGCACAGATATTAAAAAGTGAATGGCCTCCTGTGCAATACATTGTCAATTACCAGGCTACAGTGCATCAGTAAATTGGAGTCAGAGCTTTCCTGGATCAGGGCTAGTTTGTGTACTTCCCGCAGCAGGTCAGCAATTATTCATGGAAAGACCACAGTTAATGCAGGCATTAATCAAGAATGGCTTTTTTTCTCTAAAAACGTGCAGAGGAATATATAATATTTACATTTCTTTAATAAGCATATTAAAGACATTACAAGATGAATACATGTTCCAACAGCCTGGTATGATCATTTATTAGTGTATTATGATTGCGAGACAATGCCTTGTAAATTATGCAAAATCTATTTGTGCTCTCTGCCTCTCCTGTTTGCATTCTCTGCATTAAATCTTCGAGAGCTTTTCTTTGAAATATAATGGCATAAAAAATTGACATTACTTCTAGCTGACATGGAGTAGGGGAAGTGCACGAAGTGAGCAAGATTGGCGAGCAAGATGAGTCTCTGGAAGATGTAAGACACTTGATGAATGCACGTCCTTTCAGCATATATATTTTTGTAGATAATTTAATACATATTTCCAATACAGTCGAGAAAGTGTCACGGAACTCAGTTATTTAGTACATATATTTTTTCATCGTGTTGGAAGCCACAATCTGACTTTATAAATTGCATTTTAGGATGAGCCTCAAAATGCAAAAATAGAAATTAACGAATACAAGGGAGTTTGTGAAAATCTAATGTACATTAATGCTCTTGCAATTCTGTAACTCTATAGTTTAAAACAGAGCAAAGGCGACACATTAATGATTGGATTCCTTTTTGTCTGTGTAAAAATAATTTTGTAGCGCACCGAACAACACGTTAATAATATGTGTTATCTTTAACTCAGTGTTTTCCTTTTGTTGACACTGGAAGGATGAAGTACCATCCGAGTCTCTCATCTGGGGCTACGCTCATTGAATTTTCGAGGAGGAACTATGAGAATGAGTTAATTTTTAACACTCAATCTTAATAAATGGATCATTGATATTTCACAACTTGATCTTAAATGTATTTAATGTCTCTGTTAATAAATAATGTATTGCCTGTCATTGCTCTGGCTCTAGTTCTAACTCAGAAATTCTGCTTGCTTAAAGGTAACTCATTTTTAGGTAGAAAGTTTCCAGAATTACATAGATTTAGGCAAGCAGGGGCCGCAGAAAAACTGCCTTTTCTGGAAAGCTAACAACTTTAATGCGTGTTAGCAGAGCCGGCCTTTTCTAAGATAGTGCCCTAGGCGCAGTGCTTCATTTGTGCTTGTAGGTTCCGGTGCTTAGCACCAGCACTTTTTTAATAGGACCAGGACTTGAATTTTTCTCCCCTGTTTGATGGGCCCAGGACTTATTAAAAATAAATGTACCTACCCGTCCTTTCCTCTTCCTTTGGTTCATATAGCTGTTCTGCAACCCACAGGCATTGTCTGCATTTCATGGGGCGGTCAGAACACTTTCAGTTTGCTTTGTCCCCCTTTGTCTGGCGGTAGATCAAAGCAGCCTGAGGTGGATTTAAGACCACGCAGCGTGGTACTCGGTGTGCCAGTGTTGCCGCCGGTTTCTGAACAGCGGTTTGAGCTCCGCCACTTGTTATTCTACAAATTAAGCACTGCCTAGGCACGGGCGGAAATAAATTTGGCGCCATTGCTGATGACAGTGAATTAAATGAGGGAGCAGGGGATCCCCTTTGTGTTCACTGGTCAGTACCTGGATGAGCAGACTGGCCCCTGAACACAAACATCCCCAGACCTCCCCCAGCTTACCTAAATCACTGATAGCTTAGCTGATAGTTTTGTTGATGTTTGCCAGCAAGGGTCAGCGGGTGAAGGGAAGGGAGGAAGGGGGTTAAAAGGTGATAAAAGCATCGTCCACAATATGATAATGAAGGACTAACACCACTTTAAACTGGAAAAGCAGGCAGAAACCAGCAGGCAGGGACAAATACAAAGCTGGACCAAGGTGAGAAAGGTGCTGCTTATGGCATAACGTTAATGCACACAGCTCCATGTGCCTTTCAGAATACTGGCACCCTGGGCCTGTGTCCAGCTCACTCATGCTAAAGGCTGTCCCTGCATGTTAGAATAAACAAGATATTCTCTTTCCCTAACCTAATTGGGCTCTCATAATACCCGACTATTATTTCAGCTTCCAGTCACCCTATGCTCCCAATAGATTTTCATATTTTTTTATTTCCATGTTGACTTTTTATTAAAAAAAATAAGTGCAGTTGTCCAGTGTTAGGAGCCGGACGATAGTGATTCCAAAACAGCAAGACTGACTAACCTTGATTCCACAGCATTCCTTTCACTCCACCATCCTACACTCCCAGCCTATATATCTCACGTTGGCTCAGTCGTTTTCATTCCTCTGAGCTCTCATTATCTCTGTTTTCCTGTCTTTCTCTCCCCATTCTTTCTCTCCACATTGCCTTTTACATTTTACATTTTTCTTAACCTAGGGAGGGTGACCTGATGTCCCGAATTTGCCGGTACAGACCTGGGTTTTCACCAGCTGCCCTGGCAGATTTCAGGAAATTTAGCTCATGTCCAAGTTTTTAGAGATGGTCGACTGAAAACAGTGGGAGGTGTGTTTTTATGTTTTCCAAAGCATGGATAGTTATCAGCTGTTATAAGATAGCAATTTAATTCAAATGCTATTTTTAAAGCCAGTATCATACTTGTAATGTATGTTCTTAGTGTCTCTGTGGTACCTGTATGCTGATGAGAGCTGTCATTCTGTGTGCCAGGTTGAAGTAAAATTGTAGTCCTTTTTATGAACTGTTCCGGTTGTTGGCTTTAAAAATCTGGCCACCCTAGCTCTAGGCCAAGGCCTTATATAGAGAAATAAATACTAGTTCCAAAAAAAGCGCTTGTGCCCACCACCTGCAACAAGCTGCACAAGGTAAACATTGTTCTAATCAAGCCAATATCTTCTTTTCTAAACATTTTCACTTCCATCTGACCTGTTATACTTAGTCAGTAATTCCTAATACATCTCTGCCGCCACCTTGATTTTTTTTTCCTGTGCTCCTTAGAGCAGTTTCACCTCATTTTATCCCTCTACCCCATATTACAACATTATAAAATTAGTTTATGATTACCAAAATTGTAATAGTTTGTGAGTTTACAATAAACATTTTTAGACCTATGTCCTTTTCATTCAATTTAGTTGTAAAGGGGTAATGTGCCAAGTGCCAGCTTGTTAATAATGATATCTGGACTCCTGAACTCTAATTTGCACTTTTCTCCTTGATCGTATTTTCTGACCATTGATAGATCAAGTTATTCTCATTTACCTCAGTTGCCTCCTTGATCAAAATGATGAGTGATTGGAAAAACCTAATGGAATATTTAACTAAGCTTACCATACACAATGCTTAATATGAGCTGGTGGTTGCCAGTCGGGGCCACGGGCATTTGTTTTTGGGGACCAGCCATAACTTTTCTGCATCATATATTTAGGAGAGCAAGAAAGGGAAAAGCACACAAATTAGAATGACAGAGGAAGAGAAAGACGGAAAACACTACAAAGCAAAAGCAGGAGCCTTCAAGGGTGAGATAAAGGGGAAGAGAGTGTCTGGAAGTGGAGTAAAGTGGCCTGAGGTGGATTTAAGACTGTGAGTCTGTGATATTCTGTACACAACATTTAATTGCACCTGCTGTGGGCTTCTGAGCAGAGCTTTGTACACCAGCACTCTTTCATTTACAAATTCGGCACTGACTATAAAAACTCCTTTATGCACACATCTTGTCCCAAACTTTAATTTGCCACACTAATGCATTTTTGAACTTGTAGCTTTGGTTTAGTTAATTTGAGCTGACTGAACAGCCATTGATGAAAACAATGATTTACAAAAGGAAAGCCAAGATCTGGTAATAAAGTATGGTAGCCAAGAAACATTGACCTTTATTGTAACCCTATATTTATAGACCTAGTTGCAATACAAATTTGGAAGTAGGCTAACATCTACATTTTGGTATCCCAAAATTGATGGATGGAAATGCTTCAATTTCTCTGAAATGTGATAACAACTGCATGTCTATACAAATAGAGAAAACAACCATCCATACCCAAATCCGTCTTGGTTCGTCTTTAGAATGGGGATTTCACCTTTAAATTGTAAGACCACTTTCCTTTTGAACAGGACTTTCAGAAGGGAGGGTAGGTCAGAGGGCATGGGCATCAATTCCCCCGGGATAGATAACTCACACACGCACACACACATATTTACACATACACACATATTCACACTTAGAAACTCTGGGGCATATTTATACTCCGTTTGCGCCGAATTTGCGGCGTTTTTGTTCGACGCAAATTCGACGCAAAACTAACTCCATATTTATACTTTGGCGTTAGACGTGTCTAGCGCCAAAGTTCATGGAGTTAGCGTCATTTTTTTGCGTGAACACCTTCCTTGCGTTAATGATATGCAAGGTAGGCGTTCCCGTCTTAAAAAATGACTGCGATGCATATGCGTCGTATTTATACTCCCGGGCAAAAATGACGCCCGGGAGTGGGCGGGACAAAAAAACCCGCATTTGCGCCGGATTTTAGCGCCTGGGTCAGGGCAGGCGTTAAGGGATCTGTGGGCTCAGAATGAGCCCAGAGGTGCCCTCCCAAGCCCCCAGGGACACCCCCTGCACCCCCTGCACCCTTGCCCACCCCAGGAGGACACCCAAGGATGGAGGGACCCATCCCAGGGAAGAAAAGGTAAGTTGTGGTAAGTATTTTTTTTATTTTTTTTTGTGGCATAGGGGGGCCTGATTTGTGCCCCCCTACATGCCACTATGCCCAATGACCATGCCCAGGGGACAGAAGTCCCCTGGGCATGGCCATTGGGCAAGGGGGCATGACTCCTGTCTTTGTCATGTTAATGGCGTCTGGGCGCCAAAAAAAAATGGCGCAAATCGGGTTAAGACGATTTTTTTGCCTCAGCCTGACTTGCCCCATTTTTGGACGCCCAAACGCCATTTTTCCCTACACCGGCGCTGCCTGGTGTACGTGTTTTTTTTTCACGCACACCAGGCAGCGCCGGTCGGCTAACGCCGGCTAACGCCATTCAATAAATACGGCGCCTGCATGGCGCTTCAGAATGGCGTTAGCCGGCGCTAATTTTTTTGGCGCTAAACTGTGTTAGCGCAGTTTTGCGTCAAAAAGTATAAATATGGCCCTCTGTCTCATGTAAATACACGCTCACCTGCAAGCACACACGTAGCATATATTTAAAAAGCATTTTTAAATACTCCAGCTGCCAGGGAAGGTCTTGTTCCAACTAACTTTCCTCAATTTTTCTTGTTACACTAATATTGAATAACACATATTATTCAATATTAGTGTAATAAAAAATGATAAAGAACGAAGAGTGTGGAGCCCCAAGCAACGTCCATAAAGACGAGTTGCAATGTGTTCCTGACACTGATTTTGCCACCTCTAATGCCAGGAGTCGCAAAGACAGTGGCAAAAGTCACAAGGGGAACCAGTGTCGCAACTGTGACCTCTGGTGACCCCTAAACGATGTCCATGTCTGAGGGGTCATTTTCTCCAGGCCCCATGCTTTTTTTGTGGGCCGTGCTCTTTGCTGCAATTTATTTATGGATTAGCAAGGCAGCTAACATGGCTAATACCTTTATATGGCTCCAGATGCTGGCCCTGTTGTGAATTCTCTTTCACTGGTTACACATATTTATTAAACTCTGAAGCAGATTCTTGTCCTGTAAGTGGCTACGATTCAATGTGTTCATCTGGGCCCTTCAACAACCTCTAGTATATAAGAATGATGCAAATAAAAGGGACACGAGACACTATTTGAGTGTTATTGACACCTGGACAGGTAGGCATACAATCCATCTCTTTGCTGCAGAAAAAAATATTATTTGTGTTAAATATTGTCTAAATGCCTCAAGATTTAAGTTCACTTATTTATGTCCTCATTCAATCACAGATAGTAAAGCTCTTTTCCCTTCTTTTTTGCATACTTTGTTCAATATTCTTGGCAGAAATTCAACCACAGAATGGGTTTGTTCTACCATGTGGAAGGCCAGGGGATGCACTTGAGATTTGTGCTCTCAGACAAATGGATACCAGGTGCGGTGCTGTGATGTGCTGACTGTTCCGGGGATGGCACTCCACACTGGGTATATCTTGCCAGCTCGAATGCAGTTCAGTGTATTGCGTAATCTCTTGCAAAAACAACACATTTTCTGCCCTCAAAATCCCATCTCTGTTCTACATAAAGCGGGTGGTGGCTCGGAAGAAAAACCAGAAGAGGAGGAGGAAAGAAGATGCAGATTGTTAATTATGTACACAGCAGACACAACACTATGCAAAAAAATTAACAAAGCAGGACAGAAGGGATATGTTCAACACGCTCAAAGGGTACTAACATGCATGCTAAATCTATTAGTTATGCTACAAATACTGGTGCATTTAGCACTAATAATAATGATAAGTATATAAATAATAAAAACAATGCATTAAGACAGTGCAACACCACTGGAAGCACATACGTTCAACAATGTCACCCAGGCCCTCTGAGAGCATGAGTAAAAAGTGGGGTGGTTCTGTACTTGCACAAGCTTGTGTTAAGACAAGGGCATCTGGGTTCAAAAAGGAGCACTCCACAGGATACCGAAGGCTAAGCCCTAGCACATGTCTATTCTAGTGCAGCCTGGACTAAGCTTTCAAGGCTCATGAAAGGTGCCTGGATTGCCTTGCTTGTGTCTTCACTGATGGTCTGGAGCATATATGGTTGTTGCTTAGATTTATTCACCAATCAGCCATAAACGTGGACCAACACGAAAAAAAACAAAAGTAATCTCTAATGATACCTATTCAAAGGGAGCTTGCCTGCCTTAATCCTGGTCTCAAACAGTAGCTAGTTTACAGAGCGCTTCCATACTGTCCCGTATTAAATCAATTAGACATAAAATCACAAAAGGAAGAAAAGAAGGGGCCCGTGCCCCAGTGATATGCCCTGTGCCCTCTACAAGCAAAATGCAGAGTGGCAGAGATTTTGGAAATACTCTTTTCTTAAATTCGGCTTATGGGCTTATTGCCAGTTTCACAATTTTGCCAGTCTGCAAAAGCGGGGACCAATCTTTGGCAAAAAACTACTGTCTGGTCACCCTTATCAACAACGAGGCCAAATACTTCACCGGGACATTGTTAGACAAACTAACATCTTGGGCATCTGACACTGCTATAACCCCGCTCAACCAGACAGGGTTTCTTAAAATGACAGACATGAAAGCTAACATCTTGGCCATGTCACTCCTTATTGACGTGGCAAAACTCTCCAAGCAGCCTTCCAACCTCTGTTTCATCAACTTCCGGGCAGCGTTTGATCATGTGGCTCGGGGCTGCAACAGAATACAAATATCTAGTAGTAATTATAGACAAAAAGGGCATTTATGCTGCGTCAGAAAGATTCAATCAAAAGGAAGGGCTTTACACTAGTAGTAATGCTAACAAATCTTATAGAGAAACTGACAAGGCCAACACTGTCCCCCCTTCTTTGGGTGGTGCAAGGCAAGTTACTAACAACCAACATATGGTAGCAATTTTCTGAGAGGAAGAGATGCCAAAATAATGCATAGTACAATAATAATAACATATAGGTTAATTTTCAATCTAATGGATTACACCTCAACACCTCAGACCAGGCTGTAGTTTGGCCTACAAATACAGACCTTGGCCAGGTGAGGGATATTCAAAATCTGCTGGAACAAAATCAGAAAGGCAGACCCCAGCACCTTGAACTACTATCTATGGCAAGAGCTGCAGCACGGGGACACCTTGGCCACCAGAGCCTACTTCAAGGAATCTCTGTCAGCTTTGGAAAAGCTGACATGGAGAGCAATAAAGATTCTCTCACTAACTGAAAATAAGGCTGTCCTTGGAGGCGGAGCCCATGCCTGGATGACTCTATACAACTATAGAACACTCCCACCCCAAGCATATTTTCACATAGGGTATTCAAGAGTCATGAAAGAGACATTTTTGAAATATCGCCTGTGGCTGCTCCCCTCTGCACTGCATCTCCCCTCTTGGCAGAGGGAGCTTACATTGAACATTTGCCATCTTTGCGGCAACGGAACTGAAGATCTGCCTCACATTCTATGCACCTGCTAAGAGCTACTTGGTGAAAGGAGCCTACTGCTTAAAGTCCCCTTCAATCAAAGAGGAATCCGCATGTGGAGGCAAGTCGTTCTGGCCTGCTTCATGCCCAGGGACCCGCAGCTGAATTGCCGATTCGTAAGGTATCTTGCACAGGTCGAAAAGAGAATGCCAACAATGGTCTGCTTGGTACCCAACTCCATGATTTCTGTCAACCACTAGGGAAGTTGCTAAACGGACTTGCTAACACTCTTCTGCACAGTTTACACTACAAAATACTCAATCCAGCCTGTTTATTTTTGATCCAAAGAGGGACGATCAATCGAACTCACTATTCAAGCACATTTTAGTAATCTCTGTAATGTACCTTCCATGAAATGCTAATCTTAAGGTTGATGGGCCAAATATCCTGAATTGTCTGTTACACCCCTGCATCGCTTTCTAAACATGAGTAGATTTGGTGTGTGATTGGTCTGTATTTCGAAGATTTGTATGCTAAAGGTCAAAGAACCCTTCCCAGTCATAGGAACTGGTAGACCCTCCAAATATATATCCCCTTATTACACAATTAATCGGGGTGTAAGAACATTTGAAATGCACCAACTAATTAGGTGTTTTATCTGTTCTTCCAAACTGTGCTTTCAATGTCCCTCTGCTTGCATTTTCACCTTACCCTTACAAAAACCTGTCTTTTGGAGAAATTTGTAACCTTTTTTCAATATAAAGAAAAATACAACCACAAAATCCCTATAATTGTTAAATGTAAAACTGAACTGTGGTCAAGAGAGCACTAAGCATATTTTCTGCTCTCTCGATGGCTACAAACATTGCACTGCACTGATAGATCAACTTGTGATCAGTGACACACAAATGGTTCTCGAAAAAGATACATTTACCAGAGGTGTATGAAGTAGTAAAGTCCTATACTTTTTTTTTAATTGCCAGCTTTATGAACACAATGTGATGGTAAAATATTTTAGAATTGTGGCAAAAAGGAACATGGGATGATGGCTGCAAATACAGCACCTCACCACCACTTGATTTTGTTTTCATCAGCACCACACACCTCTCCTTTTCCAGCTGCCAGATGTCCCAAAGCAGAAACAAGGGAACATGCCTGCCGAAAGGTCACCTTAGTTTCTACCCGAAGCTTGCTATCCTTTTCATGTTTGAAGGACACCTTGCAGCAGAAAATGGGTTTTTGGAAGTGAAACTACACCTCCTGCCAAGTGAGAGAACTTTACACTTCTTTGAAAAGTTCTTAAACTTCGTGGGTGTAGGGATTGACTTTGTCCACAAACTTTACATGCCTGTCATTTTCCCAGCTGTGCAGAAAACTCTCCTCGCTACTACTTCCGCGTGTGCAACTGGTTGGGCATGTGAGTTGTCTGTTTTGAAGCATGACCACACTGACAGTAGGGAATCAGGTGCAGAAAGAACATGCAGTAATTCTACTCCAGTATAATTTTTTATATTTTCTCTGAATGTTTGTGGATGGCTGAAATCCTTTCATCTTTCTTCTCCAATCCATTACACATGAGTATCTTGCTTGTTTGTTTTCTAAATAAATTCCACACACCCAACAGTTATGAATAATCTGAGTCTGGAAAGAATGTTCTCTTAGGGCTATTTTTGGCTTCATCAAAGTTCCTGATTTATGAGAGCAATGTTTGTGTTTGAGTTGGTTGTTATCGTTAATATTTTTATGGTAGTGGTAAGGGCTTTAGCAGTACCTTAACATGAAACTAGTCGCATCCAATATGTGATCTTCTGATCTGGTGATAATTGCTCAAAATGTATTATAGAATAACAGCAATTTATTGTTCACGACATATCTGCCACCTTCATAATTTAGGGGCAAGTTAACAATATTTTTTGCACATCTAAGTTTAGCTTGGGTTTCCAAGCAAGTCTCTTTGAAAGGGTATAATTTGCAATCCTGAATCAGAGAGTCAGGACTGTTAGAATTGTACTCATGCAAATGGCATGTGTAATTGGGGATGCTATACGATTATAATGCCATTTCTGCATTTGCAATTTAAGATGAGTGCTGACCTTGTTAGCACATCTAGAAAGACCTACTTAGCAAAGTGAGAGAATACCTCCTAAATAAAAGTTAAGTATGGTATCATATATTTTCATCACTTTTCCAGAATTTCACATTTTCACTTGGTAGAAAGTCGATCTGGAAATTTTTTGAAAGTAACTACTCCTGGAAATATCCAACTATGTTAGATTTCCAAAAATACACCCTGAGTTTTTTGAAAGTCTGAACAAGCTGGGGATTTGGTCCAATTGTAGGAATAAGCCTAATTGAAAAAGTTACCGCCTTTGCCCCTGAAGTGTCTGAATTAGGCATGAATCACTAAAGAGGTCATAGTGTCTGGAATAAAACGAGGCAATGTGTTTATTAAGCTGCAGGGAAACTAGCTGTGGATGTAGTGCAATGTGACACAGAAAATACTGCCAGCATCAGAAAGACCATCCCAGAGCTTTATTTCACAATGCTAACAAATGACTGGCTTTAGCAGAAAAACAATACAATCCGCAGGATTTCAGTAACAGAAGCCAAGACTCAAAAGGCAAAGTATGCTGGCATTGTATTGATTTCCGGGTATCATCTACATGTTTCTCATATGGAAAGGACACTCGCAGCACACTACTTAAGGTCAGAAGGGATCCCGGGAGAAATGTGGTCGATATTTACAGTCCTATGCAGAAGGAAAGCTTTTTAATAGATACAAGGTCACCTCCCAAGTCCAAAAGGTACGGTCCACCTTGCAAGCGCAGAAAATTCAAAGCACAGCTCTTCATGCTTTTGATGTTTCAAAGCTAATAGTAAACAAATAAACAGTGACCAACCTTCTATGTACAGTTAAGATGACAATTACACTCCACTAGAAAATGGCCACATTTACGAAAAAACAGTAAATCTACACCTGAAAATTTATGTCAGTGTGCAGGTGCAGATTTCTTGCTTTTAGAATTCAAAAACATACCGAGATCTATGCCTCTAAAGCTCAGCCAGGAGCAGGATTCCAGGATCATTTCTGGAAATGTTGTGTGACTACTGTATTTCCAGTGGTTCCTCTTACCCTTGTACAGAATTTTCCATAGCAGAGACGTCCACTGTGCAAATGCACCCTTTTTCTTTTTCCTCACTGGGAAAACCTTTTTCCCCATGACAATGCTCTGCTCCCTCCAAATGGCGGACGTTTCTTTTGCCTTCCTATCAAGGAAGAGGGGTCCCTCCTCCTTTTTCTGGTATAAATCACCATCCATTGTCTGTGTGGAAAGGGAGAGAGTCACAATTTTGGAATGCTTACAGATATCCATGGTTGTGGGCATTGTCAGCACTTCTGGTGGAGGAATCCAAACACAGAAATGCATTAGCATCCACAATGAATCCCTCTGTAGTCTCCTGGCAGGTATACATATGGTAAATATGTTTGTAAATGTACACTTGTGATCGAAATGATCGCATTTACCTTTCCAATTTGGACACAGGAACCCTAGTGAATGTTACTAGGCTTCACACTACTTTTGATAAGCATTCTTAGCAATAATTGGAATCTGTATTTTCATGGTAAACTGAATAACATGTAGAATGCAAGGGTCCATGATAGGTAAAGTGTGCCCAGTGCCTAGCAGACGAACAGCAAATGTCACAATGCCCAGTTCAATTGTTTATAATTCACCCTGCAATAACATGCATTTGCCTTCGCCTGGTTGATGCCCTGTTGGGGTGTGTGACAGGTAGCTACTATGTTGGCGCATACACGAATAACTGCATATTTCAATGCAGCTCTAAAAATATGGAACATCATTCCAACGTGCCTGTCTCCCATGATACTCTTTTCAGTCGTGACGTGACTGTCTCCTACTGGAATGCATACAGAATCCATGGAACACTCCCAAGTCACAGTCACAGCTCCCACAAGAATTAAAGTTTTTAGCTGACCTTCTTGTTGCTGTCACAATTGCTGTCCCTCCTCAAATATGGTACTGAGGTGTCTCTCCATGTTGCAGAATGGCAACTGCACTGTTCTATTAGATGAGTTATTATAAGGTACTGTGGGTAGAGCAAAGTGGAGCATGCTTGGTGTTTCAGAAGGGAGGTATTTGAGCTAGGTTCGATGAAATCACCATACAGTGCACATGTATCATTTTAATTAGCAGCCTATAAAATGAATGTGGGGAAACTGATCCGTTCTGTTTTTGTTTAAAAAAAAAAGAGATTTGATAACGCCAACAGGACACAATGGTCGCTAGCATAAATACATTTAAGGCAAATTGAACTTCTCCCTCATAATGGAGGGTGATCTATTTTCATCTAATTTAGTGTTCTGTTCCAATCACCTCATGGACAAGGTTACGTGCAAATGCCATGAGTTTCTACTTTGTATATAGAGATGGATGTGGTTATTTTGCCATTTTGCCTTGCAAAAAATGTACTTGCTAAAAATATTTTATTTATATTATTAGGTTCAGGAGTAACTAATTGTTCTTATGTTTCTAGTTTTATAAGTTTTGGAAGCTGTTTTTCATGTATCGTCAGGCAATTTGCAAGGTTCAAAGTGATCGTTGCTCTGTGATAATACCAATTACAGAATATTCTGTAATATCTGACTGTTGGTGATTAGAACACCCTGTTGCTCTAAAGTGCATTTGGTTGAATCTGGTATTTTTTCTGCTTTCCCCGTACCAGCATTGTTTTAAATTTACAATCCTATCTTGCAAATATTAAAGATGTTTCATGCATGTGTTACATGTATTGCTTTTAAAGTGACGAAAATTATAGGATAGCCAATATTAACCTTATAAAACCTTCTTTGATATTAGGCAAGCAAATAAATTAATTTCAGACAAGCTTTGCAAAGAAAATCTCTCTCTCTCTCTCTCTCTCTCTCTCTCTCTCTCTCTCTCTCTCTCTCTCTCTCTCTCTCTCTCTCTCTCTCTCTCTCTCTCTCTCTCTCTCTCAAATGAAAGTTGTCTTTTGGTAAAGAGTCCAAACTTGGGAAGATTCCATATCTTGTACTTACATTGGATAATGATGTACTCATAATGACTTCTTTCTAAACAGTGCTTCGCATCAAAGGTTTTGCCATTTCTAAGTACTGACAGTATTGTGTTACTATCAAATAAAATAATGGTGTCAACCTACTGTCCTGGACAAGTAGAAGATTGTGGTGGCCTTGCCATGATTCAAAACATAACTTGAAGCCCACAGTAGATGTGCTACTGTACCATATCAGTGCTTGTAACAACATGGTGGAAGAGAGGCATTAGTAACTGTGAACAGATCTTAATATTTTCGCTGATCCTTAAGTTATTGAAATCGATAGATTACAATGTAAGGATATTGAAAATATGTTGTTCCATCAACAGCTCTGGAATCGAATGTTGCTGAGGCAAATAAAATGGAGCAAGTGTGAAGATATGCCTTTAGTGAATCATTTATTGGCAGAGAAACACCTGAATTTCAAATCCACATACCAATTGCATATTTTCAATCAATATCTTGCCTCCCTTCATTTCCAAATGTGGAATGATTAGACATAGGCTAACTTCAGGATTAAGGCCCATATGTATAGGCTTTTGGCACAGGCAGGGCAGCACAGCAAGTCACTCTACTGCAGTACCCTGCATCAAAGAGAAAGAGCAGGAATGTGCTGTATTCAAGCAATACGGCTCATTCCTGTCTTTCCCACTGTGCAGGTGGCATTTTGGCAGCCCAGCGCCAATGCAGGAACCCTTGAACCATGGCACAAGGGCGTCTGCCCTGTAGGCAGAATTGTTTTTGTGCAGGAAGTGACACTGACAAGCCAGTTGATCTCAGACAATAAATAGTTGTAAGGAAATTCTCATTTTTACATACTCAATCTCCACATTAGAAATTCCAAATAAAAGCTCAGAACAAATATTTTAATGCACTCAAGTGATAATTTAAAAAAAAAATCAACCTCTTCACCATGACAGAGGCACCTCTCACAATTTTTCGAAAAACACAGATGCATTGTCATCCTTGTGAAGTGTTTATCTGAGTGATCTCCATACCCAGTTTGGTGGAAGGAGACTAAAGGGAGGCAAATAAAAAGTGCATTGTTTTCTTCATGACAAGCACAATGAGACCGTCTCAGCTGCCCTGTGCCTTTGCAGGGAATGTACCCCAAATAATGACAGAAGCAAATGCTATGGGTTTGCAAATTCCTGCTGATATATGCCTCCTCTTAGGCCACCGAGGTACCATGATATGTATTTTACCTAGCATATCCTTAAGACGTATGATGGAAAAAGGGTGACCCCATCACTTCATGCCATTACAGTCACTGTTTCCAGTTCTGTGCTTCTGTTATTCAGCCTAATGCATTCTGGTTGGCGAAGTCTTGGTTTGCTTCCATTGCTCCAATTAGACTGACACACTATTAGAAATCGAGTTTCTGGGTGGCTAGGGTATGCACCTAAGCCAGAGATAACCCACCACTCTAGTCATGGTAAGGGAGCTACACACCCAAGATAAACCCTGCTCACCCCCTTGGCAGCTTGGTCAAAGCAGTTAGGCTTATCCCAGAGGCAATGTGTAAAGCAAAAAGAGAGTCCACACAATGTTATATAAAAATATAAAATATATTGTTCATAATCCGTAGACCAAAACCTCATAAAACAGTTATTACCTTGCCAACTAGGCAACTATCAAACATCACGATGAGTGCACGTAAAAGAAATCTTTCCACATTGCATATGTCATGAAAACACCATTACTGTTCATATCATATCGCCCCTGAAACAGTATGATTTGGTTAGTAGAGAACACAACATTCATCAATCTCAGAACACGAAATGCAGCATATAATAGAAAAGGCACCATCACCTATTACCGCCCACAACTGTCACCCACATATCAACGTGAGTTGTTTCTCCAAGAGTAGGCTCCTGGACTACTGGCCCACCTTCAACATGGAATATGGTAATGGAATTGATCGGCAGGAATGGGACGTCTGTTGAGAGTCCCATCCCATCCTATGAACTCCAGTGAATGCCTCCCAACTGTATGCACACATGTAAAAAGAGGGGCAGGCACCCCCAAGTCACCACATACGTCAGTGGGGAGACCTAGCTTTGTCCCTCAAATAGGTAGCAATCCAGTGAAGCTGCCCGTGAACAAGTAATGGCACTGCCTTCACTGGTGGCTCAACCTCCTCCTCTCATCTGCCTTTGCACTGGAGGCAGCTCTTCAGCTTGCACCCACATTGCAGCTCAGACCATGGCAGTGAATCCAACGGAGAGGGGGTCTTTGTTACTCGGCATCTCTGCTCCCAAAAGTGGATGCCTGCTTGTTCCCTGGGGGCACTAGGGAGGGCACGCTTTATATGTGCTTCACAGATCACTGCCGGTAGTCATCTCGATACTCCTCTTTTTCCCTGTGCGCCAAGTTGCAACATAGGCAAAAAGCCAAATGTGTTCTTCGTGCTGATCAATCATCAATCCAGTCGCTTTAATCAGTCTTCCCCCCACATGGAGAGAATATCAGTACAGCGCACACCACGCACTTGGACTTTGAAACCCCAGGAGCAACACCAGGGAATCCTTCTGGTCCATGGGAATTTTAAAAAACAGGGTGGGGGGAAGTAAGCTCCCCACCTCTGGAAAGCACTGGAGGAGCATGATCAGGGCAGGCAGCAGACCAGCACAAAAGGCAGAAAAGGCAAAGTGGCAGTCCCTTCTGCAGCCCAACAAGCAACAGACAGCAGGCTAGTCCCACAAACCAAGCAGTCCAGATGGCAGTTTTTCCTGGCAGCACAACAGTCCCTGGCAAGGTTCAGCATGTAGAGCCAGCAGCATCTTCTTACAAGTCCCACACACTGTCTCAAAACATGGGGTACAACTCCTGTACTTATACTCACAATATCGTTGATCTAGTGGTCACTTCAAAAGAACTATATAAGTTCCAACACCCTCTTTCAATCCCAGCCCTGGCTCCCGACATCAGTATGGGGGAAACAGCCCAAAAAATGTAAGTGTGCCCGACCTCCCTCTTTCTCAGCCCAAGAAGACCATTCAGTATGCAGATGTAATCCTGTTCCACCTCCACCCTTCCTGTGTGATGGCTGTCTTGAAAGTATGCACAAAGCCCAGCTGCAACTCTATCCTATAGTGGACTGGAGCCCGGCTACATAGCACAAGAGCCATAAGTACAGTGAAATACCCACTTTCTAAAAATGGCATTTCCACAATAGTAACAAAATAATCCACCTACACCAATAAGCAGACTTTCTCCCTACCATACCACACATACCAAACATGCCCATGCTACTCCTCACAGATCAGAAATTGCCACTGAACTACCTTAAAATTAATTCCCAATGTTAGGCTATGAGAGGAGCAGGCCTCACAGCAGTGAGATCCCAAATAGGCTGTTTGTCAGTATTAAGACATGCCATACAATGAAGGCACCTGTCCTACCTTTTACCTACACAGCACCCTGTCCATAGGACTATCTAGGACCTACCTTGGGGGTGACTTAGGTGTAGTGAAAAGAAAGTTTAGGCCTTGGCAAGTAGTTTGACTGGCCAAGTCAATGTGGCAGTAAACTGCACATGCAGGCACTGTAGTGGCTGGCCTGAGACAATTTTGAAAGGCTATTTCTGTGGGTGGCGCAATCAGTGCTGCAGGCCCGCTCATAGTATTTAATTTATAGTCCCTGGATATAGGGTAACCACTTTAGAAGAGGCTTACAGGTAAATTAAATAAGCCAAATAGGTGTAATCCAGCTATGACAAGTTTTAGGGGAGAGAGCACATGCACTTTAGCATTGATTAGCCGTGTTAAAGTGCCTAGAGTCCTAAAGCCAACAAAAATAGGGTCAGAAAAATAGGAGGAGAAAGGCAAAATGTTTGGGGAATATCCCACAGAAAGGTTCGACACACCACTAATGGAAATGATTGGTAGGTAAAAAATTCAGAACTGAAAACAGTGTCTGTAATAACATGAGGTGGTTAACCTAAGTGGCAGATTAAAAAATCTGTATATTCTCTGGCTTTAGGTGCATCTGTATCAGATAAGTAGGTATAATGAGAAATTATTTTTCAAATTATTTGCTTGGGGTGAAAAAGCAGCGTCCCTAACTGGAGACTAGAAGTGACATAATTCTGATACTTATTGTTTTGGACTGATTGCAGTGGATGGTCGAATAAACTGGAACAAATGAGCTTTCTGAGCCAGAAAGATATTTATATATTTTTTTAAAAATCAGGCTCTGCAAAGGGCAATTTGTAGGCCCCCATCTGCTGAAGTCGGCTTTAATGCGGGATCTCTGAATTTACATGAGAATGTGCAAGAGTAATTACTCATGGATTCAGGAAGTGTGCACAATTACCATAGCAACTTTGTCATCACATGACAGATATGTATGTATGTGAAGAAAGATGCAGAAAAGGTTAAACTATGGGGCAAGATATGCCCGTGATGGAAAATGCGTTGGAAAACGTTGTACATTGCCTCGAAAAAAGCCCGAGGAATGCATAAATGCTGGCTTTGCCCAGGAGAGAAAAATAGATTCGGAGAAGGAGGATGTGATAATGTTTATTGGACCAAACAGAAATAATATAGAAAGCAGGAAAACAAGGTGGTGAGGATATGCCTGCTAGCGGAGAATGTGAGAATATAGGGGAGATAAACATGTATGTGTATGATGAAAAAATGACAGCACAGTCTGAAACAAGTATTGCTTTAGTAGCTTTATTTCAAATGCCAATACTGATAATAGTAGTAGCGAAGGCAATAAATAATGAAAAATCAATATCAAGAAAAAAATAACAATAAACCCATGAACAATATGAAATATAATTGTTATTAATTATAAGCAAACCGTGAGGTCTCAACGGTGTCGCTAGTAAGCTTTTTGCATTTTCAAGAAAGAATGAAATATAGGACAAATAATAACATAGCTCCTCCTTCTCTTCTGAAATGTAGATATATTTAACTTCTCAAGTTTCACCTAAAAGGATTTCTGGGTTAAATCAGTCACAATTTTCCATTCTCTTCTACAGATTGCCTTGGATCTGTCTTTAAAAATCTGTAGTTGTCACCTCAACTAGGCTCCATACTCTGGCTGTGCAAGCAGAACTGGACACAAACCTGCGGATGGCAACCTCATAATTGCATGTAACACTCCTCGTGAGTTCCAACCTAAGATTTTGAAGCTTAAACCACATCGTCATAATCGTTACAAGGTAACAATTGGATTAGTATGTATCCATAACGCATTGTACTTGAATCTTTGGGAAAGCTGTGAGTGAAGCTCAGCTTTTAGATGTGGAAGAGTTGAGCCTTGTTCTGCTTCACCACGACAGCTTCGATCACTACCAGGAGTCCAACCAAACATTCATTCTCCAAAGTTCAAAACGTTAACACATTGTTTTGCATAATAATATGTTTAAAGATAATTTTTTACTTGGTTTCAAAATCAAGAAAAACATTATATCCATCGAAGTAATTTCAAAATGTACATCAGGATAAATAGCTTCAGGCAAAAGACACTTTATCATTCTGAAGAAGAATACATTGTCCTTCTACTAAACATTCCAATTACATTTTACAAAGTTAAGAATCTACTCTGTATTTGCATGGAAATAAACATGTATTGAATTAAATAACCTGTACGGGGGGGGGGGGGGGGTGAGGAGGTCAGGAGCCATTAGAAACAATTGGAGACACAAGTCAAAGAAATTGAGGAAGAACCAATTGAGACCAGAGAGCAGACGAAGGGTTGCACTGCCAACCACAGATTTGACACAAATTTGTGGATGCAATTTAAAAAGTAATACTTCCATGTAGGCCCTGTTTTGGTGATCAGAGGGGAGCATAGGACATGCATTTGTACTTAACATACAGTGATTGGCATACACTACTTCTATGTCGCAGACCATTACGCACCAATATACTTGATAGATTTTTATCTCTTTACAACTTTTGAATTTTATTCGCAATCATGTCTCTGGTGAGCCATTAGTTGGAGCTGCAGATTTGATGTTTGAGGAGGAAAGGCTGAACTCCTATTTGGTACCTCAGCTCATATAGATCTGCAAGACACTCAAATGTCCTATTAAAGACCTCACTATGAAGGAGGGGCTGAAAAAGGCGCTGAGGTCATGGCTGGCAGCAAAGTAGGCTGTTGAGCACAGAGGGGAAGGTTACTGTGAATAGAAAGGAGCAGAGGCTGCATGTGGATTTTGTAAATTAGAATCTGCCTGGGAGGAAGCACCTTCCATGGCAAGCAGCAGTGTTTCTTCAAGAGGTTTTCCCCAGAGGCAATGGGGGACAGGCAGGGGGCAGGAGAGCTTCAGTTGGAACTAGCCAGGGTCAAATGAGAGGCAGAGCAAGAAAAAAATTGCCATGGAGGAGAACACATGATTTTAGCTCACAAGTTGAGCTTGAAGGTGCTGAACTTAAAGAGCAGATCCAGCACAGATGGTGAAAGCAGTTCTATAGTGGCCTTTGAAGGATGTGGTCAAGGATATTGTTGTGGGGGATGACATAGAACAGTGCTTTAGGGATTATGAAGTGGCACTGAGAATGAACAGGGTCCATGAGAGAGATTGGGGGGAGCCTCTGGAAGTACTTCTTAGTAGAGGGGAGGGACTTCTTGTTGGCTTTAGAGCAAGGAGATCAGATGAGGTACTTTGCCATGAAAGAAACCCTAATCAGGTGGTATGGTCTCACCCCAGAAAGGTACAGGATAAGGTTTAGAGAGTGTACTAATCTTGGTTCCCATATTTGGGTGGAGAATGTTGATTCATTTTGCAGAGCACTTGATATTTGGGTGAAGGGCAGCGAAGTAACAGATTATCAAGGGCTGTACAATTTGATTGCATGGGAGCACTTGTCTAGTTGATGTTTTCCAGGACTGTGCCAGCACTTGATTGACAGCAAGCTTACTGATCCCAGGAAGCTTGACAAGGAGATGGACTGCTGGCTCAGCACCAGGGTCCAAAAGAAATAGTTTGAAGGAGATTTAGCCAAGGGTGGGCAGGCTCCCCAACAGAAGATTGAGGGGGGACAAACATAAAAATAAGGAGTTCTCAAAAGGGTGCCAAATGAGTTCCCAGGGTACTGAAGAGAAAAAATGCTTCCCTTCAGGAAAGTCTGCAGGGAAGGGACCCCTAAAGTGCTTCCCCTTTAATCAGGAGGGACATTTCATGGGGAGTCCTAAGTGTTCAAAGTAGGCACAGTCCCTCATTGGTGGGAAGTCACTAGGGGTGGTGAGTATGAAGCTTGGGTAGGAGTTGGCCCCAATTAGTAGTGGGAGCCAGATGCGTTAACCCTAATCTCCCTGGGTGAGGTGGCCCAGAGAACCCACATGCCCTTTTGAGTTTCTGTATGGGCACCCTGAAACAGTTGTATTGTGGAATGTAAGCTGGGCTCCGACGTTCCGACTGTCTCCAGGCAACAAGATTCTGGAGATTCTGGAGATTCTGGAATGCAGGGTCATGGAGAAGGAAGACGGTTGGTGGCAGAGGCAGCCGGAACGGGGTCGTTGTAATAAATACATATTTTGGAAGGTAGGGCATGTACTGCTGTGCTTTACATGTCCCAATAGTGAAATACTGCTAAACTTGGATTCCACTTTTGCAAGGCCTAACTTTCCCATAGGGTAAAATGGGTATTGCCTTGAAATATCTTTTAAGTGTAATTTTATGTTGGGAGCAGATAGAGATATGGAGTGTGGAGTCTCTGAACAATTTGAACATGCATCTTTTGGTGCAGTTGTTTTTTAAATTCTTTTAAAGGATGGGCATTTTTTTGCTTAACCATTCTGTGCCTCTGCCTGTTTTCCGGATACAAATCTGGGTCATGATGACAGTTCAGCTGTTTGTGAATTCACTCTAGACAGTCACAGAAAGGGAGAAGAGATGTGCACTGCATATCCTGATGGTTCATCATCAGGCTGATGGGTCTTCCTGAGCTAGAGTGGTGGGAGAAGCTGATGCTTGCACCTGAACAGGGCTGTGTCTGTCTTCAAATAAAGCAGTCCCCCGACCCCCGGAGTGTGTTTGAGGCCAGTGCAGAGAAAGGAAGAGTCTTGTGCACCACAAAGACTTCTCTTTGGAGTTTGCCTCCTTACAAGACAGAAATGGGTATAAGCGCTGGACCTCTGACACCACATAGTTAGAATCCTTCTGGACTGAAAAACGTCTGCCAGGAAGAAGAGCTGGATGCTGTAGGAGGGACTGCCACTCTGCCTGTTGCTTTGTTGTTGTGGCCTGCTCCTTGATGCTTCTATCCTGGCAGTGAAAGGACTGGGCTTTGCTTTCTACATTCTGTTTCCAAAGGGTCTCCAAGGGCTTGGACTGAGCTGTTAAGAAGTCTCAGGGATATCAAGGATTTCACCTGCCAGCTCCTGGGTCTCTTGCTGAGAGTCCTGACTTGTCAAGGAGGGCAAAACCCAGTCCCTGGGCCTTGAAAGTGAGTTCTGGTGCAATACGACTTTGAACCAGCACCGCTTAGCTTTCTGACTCTGAACCTCTGCCTGCACCGGAGCCATGGTCCCTACTGAGGTCAACAGAGGCCCTATGCCACTGCAGTGCCTCCGAAGTCCCTCCACAGAGTGAGTCCAGTGTGATGTGTCACCGATGTCCGTGGCACTGGACTCCGCTAAAGCTCCTGTGGCGTGATCACGACACCTCAAAGTTGACGCTTTGCATTTTGACCTGCTGGAGTCAACAACCCCATCTTGTCACAAGAAACCGATACCTCACCGTTCCTACCTAGCAGTAAGGAACCGACACCTCACCTCCCTGGTAGCAGTGAGGAATTGACGCCACACCTGCTCCAAGGTACTAAAACTGGGGTCTATACAACTCTGTGCCAACCGCAGTCCCTCATGGGCATCGCCAGACTTTTGGAAGCAACTCCATCAAGCGGTTTTAATAGCCTTAGTTAGAGCTATTCTGTTTGTAAGCGCCATACTACATATAATCTTTGAAAATTCATATATTTACTTGTGTATTAGGATTTTTGTTGTTTTGGTCTTGCTTTACTCAGATAAATATTGGCTATTTTTCTAAACTGGTGTGGAGTACTTTTGTGGTGTTAGCACTGTGTTACTGTGTTACTGTGTTTGTGTACTAACACTTTATTCATTGCATCAGAGATAAGCCTAGCTGCTTGAGCCAAGCTACCAAAGGGGTGAGCAGAGTTTATCTTAACTATGTGACTCCCTCACCCTTACTAGAGTGAAGTTCGCTTCTTCGACAGGGTGAAAACCACTGACAACTAGAGACACAATTTCTAACAATCCATGACAGCCAGTACTGTTCCAGGGGTGGGCACACAGTTGACAAGGAAGCATGCCTTAAAGACCTATATCAGCAGAGTGCCTGTTATAAAATAAATGGCCAGTAGGTGGGAAGGGGAAGTAGATGAATAAACCATCAACTAGAAAAGCATTTCTAATCTTGAAAGCTGAGTAATAGAGTTGAAATGCTTAGGATATGTTAGGACAAGAGGAACCCAGATAATACTTGATATGAGATTGAAGAAAGAGCAACACACATTACGGAGAGAACAAAATGGGTGGTGAATTAAATGACAATTCTAGTCTTTAAATGATTGAGGTAGACCCAGCCTATCAAAGTAGGCAGAAGGACATTTGTATTTAGAAAAGAAATGTATTGTCGACAAGCAATTCTGTGAGTGATTTAAAAGGAAAAGGAGGATTTTGCACCCTTCCCCTCCAAAATCCTCCTGATGCAAGACTTAAATATAATTTGTTAATATGATCAAGCTTTTTGGCATTTTTTCAAATGCAAGTTTTACCAAGCCACTCTCAGATGATTGCACTAAAGATGCTTTTCTTCACCTTCCTTTAGGATTCTTGTTTATAGCCAGCTAGCGATACTCTGTCTGATCACTTAATGAGAGCTTGGATGTTTCTATTTATAACTATGGCGTATTAATATGATATAAAGATATAGATCTGGGGCAGCTGTACCTTTGTGTCTATGGATCTCCTAATGGTTTTACTTTTGTATTCATAAGGAAGAGATTGGCTTTGGCTGGGGAGGCGTACCATTTGATGAAGTATGTGAAAAAAGTCTGAGTAACACAATAATGCCATGCATAAAAGCACAGTAACACAAAACATCAGCTTAAAAAAATAACACTGGACAAGAGATAACAATATACTACAAAACAACAAAAAATAACACAAGACAACAAAATAGTCACAAGAGAACAGAACACTACAAAACTACTAACATATAAGGCAATGCCACAACGGCAGCACATTCTATAGTATGACAGCACACCAGTGCATTGAAATGGAATTTTCGATACAAAGCAGCACAACAACACAACACACAAAACCAGCAACAGCAGCAATATATAATAACAACACAATGAACATATAGACAAGCACAACACCAAACAATAACAAAACAAAACAAAACAAAACAAAACAAGTTGTCTCCATCAACAATAGAACAACACTATGGCAACAAAACCTAACACAAACAAAAAGCACAGTTAAATTGTTGCACTTTTGACTTTTCTTTTACTTTGTTTTCTTGTGTTGTTACTGTGTTGTTTTGTTAAATAATGTTGAGTTGTGGTGATGTATTTTGTTGTTGACTTGAGTTGGTTTTTGAGATGATTGTGCTGCAATATTTTCTTATATTGTATCTCTACCATTTCATTGTGATGTTAGAGATAGTGGTATGATGTGTTGCTGCTTGTTTTGTTATTGTCCTTAATAGACAGTGCATTGTTTTTTTAAATTAAACATGCATAAACACACTTATCACATAACACAGTCCCTCAAACCCACGTTTACAATTTGCAGTGGTAAAAAGTGTGAAAGGTATTTGCTGCACTATATATTTCCAAGAAAATGTAAAAGTGCCTAACAAAAATATGATGTGATTAATTTTGCACTATCTCTCAAGAGCAACATGCCCACAGTAAGGGTGTAATTTAGTCTTGATTTTCTAAGGTTACTTCGGAGGTCTAGTAAATTGCCTGTCTGAGCGAGTCATTTAATGTGATCAGTGTTTGCATTCTCGAAACATTTGTCATGTAGGGATCAACCTGATGTGATTTTGTAATTGTGAAAATCCACATATGAATTGCATTGTATATCGATCAGTGTGCTGCGGTTTTGTTATGTTTTTGTTTGATAAAGACTACAGGAGATATAATAGGGATAAAGGTTGAAAAGCACTAGAAACTGAATCACAACTGCATAATATGGGTACTTTGAAAGAGTATTGTTAGGCAGATTATGTTCTAATAAAACTGTTTAGATGAATGGTAGGTTTCTTTCTGGATGTTCAAACTTCTGACTTCTTAAATGTACATTGCTTCTAATACTTCAATCATAAACGTGCTTAAAGGTAGAATTACACCAGGATTGTATTTAATGGAGAGTAATTCTCCTTATGGCAGAAGAATGTGTAAGTCCAAGAAAGGGGTACCATTAAAACAACCCACAAAATGCTACTGGGCTGCACGTTTCCCTCTTTCCCGGTTCTTGCACAATTTTTTTAAAACCTTTTATTTATGTTCCTAAAATGGCCGTCCACCATGTCTGAACAGTAAAGTGAAAACGACGAAGACTGACGGTTTCAAGCTAGCAACTCATGCACCCACATGTGTGCAAATGTGTTGTGACACATTGCCAGCCATTTGGCAATTAGCTAATGCTAATGCTAGGTAGCTAATGCTAGTGCTAGGTAGCTAATGCTAGTGTAAACTCACTTTGGCAAACCAATATCTTGGCCTTTTAAATATGAGATGTTTTTTACTGTTTTTCAAATTCTGCTGCCCTTTTAATAAAAGTGTAATGTCCTAAAACTACAGTCAGTGAGTTGTGATAAAAGGAATCCATAGTCAATTACAGAGCACAGTATCAATCTTTGCATCTCAGTACATTCTCAACTAGATTTATTGTGTAGGTTTTTATATTTAAAAAACAAAGACAAAACCCAAACTATTCGTCAATAAAGTAGGTTTATAACGTATTATTCATACAAATATCCAGTAGGATTCATTGGCCTAAATGTATTTGTGTTCATGCAATGGAGTGCTCTGTTGTAAGTTATAGACATGCACTACACAAACAAGGAAAATGGTGCAATTCAACCTCTGCAAAAAGTCACATGCTTCTAATGTCATCGGTGACTGTTACTCAAACAATGTCATTACCACACAGATCTAAGTGCTGCAATGTGGTGCAAGGGCGAGGCATCAGTATATTGGAACTTGTAGTATAAACTCGAGTACACATTCCTAAAAAGTGATAAACATTAATCTGAGGAAAATCTGTAAAGTCACCTAAATTGCCATATTCCACTTGCCCATTGTTTCTACTTGCTTCGATCTAGTGTCGGATTTCACGGAAAGCCTGACCACACAGTTTTAGTTGATTATCTTTGAGTTAAAACATGTGTCTGTTTGTGCTGAACCGTTTCCATAATGCCCCAATTGTATATATTACTGGGAAAAAGTGTCCTTCGCAACTTGAGTCAATTTTTCCACAGTGTTCTTGTCAAATTTCAGTGCAAAGAAGATTTTACATGTCAAATTTTATCATTGCTGCTGTTTCTGGTGCTTTGGGTCGTTCTAAGAGTCAATGGTAAAATATAATGTTCTTTATTGTTATAACAGATGATAAGTGGCATAAGTTATATTATTTATAACAATGCACATAAAGCAGCATTTTTCCGTGTAAATTCGAGAGATCTTTAATTTTTGGATCCGGTGTTAGGCAAGTCTTTTGATTTTATTAAACATAGAAATATCATATGCATAGTCATGTTAGGCTTTCAGGCAGTCCTCTTCAGTCATTGTTGTTCTTCTGTGTCATTCGCATTTTTCATCTGCTCACCATAGTGCACAAAATAGTGAAATGGTTGAGCCCACATCAGCAATGGCTAACTTCACTGCGAATTACTGAAAGTTGCTCTTTCAGAAGGAACCATACACAGGCTATGTAGTTCCCTTCAGTGACATGAACTAGTGGTGTGCTTTATGGAACCAAAAAATATTTTACTTACATTCACTTTATTTTTATTTTACTGAGGATGCAGGTGCACGTTCTCTATCAATGAAAATTTACAAAAATAAAAATGACTAAACAAAACAAGTGTTGACAAAACCAAAGGGCTCACAGCCAATGCCAGACCTATTAGCTTTGTTAATGTTTGCTTATTATACAGGAACTATTCGGAACCTAAGACCCTATGCTGGTGCATCTCAGTGCCAAATAAGTGTACTTAGTGAATTCATTCCAACTAAGGGTGTGGAATTGGTGAAGTTTGATTCTAAAGAATCATGAGGAATTACATTAAAATTCTGCAAGATTCCACAGAATTCTACGGCAGGGCAAGTGGGCATTTGGTGCTATTTTCATAGCGCAGTCAAATACCACTCAGTGTTCTTGCACACTGTGCATTTCTAAACTTTTTAATCACTGCAGACAATGTAAGGGGCACTGAGTGGTATGCAGTGGTTTCTAAACTTTAGAAACCATGCCATATATCACCCTTACATACTCTGCAGTTTAGCATTGCAGGGTATGCAAGGGCACTGAGTGGTATGCAGTGGTTTTAAACTTAGAAACCACTGCATAAGTAATTCCGAAGGCAGAATTGTAATTAATCAATAAGTCTGTGATAATAGAGTAATGCACGGAATTGAAACCTCCGCCCAGGCCTAATTTCAAGCTCTTTTTCCTTATGTAGATGTGCAACCTCATTAATATAACTCCACGGCTTCATAAATACATGCTGACGTAAATTGGCAAACATGATTGCTGTGTTCATAGTCGACATAATACTGCACAAAAGTGGCATCCGCACTTGTAGCCCAATGTTTGGAATGCTGTCCAGAAATTAGCACGGACCTTATTCCTTGCTGTACTTATGTACATAGTTTTAAATTGAAATTTATTTGCATGCACTTTTTCACGCCTAAAAGTTTTTTCTACACTGATGCCTCGTGTATTAAACAAATGTCGAGCCTTTTGCTTAGCTGTTTAGCTACTGAAGTGAAAAATACGTTTCTATTTTCTTCTATTTTAAAACTGTTCTTTCTGTTGGGAGGAGAACACAGTCAAACTGGGCCAATCTTCTTCAGGCAACGGACAGCGCAATAGTCAGTTATGGAGGTATAATATCCGAAAAGCAATGCTACCCTATAACACTCATAAGACAATATCTATTAGAGAAACATGTGGCCTTATAAAGTGCACTTTGAGTCAACCTATGACCTTCTGGTTTGTGTGTTTTACCAGAAAACTGGTTGCTACAGCAGCTTCATCACTTGCAGCCGGAGTCATTTTATTCACGGATATTTTTAGCAACATTCCTGGCAGCTCTATTTAAAAACAAATATCTAATACGCATAAAAATCAATATTCACATTTCAAATGCTTTTGTTGTTGTTTGCCTACACACAGACAAAAAGTATAATCTGAGGACGGTGGAGGAATGCCAAGCACATCATCTCTGTCCTTTTCCTTACCCTTGGCATACAGGCCCTCATAATTGGATATCAATGCCGCCAGCTAAATGTATTTGTTTCTCCAATGTGATCTGAACTATTTAGGCCCTAATTACATGTGGCAAAGTACTAGGACAATTTACCGTTCTGTGTAGAAAATTGTCCCAGTACCGTGCAATTAAGAGTAAAACCACATCAAATGTGAGCCGGTGGTCAATACATGTGGAGGCGAGTGCGTGGGGTGGATGTGAAAAAAGGAGGTGGTCTCTGTTCGTAAGGGAAGGAGAGTTCGCTTTAGCATGCAGAAGTATTGTACATTTCCCACTTTTAGAGAAAAAATAGGCAAGAAACTTGGCTGTTGCAGCTAAAGCCGCATGCAATTTTTCTGTCCAGTTTTTCTGATCAGAAAAATTGAGTCAGGATCTTTCACACCCAGTAAATCCAGCCGCAGAAAAAGTAATCACGAATAAGTCAGCAGAGTGAAGTTATCATGTACAAGAATGCATTAAATTAGTCCTGCCTTACTGATAACCAGGTCTTTAGTCGATAGATAAATTAGCAAATGAAATGTGTAAAGGATGGAAGGCCATTTGCAGGACTTCCTTCTTCAAAGATCTGGGTGGAAAAATGTGGGCACATCTAAACATTTCAGAAGATTTATCTCAACCATATAATGACATTATGGGGTTTTTGTGCCAGGAAATGTAGATGGTGTCTAAAATGGGACTTAGCTTTGTAGATAAAGTGACACACAAAAAGTGAAGATGGTAGATTTGACATTCTAAATCCCCTCACAATGGCACACCACCGTTTATGACTTTCACCACACTGGCATTTGCAATGTACTTGTCCAGATGTGGATGGGCAGAGAACCAACCAGATCTTGATGAAAGGGTTACTGTCTACATGTAGGAGTATGAGATGGACACTAGGTGTAATATTCTGCATGAAGATGTCCCCTTTCCATCAAATACCAGTAGGCACCATTACTCCTATTCTAGAGTAAAGGCTTAATCAAGACAACAAACCCCTGTTGGTGTTTTTCCACCATACAGCCCTTATGGTGGAGGAAGTGCTGTTGGTAAATTCCTCTCTGGGGTGGCTAGTTCTCTCAGAAATGTCGGGGATTTTCTTTTACTGTCTAACTCGTGCCAAATGTAGAGCAACACATAAAGAAGGCAGTAAAGGTCAGGGTTTTATAACAGAACAATACTACCCACCTGGGTGAAAAGAAAGATTTACTGCCATGCCAGAAATGAGCAGCTGGGCAGATATGGAATACTCAAGATTATACTTTTACAAGCAGCAAACCGGCCTATAGATAACAGAACCAATTGTGGAATCGCTGCGGTTCGGACAAACTGAGTTCTGGAACTGAAATGTCAGGATGGACTTACCATATGAGATACCTGAAAAACCCCTGGTAATAAATTGACAATCTCAAAGTTTGTGACGCAATAGCAGAGTGATCATGAGCCCATCCATCCCTGAGAGCAGCAGCAGATGTAGTAGGACATTCATGATTTGCTGCTGTGGAAAAATGTGTACAGCACCAAGATTCTAAATTGTTTGATTATTTAATGGGTTTGTCTTCAGAATTGCTTGCTAAACCTTTTTGCCAAAACAGTTGGAAACTTCTGCTGCAAAATTAATCATTTTGACCCATTTTAGAACAACAGCTCTGATAGCACAAAACTGTTAACAACAAATAAAATCCTCGAGAGAGCTGACTCACACACTGTGCTCTCTCTCTGCAAAATGGAAAAGCATTTTCCATTGCTGATTTTAGCACCCAGTCCACGATTGCCAGTGTTACAGTGCTTGCACAAAAAAGTAACAAACATTGGCAACAAAAATGGTCGTGGCTTTTTGTATGGAGTTTTGGCAGGCTTCTGAAAGCGGAGCACAGGTTCAGTGCAAGTTTCTGGCGCACCTAAAGACCAGGCTACAATCCAGCCATGAATCCATCCTAGAATCTCGAAACCTATAGTTCCTATTTTCACGCACAAGATCACCATAATCAGAATTGTAGGTTTCTTATTTACCTTTATCAGAATTTTATCTTTGGGAGGGCAAGCTAGCTGATATCAGCAGCAGAAGACATAATAAAGCGTTTTGTCAACAGGGACAGGGCTCCTCTACACATGCCTCTTTATTGGTTTTATATGGAACAGTGATCATATCCAGATGTAACCAGAGTTCTGATTCAGTATGACTAACAGAAGGTGTGTGATTGAGTCTGAGTACAGTCAGGATCAGTGCCATGACTGAGCCTATATGCTCTCATTTGCAAGTCTACCAACGAGTTCCTCTGAGAATAAGTGTATCAAAGTCTCTGATTGTGTCTGCATAATATGAAGGCCAGACTTCTGATCAAATCTGGGTTTTATTTGGATCATTTATTTGATTGGGAAATGACATTAGCAGGAGTATTACTTTAATTAAGCTCGGGCATTGTGGGCAGAGCTCTGACGGTCTGAGGGTGATGTCAACAGAAGGGCTTTCAGTGAATATGGGTACTACCAGGAGGAGAGAGCTGAATGAGTCTGTCTACTGTCCAAAGAAGCTGTCTGACTGAAGACCTTATTTAGAGTTTGGTTGACAAGATACTCCCATCACACATGTCCACTATATTACAAGCATCTTTTAGACTATGGCACTTGTAATGTGGTGAACAGGAAATCTGCCATGTTTGGACAGAGTATCAAGTCTGACAAACTCTAAATAAGGCCCCTCATGTGGATATTAACCTATTAAGCAGAGTATTTCTTTAAACAATGTTAAAACAGTTTAAGGTATAACCTGCAAATGCACTGGATATGTATGTGTCTCTATCCTGCCACTAATTCTGCAGGGCCTGCTTCTCCAAGCCTATGATGTAACAGTTGGATATCTATTCCCATATGGTTACCCCTTTTTTATAAACTAGAATTCAGACCTTCATGGAATAGACAAAGAATGCCACTGGTACTTCTTTAAATCTACAATAGTATCAGATTTCCACAACCTCCAATAACAAAACTCTTCTTAAATGTACTTTCCACCAGGTGGCAATTTAGTCACAGGAGAATTTAAATGATGCAGAAAATGCATTCCAAGTGCCTTTTTCCTCCACTGATAAGATAGTATAATAGGTTTGTATGCATTTCTAGGATGTGAAACAATTCAAGTTTCTTGTTAATACCCATCATTTGCAAACTCTTGGATGATCATTGTGCCTTAGCATGCAGATTCTTCATACATTTCTTAAGATTGAAATGTCATCAGTCTTGATTCTGCCATTTTACTCGATGTATTATTATCTACACTTAAGATACTAGTATTCATCACCATAGGAATATCTTGGCCTTAATGTCCTGGACTGTAGTAAACACACAAAGCCATTAATGTGCAGTGAAATCTTAGGTTTGGAAAAGTATCACAGACTTGGCTATTCCCTTATACCTGAGTAGGCTAGGTTAATATGTGATATAACATGGTAGCTGATTCCAAATGGAAGTGGCTGGAGTGGAGAATGATCAGTCTTTAACTGTTTTCTTTTGGAACATTTGAACCACTCAGCTACAATGATGGAGTGATATCAATGACAGTGAATGCAGGTGCTGTGTGAACCAAGAGCAAGGGGGAGATCTCAAAGAGGTATAGATTGACTATATTCTAATTATTTGCCAATAACGACAAACAAGATATGACAAAAACCTGGCTCAATGACATGAATCTTGACAGCTTCAAACCTCAACCCTCACTGAATGCCAAAGAGCTTGAATTCACCCAGGACCTCAAAGAAGACATTGTCAGATAAAAACAAAGATGACATGAGCTCTCTGTTATATAAAAGTCTAAGTGTTTCTTCCAGGCAGCTATTTCTCTCTCATTTCGATAGTCATAGTGTCCTACTTCATGGCTTCCCACTCTCCACCCTGGTATCACTTCGGGCATCCTACAAGACCCTGCACATCTCATCCTGGGATTGAAGAAAGATGATCACATCACACCCGATCCTGATGGAATGTCACTGGCTCCCCTTGTCGGTCCACACCATCTTCAAAATTCAGCTGTATAAAGGGAAATGCAGTGCCTAAATTTTAAGTTGAGCTGAATTTCTGGAACTCTGCTCAACCTCATGACCATAAGTTCATGAAACTCATGTGTGAGTTGCCTTTGCTAATTTATCAGCTCACGACCTGTAGTTCACACACTGATTCAGTAGCAACAATTTAACACACTGAACCATTTTACCAGCATTATAAGCTAATTTTTCTAAATGTAGACCTGAGCAGTGTAGCTTCTACTGCCTTTCCGTTATAAACAATATAAGTAAAGCACATAATGAAATCCTGCACATTTACGTGTGTGTTGCACTACATTTGGCTGCATTATTTAAATTGAAAATACTCATGTCAAATTATTTCTTGCCAAACTGCATGCCCTGTGGTTGTTTGGGACACCAACTATCAGAAAGCAGTAATACATTTTGAATACCCTCTCAAATCAGGGAGTTGAAAGGCCCAGGAAACACTGTGGAGTGCACCTTATTTGAAGTAGTGAAAACTACCCTGGGAAATCGACCATTCAGTTACTCTTGACTACATAGCCAATGTAAAAGGGAGAGATACTAGCATCTGCAGGCACTGAGACAGGTAAGGCTGTTTAGACTGATAAAGAGAGATGCAGGATGTGCAGCCAATGAAATGGAGAGAGAGGCCTGGGGGAAGAGCGTCTCCAGCCACTGCAACCTGATAGGCCTGCAAGTGCCGGGATCTGCTATCAGAGTAGTAGGGAGGGATCAGAAGGCAAGAATCTGCAGACATATGTACAAATGTTAAGCTATGCAGCCTGTGAGATGGGGAGAAAGGTCGAGAGAGGTCAGGCTGTGCAGACGATGCGACCTGAAAGGTCTGAACTGCGCTATCAGAGTATTAGGAAAGAACTCAAAGGATGCAGCACCACAGACAGACATGGAGAGGCCAGGCTGTGTATCCAGTGAGATGGATACAGAGGCTTTGACGGGTCATGTTCTGAAACTAGTATGTCCCAAGAGGCCTGGAAAGGTCAGGGCCGCGGACAGTGTGTTCTAGGAGGTCTGTGGATGCAATGCTGTTCAACTGCCGAGCAGCTATTACCCTGCAACTTGTGCCACTGTGTACAGTCATGTTTGTGACTGACACTGTTCTTGTGGCATGTGACCTTCATAATGCACTTGTTTAAGATCTTGCGAGCCACTTCTTGTCATTAGTCACTGAGATGTTGCCATCTTATTTCATGATTTTCAACTGTGAGAAGAGGGCACTTCGAAATACTATGCTACATTAAGTCAGACAGGGCCTATGTGAGCTGATCCGCAGCAAAATAAAAAATACATAAAAACAGTGTCCAGTAAAGCCCTCTATTTTTGGCATTTGCAGAATGAAAAGCATACTCTACCTACTGCCTGCCATTCCAGAACGAGAGTGCAACATCACTGAAAGGGCATTTTACGAAAGAGGGGTGAAGTGATGCATGCATGACATTAGTTTACTTCTGGCTTTCCATGCTTTTGCAAAACTAGGAGACTCTCCTTAGCTGGAGCAAGGTATGGCTTCATCACATTATCAGCATGCATGAGGGACTATGAATCATGCGGCTCAAGGACCTAGGCCAGTTAAGCACATGGGTTGCACTCTGGCTCTATGAGGGTGGTTGATGTACCTGAGCCTAGTGAGTGGGGAAGGTTTGACCTGGCTAGAGCTGTAACGCAGATCCATGAGTCACCAATGGGTTGGAGTGGTAGCCATCCAGGGTGTCTCTAACCTGTCAGGGGGCCCCATTCTGCTAGAAGTCAATGGATATCTGAGAGATATGAGAGACTCCGGGGCCCCTCCTTACATTCTGTAGGGTGGCTCCTATATTTTGCATTATGCCATTGGACCTGGCCTTAGGATAGCAGGGTATGTGCCTGCACCCTGCGAGCCCAGGGTCTGGGTCAAGGTTCTGTGAGCTCTAGTTATGTCCTTGAGCGCAGGGTATGAACCCCGATTGGCCCTGTACGATGTGGACAAATCTAAGTACATGACTTCTCGAATCTTTGGAGTCCATTTTATATTTTTCACATCTTTTTGTAATCATAATGTAAGAGCAAAGGTAGATGCTGAAACAAACTAGTCCTTTAAGGTATTTCATCAAATGAGGGCCGTGGCGCTCCAGATGGTCATCTTGTCAACAGTAGCAATTCAGCCATGAAGGTATGATAAAATATGAAAGAAAACCATGCTGTGACCCCGTCTTTGGAATAAGCACTTACCGCCCTGCCCCCACAATGGTGGTGATATCAAGCAGTCAGTGTGCTGTTTACTTTTAAATTTACCTTGTCAAGGGTTGCATTGCTTTTGGCCAGGGTTATAGAGTCGGTCAAGTCAACAATTCATGGGGAGAGCCAAGCCAGCACTGAGCCAAGGGCCTGGCTCGGATCTTAGAGCCTGTGCATGAGCCGAGCCCTGAAAGTGTTTGGTTTGTAAATCATAGACCAACCTCACTTAAAATATGATAAAGTCTCTTCAAAATTCAAAAATGTATTTCTTTAGCAAGTGGACTTTGACATTATTATGTTACCTTATACTATGACACTGAGAAGTACTTTATTAAAAGTGATAGCTTTGAAACATGTACCATTAGTGAACTAAAATGCATGGCAATTGTCATATAAAGAGTGCTTAATTTGTGCCTGTGGTTTCCTGTGCGGGGCACTGGCACTTATTTTTAAGGGCTGGCACTTATTTTTCTGCCTCAAGCGTTCACTGCGAGCAAAAGACACTTATGGGAAAGACGGAGGAAGGAAAAATGAAAAAGTGTCTCAAAGGGAGACAGCAGAAAGCTGCAGGAGTGAGCTGAACGAACGGGGAGTGGCTGTAAATGTATTGAAGAGGCCCGAGATGGCTTCAAGGTTATGCTACCTCAGTATTCCCTGCTCGCACATTTAATTGCAGCAGCCGCACATTTCAGAGGAGGTCTTTGGGCACCGGGACGTTTTTATTTACAAATTAAGCACTGCATGGAAACTCTGTAAGTGGCCCATGTTATTATAGAGTAACATTCCCATGTTAAAGCTTTGTTTTTACTGAGTTGTGCATTCGTGGCAGAGTTTATATAGCCAAACTTGTCCCAAAGTTATTGGAGCGCTTTACAGAAGAATCTGTTACTTTACACATCATTGTATACAGGGACGGAAAATGAAGTGATTCACCTTGAATCACAGGAGGTTGAGCTGACTCAAGGATGCGAACTTCGTTGGCCAGGTCCAGGTTCTGCAGAGCTTGCCGTAACACCAGTCCCAGGGTTTGAAGAGAGAAGCAGGCAGAATCCACATGAAAACTCGGCTCGGTAAGGGCTCGGGGTTCCAACAGAACCTCGAGCTGAGCCACAGCCAAGCTTCACAGTCGAGTTTCAGTGACTCGCCCACCTCTATTGGGATACTGCTGTATAAACTATAACGTAAATATATAGCTACCTAATAATTCGTGTATTCTTCGTAAAGTTCGATTCTAGTTATGAATTTGGTAAGCACATAATGCCATGCCATATCCACTAGGCCCTCCCGTATTTGCCTCAAGTCCGCTAAAACGTCTGTTTCAGACCCGCTCCTTTTATATCCTATTGAGAGCACCGATTACGTCCCAGACTTCTGGGATTATACCATCATGCAAGCGTTTCCCCTCCGCTTCTGAGTGGTTCTGTCCTCTTCCGAGTGCTGCATATCAGCTTGCCCAAAAATGAGGGCTACTGTGACAGAAACTGAAGGACTGGGCAATATGACGTTGCCATTGCTATATTGACGTGCCTGACAAAATGTTGCTGTACAAATCGTGTTGCACGTTTCGTTACTCAAGTTTCTTTACTTTCCCCGTTTCATTAAACCAGTTTGCTGCGAGCTCCTGGCATGTCTGTTTTCGCTCACGTAGGCTCCGCTTTCACAGTTGAGACCAAAGCTGCGAGCCCGGCAGGCAGCAGGCTGAGAAGCAGCAAAGGCGGAGGGAGCGCGCGGCGCCTCTCCATCCTCCCGTCCCGCTGGCTCTCGCGCGCACACTGCGCACACCCCCTCATCCATAATTGATGACTGCTTTGGGCAGATGCTTCGGGGCCGGGGACTAGAGCATCTGCTAAGTTTATGGAGGAGAGAGGGAGCAGCATGGTGCAGCAGGTATTTCACTTTCTTTTTCGCTTGGCACCGGGGTTGCTACTTGCTACAGGGAGCCGTGCCGGCTGGGGTTAATCTGTCCCGAACCTCCAGAGTCTCCGTTCGCTGCTCGAGTCGTTCAGCAGGCACCTTGAGTTGCCGCTGCTCTCGCTGCGGTGCCAGCCCCCGCAATGCTTGGTATCTAGAGCCGAGACACCCCGCAAGCAGCAGGTTAACAGCAGCATGTGTGCTCTTCTCTTATGCGGCTTTGTTTCCCCGCCTAGAGGAAAGAGATGTCTTTGCTTCATTTAACTACAGTAGGAGAGGCTTCATTTTGCATACGTAATGCTACTTAAGAGGTTAATACAGAAAAAAGAACGCTCTTTCATTTATATAGGCAGGTGTAGCACTGACATTACATGGGATATATGCTAATGTGTGTGACTTCCTTTTTATCAATAGCTCCGTCTGTGTCCATGTTTGCATTGATTAAAAGACAGCTGTTTCGGTTTACCAATCTATGTATCCGTGTTTCTGTGTTTTCTCTTTCTCCATTAGCCAAATGTCGCTCCTTGCTTCTTTATATATTAATTTAAATGCCAGTTTATCTATCTATCCATCCACCGTCCATCCATCTCTCTCCCTCCCGTCTCTGCCTGCCTGTTATTTTTCCACAACCTCAATAGAGATACGCACGCTGTGCTGATTCGATTGTTTGCTACTTAAAATCCAACTTTTGTTTTATGGAAACTGCTGCAAACTGCCAACGAAAACTACTGAGATAGACATTGACGAGCCTTAATGTGGGCGATAAAATGTACGGCATCTTTTGGTCTCAATTTATTTTTGTCCAGAAGACTGTTTTCACCCACAAGGTATGATTTTTCATGTTCTTTCTCCTTTACCCTGCTTTTCTGTTCAGTTACTTCCCTGCGAGCAGTCTGCGCAATTTCGTGCTATGCCACGTAAGGCATATTTTTGGAGCTGAAATGTGGTTTTCATTAGATTTCAGGCCAAAACACTGAGCGGAGTCTGACTGCCTGCCATCTTTTGTTCTCTTCACGTCTGCCGGGGATTGCTTTATAAGGGATCCTCGCGCCACGTGCAGTCCACAAATCTAATGACCGATGAAGGACAATCTGAAGACGGTGGCCTGTAGGGAGATCAAATTCCATGGCCCATAGGCCTCTACTTGTAGGAACACTGTAGTACAATACTGAAAGTTGCTAGTGAGAAATTATCGAAAAGCCCAGTTCTCTTAATTAAATATTAGCCGTAATTAGCTGTGTGTGTGAATACAGCAAATATTAATCAGGGTCTTGTGGAACTGCTGTCACCGTTAATGAGAAACAGTGGGGGTTTGGTAACATCTGTTTTAGCACTCAAGGTAGTATTAAAGCCTTCTGATGAAATGCACCTGCATAAATGCTGCTGGGGGCCCCGCTGCCCTGCGTGTTCAATTTATGCCTGCTGAGGAGAAGGCTGGAGGAATACAAATCTGCCAGGAGGGAAAGGTAACGTTAAGTCAAACAATGGGTGGTACTGTATATAGGATGTGATACTACCACGATTGCTCCCTTTAGGAGATAGAAAACTAGAATTCTTCTGCCTTCCCTCTATACATTTCCAGGATTTTTCTACCAGAACACAAGAGGGGGAAACTGCTGCTTGCAGTAACTTTGCAACAGTTATAATTCCTTCTTTGGTGCAACCTAGCCATTTGTGGTTGATTATGGAGTACAGCACCCTGCAGAATGAGGGCTTATAGGAGTCAGGCGAAAAATAGTGAACCTGATGCACCTGCAGAGTGTGGCTGCTCATGCTGAACTAGCAAAGTGTAATGAGGTATGTAGAGTAGGATTCGTGAAGAAATAGGCCTACTCAGGCAGCACCCTAGGCCTTATTATGAGTGGCCTCTTAATTCCTATGGTGTCAGTGACAGAAGCTACAGAGCCAGTATGAGTTATGATATCTGCTTTGCTTCCAAAAATATCAGTGTGACAATACAGGGGGGGGGGGGTGAGAAATTATACTCAGAATTACTGATTCCCCCATTAACTACTCTTTTCTGAGGGGACCCACAAAGTCCCACTTGTAATGAACTGGGCTTTTCTCACCTATAGATTTACCAATTCCCGCTGTATCATAACTGCAGAGGTAATAAAAGTCCAGGCCATTTTCAGGGCTACTTGTGATGGGGGCCCTAATGGTGCTATCGCACAGAGCCAATACTTTTACAACTTTAGAGTTTGGCCTTTAAAAATTGTGAAGAGAAAGTTTAGATATTGTTGTGTAATCCACACCTAGACTCACAAGCTTAACAAGGATATGAAGATAGATTGTCAACTTCAAGTCAGGACCGACATCTAACCAGGCCTTCCTACATAATAATCAAACTGAAGCTTTGCACCCGCCCCCACCATTTCCCACACTTGCAAGAATTCCTGACTGCTTCAGGTATCCGTTGTTGGCAAAGTCCAAAGTAAGGCCAGAACATTCTTATGGAAAGAATGCTGAGAATAGAACGGGCAGCCTGTCTCAGACGTTTGGCCAGTGCACACTTCTCTGTTCAACTAGAAACTCCACTGCTGCTTATCAATTTAATCTAACCAAATAGTATGAAATAAACAGGGGGTCACGATCTAATGCATCATTTTTAAGGTCTGGCTTGACTGCTCAGTAGTAAACAGACAAATATGTGAGAATCAACAGGAGAGGGGCTCTGGCTCCACCCACATGTTGGGAGTCAGGAGTACATGTTGTGATTTGACAGAAGTTGTGTGCTTCCATCCTAGTTCTCCACACAGCTGTGATCACTTTCTTTATTAATCCAGTTGCCTGAACTTTCAGAGGCATACACATGACATTGTAAGAGGGGTGGCTCCTCCGCAATGGTAGGAGAGTGTTGCCCCCCTGGCCAAGAACCAGAAGATGAAAAATAAAACAATAGTTAAACTATTGTTTTACCTTTCATCTTCTGGCTCAGTCAAGCAGTACGGGAAGGGGCAGGGCTGGGTCATGGGACGGGGTTGGAGAGAATAGTGCACTTAAATGCACATGTGTGTTTGCCAGACATCTCAGGCTGGCCAAACACACATGCGTACTTAGGTTTCTCTAGCCCAGCTGTGCATAACAGCCAGCTGGAGAAACTGCACAGACCCCAGGTCTGAGCGGCAGTCACTGCTGCTCAGACCAACCTAACGTTGCTTTCATGCTAGGTTTAGCACGAAAGCAGCACCAGGATTGCTGAGGAGCCTGTGCTGGTGTCCCAGTGAAAGAGGAGGGAGGCAGCAGGAGGCAACAGAAGATGGCAGGAATGGCGAAAAGGGTATGTTTAAAAAAGAAAATATATATATTTTTATTTTTTGTTTTCTCCCCTCCTTGTCATCCCCCCACCCTCCCTTGACATGCGCAGCGGCCCCCTCTGCATTGTAATCCTATTAAAGTGCCTTAGATAATTTATGGTGTTTGTCTTAGGCAGCACCACATAGAAGAGGGCAGTCATTGACCTATATGAATTTTTAGGTCTGGCTTGACAGTGTAACTGGCACCTGACCTTTTAACCTACACCAATATCATTCTACCATTCTTTGATGCCACATAAATGCATATCCATTCCCATGCTACATGTACCCCTTCACATTACCAGACAACATTCCTTTAAAGCCAGATGTATTGGCATTGCCAATGCTGTTTTAATTGGAATAAAGAGCCAAGGGATGAGTTTCCAATTATTAATAAATGTCAAGAAGAAGAGTAAAAAAGGAGAAGAGGGACAAGGGAGGTGAAAGAGTTCAGCAGAGTCCAGTATGACTATATTCTGATATAACACTAGGCACCCATTTAGAAAAATCCCTGTCCCTACTTGCAATAGTCAAGGTGACCAATAGTATGGAATGTATCTACTTTTTATGAGAGATAGGATGAGGTGCAATGGAGTAGACCTCAGTGTATTTTCATTGCAAGAGTGCAACCGGTTTTTGGTGGGTTCCTTTAGTGAGTCCAAGATGGAGTACATGCAAACTGTGGCCTATTATGTAAAAAGTGAGCAGACTTTTTAAACTATCCCGTACACAATGGGCACAGGAGTGGTGGAGTTGCAGGAAAGAAACCTCTCTATTACATTGGTGGTAGAAGGGATCAAACAAGCATGTACGAGGTGGAGAGATGGAGTTCATTATTCAAGTGAACATACAGGAAACTTTGGTGACACCTCTGTCTTCATGGAAATATAATTAATTCACAATAGGAAGAGCATTATGATTAACAAGTCAACATTTGTCAGACGGAGAAGTGAACAAAGATGAATGAAACTGACTTATTTCAGAGGTGAGCAAAAAAAGTGCTAGTGATGTCTAGACAGCCCTTTGTATAGATAAAGAGGAGAGTGTGATACAGATGTTGAAAGTTGTAGGCCTGGAGGTCATAGCTACTTACATCTTATAGCATAGTTCTATATCCAAATCAAAAATGCAGGCTGACATAGATGACACCTGGTGCCATGGATTCAGAGTCAGGAGTATGTGTGGGATGGGGAATTAGGGGCATGATTGTGTCTGGGCTCTGGTTTGAAGGTTTGGGTAACATCCCAGCGTTTGACATTTGGTTAAGGGCAATGCTATGACTCTTGCCCTAATCCCTGCTAAATCTACTGTCTCTTAGCCTTACGATCTATTTTTAACGAGCCTCTTGGAGTATAGGGAGAATTGTTCTTGACCTCTGGAATGTATGCTAGGACAGTGCATTTGCCCATTGTCGTATGTTCAAAACTGCGCCCTAGTTATTTATCACACCCTCTAATTTATCCACCAACTTTCACTTGTGCAATTAGGATTTAGTTTCAACTCTTGGTTTAAGGATAATTAGTTTGTCACAGCTCTTGGTTTGTGCATCAGGATTATGCCATGGTTTTTGATTTTTTGAACAGGATTATGGATTAACTTTTGTCCCTACAATCAGGTTGAATACCTGTTTTTAGCTTTTTGCTAGGGTATATTAATTAAAACCACCCTTGCCCCTTAAGTTCTTATTTTTTTCTACAGTGCCAGGGTTAAAGAGGAATGGACTTTATTTGGGGTAGAGGTAATTTCTAGAAATGTTGGAAACGGCAGTTTGAAAAAATGAGCATTGGTTATTTGCAAACTGGTCTGTGATCTTATTTCAGAAGTTTTATTCCCAGCACTATCCAAATTGCATTTTTTAATTAAAATTGAAGTCTTGAATCCGCGTCTCCTACATCATGATATCAAATTAGATAAGAAATGGTACTGAGGAATCAGAAAAGCCCTATTTTCATGCACAAAAAAAACAAATATTGTAACTACATCTAATGCTGAATAAGCTTTTCACATACCACGCTTCATTATTGAAATTGACAGCATGCTCTTTTCAAATTATAACCATAGAAGCATGTACTATAAAACAAATAAATCGAGGTCATTCTAAGTTCTCCATCTTTTCCTAATGTGCGAAAAACAGGAACATATTACAAAAACTAATTTCTGTTTCATAATTTCAGCATGTTAGGTTCTTCAACAAAAAAGCTTTGCAAGGCTGATACTTTCAGATGGAGTCAGTATATGCACTCCCCGGAGGATTATATTAACATTTAATTTAATCTTCACTGGCGTTTTAACTATCGTATGAAAAGCATGCTGTCAAAAAGAACTATAGTTTCACTACTCAAAGACACTCAAATGATACAGTTGAAAACTTCAAGGATAATTAAGTCAAAGACACGTTTCGCACTTTGACAGCAAATGACAAGAAATTCCCAAATAAGTGACCTCTTTCCAAAGGTGCTGCATCTATATTAATATAATATTTGGCAGCCCATCACGGCACACTGGGGTTTTTAACTTTTGATTTGTGTAAATTATCTTTCATTTTTTTTAATGTTCAGTTGATATAGGAGAGGCATTTATTATCTATGTTGAAATCTGTTGACAAACAGTTGCGGGACACTGTCTTAAGTTAACTTGTAGAGTGAATGTTTCTCCTCTCTTCTTTAAAACAATGGCTGTTTTCACTCTGTTTATTTTTATATTAATTAACCTTGAATATCTTAGCCAACCATCGAGGTTCATTCCTCACCATTCAGGTCCAGTCCATCACAATTCTTAGTCCCAAAGCAGTGACAATTGTGTCTAAATTAGTTGAATATGTTTGAGGGATGCTTGCCTTTAGCTAAGAAAGGCATATTTTAGAGACATGCCCTTGGATCCTGACCATTACTTATGCTTTTAACTGTAAAAACTAGTGATAAAACACAGCGGGTCATAAGCAGAAGGGGCCATGGCCACAGTCTCTGCTTCTATTCTCATACTGTGTGAAACAATTGATAAAATACAGAATTGGGCAGTGCCAATGATTATGGCATTTACACAATTCACAATGAATTTATTACAAGGTTACTTAGAACCATTACAATATATAATCTACATTGTCTCTGCAACATGTGCGCAAACGTGTCATAAAATAGGTATGAGGGACTGTAGGAATGGTCAGATTATTTACGGGTAATCTTAATCACACCAACTCCTAGTCTTCCTCATCACAAACCTATTTAACAGGGTGTAGTGGGGACAGAAATGTAAAAATTGAGTATATATATATATAAATATATATATATATGTTGGTTTTCAAAGCAGGTTTTCAGAGTTAATCCCAAATTCATCATTCACGAAGAGAGACTTCAGCCATATTAGAGTATTAAATCCAAATATTTTAGGTCCCACTTACTAGACAGCACGTGCTGTCAATTGCAAGATGTATTCTTAGCTTATAGTGGCTTAGAGCCCACCCATTGAGTACCACTGGTTGGCTGCATTGTGACTCAGATTTCCTTACTTCTTCCTCTTTTTGTGTTTGTTCTTCCTGTGGAGCATGGATGCATTACGTGTCCTTCCACTGCTCACTTCTCAGGCACTACTCTTCCTTTTAATTTAAAAGCTCTATGAGAGTGCATATGTTTTCCAGCGCTCTCCCTCATATACTTATCTTCACCCCCTCCGCTGCCCCTTGATGTTCCTCTCTCTCAAATATGTGCTTCCCACAACACTAACCCAGAGTTGCTTTCTTTCACCTGTGCTTCTCTCCACCAGCTCTGTGTTGCTCTTTTTCATCTGTTTGCTCCCTCCTAGCACTCTACTTCGCTCTCTCACTGTATCTTTTCCCCATCCTATGTCCTGAGTACGTTCTGCCCCCATCTGTTCCCCCTGTGTTGCTACCGGCCCCGGAACCCCATGTCAATTAAGCACCCTCTTCCAGTGTGTTGCTTCATTCCCGTTTGCTTTGCCCTTAGAGTTGCTTCTTCCTTCCTGCTTTCAAAAAATGATTTTGCACATTTTTCTTGTTAGGTACTAATCTAACTTGGATTGGTAGCTAAAATTAAAAAAAAAGTGCCCGGATCATTTTGAAGGTGCGCATATGTATTGCGAGTGTACCTACAAAATTGCTTTGCTGCTTTTTTTGTTTTTGGCTGTGTCAAAAGCTTTAAAAAATCTTTAGTCATGGTATATAACATCAGCAATGCTATGTAGCATGGATGGAAACTATTGGGAAACCATTAGGTTCAAAGGTGAGACCTATTGGCTTTGCCTATGCCTGTTTACTCTAGTATGTGTGAAATTTGGACCATGGTCGAAGTGGAGTTCTTTGTGTAAGGACTGGGCAAGGTAGGCAGATAAGGAAGTAACAATGTTAATCATAGCATCTGCCTGCCTCAGCAAGTGTATTGTTGTCTGCATTATCACTGCAGTTATCAGAGAGCAGAGGCGAGATGCAGAATCTGCTGACTGCCACGAGTTTGACTAAAAAGTTTGATATTTTATTGAAATTTGTGAGCCAAAAAAGCTTCTAACTCATGACTGGAAGTGAACATTTGTGAGGTCTTTACAATAGGTGTCTAACTGGGGCTGTATGATTTCACAATGCATGCCTTTACCATGTGTGTCTTTACCACCCATCTGTTACAATGCATGCTTTTACAGTGCAGAAGCCTTTACCACGCATGCCTTTACTTTGCATGTCATAGTTAAGATAAATAAAACCCATACATATGTGTGTGTATGTGTTGGTGTCTGTGTGTGTGTGTGTGTGCAAAAGTAATCTTACAGTTATATTTTCTTTTTGAGGAGAAACACCCACAAGGTCCCCACTTTTTTAAATTTACCCCTATACTTCCTTTACTACTACCCACCCCTAAATCTTAAATTTACCCTTACCATCCCAAACCCTAACACTACCATTACCACCGTTTACCAATACCCACCTCTAGGTCATGTAATTACCCTTACCACCCTTTAACTCTACTAATCACTTGAATTACTCCTACTACCCCTAAACGCTAAAATTATCCTTATCACCCTTTCCCACTAACCACTCCTAAATCCTAAAATTACTCTTATCTCTCTTTACCACAACCGATCCTTAAACCCTAAAATTACCCTTGTCTCCCTTTACCACTATCTACCCTAAACTTAGCCTTACAGCTATTTGCAGTTTACATTAACATAAATGTGCTTAACATGCATGATAAAGGCATATTAGATAAAGGCATACATGGTAAAGACATACGTGGTAAAGGCTTTGTGGTAAAGGACTGCATGGTAAAAGCATCTTTGTAAAGCTGTTTCCCCTAACAGAGCAGCATCTTGAAGCAACAGCAGTCCAGCAAGTGCACCACTTCAATATTGTCTGCCAACTTTTCTACTGATTCACTGGCTTGTCGATATCAAGACATTGGGGCTCATTCTGAGCCCGGCGGGCGTCGGGAGCCGCCCGCCTGGAGGGAGCCGCCAAATGACCGCACCGCGGTCAAAAGACCGCGGCGGCCATTCAGACATTTCCTCTGGGCCGGCGGGCGCTCTCCAAAAGAGCGCCCGCCGGCCCAGAGGAAATGCCCCTGCAACGAGGACGCCGGCTCAGAATTGAGCCGGCGTAGTTGCAGGGGTGCGACGGGTGCAGTTTGCACCCATCGCGTATTTCAGTGTCTGCATTGCAGACACTGAAATACACAGTGGGGCCCTCTTACGGGGGCCCCTGCAGTGCCCATGCCATTGGCATGGGCACTGCTGTGGCCCCCAGGGGCCCCGCGGCACCCCCTACCGCCATCCTGTTCCCGCCAGGAACAGGATGGCGGTAGGGGGTGTCAGAATCCCTATGGCGACGGAGCGCGCTCCGCCGCCATGGAGGATTCCCCCGAGCAGCGTGAAGTCGGCGGGAGACCGCCGACTTTCCGCTTCTGACCGCGGCTGAACCGCCGCGGTCAGAATGCTCGTGGGAGCACCGCCAGCCTGTTGGCGGTGCTCCCGTGGTCGGTGGCCCTGGCGGCCACTGGCCGCCAGGGTCAGAATGACCCCCATTGTCTTTGTAAAATACATTTAAAATACATTTGCAAAAGAGAATTTTGAGCTGTACCTATAACAGATGAGAGATTTCATACTCATGTGGACACGTGGTGCACACTGGAACTAACCACAACAGAAATGATTTTATGAAATGATAAAACTATATGACGTGAACATTATCCAAAAATGTTGTCTTTTTTTCATTGCTTTCAATTCTGTAGAGAACAGGTTTTAAGGAAAAGACTGACATTAGGGTGATGTGATTGCTCTTAAATGATTGTAGAATCCTTAAATATTTGTGCCTCTTTCTACCTAACGCCAAACTGAATGGTGTAAATTCTCATACTTGGTTGTGTCTAACAAGATTACCAAGTCTATTCTTCTTCTCTAAGGTTCTTGATGTTGACCTCAATGTGGGTCCAAATCACATAATTTGTGTGGCCTTACATAAATCTAACAATTACAGAATTCAAAATTATGATCAAAATAAGCTTTTACAGAACTTTCACATGGCAGATTCCACTTATGTCACATATAAATCTGGGTAGTTTGTTGCACTATCCACAACAATATTTTTTAAGGGGAATGACCCAAGGAAATGGTGGAATAAATGTACCCATGACGTTTCCAATATGTTTTTAACACCTTAATGTTAGTCTTGTAAAAGGATGAGTGCACATAGTGCTCTATGGAAACTTCAAACACTCCAATATTTGATCATTTTGTATGCAAGTCTCTAGGCACGTATCTATGGTGCATGGATTTCTACTGATTTATTCCCAGTGTTGTCAGACAAGGGTCTATCTCTGCAGTTCCTAAGAAATACTGTGAGAGAGCATTGTTCTACATGCGCAACAGGACTATGTGAGGTTATCACTAGCATGATAGATATACATGGGCAGTCCTGAAAAGTTGATTGTGTTATGGCTCCTAAGGATATGGGCTGTGAATCCTTAGTAGGATGAGAAATTACTGACTGCCTTCAAGTCACTACACAACATGGAACCTGCATACCTCACTCAGGGATTCACGTCCATCAACCTACCAGACAACTTCCCTCAGCATCATTCTCATTTGCACCCCCCCACATCCACAGAAGTAAAACAGGTGGTCAATCATTCTCCTAGAAAGCCTCAAGATCCTGGAATGAGCTCCCCAACACATGAAGGACTCCTCCTCACTGCTTGAATTCCACAAGAAGCTGAATACCTGGCTATTCAGTTAGTCGTCTTGTTGGACCATTAAGACTGCCGGTATTCAAGCACAGCCTCACCACACATTTACACTCATCAATTGAGTGCCTGGATGCCCTTATGGGTGACAGGCCACACTCAACAAATCCACATTACATTACGTTACATTACACTGGGGATTTGTGACACATTAAAGGGTGCGCTCCTTCAAAAGGATTCTAAGCTGAACAAATGTGTTTGTAAGCTGGTGAAGCTCTGAATGAATCATAATCTGTTCTTTACATAACTGTATACTCTCTGCTTTTGTAGCAAGAAGAAAATAATGTATTGTTGTATTGTGTCTTTCAGGGAAATCAGGAAGCGACAGCACCTCCAGACACAATGGCGCAGCCTTATGCCTCGGCCCAGTTTGCCCCACCTCAGAATGGCATCCCTGCAGAATACACAACTCCACACCCACATCCAGCTCCAGACTACACAGGGCAGACCACAGTGACAGAGCACACGTTAAACATGTACCCGCCTCCTCAGTCACACTCTGAACAGAGTGCAACGGATACAAATGCACAAACTGTCTCTGGCACAGCCACGGTAAGTTCTCTTTGAGACTCCTTTTGAGACAGTTATTGTGAATATGAAATTTCTGTTTTTGCACTGGGATGTTTTTCCTTCACTAATAAAATATTCAATGAAATTAGGAACTTATAGTGATACATTTTTTGCTATGAAATTATTTTAAACCATTCAATAAAGGGACATTGCAAGTCACTGAGAAGTTTGAAGATCACATTGGATCTCAGAATTGTAAAGTGACTGGCAATTCTTTATTTTTTAACGTTGGGTAGGTAGGCTTTCTTGCACATAATCACAGTGACACTTACTTGTGCCACCTCTTAAATATTTAAATTGATGTTCCCTTTGATGCAAGTTATCTAGTGCTTAGACATGTAAATGTATGAATTCTATAGTTTCAATTGCCGAAATGAGAAGGGAAAACAGAAAAAATTTATCTGTGGAAAAAAAAAGAATATGTGATGCGCAGATCGGCAAACCCACTGTAATTGCGTTTGGGGGTGTCCAACTTGCAGACAATTCTTAACAATATGTTTAGGAAAGGAGGTGCAGATGTTCCTGCATAATCGTATGGATTTTTGTCAATCCCCAGATAGGTGGAAATCCATGAAAAAATATGAATCCGGCACGATGTGTCTTTTTAGGTTTCTTGGAAACATTCATTGACATAAACTATCTGATGTCTTTCCCGCTTGATAGAGGCCATAACAAAGGCTGTGCTCTTTTTCTTCCTGGCTTGGTTGGCACAACTTAAATACCCAGCCACACCTTTGTAAACAAATATTTTGCGAAAACCTTCCTGCGTAAGGGACACATACACTTTAACTGATTGTGGGACTTGGTAAAGGACTGCCTGCTGCCAGTCACCACAACAAAGAGGCTACATTAAAATGCAGAGTAGTTCGATCAATCACCTTGATACGAATAAAGCTGCCTGAGGCTGCGCAAGACTGCGCGTTCACTCAATAAATGCAAATACCAATTTGACAGCTGGGATAAATAAAGAAATTAATGCACGTGCACGCGTTTAGGCACGAAGCCCCCTTATACCAGAGTAAGCTTATTCTGCTAGCATTGCATCCTCCAAAGCTAGATCGAAAGAAAACAAATTGTAACTAATCAATTATAGCATAAGAGAGCCTATAGGCTGCTACCTCAGCCTTCCACTTTTCAGAGCAGAAAAGTCACAAACATGGTTCCCTCTTCACTGAACAAGCACTTGGGGTGTGTAGTTGTTTCCGTGCTTCATTTGAGCTGGTGGTCGCTGGTGGGGGGCACTGGCACTCACTTTTGGGGACCGGCTCTTATTTTTCCTCATCAGACGGTTACTGGGATGAAACATACAAAGCGGAAAAACCGGGGAAGAGAAAGACGAAAAAACGTCAGAAACGGACAAAGCAGTTATGTGGAAGCCTGACATAAAGGGGCAGGAAGTGTCTGGTAGTGGATTATAGCGGCAGCTGCTGGATTAGTAGGTGGTATTGGGCGCACTGACAGCTGATTGAACCGACTGCTGGCTTCTTATCTGAGCCTTGGGTATCAGCACTCATTACTTTACAAATTAAGCACTGGGTCGTCCCACATTGTAACTAACACCAAGCGATTTTCTTAAACAAGCTTAATTGTACACAAAAACATGTGGGCTCAGTTCACTGAAAAGTTGATCTAACCAAAACCTATGAAAAATACAGGATACAGTCGACACATTCTATTTGTCGGGTTCCAGTTTTTGTGTCTCCAGGTCCATAATTTCATTTGTTTCATGAGTTTTATCACGTTTAACAATTTTGCAGCAATCTAAAATAGGAACCTTACAGAAAATGTGGTATAGACCCAATCATGCCCTTACTTTAAAACGGTTGTGAATCTGCTGTTCCGTAAATGTTCATATAGTTGAAATAATTGCTAATGAAGAGCCCACAGTGCTTGGTCGGTAGACCTCAGCTTGATTGTGAACTCTATGCATGCACCAAGGTCTTCCATCCGTGCTCTTTTGCTCCACAAGCTCCCTTGAGAGAGGCGATTGCTCCAAGAAGTGATAGTTAACAGGATGGGAGCGACCCCAATGAGGCTGTGATGTCCTCCTTGTTAGGTGAGCAATTAGCTGGGCTCCTGTGGTGTGACTGCTGCTATTAGATTGAACTTTAGAACCTATGGTTGAAATTTTGCCCTCCAATGGACAATAAGACCCCTTATAAAAACCCATTCTGTATATTTACACCTCTCTGAGGGCAATATTTAATTTTTATAACAGTGAAGTTCAAAGCACTTTGTCATACCGGCGCCAGTGATGTTAACAAGCAGGTCACGGGGAGGGAGTGGTGGTGGAGGGGCTATCATAAGACATTATCCCTATTCTGGTCCTCTGGCTGGCAATCCATTGTGTTCTGGCTTTGCTGGTTAATGGGTTCCGATGCATGCATTTATCATCACAAACGGTACAGTAATTTAAATACGAGCATCTACATGCAGACAGGCTGCGCCTCAGACCTGAATTCAAATTTAATTTGAGAATTAAAAAGCCATCTGATCCACCAGTATGGAGACAAATCTAATGAACAGTGTCATACATTAAATGCTATTATTTGAGCAATATTAGATTCGCTCTTGATGTGTTGCAATTAGAGATTTGCAAGCAGGGAAGTCCTGAGGGAACTCTGAAAGCTGATGCAGCCACATCTATGTGTCCGTGAGTGACCTGAAACATACTATAAAACAGAGGTATTGTGGCTTGCAGAAATACTTCCCGAAGCATATGCTTACGATCATTTATCAATTATGATGCAAAACTTGTAAATGAAATGTATAAATACATATGAAGGTATGTAATGCGAGGTCGATCTCACTGCACTGACGCAGGACTAATCAGTGGACAAAGGTTCTCGTTATATTATCAGTTTAGGATATGTTTAAATCCCTGTTGTTTTAGATGTCAATTAGAGGTCGTAGCTGATTTCCATTGCTTTCCTTTTGCTGCTGCTGGCAATTTCCCTCCTAACCCTGGTCTCAGTGCCCAAAAAATGACAATGGCAAAAAGTAATCACGATTCAAGAACCTTGTTTAGTTGTTGTTCAAGGGAGGGAGAAGTCAACCCAGGATTGAATTCTTCTCCCTTTGTGCATCCTTTGAATGCAGGAATCAAATGATGCACAAAGTAAGTTTAACCAGTCCAGGGCTGCACTGACAATCTTCCAACCACAATACGGGACTATGTTCTCAGTCAACAGCTGTCAAGATGCCTCATGCAATGCTTGACTCTATCCACACATTTAAGCCAGCAGGAAAGTTGTGTTCTGTGATTTCTAGTTACATTTTCTCCAATATGAGTACGAATGTCCCTTGTGCTGAAGAGGCAAGTCAGCCTGAAGGTATCAAACATGGCATGCCTGTACTTGTCCATCAGCTATGGTATATCTAACTTAAATGATGATGTTGCAGTGTCAAATTACTTTTAGTCCTTAGAAACTTGCTATCTTACATGGGCAGGATTGGGCCACACCCCATCATGTGTGCAGTTGACTGTCATATCAAACGTAAATTCTCTCATTTTGTTGTTTCAAAATGAAGGGATGTCATTTTTGGCAGGTGATATCGAAAGTGGTATTTTTCATTTAGATTATGTTGTGTCTACAGCTGTTTCTCCAGTCCGGGCACTGGTCCAGAGATCTGTTATTCAGGACAGGTCCGATTGCTTACAACCCTGAGTTCTCGTTCATATTTCTATTAAGGAAATGCTGTGCCTATGGCTATTTCTCCAGTCAAAGAACTGGTCCAAAGACCTGTTATTCAGGACAGTTTGATACCTAACAGTATGACTCTCTTTTTCATAAGGCGATTTTGGGAATGACGACTCTACAGCTATTTTTCCCTTCTGAGCAAAGGTCCAGAGACTTGATATTGAGAACAGGTTCGACTTCTGACAGACCCATTTTATTTGTTCTTATTCCCATTTAGGGAATGCCATCCATAAGGCTTTTTCTCCAGTCTGAGCACTGGCCCAGAGATCTGTTATTCAGTACGGGTTCACATTTGGACAGCCCCAACTCACTCATTTATATTTGCATTTAGGGAATGCCATCTTTATGGCTGTTTCTCCAATTTGAGCCGGTGGTGTAACAAAGGCCCCTGCTCTGCGGGAGTGGGGGGAACAGAGCTCCAGCGGTCCCCTCGGCACAGCACCCGGCCTGAGTGAGTTCGGACAGGGGCCCTCTCGTGTTCTTTGCGGGGGGGGCTCCAGTTTCATGAAGCCCCTGTTCTGATCACTAGCCCAGAAACCTGTTATTCAGGACACGTTCAAACGCTGACAACACTATTTCACTTGTTCCTGCTCCCATTTGGGGACTGCCATGTCTATGGCTATTTTTCCAGTATGAACACCACCCCAGAGACCTGTTATTCAGTAGAAATTAAAATTCTGACAGCTCCAACTAGTTCATAATTCCATTTAATGAATGATTTGTCTACAGCTATTTCTCCAATATGAGCCCTGGTTCAGAGACTTGTTTTTAAGGACAAGTTAAAATTCTGACAGCCCCATTTCACTTGTTCATATTCCCATTTAGGGAATGCCGTCATTGCGAAATGAAGTATCAGTTGAGAGAGGTAGGAGCCCCACTCAAGTAATAAACACGACCCTTCTCAGGGCGAACCACTAAAATCCCTAAATAAAACTATGCTTAACCCTCTGGTCGTTTGACACAAAAGCAGTCAGGCTCAACTTAAAGGCAATCTGTTTGCAGCGCTCAAATAGTAATAAAGTGAAAGCACAGTACAAAATAAATCCCATACCAATTCAGAAAAATTGAGTATATTTTAATAAATATTTGCTCTTGACCAGTTCAAAGTCAAAATTGAAGGCTGACTGTGATGGAGTCCAGATTGGAAACTGAGATGAGGGTAACCAGGTGAAAAGTTCACCTTCAAACTTAGTTCACTTTTCAAATGAGAAACAATCATCAATGAGGTCATTGACAGTCGGACTGCAGGCAGAATGCGAAAAAGGGTCGTTGGCGATGGGCTGCTAAAGTCCCAAACCTTAGTGAGAACCCCACATTGATGGTTCAATTGGCTTCAGCTTGAAGAGCTGGTCAACAATCAGAACTTCACATTAGCTGGAGTTGCGGGGCAGTTATTTTCGACTCGAAGAGATCTTGGCGGCAAAGTCTGGGGTTTGTATCCTACATAGTCTTGTCGGAAGATGAATGCAGGTCTCACGGTGGCCTCAGTTAGGTCCACTCCTGTCTACAAGGGGATCAGGAATGGTTCTTTTCATTGCGAAGAGCCTAGAACCTCTGATCTTTCCCCTGGAGTTCAATTCTTGCAGTTTTGAGGTTGTATTAGTACACCCTAATACCTGTCAAGAGTCCAGGTCCTATTGTGCACCTCTTGGGTGTTAGGACTCAATCCAGCAGAGGCCAGCTGTGGGGCATAGGAAGGTCCATTTGGTCCAGGTTAGTTGAGCAGTTGCAGGTAAAGGCTTTTGAAAGCTTGTTGTTTCCCTGTAGCTTAAGCGGGGTGTAATCGAACTGACCTGTAGAGTCACTTCTGGGGTCCTGGGTTCAAGGCAAGTGGGTCCAGGCTTCCTTCAGCCTTCAGACTGCAGGACAGTCCTTCTGAGTTTCCACAACTATAGGAGTGTTCTCATGAGAGGTTCTGATGATGCCAAATGTATACCGAGAGCCAGCCTTTGTCGGGGGATCCACCCTTTGCCTACCCGCAAACTGGTCTGGTCACTGCTTTTCTTTTCCCTGGGTTTGGCTGCAATCTGTCTAGGGAAACAAAGGAAAGTCAGGCCCAGGTGAGGTCTGCATTTGTTAGCTACAGGACAGGCATATTCAGAAATCAGGAAGTGCCAGTATACAGCCTTCAGGCCACCCAGCTCGGTAGAGAAACATAGTTCCCCACATCCAAGTCACTTTTGTCCCTTGTCTGGAAGGAATACACATCACACCACAGGAAAGCCATTATCAGTCATGTGGCCCTGGATATTGACAGAAAGGCACTTTGAGGTTGGGCATAAAAATGACAATTTTCTAAAAGTTACTTTTTCAGAACAGCAATTTAAAATCTAAATATACCATTGAAGAGGATTGTCAATTACAACTCAAATAAGTGGAAAAGGCATTTCTCTAGCTATGCCCAAACTGAAGTTATCACTTATTAAAATTAATAAAGTAACCCATTATCACCAAAACCTGGTCATAATCAGGGCCACTAGAATGATGCGATTCGGCAGGCGTGGTGTTTTCCATTTATTTGGATTTGCCATGTACTTCATCATCTGCTGCATTATCTGCAGATTTTAAACCAAAATGGTGTCTAACTCAAATTGATCAAAAGTTACTGAAAATGCAGTGACAACTATTAACACGCAGATCAAAGGCACTACACAAATGTTGACTGGTCATCTTTCAGTTGCTAATTGCTATATTTGGTTGTTGTCAACCTGGCACTAATAAGGTGTAATCTTTGCCCGACTGTGTGACCATGTGTAAAAACGAAAAATAATGAAGTGATACTATCACAAAACGTGTAACATTATGCCGCATAATTTGCTTTTTCTTGTTGCATAATTTAGTCAGGCCTACCACTTACATTGGTCCTCCCCTGCTGGAAAATACTAGTGGCCCTGGTCATAATGTACAAAATCACATGTATATGTAGCAGCGTACGTATTATACAACCTGCCAGTATTTTTAATTTGCATTTCCTGGACAGCACAGCAATCATAAGACACATTCTATGAATGGGAAGACAGGGATTGTGTTCTATTGTCATTCGTAGGCTTCCTGTCCTACATTCCCAACCTTTCTCAGTAGAATTTAGATAAAGAATATGCCCCATGTGGGCCTTTGCTCCTTTGAAGGCGGGATATGGACTCTGGCATTTTGGACTGAATTTTCCCTATTGGACCTGGACCAAAGGCCTGATTTAGATATTGGCAGGCGCTCTACCCTGTCACAACTGTGACAGAAATCCTGTCTACTGAAATGTACATTCTATTATGTCCTATGGGATTCAGATTTCGGCAAACAGGACATCCATCACTGTTGTGACGAGTAACACGTTCGTCAATTTCTAAATCAGGCCCCAAGGCTGATTTGCAAATGAGTGGTTCCTGTCTGCGGTGGCATGATTATAAAAAATGGAGTAAAATACTGAATATAGAGCATAGCGTGCTGAAGTGTAGGTACAAATCTGGTATGTTTGATATGTTCATACTAAGCCAAATCCCTGCCTTCAGTGCAGGGCACTCCTCACAGCAATCCAGTTTTGAGAGTAAATACGACAGCCATCGTACACGTATATATTTACTGTAGGAATTATCTTTGTAAGGTCATTTGGAAAAAAATCTTTAGTTCCTGACTTTCCATTGAGCAATTGCTTTTTTAAAGCTTTCCTAAATATATATTTGAGTCCAAGGTAACCTTCCTACAAAGACACAGATATCATGTCATACCATAATTTTTCTCTGTCAAGATGATGTATATTTTTCCAGAAACTATCACTATCACATTTCCGAGGTTGTTAGTGTTTTGGTAATGTTGTTTCCCACACAGCCTACTGATGACAGACCACACGATTAATCAATTACACATTCTAGACTCCTGGATTAAGAAAACACTTGGGTATTCTTGTGATACTTCAGTGTGGAAGTCGTTTAGTTGGGAACAATACAGTACCGCCCAATGAAATGCAGTTTCTTGAAAACTAACACCTAAATCAGTTTTTAGAAAAAATGAAATATAGACTAGTAGATGTGGTGCTACATTTATTCATCTATTTTGTACAGATGTAGGAATAGAGAGACCTCACCTAAGAGAGCTCAATTTGCATAATCCTGAACATAGAAAGACCTGTCTTCAGAAAGAAAGCCATGGATGTTTGTCGGAATCGCTTACTATGAAATAAATTGCAAAATAACTAGAATTGAATATAGCTAGTTCATGATATTTAAACACAATAGCCAAGCTAAGAGCATACGTATCTTAAAACATCTATACATCATTTATTACACAGGAAAGTAAGACACTATTCCTTATGGATGTCCTAATTGTTCTTAAAATATGTTAAAGATTTAGGGTAAACAGTGAAAACATTTCTGCATTTGGATCAAATAATTGGGTTACACATAATTTGATGTGTGGTATCAATGAAACGTGTGTTCATTTAGTAGTTTGACAATGTTCTTTGTGATGCAATGTTTTTGGATTCACTTGAGATCTTGTTCTGGTGTTGTGAGGCTGGCAGATGTGTGATGCTTCAATTGTTTTCTCAGATTTTAAAGACTAGGGGAGGAAATGTTTTGCACGTCCCACTCATACTTAGGACTGATGCATCTGCAGTTTTTTGACTGTGCTCTAGACCTCTTCTAACCAGGTGCCATGACATGTGCTCTGACCCCTAAAAATGCTGAAATTGGCTTTACTGTTAATTAACATATCAGACTTATCTATGCATCCCTAGTATATGGCACAAATGTACCCAGAGGCTGTATTTTAAATGTCAGCAGTGCACTACAGCACCTATTGTACCACTCACTACAGTAACTGTGCAAACATGCCTGCAGGTCTATCACTGTAGCCCGCCTGTGAAGTGCAAGGTTAACATGTCAAAATATTCCATTTTGATAGGCCAGAATGTTCCTTTTTAAATATTTATGTTGCCCCTAAGTAGACCCTTTATGCCTAAAAACAGTGTGCATGGCATTTAAAACTAGGACATGTAGATACAAAAAGATGAACATTAAAGTGAAAAGGCCTTAAAATATATTTTCTCTGTAGCAGGGTTAGCTGCTCCATAGGAAATATTAAGATACATTATTAAATTTAATAATGTTATATCCGGCTAGGTAACAGCTACCACTTAAAATATGTATAACAAGCACAACTCACTGATAAAGTCAGATTTGTAAGAAATATTTTGGAAAAGGTACTTTAAAAAAGTTACCTACACTCTGTCTAAAGCCTCTAGACGCCCTTTTACACAAACTCCAGCTTTTACCCAGGAGGTGAATAACTCCCGTAATGAGGTGTGAACTTTCTTACAGAGCTGAAGCAAAGGCCTTGGATGTGAGGAAGTGTTCTGTTCCTCTGGCAGGATGACCATCTGCACTGTGCCCATGAGCTCGGTTAACTTCAAAGAGGGCTTCCTTACTACAGGCAAATTTTAGCCGGCATTGGGACAGGGCCCTCTTTTTTTCATCTAGTCATGGAGGCACCTATTGTAGGAGCAGAGGAACTGCCCACGTAACAGTTTTTAAGTAATCACAGTGGAGGGTTTCCTCACTTCCTGGCCACACCTGTGGGTGCTCTGCCGCAAACAAACCCACAGGAGCTCTGTACAGGTGAGAAGGGTTTCATAATCTTGGATTTAGGAGGGGGCACTGTGGAGTTTTTTTTAGTGATGCATATAGGAACTGCTGCAAATGTGAGCACCCCTGAGAATTGTTTTTGATTAGTTATGGAGGGGCTTTGAGACACCAGCTCCCATGGGCTAGTGCCAGTCATAAATAAATGTGGCACACTTAGGCACCCTCATGAGAGCACTACTGGGCCTATGGAAGGCAGATGAAGCACTTCACCTGATATTGAGAGCTGTGAAGAGTCTTGAAAGGCTAGACCAGCTCCCACTTGTACCAAGGGCAAAAAGTGGATTAAAAAGGTCTGTTGGCTGACCTCCTGCTAAGCTGCAGGGGCACAAGTTGTCAGAAGACCTTCTCCTGAAGAGCCCAGCTGAAAAGTTACAGCTGGGCTTTTCCGGCACTCTGCTGGTGGCCCCGGCAGGAGTTAGTCCTGATACCCAAGTGCTGTTTCTGAGGTCCTGGTTCCCTTGGCTGTGTAGAAGTGCACTCCTCCTAATATCCTGAAAAAGTGGATCTTGGAAAATGTTTGGCTCCAAAGACCTCTCAAAGACCATGATGAATTTGCCAAATCAATATGATGAAGATGTGTTGTCTCAGGATCTAAGATCCAGATTACTCCCACTCAGAGCTTTCACTGCAGCAAATCAATTTCAGTGGGACATCAAAGAGATGGTATCCAGCCTGTGGGGCTATGCTTGACTACAGTTTTCTCCCATGTTCCACTTGAGGAATCTGAACTGCAAAATTGTGACTAAGTCCAAATCTAGAAATTTTCACTGAAACAGTATCCAGATGGTGTGGGGTCTTCCTTGGGCACGGATTTTGAATTTCTCTTGCCCTGAGCTTTCTTTTCAAAACTCAATAGCTTCCCCAGGGCCTTGTCCAATGGCTAGTCAGCCTTGTGGAGCCCTTCTCAGTCACAGACTGCTGCCTTGCCCAGCTGAGGCATTTGAACTTCTATTTCTAAGAATAACTCGGAAGGTGAAACCTCTGACCAGTGGTAACCTGGTTTCTGTACCCCTCACTGTCACTCTTAAATCACAACTAGGAACTGGTCAAGTGCAACCAGATGACCGCCATTGGCACTTAACAGTTTTTGGCACTGTTTTCTTTTAAAAACGTAAAAGGTCATATTTCCAGTTCCACTTTTTGCATTTCTGTTACTTCAGTGTCATTTTGGTCAGTAAATTATTGTTCATTGTTTGGAGTGGGATTTTTAGTGTGCTGTGTTTTTAACTGTTTTGGCACTTACACATGTTTTACACATTTTCTTAAGTCAAGACAGTCTGCGCTATGACATAGGTGTCAGGGGCTGAATCCAGGTTTACATTTCTAAAAACTTTATTGGGCATGACCAGAATACTGGAATTGTTACTTATGGTGAACTATCTTCCACCTCAACTAATTATCCAATTTCTAGCAATTAGATTGTATTAAGAGTTACTTTTGGGATTTTTCTGTTTTTTAAACAAGATTAGTTCTAGTATCAGAAAGTCACTCTTTCTGTAGAAGACGCTGAATTGTGAGGTATCTGAAAGTTGCTCAGAGTTGCAAACTTTAGCTTTTTGTTAAAGTTGATAATTTTGTGAGAGGATGTGAGGTGTGAGCTGGAATGTGAAAAAGGAAATTATGGATCATGAACCTTGGTGTTCACAAGCATTAAAGTGTATTTTAAAAGCATGTACTTATTCACAAATAATGTCCTTATGGGTTGTTGTGCATTAAGAGTGAAAGTGCAGGTTCTGTTTGATTGGTTGAACGATGACTGTGAAGCTGCTTCATGTATTGATTTATTTTCTTGATATGAGAAGTCTAAAATTTCAAACAGAAATGTCACACAAACAACACAATACAAATTTGGGGAGAGGAACATAAACCAGAGTAGATGTTTGAGGCATTTTACTAAAAAGCTGTTTTGTACCGTGGGATGAGCAAAGTGAATAACACATAAAGGCATGTTATGTGGTCTAATTTCATGACAGAGCTATTCACAGCTTAGATATGATGATGGGCATTAGATTTTACTTTTGTTCGATGTCCTGAGATAGCACTTCTGTCATTGAGCATGGGGCAGGCAGAGGGATGGTGGGATCAGATTATCGATGTCACACAAGGTGGATGTGGTGTGATTGAAAATGCTAGTTGCTAGATGACAAATTCCTGGTGGGCATTTAATGGTTCATAATTTCAGTGAGGTGGTGCAGGGAAATACCATTATCCCCTTTAAAAACAATTGTCAAAGGCTTATAGAAGGACATGTTTTTTTACAAAAATGTGGACTAGTATTGTGAAAAAAAGAAGTGTAGATGTTTATCTGTCTCAGATAAGTAAAGTTCTGGAATCAAATGTATTCATCTTGTTCAGTGTGGAGAAAATTATGGTGGTTACTAACTACAACATTAATTATTGTCTCAGCAATGTGAAATGGCAAACGTGGTCTTATTGTTTGTATGTTTATTACTTTATATTGTACTGCCATGGGTGATAGTAATGCACAATGCAATACGCACCAAAGATTTAAATGTGCCCTTTGATTTCTAGCAATACATCTAAAGATTAGGCAGTTGGGAAAAAAGATAGATAGATGTAGCTTAGGTAATGGGAGCGGAGAAGAAATGAAAGTAGAACTGATCCTTGAAGGGCTCCAGCAGATGACTGTTTGTGGGGATCTCCTTTTATCCAACTCTACTGACAAAGAGCAGTCATATTGATATTGAGGTAAAACGCTGAAGGACAGTGTTTTTGATGCCTGTAATTTGGAGTGAGAAGAATAGAATAGAGTAGAGTGATCTACAGACAAGTTGAGAAAGCTGAGGATAGAAGACTGATGACTATGTTGCACGTTAACTATGTGAGAGAGTGCTGGTTCCATTGAATGAAGTGCATGGAAGACAAATTCAAAGGGATTCAGGAGCTTGTCTGAAGACAGATATGTAGTGAGCTGTTTGAAAACTATGGGCCTGATTCTAACTTTGGAGGACGGTGTTAAACCGTCCCAAAAGTGGCGGATATACCACCTACCGTATTACGAGTTCCATAGGATATAATGGACTCGTAATACGGTAAGTGGTATATCCGCCACTTTTGGGACGGTTTAACACCGTCCTCCAAAGTTAGAATCAGGCCCTATGTATTACAATATCTTATGGCAGAATAGGAGGACAATAGCTAAATGGGAAGTGTCATCAGAGTTATTTTTCAGGAAGGTTAATGTCAAATCTAATTGGAATATTTTATGTGTGTTCCACTTAAGAGAGAGTGATTTAACAGTAAATGTAAGCAGAGGAGGACTTTGCAGGATAGAACTAAAGGTTTAATAGTTTGAGAGCCAAGTGAGAAGAAATGTGAAAAGCTGGATTGGCTGGTTTGAGAATGGGGATGAGTTCCAAGGGTGAAGTAGGAGAACCATGTCAGAGTGTTAAGGATTGAGGCTCATTGGAGGTGGTGCTGTGGAGGATGCTGGCGAATGTAGTGAGGGTGTCCCTGATATTCAAGGCAAGGTTTTGATAGGTAGGTAATCTGTAGCTGACTGAGTGGAGTTTCTGTGTTTGTACCCCACTACATAGTGCTGTATAATTCTGCTGAAGAAACTGGGGGGCAGATTTACAAAAAGGCTTCTTGCATCCCAGTACCGCCACCTAACGACGTCATGGTTGACTGTATTTATAATATGGCGCACCATGGCAGTCATTAGCACAATAGCGTCAACATTTTTTACGCTATTGTGGAGCTTTGTTGCACTAGCGACAAAAATCTTTACACTAGTGCCGCAAAGCGCAGGGAGTCCCACAGTTTACCATGGGTGCCTCATTTTAATGCCTGCCTTGGGCAGGTGTTAATAAATTATGAAAAAATGGTGCAGTGAACTCCTGTAAATTTCACTGTTTCCATTTTTTGGGCCTCCCTGCGTCGGAACGCCCTCCTTGCATACATTATGCCTAATACAGGCTTAATTTGGCACAGGGGGTTGCAAAGTGGCGCAATCCAAGCATTGTGCCACTTTGTAAATCTGGCATGGGGAAAAGGCCACCTTAGCGTCGCCTTAGCCAAAAAAAAAATGATGATACAGCGACACAAGGTGGCGCAAGTGGCTGGTAAATATGCCCTGGGTTTGCTCATTTTAATATCATATATTAAGGAAGTGTTATAGACATTATTGTTAGTTTGAATTAGGCTTTAGTTATGTGTGAGTTTGTGAGGTACGAGTTTATTAGCTTTATGTTGAGTTGCTGCTAGTAGAATTATTTGGTGGTGAATGTTGTAGTCAATGAGGTGGTTATTTGCCTGGTTTTGTGGTGTGATTGTGATGTTTGTGAAGTTCAGATTCAAGTTTACTATTCAGTTTAGACCTTGACCCTTCTGTGCTAGTTTTTCTACACCAGTGGTTCCCAACCTGTGGTCCGGGGACCCCTGGGGGTCCTCGAAGCCTCCTCAGGGGGTCCGTGGCTGCTTAAAAAAATAAATAATATTAATAGATTAGGTCCCCAACTTTCAGTAATGGCTCAGTGGGGGGTCCCTGGATTCCAATAAAGAGTCAGTGGGGGTCCCTGGGCTCCAGTAATGATAAAGTGGGGGTCCACAGAAGTCAAAAGGTTGGGAACCACTGTTCTACACTATGTAAGCATGATGTGTGAAGTAGTATGAGGAAGAGAAATTGCACTTTTTGCGTCTCTAGTGCACTTTTGAATCTCTACATGAGTTGCGATAGCATTTGATAGTTCTGATGTCGATAAAATATATACCGTTATGTTGGGTAATAAAAAGGCCTATGATTCAGTTTGTGATCTGTGCTGTAGACATGGTCAATATTATTATTGTGGCACAGCAATGGGATTATGTCTGCTGCCCAAGCATACAGCAAACTTTTGCATCAGCCTGTGTTGCTGTGTGAAGCCTAGACTTCGAAATCACTTTTTAGCTACTATAGTTTGGAGATGTTCAGCTACATTACTTCATGTAATGTTGTGCAATTTGCCATGGAAAAAAATAAACCGAGTGCTCGTCTCCTGGCACGTATAAAAGATTTCAGTCTGGAAGGTAGAATAAGAAGAGAAGCAATGACAATGTATTCTGGAACACGTTTAAGGGGCAGGAGTAAAACGACATTTCACTTATGTAGCACCGATTTTGTACATTATTCAGCACTAATTTACGCACATTCATCATTCCATTCTAACAAGTTCACCTGGCGTATTAGTCTTTATTTTTTTTACTTATGTCCCATTTCTTTTTCATTCTAATCGGATAGTAATTGGCCAGGTCCTAGCATCTATATCAAAGTAATTTTACTGTTTTAGTCGATAACTAGACCGCTGAGATCTATAAGACAAAAATAAATGGTATGCAATCCAAGTTCTAAATATGTTGTTGATTCTATCTACTGTAATAACATTTTTTACAGTATCTCAATTTCAACATTGAGGGACTGATCATTAGTTAGGCAGATAGGGTAATCCGTCACAAACATAAATGCATGATATCGTCTGGCACGCAAAGTAAGGTGATCGGGATATCCCTCACGTTTGAGAATGAGTACCCATCCACCAAACTGATTGGCAACAATTATTTAGGTCCATTAGTGAAGATATGTCCAAAGTGTTACTAAGCCCCATTATTGAAAGTTTACGTTTAAACCTCTGTGAGAAAATCATTGAGTCATCATCAAAACAAAAACATAATTGTAAGGAATTGGAGACAAATAAAATAAAAAGAGAGAAGGATGGAATAGGCAGGTGCGGCAACATAAATACACACATTTGTCTCCCAATTAAAAATAAGGGTAACTTACGTGGTTTAAAAGCACAAGATGAGTCCCCATAAAATCAGTCTACTAAGAAAACAAGGCTAAATATGAGGATTCAGGAGATAAAAAAGTAAATAAATTATGCATTTTTATAAGATTCTACACGCTTACCAGGTGAGGGACTGATTCCACATAAAATTATTAATTTCGGGCAGTGTTTTATAATTGTATAGGAGCTTTGAAATACGTATTTAAAAATTGAGCAACACAAAGGCTTACTGAGCGAAAATATAAGTATGACAGTAAACACTCAAGAACAAGACATAAATGAACCAACATTCAAAATACTGAAGGCACACTCTATCATTCTTGCCATACGTCTAAAAAGTACATGTTGAGCTGCAAATGCTTGCAACCCAATCTAGCATAATGGTGGCAGCGATGTTCTCCGTAGTCTGTCAAGAACATGATACACAATGCACATTGAAAAACGTGTTTTTTTTTTTTTTAATGGCTGCCACATAAGAATAAGTGGGATAATGAGAGACCTGAAAAGTAGACCAAAAAGAAGAGGAATATATAGAGTATAATAAATTGAATAAAGAGCATGAAAATACATTTTGAAAAAATGTAAGTCTTACATTGAATCCGACTCTGGTATTAAGAAGTGGATTGCCATGCTTTTTGAGGTGACTGTCCTATATGTAAAAAAATACTGAGATGTATCTCCAATGAAAATTTCTGCTTGAAGGAAGGTTGGCCATATTTCAGGGAATTAGTGTTCATTGTGAACTCACACATGGGCCATTTCCTACCCTTATGATGTCAGTGTATGATAGGAAGCCCCCAGAGGCTAACAGATATCTTTCTCTGGGAAGTTAGCCTAGTTTGCCCCAAGTGATTCTTCATAATGCTGCTTCTTTTATATCGAAGGATGGCGTAAGTTGATGCCTCTGTTATCTACTAATAGTACATGCAAATGTTTTAATGCATTTGACAAGTTGGGTAGAAATCAGATTACATGTTCACACACAAATTAGACATTTCTTGGAGTTGGTGTAGTGCAAGCAAGGATTCTCTAGAGCAATATTAAGCTCTTTTAATGGGTTGTTTAATCACACGTTGGTTTAAGCAGACATCCAGAGAGACTTTGAAGAACTATTTGTAGCTTCCACTTGGAAAATATAACCTCATATAGAGACAACGTAAAGTGCTACAATTAAAAACCTCCTGGCATGTAAATGCATACTTTCCTACTTCCTCTCATGTGACACTTTCTACACAGACCTAGAAAATTACATTCTTTGCACATTTTGCTTTCTTAAATCATGTAGAGGTCTGTGGATCAGCAACCTGGAGCGTGGGTATTTGTAACATCACCTCTCCAGAATCCACATGTCTAGACTTGGCATTTTCACTGAAAGTTATACCACTAACATAGTGAGAGCCAGTTTGGCAATAATATATTGACTACAAAACAGCAGCTCACTTGGAAGTTTTGTGTTCCAAAGACAAACTCTTACTATGGTAGGGATTAACTTTAAAAAACAAAAATGGACACTGTTCCTGATGCACTGGGAGTATTCTTCCAACATTCTTGAGTTATTCTAGCATTTTTATACCAGGAACCATCATAGTCTGCATGATAGTCCCAGTCAACTATAGTATGAAAATAATGTTAGAGTGACAGGACTTATTAGGACCTTCCCTTCAACACCATTCTCCTCGGCAGATGAGAGGGATGATGTTTCCAATAGTAGTACAATTTATGGCTCTGACATGATCACAAGTTTTCACCCACCTTTAAATATGGCAGAGGAACCTATGATTTTACAGGCAGGACATCATACATCATTAAGGGATGTCCTTAGTCTGCCCAGCCATATATGAAACCCTATATTTTGTGATTTTTCATAAAGGGAAAATACAGCTGGAATATGACCTCACTGCACCAAAAAATGATGCTTAATTTGACATTTACCCTATTATGTTCTGAAAGATAGATATATGATAAGCATGCTTTAAGTATCCAACACAAATAATGAAACATTAATTATACCCATAGACAAATATATTAAGGACATCTAAAAAACATCCAGTTCAGTTCAGTAGATTTAATTAATTCCCACAATTGTATAATATTTTATGATGTTATACAGATTTATGAGTTTCCTGGGCTACAGTTGATGTCTTTATTTTTGCACGGTATTCTTTCAAAGAAATCCTTGGGCATTATGAGACTGAGCTCTTTGATCTTCACCCTTGTGTTTTCGCAAATTAGAGAAAAGCCACAAACAATGTTTAGCTGATGTAGAAGTACTTATTCTGCTGTCTGGGTTGTGTTTTTCTTGGTTTTAGGATTCAGCAGTATTACTTGTAGACAGTAGGTCTCGGTAGGTAACTGTGGTATACAGTTGCATTTTGCTGCAATGGACGTTGAACAATCTTTGTTGTTTTCCTTTCTCTTTTTCCCTCTAAGTTTAGGTCTTTAGCTAACTTTCTAAAACTATGGATGTTACAAATATCCTAAACCTTGTCTTTGCAACCATTTCAAAGCCAATTTACAAAGTAAAATGAACATAGATATGCACATAGATGCTCTGCTGATAAACCTCAATAGAAAAACACGAGCAGATTAAGCCCCGGTTAAAAATAATAAAACCCTAAGCCTCACATTTGTGTATCTAGCCAATTTCATAATCACAAGGGATCACTCGGTTGTCGGAGCCAAACCAATCTCTCTGTTGAGCAGAGGGAGGGACATTTGGACAAATGCACCAATAAAAAGGAAGCATGTATGACAAGCACAACAAAGAAAGAATGGCAATAGTGGGCGTGGTTAAAAGCCCATTGATTGAATACAGCATGTCTTACAGACAGTGCATGTACGCTGCATAGGCTTGACCTAAAAATTAAAAGAAAGTTCTAATTTTCCTTATTTAAACTGCAGCTGTCATTATGCTTGATAACATGCCTTTCATTTTGACTGCTGGCTATGGTAGGAGACAATATAATGTCACAACTCATCCACAATAAGGGGGTCATTCTGACCCCGGCCAGGGTTGGAGGGAGCACCGCCAACAGGCTGGCGGTGCTCCACAGGGTATTCTGACCGCGGCGGTTCAGCCGCGGCCAGATAGGGAAAAACGGCGGTCTCCCGCCGGTTTTCCGCTGCCCTGGGAATCCCCCATGGCGGCGCAGCTTGCTGCGCCGCCATGGGGGATTCTGACACCCCATACCGCCATCCTGTTCCTGGCGGTTCGCCCGCCAGGAACAGGATGGCAGTATGGGGTGTCGTGGGGCCCCCGTAAGAGGGCCCCACTTTGTATTTCAGTGTCTGCCTTGCAGACACTGAAATACGCGACGGGTGCCACTGCACCCGTCGCACCTTCCCACTCCGCCGGCTCAATTCTGAGCCGGCGTCCACGTGGGAAGGATGATTTGCACTGGGCTGGCGGGCGGCCTTTTGGCGGTCGCCCGCCAGCCCAGTGCAAATCCCAAAATACCCTCAGCGGTCTTTCGACCGCGGAGCGGTATTTTGGAGGGGGGTACTCTGGCGGGCGGCCTCCGCCGCCCGCCAGGGTGAGAATCACCCCCTAAGTTATTACAGTTGGGCAGCTACATCATTTTCTTATTACAGTTCACTAGAAATGTTACAACTCAACTGTAAGAAGGAAATTATAGTCAGGCTTTTACACAGAGATGGCAGGCTTCCATGAATTATGTGCTGTTTTACGGACCTGGCCCTTTCTGCAGGGACATCCCCAATCTTTTTGCCTCCTTCCTCCTATTTTTTCTGACAAGTTTTGTTGGGTTTAGGACTCTTGGCACTTTACCACTACTAACCAGTGCTGAAGTGCATGTGCTTTCCTTTCTAAACATTGTAACAAGGGTGTATCTCCAATTGGTGTATTTACATTGTTTGTAATCCCTTGTAAAGATATATACCATATACACGGGGCCTGTAAATTAAATGCTTCTAGTGGGCCTAAAGCGCTGATTTTGTAATCCCACTTGAGTAACCCTGTAAATATGTCTCAGGTCTGCCACTGCAGGGCCTGTGTGTGCAGTTTCACTGCCACTTTGACTTGGCATTTCCAACCTCGTACTGAGCCTTAAACTCCATTTTTATTACATATAAGTCACCCTTACTGTAGGCCCTATGTAGCCAAATGGCAGGGTGCCATGTAAGTAAAAGGCAGGGCATGCACTTTTAAGTTTTACATGTCCTGGCAAAGAAAAACTGCCAAAGTCATTTTTCGTTACTGTGAGGACTACTCCTTTCATAGGCCAGCATTGAACATTCCTTAACATTCTTTTAAGGTGTAACTCCTGCTCAGAAAGGAGCAGCAATACCATGTTTCATATTATTGGAATATTAATAATAAATCTGCTTTACTAGTGAAGTCGGATTTATTATTATTGTTTTAGAAATTCCACTTTTAAAAAGTAGGCATTTCACTGCTCTCACTGCTCTGTGTGCCTGACAGCCATTCTCCAATACAAGTCTGGACTGGTCTGGGTGACAACTACATTTGTGCATTCCCTCCAGACAGCCACAACACAAGACAGTCAACTGCATCTGCACTCATCTGCATACTGATGGTTCTTCCTGGGCAGGGAGGATGGGATGGGCTGACACTTATACTTCGAAGGTTAATGGCCTGAGCTCCACACAAAGGTCTGATTACCCCCAACTGATAGTCTGGAGCCAGGGCTGTGATGAAAGGGGAACATGTGCACTTCAAGGAGCTGCTTTGGAGTCACCCCTACTTCAAAGGCCCTTTTGGGTATGAGTACAGGGGCTCTGACCTCCTGAAATCAGATCACTACTGGACTTGGGAAGTACCCTGCTGGAGTAAAGGCTGCTGTGCTGTAAGGATTGCCACTCCACCTGGACTGATGATTGTTCCAAGGAATAACTTCTCTGCTTTGCTGAGCTACCCTGCTAACTGCTGATCTCTGCCCTTCTAAGGACAATGACTGGACCCATCCTGCTGAGCCAGCGTGACTCTGTTAGCGCATCTGACCTTAATAAGTAAACTTACAAGGGGACGCGAATAGGTTGATGAACCTTTTTACTCGCAATTAAGATGTTCTTACCATAAATCCAGTATATGGAAATCAATAATCAATAACCAATACATAATATCAATAATCAGCAATAATAAATAACAGTAATAATCAGTAATTGGCACACACCATCACCTTTTAGTCATGAATAACCACACCTTTTAGTAAAAGTTAGAATATTTATTTCCCTATATTAACAATGCTAAGGTCATGAAGATTAATCTCAATATCAAATGAAACACATACAGAAACAACCGTGGCTGTCCAAGGCGGCAGAAGAAACGTAATCTAATCAAAGCTTGAACTATGACACATTCTAAGGTTATGGTGCAAATTAATAACAAAATCAACTGTGACAAAGTGATTACATGCATTCACATTCAGCAGAGAAATTCATTAGCACAATTTCCTTAGTGAGGATCCTTAACTAACATCAGATTAGCATCTGCATGTTGGGCTTCATGCAAACAAATTTAGTAACATGTATTTGGAAAACATCTTACTATGGCTCCATCAGAGCTGTGCAGTTGCTACCCAGAAAGGAAAAGCAACTATGCATGAAGATCAATATTCGAATTCATAATACCTATCCTCAGTGTGGATCATCAATCAGAGTCAGTCATCATCCTCAGGACATCAGTCGATTAGCAAGGCATCAGGATTCAGCATCAAAGTTCAGAAAACGCAAAGTCTTTAAGCATTAAAGTTAAGCACGTCTCTTGTCAAGATGCAAAAAAAAATATTGACCTTTTGGCCAGCAAGAAAATGGACAATGACAGTGTCTTCTCTCACTGCAGTCTCGTTAAATCAAAACCAGTAAAATATTTCCCAAATCTCTATTGGTCAATTAATCATATGTTCACACTTTGCCCAATAAGACTAAAACTCAAAATCTCTGAATTCTACTTTTAATCCGTTCACATGTTGTTGATTGGTTGTCCTGCAATGGCCTCATCATCCGGCTTGTCAGGTAACAATATTGTTGGAGCTTCTACTCCAGTCAGTATCTCCATTCTTCTCCTCCTGAGAAAGTCAGTCTCACACATATTACACACAAAATGTTACATTAGCAAAAACAGCATCTTCTAGCAGGCGGTTCTCCAGAGACACTTTCAGTTATGAGCACATTTAAACAATGCAAATGGAAAATCACAATTTAACTCTCTTTGACAGCCATTTATTAAACATTAAGAAATACAGCTTTGACATGAGGCCTGGCACCTAGGCAAAGACCTTCATTAAGTTAAGTCCTACAATTAATAGAGCTAATATATAATGCACAACCTTTAATCTGACATATTAGTACTTTAGTCAAATACATATTCAACATTTCACAGCATTAGAATATTAATAGGTACACTTTGTGAACATTGGCGGCCACTCATCATAATCACATTTTCAAATGCACACATTATTTTTCAACATTATTATTTTCTATACAAACCCATTATTCAGAATACTTGAACACTTATTCATAATTTTTATTAGAACACCCGTGCTAGCAACTCCAATGACTTGCTGGCTTGCCCCATTGCCCCCTTCAGTCCCAGGGACAGCAAAGACTTCTTGTAACTCTCCTCGTGCTACTGGACTCTGCCATCTGTGAGTCCTACCCTTTCCTGAGGTGTCATGTCTCAAGTCCTGGGCCTCACAAGTGGGTTCTGCAGCTGATTCCTTCAAAACCAACGCATCGCCTTGAGTGTTTGTAGAATTTCACTGCATCTCCCTTCAACACACATGCAGAGTCTGCTCGACAACATTCGATTCACAACCTTCACGGCTCGATGATGATGCATTGCATTGACTTCAACGGAGCTCAACAATGACACAGAACCTGCATTGCGCAGCTCGACGATGAGGCAGTGGATTCTCAACGTCGACCAAAGCTCTATCCAAGATTCTTTGTTAGCGGGACCTGCCTGGGTCCTGTAGCCGGCCTTCCCTCCATCTCTGTCGGCTTTGATTTGGTTTAGATTTGAACAAGTCGTTCACAATCTCATGTGACCTTTTGACTGCTAGTGACTTTTAGGCACTATTTCACATCTGGTATTTGAAAATCAATATCTGGAGTTCTACTGGTCGTATTTTTGTCATTTTGGTCCTGTTTTATTCAGATAAATATTCTCTCTTTTTTAAACCCATGCAGAGTTGTTTGTGGTGTTTTATTGTGTTGCTCTGTATGTGTGTGTGCTGCACAAATACTTCACACATTGTCTCTTAAGTTAAACTTGCCTGCTCTGCGCCAAGCTTCCAAAGGGTGGGCACAGGTTAATGTAAAGTGTTTATTTGACTTACCATGACTAGAATTGTGATCCCTACTTGGGCAGGGTGCATAACCCTACCAACTAGAGACCCACTTTCTAGCATCAGGATACAAGGGGTCACATTTGTGCAGCTAGGTAAAACATTCTGCAAATATTGACACAATTAAGAGATCTGTTTCCCTGTGAAAAGTAATTGTCACTGCTATCTATGACGCAATTAAGCATGTTCTTCTCATGTCACTTTTACTGTAATATTCCCAGGAACCTGGATTTGGCCTTTGCTATGTAGTAATACATTTGTGAATGCGTGTTTATTACTACAGTTGCTCTAAGTATCATGTGTTATTGTTCTACATTTATTTTTAATCCCAGTGCATAAACATATGAATTTCCTTTTCGGAAGCCATTGCTCCTTCTGTAGCCTTTTAGTAAGCAACGTGTTCAGTACTTAATGATACCTTTTAAGTTATTCCGGCAGTGTTTATTTCATTTAACTCCTGTTCCTGCATATATGGTGTTGTTCCAGAATGCAGTGCTGGTTGAATAGCTTTATGTAGTCCCAAATTTGACCATAGCGCAATGTAATGAGGAAATCCAGTTTGAAGCGTTTTCGAGACAGGCCATGTTGTCATCATTGCCTCACCGTGGAGAACAAAACTGACATCACAGATGAATAACAAACTTGCACACCAGCATGTGTAGCGGCCGTAATGGCTCCAGATTATGGCCTTTATTATTTGTAAGTGGTTTCTCTGCCAAGAGAAAGAGCACGAGGGAACAGATCTGAGCTTCGTGGCTCTCATGCCTCCTGTGGGAGAAGATATCAGTAACCATCCAGTTTGACTCCTACGTCGAGGCAGGTCATTTCAGCTCAACACGCTTCCCCCGCACTACTCCGATTGCCTGATAACAACTGCGAATGAAATAGATTGGCTGCACAGTGCAACCGATAAGGAAGAGAATTCTTCGGAGAGAATGTAGTGCTTGTCAGCATCGTGTAATAGCGAGCAAACCGTCCAGGTATTCCTTGTGAGCTCTTTTGTTTTTTATTCTGATCCATTTACTGTCTTCGTGGTTTTTGGCTGGGGCTATGCAAGCCTGCTGTGCGCCTAGAGTCGGGTAATTAGCTTAGTGTTTTAAAGTGCAAGTCATGGAAATTACTGTGTATTCTGTATATTGAAGCATTAGAATGTGCATATTATTTCTTGTGAATTTGCAAAAAGCACACAATTACGCAAAATTATGCCTTTAGCATAAAATATGGTTTGCTTTTACGGCAGCAGACTTTTTGTGCTATGAGGAAACACTTTGCATAAAAAAGTCATGCAAGATAATGGCAAAGACACATTAAAAAAGAAAGAACAATTCTCAAAAATATGCCCATTTTCAGTAATGAGAAGTTTCGGGAATTTATGTGGAGTAAATAAAATTTTACCCTTGCCTAGCCTCTATTCCAGTAACTAAAATGGAAGGTACATCTCCCTTTCGTCTAGTATTCCATACGAGCAATGCCAAACTGACCGTGCCGCGGGCATCGGGCATTTCCCGAGAAGGCTGGAATGGTGAAGGCTACTTCAGTTACTGGGGGCGTTTTTATTAGTTGTGCAGCAGTTTAAACTGCAGCGTTCCAACAGTTTTCAGTCAACAAAAGTGCCAAGATAACTCTGGTGATTAAAGCATCTGCTGGAGAGAGATCAGAGTTTGTCTAGAGGCAGTTTTGACTCATCGAAGGTAGTGCATAGGGTTAATATGCCTGCTGCAAATAGCCTGCACTATGCAGATCATTGAACAGTATTCTGTATGCAGTGCTCAATGAAAAACTGTTTGTGTCAGAGAGATCCTTTTGTTAGTCTGCAGTTCACAATTATAATCTAGCACAATTAGCTATAAACTGTCATCAAGAGCTACATGCAATCTGCATGGAACAGGTTGGAAATGTGTTTAATTATCGTAATTTTGCTAAAAAGGATTTGAATAGGTAGAGATACATTGTTATTAGTAAAATCAACCCTAACTAGTGTGTTATGTTCTGAATCCTGAATTTATGCTTCTCCAGACCAAACACTCTTAAAAATGTCTACCAGTACGGATGATGTGAATCCTACACCTTACCTTGTGAATCATACCCTTTGCGTTATGTAACATTGTCTATACTCTAACACATGTATTGTTAATGTTCTCTGTATGTGTGTTAGATGTAAATTACTGCAACTCCCTACACTAGTAAGAAAGGTGCTATAAAACAATGAAATACATGTGGGAGAGGGCTATGGAGAGATGAGAGGCACTGTTAGAGGATGATGGTGAGGAAATTATAGAGACACAATAAAGATGGCTGCATCCTGATGCACTGTAAGCACATGATTTGCCATGCTTTAAAAAGTAAAACAATTAAATATATAATGAAAAATGTGTTGGAGTATGCCCCTTTTTTCTATTCTTCCCCAAATTTTCGTGGTGGGGCGAACCCCACAATTTCCACTGTACTGGTCAGGCTCGCTTGCTATGCACCCTATGAGGGCGGATCTGACCATATTTGCCAGGTTTGCTTTGGGGTCCCAGTCCAGCCCTGCATACAAGGAATAACATTAAGTTTTGAAGGAGTAACACCTGAAATTATAGCACTTAGAGACCTCAGTGCCTCAAACTACTACACAAAATCAAACTCAAATGATATGGCTCCACTATCTATGTTTGTGTCATTTAGGTTCTTGTACAGAGCAGTTGGGCTGAGCTGTCTGGAAACGAACAGGAAAAGACTGCTCAGCTGTGGGTTTATACAACATTTGGATTGGCTCTATATAAGGTGACGACTGCACATCTGAAGTCTATTTGTTATTTAAAACAAATCCAGGACCACACACATTTGAGGTTTATCTGCACGAGGAGACCACTTCAACTCATTCATTGATTTGAAATCTATGTGACATTTTAAATTCCAAATGAATTCAGGAAACAAATGATTTTCGTACTCTGAATTAATTCTTGTGGGTCGATTAAGAGTCAACTCAAAGTTACTTTTTTCACCATGTGTGATTAACATGTTCTTCTTTAAAACTTTAACTAGCAGGACAGAGCGCAAAGAAGCCAAAGGCTTTCACTAACGCAACTGCAAAAATACTTCAGTAGACTGGTCAAGGAGGCCTGCTTTATTTGAATCCTTAAAGTATATTTGCCTCAAGCTTGGATAGCACGCAATGTGCAGAAGATGTACTCTTTGAGAGGTTCTGAGGCTGTGCAAGGAATAAAGAAGTCAATAAGCACACAGTAGGTAGAATAATAACGTTCCGATCAAGCTCACATAGTAGAACAATTAACTGTACTTAAAATGTATTCATAAGAGGAAAATGATTAATTAGGGGAACCAATTTTTTAACTATTGAGCTGTCTGACCCCTTATAGGGGGCACCAAGGGCGGGCAAAAGCTACTGAGCCCCAACCATTGTTGCAGACGATATTTGTGGCATTGTAAATCAGGCCAAGTACAACCTTCCTGTCCCCCCTTTGTTCTTGTTTTTCCAACTTTGAAACCACTTGTCTTTTTGCCTTTGACCTCCCTTGGACTCGTGGGACTTGCCCTTGCCCTTATCCTTTTGTTTGCCATCAGCCTGTTAAGATTTGCTCTCTCCTTTTGCCTTGCTCAAACCCCTCGCTGACCATGTTAGCTAAACATTTGTCAGCCAGCACTACAAGTTTCTCTGAATCCTTCACTGACAAGTCTGGCAGATATTGCTTAAGTGAGGTAGAGTCGGTCTGTCACCAACAATTCATATGAAAAAGCACATGCATTCTCCCAATGACTGTTGTTACTTCTGTGGGCAAGTGACGGATAAGAATGGTAGTCTTGGATACATCTTTCAAAGCCTACACTCTAAACATAATGTCATAACTCACAAACCATTTCTAAATATGTTTGTAAACTTTACAAGTATTCCTGCAGAGTTGAAAGTGGGACAATCTTTCAGAGATGTAGCTGTTTCAAATGCAATTCTGAGCTTTTCCTTTTCTAAGAATATCCTGTTTCTTTCTAATTCTCTGTCTTTCTCTTTTTCTCATTCCTCCCTTTCCCCTTTTCTTTTCTCTTGGGCCCATTCCTCCTGTTTCTCCCTCCTCTTTGTCTGTTTCCTGGTGAGCTAATCTCTACTTCCATTCTGACACCCTTGCCTTCTTCTTTTCCTTAGCCTCAGCTTTTTGGAGAGACACCTGCAAGTTCTGGGCCGCAACCAGACTTAACTCACCCAGGAGAATGTCTCCTGGAGTTGGTGTCAGTGGTATCCTTGAATTGTTGTGCGGGGTAGAGGGGGAAAGTGACTACCCCTGGTAAACTTTGGAAAGCAAATGTGGGGATCCATTTGGGATGTGTTTGGACGAGACTTGTTCCAAGGGGCTAAGGGAGCCTGACAATACAGGTCTCACTTCCTGGCCACAATGACAAGAGCCCATCACAATTTTTCCCTACCATGGCATTTCTCTAACCCGCCCTTAACAACACTGTTAGAAATGGGGTTTTTGGTTGGCAGTCAGGTTGCCCTCTGTCCAAGCAAGAACCCTCACTCTAGTCAGGGTAAGTCACACACAATCCAAAATCAGCATGTGCCCACCCTCTGGTAGCTTGGCACGAGCAGTCAGGCTTAACTTAGAAGGCAATGTGTAAAGCATTTGTGCAATAAATCATACAATACCATAATATAACACCACAAAAATACACCACACATTGTTTAGAAAAATATATAATATTTATCTGGGTATTTGCAGGTCAAAACTATCAAAGTTGCAATATGAATTTGTAAAGATATCACTGGAAAGTGATATAAAGTGACTTAAGTCTTTAAAAAGCAAACAAAGTCTCTTTCAAGCACAAAGTACCTGGTTTCTGGTGGGAAATCTCCGCAGAGGGCTGCAGAAGAGGAGATGCGTGGAAAAATGGTGTGTGCGTCGGTTACGCCCCTTCACACACAGACTTGCGTTGTTATTTTTCACGCGGGGAGACGTGCGTCGTTCTACAGGAGGAAAAATGGTGTGTGCGTCGGTTGCGCCCCTTCACACACGGACTTGCGTCGTTATTTTTCACTCGGGGGAAGACGTGCGTCGTTTTCCGGCACGCGGACCGTCTCCTATGGTTCGCGAAGACTACCAGATGTCCCGGGTCTGTGCGAGGATTCTCCTGCTTGTTTTCCAGCTGCGCGTCGTTCCGCGGGGCTGTGCGTCGAAATTTCACTCTCACGGCAGGCGTCACGTCGTTTTCTCCTTGGAAGTCGGGCGGCGTTGTCCTTGCGAGGCCGTGCGTCGAAGTTCCGGTCGTCCCAAAGGCGTCGCGTCGATCAGCGTCGGTGTGCGGCATTTTTCTCGCTGCGGAACAAGCTGTGCGTCGAAAATTTCAGGGCACGAAGCGTCCAAGCAAAAGAGAGAAGTCTTTTTGGTCCTGAGACTTCAGGGAACAGGAGGCAAGCTCTATCCAAGCCCTTGGAGAGCACTCTTACAGCCAGTCAAGAGTTCAGCAAGGCAGCAGGCCAACAGCAAGGCAGCAGTCCTTTGTAGAAAAGCAGACAGGTGAGTCCTTTGAGCAGCCAGGCAGTTCTTCTTGGCAGGATGTAGTTTCTGGTTCAGGTTTCTTCTCCAGCAAGAGTCTGATGAGGTAGGGCAGAGGCCCTGTTTTATACTAAATTGTGCCATTGAAGTGGGGGTGACTTCAAAGAGTGTCTAAGAAATGCACCAAGCCCCCTTTCAGTTCAATCCTGTCTGCCAGAGTCCCAGGAGGGGGTGTGGCAGTCCTTTGTGTGAGGGCAGGCCCTCCACCCTCCCAGCCTAGGAAGACCCATTCAAAATGCAGATGTATGCAAGTGAGGCTGAGTACCCTGTGTTTGTGGTGTGTCTGAGTGAATGCACAAGGAGCTGTCAACTAAACCTAGCCAGACGTGGATTGAAGGGCACAGAAAGATTTAAGTGCAAAGAAATGCTCACTTTCTAAAAGTGGCATTTCTAGAATAGTAATATTAAATCCGACTTCACCAGTCAGCAGGATTTTATATTACCATTCTGGCCATACTAAATATGACCTTCCTGCTCCTTTCAGATCAGCAGCTGCCACTTCAACAGTGTATGAGGGCAGCCCCAATGTTAGCCTATGAAGGGAGCATGCCTCACAGTAGTGTAAAAACGAATTTAGGAGTTTTACACTACCAGAACATATAACTACACAGGTACATGTCCTGCCTTTTACCCACACCGCACCCTGCTCTAGGGGTTACCTAGGGCACACATTAGGGGTGACTTATATGTAGAAAAAGGGGAGTTCTAGGCTTGGCAAGTACTTTTAAATGCCAAGTCGCAGTGACAGTGAAACTGCACACACAAGCCTTGCAATGGCAGGCCTGAGACAAGGTTAAGGGGCTACTGAAGTGGGTGGCACAACCAGTGCTGCAGGCCCACTAGTAGCATTTAATCTACAGGCCCTAGGCACATATAGTGCACTCTACTAGGGACTTATAAGTAAATTAAATAGCCAGTCATGGATAAACCAATTAATAGTACAATTTACACAGAGAGCATATGCACTTTAGCACTGGTTAGCAGTGGTAAAGTGCCCAGAGGTCAAAAGCCAACAACAACCGGTCAGAAAAAATAGGAGGAAGGAGGTAAAAAGTTTGGGGATGACCCTGTCAAAAAGCCAGGTACAACATGACCCCCTACCAGCCTAAAGCCAGGGGAGAACAATCACTATCCTGATGTACTTCCCTGTTTGAGGCGACAGAACAAGGACCCAGGCCCACAACAGCAGGGGCATGCTCCAGTTCTTCGCCTTCCTGACTCCAGTTGGATCCCTCTGTCCATACTCTCAGGGCCCACTAAGCCCATCCATGGGGAACCTTTCTCCTTCGCTGCGGATCCCATCCGTGCAGCACCTAACCTTACTTTGCTCACAGATGTATCCCAGGAGCAGGATAGTACCATCAGGACTAACACAGTGGTGTTGCCCACTCTACCCTCGGGGTGTGACACTTGTCCCCTCCCCAGGGATAACTCTGTCCACCCGGACAGCAAGCCACAGTGGTTACTGACAACTGCCAGGGATGAGAGCCAGGCCCCAGGTCTCTCAAAGCTCTCCCACCACTGTGGTTGTGGAGAGTGGGGGGCGGTAGCCCCAGGTGCTGGGCACCCCTTAACCACTCTCCCTTCCACCAGGTCAGGGATGACAGCCTGAACCTGGTCCTCCCCTCTGGGGCTCTGTACCCTCCCTCCTGGAGCGGTACCCCCAGAGTCCAACATGGTCAGGGTGCTTATAGAAGTCGCCATGTACCATTCCTCCACCAGTGCAGGGCTGTTAACCTGCAACTGGCCCTCCAACCTGGGGTCTGTACCTTCAGGTTGGATTAGGGCCCGGGGTGAGGCTTCCCTCCCCCTGCCCTCCCTTCTGGAGTCCAGCACCCTCCAACTAGGAGTGGCCTCCTCAGAAGACAACATGGTAGGGGCACTGTTATCAGTAGCCCCTCCCTCCAGGTCCGGGGGGACACACTGAATCTGGTCTTCCAGCCCAGGGTCTGTACCCTCAGACTGGATCACTGCCTGGCAAACCAGGACTTCCTGGGGGGCACGTCTACCCCCCGCCAGGTCAGAGTTTAACCTCTGAACCTGGGTATCCAACCCAGAGTCACCACCCTGAGGTTGAACCATTGCCTGGCATACCAGGACTTTCTGGGGGGCACACCTACCCCCCCACCAGGTCAGAGTTTAACCTCTGAACCTGGTTAGCCAACCCAGAGTCACCACCCTGAGGTTAAACCATTGCCTGGCATACCAGGACTTTCTGGGGGGCACACCTACCTCCCACCAGGTCAGAGTTTAACCTCTGAACCCAGTTATCCAACACAGAGTCACCACCCTGAGGTTGAATCTTTGCCTGGCATGCCAGGACTTCCTGGGGGGCACTCTCACTCCCCACAAGGGACACACCATCCCCAAGGGCCACACAAGAGGCTGGTTGGCGCAGGTCTCCCGACCTCTGCCCATCCGGCAGAGTCTGGGTTTCCCCCAAACCAGAAACGGTTTCACCTGGGTCATTCCTGGGGGGCTCTGCTCTCAGAGCTGACCCCTGACTCTCAAGGTCCTCCACTTGGTTCTGCAACCCCCTCTCAACCCTATGTCTGGACTTCTGCACCCCATCACTAGGAGTGGTACTGCCAGTGACCAGAACTGTTGGGATGCTGGCTACAGTCACCCCCCCCAAGTTCTTCTGACACTGCGGGGCTTCCCTCAAAAGGTGGCCCTACGGTACAGGCTAGGCTTCCCTCCTGGTGTTCCCTCATGGAACCCTCTAGGACCTGTGACCTACCTGGGACACTATAATCCTCTCCCACCTCACTTGGTTGGGAACCACCTAGACCACTCCCTTCAGGAGCACCCCCAAATGCCTCTTCAGACTCTCTGGTTCTCACCCAGAAGTCTGCCTCCATTATAAGTTCCCTGGGGTCAGAGAACTCACACTCCACCTGGTGTTGGCGTAGCTCTGGAAAATAAGGACCAGACATATGCTCTCCAGCAATTACATCACTCTGCCATTCACATGTATTAACCACAGTAACATTCACCCAACCACCCAGTAACTCAGCCTTGGAAAAGCACTCTACATCACCCTCCTGAGACTGGTGAGACAGTATTTGCCTGTCCCTGACACTCAACCCATACTCTTCTGGGATGTCTCTACACTCTATATCCAGGACGTCCACCAGGAGGGAACCCTTTTCGCTGTCACTCTCTGCTAGAGTCAGTAAAGTGTCCCTCCCCCCAGTAGGAATATGACTCCCTGTGCCAGTTCCCCAATCCTTCTCAGGGACCCTGTGCATAACGGGAACTACCTCATACCCTTGAACCACCTGGGGTGTGTCAACTCCCTTCTTCAAGTTGGGCACCACATCTCTGGGCTTGTGCCCTTCTTCAGCAGTACTGGATGCAAGATTTTTGCTGCCACCATCTGAACTGGACTCAGCCCTTCCGGCCTCCAGTTTCAGCTCTTCACAGCTCAGCTCTTGAGCTGCAGTCCTTTCTTCTTCTAGGGCTAAGAGTCTTGCTGCCTCAGCCCTTTCAAGCTGCTCATCTAGCTCTTCCATCCACCGCTCTTGAGCTAGGAGCCATTCATCTCTCACTGGTTCTCTTTCCTCATCTGAGTAGTCTTCCTCCTCATTTGAGCAGTCCCCCTCCTCATCTGAGGGGTACTTAGTCATTTGTTTTTTTTCCGCCTCTATCTCTGCCCATCTTTCTTCCCCCCAGACTATGTAGGCATGTAGCATTTCCATCTTAGTAGATCTCCTTGATACAGGAAGGCCCCATTTTCTGCAAACCTCCTTAGGTCAGCCTTAGTGAGGTGGTCAGTAGGCACAAAGAGTGAGTAGGTAAGCAATCTCATTGCTGATAAGGTCTTACCGGCAAAAACCAAAACCCAAAGTCCAAAATATCAATAGTATATCCAGGAGGACATCAGAGAACCAAAAGCAAAAAGATGAAAAATCAAGTTGTCCTTCAACTGTGGGTAGGTAGTGAAATACTTAGCTACTGTATGTCACTGCACAAACACAAATCCTATCCTCACCGCTGATCACCAATGTTAGAAATGGGGTTTTTGGTTGGCAGTCAGGTTGCCCTCTCTCCAAGCAAGAACCCTCACTCTAGTCAGGGTAAGTCACACACAATCCAAAATCTGCCTGTGCCCACCCTCTGGTAGCTTGGCACGAGCAGTCAGGCTTAACTTAGAAGGCAATGTGTAAAGCATTTGTGCAATAAATCATACAATACCATAATATAACACCACAAAAATACACCACACAGTGTTTAGAAAAATATATAATATTTATCTGGGTATTTGCAGGTCAAAACGATCAAAGTTGCAATATGAATTTGTAAAGATATCACTGGAAAGTGATATAAAGTGTCTTAAGTCTTTAAAAAGCAAACAAAGTCTCTTTCAAGCACAAAGTACCTGGTTTCTGGTGGGAAATCTCCGCAGAGGGCCGCAGAAGAGAAGATGCGTGGAAAAATGGTGTGTGCGTCGGTTACGCCCCTTCACACACAGACTTGCGTTGTTATTTTTCACGCGGGGAGACGTGCGTCGTTCTACAGGAGGAAAAATGGTGTGTGCGTCGGTTGCGCCCCTTCACACACGGACTTGCGTCGTTATTTTTCACTCGGGGGAAGACGTGCGTCGTTTTCCGGCACGCGGACCGTCTCCTATGGTTCGCGGGGACTACCAGATGTCCCGGGTCTGTGCGAGGATTCTCCTGCTTGTTTTCCAGCTGCGCGTCGTTCCGCGGGGCTGTGCGTCGAAATTTCACTCTCACGGCAGGCGTCACGTCGATTTCTCCTTGGAAGTCGGGTGGCGTTGTCCTTGCGAGGCCGTGCGTCGAAGTTCCGGTCGTCCCGAAGGCGTCGCGTCGGTCAGCGTCGGTGTGCGGCGTTTTTCTCGCCGCGGAACAAGCTGTGCGTCGAAAATTTCGGCGCACGAAGCGTCCAAGCGAAAGAGAGAAGTCTTTTTGGTCCTGAGACTTCAGGGAACAGGAGGCAAGCTCTATCCAAGCCCTTGGAGAGCACTCTTACAGCCAGACAAGAGTTCAGCAAGGCAGCAGGCCAACAGCAAGGCAGCAGTCCTTTGTAGAAAAGCAGACAGGTGAGTCCTTTGAGCAGCCAGGCAGTTCTTCTTGGCAGGATGTAGTTTCTGGTTCAGGTTTCTTCTCCAGCAAGTGTCTGATGAGGTAGGGCAGAGGCCCTGTTTTATACTAAATTGTGCCTTTGAAGTGATGGTGACTTCAAAGAGTGTCTAAGAAATGCACCAAGCCCCCTTTCAGTTCAATCCTGTCTGCCAGAGTCCCAGTAGGGGGTGTGGCAGTCCTTTGTGTGAGGGCAGGCCCTCCACCCTCCCAGCCTAGGAAGACCCATTCAAAATGCAGATGTATACAAGTGAGGCTGAGTACCCTGTGTTTGGGGTGTGTCTGAGTGAATGCACAAGGAGCTGCCAACCAAACCTAGCCAGACGTGGATTGAAGGGCACAGAAAGATTTAAGTGCAAAGAAATGCTCACTTTCTAAAAGTGGCATTTCTAGAATAGTAATATTAAATCCGACTTCACCAGTCAGCAGGATTTTATATTACCATTCTGGCCATACTAAATATGACCTTCCTGCTCCTTTAGATCAGCAGCTGCCACTTCAACTGTGTATGAGGGCAGCCCCAATGTTAGCCTATGAAGGGAGCAGGCCTCACAGTAGTGTAAAAACTAATTTAGGAGTTTTACACTACCAGAACATATAACTACACAGGTACATGTCCTGCCTTTTACCCACACCTCACCCTGCTCTAGGGGTTACCTAGTGCACACATTAGGGGTGACTTATATGTAGAAAAAGGGGAGTTCTAGGCTTGGCAAGTACTTTTAAATGCCAAGCCGAAGTGACAGTGAAACTGCACACACAGGCCTTGCAATGGCAGGCCTGAGACAAGGTTAAGGGGCTACTGAAGTGGGTGGCACAACTAGTGCTGCAGGCCCACTAGTAGCATTTAATCTACAGGCCCTAGGCACATATAGTGCACTCTACTAGGGACTTATAAGTAAATTAAATAGCCAATCATGGATAAACCAATCAACAGTACAATTTACACAGAGAGCATATGCACTTTAGCACTGGTTAGCAGTGGTAAAGTGCCCAGAGGTCAAAAGCCAACAACAACCGGTCAGAAAAAATAGGAGGAAGGAGGCAAAAAGTTTGGGGATGACTCTGTCAAAAAGCCAAGTACAACAAACACCTACAAGTTTCTTGTTTCTGGAAGCTCTCAACCCTCTCTCCATACACAAATCTCTAAACTGATACAAGGACAGTTTGTCATGTTCTACTTCCACCAACCTTATCTGCCATTTTATAACGCAGGTAATGCTGTGCTCCAGCTCAACATTTTATTCTGTTCAAGAAAGAAAAACCCAGCACTTGCAGATCTCATACTGCTTGCCACAAACTGTCAGACACTATTCAAGGAGCCAAGGGACAGGCAAAGGCCACTGGGGCTAAATCGTGGAACTTTAGGTCATCTACCACTGATTTCTTACTACGGCTCCTCAAATTGGGCCAAGTAAGCTCTTTCTCCATTTGTCTCTTACGTTGTGCCATTGCACAGTCATAGGCTTCTTAGGTTGGACCAATGGGGGCATAAATTCTGAACTCAGCAGACATCCAATAGACATAGTATTGGCCAGCTCATGGGTAGCCTTTTGAGTAAAGAAGTACTTTATTATTTTACAAATCTTTTCATTGTTTAAGTAGTAAAAACAATACATATACTTTTGGAAACATAGATCAATCAGTAATGTCAGATGTCACAATCTCATTTTATGCATGTTATGAAGATCAAATAACACAAGTAATCTCCTACTATGTTGTGGGATTACTTCCACCATGGGAACCAGATTTTGTATGTTTATATTAGGCAGCTCCTTGCCTTATAAACCATTTCTTCCTTGTCCATATTCTAATTGTAGGGGCTTTATCACTTCTGCCATGATGTGGAATGTCACTTTTGGTCATCAGCAGTCATGCCTCCTGTGACCTCCCACAGCCCACCATTATGCCAGACAAGGCTACGTTAGGATCAAAGTCAAGTGGGTATCCCAGCGCCCTCCATGTTGCCTAATGTACCTTTGTCCAGGATGCAGTGTGCAGAAAGAAATACATTATTGTTACTCAGTACTATAGAACTCAATTAGGGGACTGCAATAAATGGTTAAAATCCAAACTGATACTAGGGATGACATCCTAGTACCCACCCCCGCTGACAGTGTCCCCAATATTTGTGATTCTTGGCATTTAATTGGAAAACTGCCTTGGCTGAGCACAGGTACAGTTACTCACCCTCAATGTGTATATTTGGCAACAGTTCAGTTTGCATTTCATTCTGTGCTATTAGCATCGAAAAAAATCTTTGCTCTTGCAGCAACCTTTCAACCTCCTTCTCAGTTTCTTATTCACACATGCTTTGCAGCTCATCAGTTCAACTGTCAACTGCCTTCTGTAGTTGGAATAGTGTTGGGTGTGGAGCAGACACATGAAGCAGTCCCAATGAGATGTGGTCTTGGAAGCTGTTGAGCCACAGCGGCAGCATCGCTAGCAATGTCACGACTTCAGGAATCTCATAGCAGTCTCTTCCTCTGGCAGCTTCCCATCTTCTGTAGTTGCAATCTCCCAGGCCTGGAATGAGGGTGATAATGGTTCATCAGGTGTGACCTCTTCCTTAATGTCGACTTTGCAAATGGTCTTCAGAGCTGCAGACTATGACCTACTGAGGGTTCCAAATGACTGTGCAACAGGAATAATCAGAGGTCCTTCATAACAAGACACTCAAGTTATTTCAAAAGGGGGCCCTGCCACCATCCTCTTCATGTCCCTGCCTGCAAGCCACAGAAATGCAGGCAGTACACTTCCACTAACTGGTGACACTGTACTCAACCTCCATTGTGTGTCATGTTAAAACAGTGACATCTAAACTGGATCTCATTAACCATATATTCAGACTCCCAACAGTGACCCACAGCCATATATCAGCTGCACAGCTCTGCACACATAAGCACTTGCCCAGCACATGGGATGTCAGTACCAGTTTAGAGATTTCACATCAAAACTGCACTTTACATGAATATGGAAAGTAGACTACACACACTGACACAGGAAAAAGATCTGGTCACTCTATAAAATGCATTATGCTGCCACCACCACTCAATGTGATTTACCCAGGGCATGAACTGTAGTCCAATGTCTACTATGAGGGTATGTTTGGTGCACCTTTCCAGGTGACAGGACAGGTCGTGTATCAGCATTGTTAGGGACATGCTTACGTATCTGTGCACTCTCTAGTTTAGCATTATGGCAGGGCCAAAATAAAAGTCAGGATGCTAAGTTCATTTGCAGTTGAGCAGTTGAGCACTCGAGGCAAAGGTACATGCCTGTTTACCACACAGGGGTCATTCCATTCCTGACACAGGCAATCCTATGTTTATCATCCTTCGCTCGAGCCACACTAATCATGCAGTGGTATAGTGTGAAACGCCAAACAAAGTTTGCAGAAAATAATGTTTTGTTCTCTGCAATTTATCCTTGGGGAGTCATCACCCATCTTGATACAAAGTAAATGTATGCCTTTTATCCAGGACGGAAAGATATTGCATAATTGGCTTACATTTTTACAATATAATTATGATTTTTTTAAAATCACAATATAATTATAATAAAAAGCCCCTTTACTGTGTCTACTAATAGGCACTAACAATGTCAATGTTAGAACATGCTTAACTAATTTGCTATCCTATGAAAATGTGATCCAGTTCAGTATCCAATCTCTCACCCCACTCATCCGACCCCCCTCAAGGATAAATGATAGACAAGGCCCCTTTTGGTGAAGCATAGAGTTTAATTTTAATGAGACTGAGAAAAAGATGCTATTTTGTAATGGTCAAGATGGACTGGAGTTGATTATGTTGCCACTTAGAAGGAATGTGTCTTGATAGTTTAAGCTAGAGTGATCCTATTGGAGAAAACCCAAGACTAAGTTGCATATGATTGCTCCTCACCTGTGAGGGCACAGTGGGTAAAATAAATAATGCAGTTCAAGACGTTGTCAATGGTTGGGATTCCCAGCCTTCACCTTTTGGTGTTTTTATGCTATTTTTCTAAATACCTTTTAGTGCTCATTAGTTTAGCTCTAATTATTTGTGGGGGTAAGTCTGAGAGGACAACAACATAAGGATATAAGAGACACCACAATGATACCCCACCTTGTCAAGGCTCAAAAATGTACCAAAACCAGAAGGAGTCAAAATAAATAATAAAGTCATCATTGAACTCCTATGATGCACTATCTGGCTAATACTAAACCTTGAACATTCTCTGAAAATGTGTTGTACTGTTGAAGCCACTCATTAACAATTTACATGAGATTTAGGATACCCATCCCCAGAAGTCCAAGTGTTTACTTGAAAATTGAAAGCCATATATAGGTGAATGGTATCAGGCATCCCACCATAGTCATCAGCAGTGAGTTGTGGCTGATTTCAATTTGAATTGCAGCAGAGAAATTAATCCTATACTGTAGCAATCACAGTCAATTACAACATAGTCGGCTGTTTTATTTGTTTTCTTAAAACATGGCTCTGACTTGGACAACATCACGCCATTGACCTTTCAACTGCCCCAGCATGGTCCATTTCTTCAGTCCCACTGCCTTAAGATCACAGCTACCCGCTCTTGAATGAACTTCCTATATGCATGGTGTCTCAAATACTTTCTCCATTGTGAGTGCATCCCCACTGATTAATGAACCCATACATTGATAAGGGTTCAGAACACCAATGAGGTCAATGTGAGCGTCTATTGTGACAACATCTTCAGGTGGTCCTTCATCGTCATACATGTGTGAATGTTTATTAACTGGAAGTGAGGACATAATTAAAATAATGTTTTTAGCTTGGATTTTATAGTAGTTAAACCATTCCACTTGAAGGAAGTCTTTTATAATGTAGGTTTGTGGGCTGCATTTGTAAGATATTTCTAACTAAATCCTGTAAATACCAAATCGTTATCTCTACACCCCTAGCTTACACTGTACTCTTTGCAGAAACATATATTATCTTCTCTTTCAGTCACAACTGACCACACTTCTAAAGTGTTATATGTGTGTATGCTTTAAAAAACAAACTGTCGAATTTTGAGAACCATTTTTATCAGTGAAGGATCTTTAGGAACACATTTGTAAATCATTTTTGAATGAGCGACATTTGCTAAAACACTATGAACAGATTACTTAAGCATTCAATTCTATATGTTGAATATGGCCGTCATGGAAGTATTTTAGGATTTTCCTTGAAAACCTAATTTAATATGATATGGTTGATTTTTGTTTGTGTTTGTATATCCCTGCTTGAAGGAAACAAAAAGCTCTGATGTATGTGAAGAATGCTGAAAGGTTAGCTATGTTTACAAAGAGTATCTGTTCATTCATATGATAATATTTTAGAATGCACAAGGTAGCGCCATACAGTCATGTGCACATCTCTAAAACGTATTTAGCAATCATTAACTTTTTTGTCCCTCTTTGGAGGACGTCATTGTGATATTTTTGGCAATTTTTGTCGCTTCTGATTAGTGCTGCTAATGATAGTAGACAAGTTCTTGTCAGTGACCCTTTCCATACCTCTGATTTTCATAAGTGCCTTGGTTTCTGGGGTGAAGCCGCTTGACACTGTCATTAGACCCTGCAAGACAAGCACATGACCAAGGTGATTGTTTCTTTTCTCCTGCGTACTATGGAAAGAAAAACCAAAGCACGCGGGTTACACCATATAAATTGTCTTACATCATTAAGGATTTGCCGGGTATGGGTGGATGTTCCACAATTATAAATCTGTTGGTTGAAAGTTGTCCGGCCAGCAGTGTCACACTTGGTAACATTTCTGATATTTTACTGTAGTAAGATCATAGAGAACGCCAAGGACCTTGCAGCTTTCACTGTGCAATTGACTGATGCTCGATGGGAAAGAGAAACATCTCGGTTAAAGTTCCCATTGTCCCCCCTCTTTGTAAGCCTAATGCACCACTCCTCGTCACTTTCACCCAACAGATTGACAACATCGAGAAATGAAATTGAAAGTGGTATGAGCACATGTCAAAAACATTTGATTTATGGCACAGATATGCTGGGGGAAAAAATACCCACGAAATGTATTTCGTATGTATTTTTTTCTGTAAATGCCAGTTGCCTGCGGTAAAAGAACAGTATTAATGCATTCCCATCAATCACCTTGGAAAGTTTATCACTCGAAGTATGATGTTTGCCTTGCACTTTGTTTTTGTTTAATTGATTGGCAAACTTACTTTGATAGTTTATGCTCTTCAAGGCACATTTTTGTTTTGGTTATAGTTGATTATGTATGCCCTGACAAACAATTGCTCTCTCTCTTTATAAGGAGATTATCCTTAAAATAGATGTGGGGCGGGTACTGCTTTGTCTTGGCAGAGAAAAATACATTTTAGATTTTTAAAAAAGTATTTCGAATAAAGACAGAGTAGGGAAAAACGCGTGGGAACACGAATGGGTGGTTTAAAAAGATAAGAACTGCATATTAATTGCCGAGAAAGGCTTTAATGCGTTTGCATGATTGTAATAATCACTAACCATACTGGCATTTCAGTCAAAATAAATTATCAAAACAACTGCTCGGTGTATTCAATCAGTGAAAGGAACCATAATCAAAAGCCGCTTGAAGCGTCCTTGTATGTTCAGGCAGTAATCAAATGGAACCAACAAAGTTTGCCCTGCCCTAAAATAAAACTGTTTTTAAGTAAACTTTGAATTTCAGGTACAGAGTTAATTTTGCAATAAGGTGTGCATACATGTGTGTGACTGTGCTTATTGATAAATATAAGTTACAGGAGTGCAAAACTGTAATTCCATACCCGCAATTAGGCAAAGTTCGTGACTAGTTGTGAAATTTGTGAAATAGGAAATCAAAATTAAACTATGAACAATGCCCCCCTTAATTTCCTGAGAAGAAAAATGAAAAACGTTAATTTGCTGATGTTTTTCAGCAACATGGTTTGCAACATATTTCACTGAAAAAAACAGCAAACCGTCATCTGTTGTATTGATTGTTGTAGTTTCAATATTCATATTTTCTTCTTTAATTAAAAACAGAAATTGAAATAAAATTGTCTATATTTTTCATAATTTTTATAAGATTTGCATAAGTGAAAACCCGCTATTTTCAACACTTTTTATAGATGACTGCTAATAAAAAATAAAACATTCATTGAAGGCACTCTAAGGCTCCCTACATAAAGGTAGACACTTCTTGTTTGTAAAAGTAACTTTATAAACCTTATGAAAAGACTGCAGTTTGACTGACATTAAAATTGCAAAGCCAAATATAAACAGAATCGTCTAGCTAAACTAAGCTGTACAATCTTATCTCCCAAACTACATTGCAAAGAAGATCTTTATTTACACATTCACTACATCAGTGTTTTATGGTTCCATATTTTTATATATATATACAGGGAGTGCAGAATTATTAGGCAAGTTGCATTTTTGAGGATTAATTTTATTATTGAACAACAACCATGTTCTCAATGAACCCAAAAAACTCATTAATATCAAAGCTGAATATTTTTGGAAGTAGTTTTTAGTTTGTTCTTAGTTTTAGCTATGTTAGGGGGATATCTGTGTGTGCAGGTGACTATTACTGTGCATAATTATTAGGCAACTTAAGAAAAAAAAATATATACCCATTTCAATTATTTATTATTACCAGTGAAACCAATATAACATCTCAACATTCACAAATATACATTTCTGACATTCAAACACAAAACAAAAACAAATCAGTGACCAATATAGCCACCTTTCTTTGCAAGGACACTCAAAAGCCTGCCATCCATGGATTCTGTCAGTGTTTTGATCTGTTCACCATCAACATTGCGTGCAGCAGCAACCACAGCCTCCCAGACACTGTTCAGAGAGGTGTACTGTTTTCCCTCCTTGTAAATCTCACATTTGATGATGGACCACAGGTTCTCAATGGGGTTCAGATCAGGTGAACAAGGAGGCCATGTCATTAGATTTCCTTCTTTTATACCCTTTCTTGCCAGCCACGCTGTGGAGTACTTGGACGCGTGTGATGGAGCATTGTCCTTCATGAAAATCATGTTTTTCTTGAAGGATGCAGACTTCTTCCTGTACCACTGCTTGAAGAAGGTGTCTTCCAGGAACTGGCAGTAGGACTGGGAGTTGAGCTTGACTCCATCCTCAACCCGAAAAGGCCCCACAAGCTCATCTTTGATGATACCAGCCCAAACCAGTACTCCACCTCCACCTTGCTGGGGTCTGAGTCGGACTGGAGCTCTCTGCCCTTTACCAATCCAGCCACGGGCCCATCCATCTGGCCCATCAAGACTCACTCTCATTTCATCAGTCCATAAAACCTTAGAAAAATCAGTCTTGAGATATTTCTTGGCCCAGTCTTGACGTTTCAGCTTGTGTGTCTTGTTCAGTGGTGGTCGTCTTTCAGCCTTTCTTACCTTGGCCATGTCTCTGAGTATTGCACACCTTGTGCTTTTGGGCACTCCAGTGATGTTGCAGCTCTGAAATATGGCCAAACTGGTGGCAAGTGGCATCGTGGCAGCTGCACGCTTGACTTTTCTCAGTTCATGGGCAGTTATTTTGCGCCTTGGTTTTTCCACACGCTTCTTGCGACCCTGTTGACTATTTTGAATGAAACGCTTGATTGTTCGATGATCACGCTTCAGAAGCTTTGCAATTTTAAGAGTGCTGCATCCCTCTGCAAGATATCTCACTATTTTTGACTTTTCTGAGCCTGTCAAGTCCTTCTTTTGACCCATTTTGCCAAAGGAAAGGAAGTTGCCTAATAATTATGCACACCTGATATAGGGTGTTGATGTCATTAGACCACACCCCTTCTCATTACAGAGATGCACATCAACTAATATGCTTAATTGGTAGTAGGCTTTCGAGCCTATACAGCTTGGAGTAAGACAACATGCATAAAGAGGATGATGTGGTCAAAATACTCATTTGCCTAATAATTCTGCACTCCCTGTATATATATATATATATATATATATATATATATATATATATATATATATATTCCTAGATCCCATACCCCAGAATAAGGATAATTACCCAACTGTTTAATATGTGTCAACTTTAAAAGAAATTAAGCAGATATAGTTAGAGAATCACTTGAATGATATGAGCACATATTTATAGAGGTTACTGTATGCTTCAGGAGAGGTGTGAAGTTTGAGTTTTAAGATTAAACACCATAAAAAGGCAGAGAGTTTCAATAACCACTCCCTTTTGGAGGATTTTATAGAGGGCATTTAGTGGATATTACAAACTCAACATGATCAATATTAACTAATCAGATTAGTGAATTTGTTGTTCATTTTATAAACTATCTATTAATAAAGGTTAATATACAAAGTCATATTATGAAGGAGAATTATTTACTAGGCAAAGACAATACCTAAGACATTGAGCACAATGAAGGCCTTGTGCTGAAATAAACAGCAAATGTGAAATATACAAAGCCTTTGAAAATTAGATAAGATCTTGTTTTTTATTGCAATTTGTTTTCCATTTCTACATGACTAATGGACTCATACATTCGATGATGGAACCAGTTTGATTTTACAGTCACCGATATGAAGTCCAGTACCACCGAGCCGGGAAATAATGCACATCTGCTGTTCAGTATTAAGATGCACCAAAGTGTGAACATGGGGTTTACAAATGTATGTTGTGTTAAATCTTTATGGAAACATTTGTGCCATTACCAACTGAATGATACAATTGCCAACATCTTCAGTCAAAAAGTAATTTGCAATGAACCAAAATGAATTAACATTATTATAATTTTTATCACAGCCGGCCTGTACACTCTCAAAGCTTTGATGAGTGCTCTAGTTGCACACCATTTGTCTAGGGGTAAACAACATCACAAAAGCTCAGACTGTCTTTTTTAATTGGACACACACGCATCTCCTATGCATGCCTATATTCAGAATTTTCCCCAGAATACCAGGCCTAGAATGCTAAATCATGCTTTCTCAGAGTGCCTATGGTCCACAATCCTTTTTCAACCATGCAAACTTCATATCTCTCAAACTTGATTTGTTTTTTAACCTACGGTTAGGCTTTTTTTGATGAGTGGAATGTGTGGGTGATGAGAGGTTACCACCACATAATACTTATCCACAATGGCCTGCAACATTTTATTTTTCCATTGTAATCCATGTCACTGGATCAAAAAATAGGTTGTTTCATCTTAACGGAATATTTTACTTATTTGGTGTAGGGGCCCAAGACGTTTGCAGCACACTCCCACTCAGGTAGGATGTCGACTGCTATGTCAATTGGAAGGCAAGCTATGTTGGCACTAAATACCCTATGGAACTCCACCAGTTACTGTGGAATGTGGCATGTATTTTTCGTTTTACATGAGATGTCCTTCCCTCACACTGCTGGGTTTTTGCCACTTACACCTGACCCTGTAGATTCTATTTAAATCAATACTGACTCTATAACACAAACCCACTTTGCTCAACTTCTCCCTGACCTGCCTGATGGTCTGAGAAATTTTACTTGAATAGTACTCGATAACCAATGCTCTCTTCAGCCAGAATGATTAAAGTAAACTGACTGTGCTCTTGTGTCATCAGCACTACGGGCCTCATTACGACCCTGGCGGCTGGTGGTAAGCTGGCGGTAACACTGCCAACAGGCTGGTGGTGTTCTGCCAGCTATTATAACCTGGGCGCAATAGCCACAGCCATACTGCCGGCCCCTCCAACATACCGCCAGGCTTCCGCCTGGCAGTCATAATCACCAGGGCAGCGATGCAAGCACCGCTGCCCTGGGGATTATGAGTCTCCGACCGCCAGCCTGGCCACGGTGGTAAACACCGCCATGGAAAGGCTAGCGGTAAGGGGGACTTGGGGTGCCCCTGGGAGTCCCTGCACTGCCCATGCACTTGGCATGGGCAGTGCAGGGGCCTCCAGGCATAGCCCCGTCGCGCATTTCACTGCCCGAATTTCAGGCAGTGAAATGTGCAACTGGTGCTACTGCACCCGCTGCACATGAGCATTGCTGCCGGCTCTATTATGAGCCAGCAGCAATGTTGATGTAACTTTTCCTCTGGGCCAGCGGACAGTAACACTGTTACAGTCCGCTGGCCCAGCGGAAAAGTCATAATAGGGAGCCAGGAATACCGCTGGGACTGGCGGTATTCTGGCTCCCGCAACCTCGGCGGTCTTTTTAAAAGACCGCCAAGGTTGTAATGAGGGCCTATATGCCCAACTGAAACAGACTCCCTCTTTCCTGTGTTTGTCCATCATTGGTAACACCAATTCCAGTCATCTGCAGACGATCATTCTTTTTACTTTATATACAGGAGCTAGAGCTTTAGACTGTACTGAATATTCTGGGCAAGTAGATTTTTGGTTGGAGAAACTCTCTCAGGCATTCCTGCTCTCTGGTATTAGCATTTCTGTTCTCTCCTCTTTTATCCCCCTTAGAAGTATTTTCTATTAACTGAGGGAGGGACTCTTTATGAGAATCCAGCAAGGAAGTTCCATCAATCTTATTTTGGCACCAAATCACAACTCATGTGGATAGGATACCAAACAGCATATACATTTGAAGCAGACTCCCCCCATTCTCCCTCAGGAATGGGTATATTGAAATATAACATCTGTGAAGACGGTTTCTTGAAAGATGCAGGAAATTTAAGAAACATGCTAGGTACACATCCTACATTTTGAAAGGTGCTTCCATTCATAGTGGTATGATGCCAACATTAACAGAATTAAGAAATTATGGTAATTATATAAATATCATCAACCAAATCAAGATTGATGCTCTCTTTGAAATTCAAGGTTTTCAACTATTAGATTAGAAATAATAAAACAACATGAAGAAATCTTAAAACAGAAACAATAATAAACCTAATAGATAAAGATCAAGTTAAGGAAATTGGAATTTCTCAAAAGTTTATTTAATGATACCTATAATACAATATGGTCCCTGCAAGGTCATTAATTCAGATGGTAAGAGTGCTGGTTGAAGACTACTGTTTGATGTGATTATCACGGAACACTATGTAGATGAATGAAAGGATGTAGCAATAATAATGTTTGCCAGGTATCCTGCAATATTATTCAAGTAAAAGCACCTGCATTAAAATATATTATTGAAAAAGAATGTTGGTTAAAATTATAATCTGACAAATAGTAGCCAAAGGTATACAGTTGATCAAACTTAGGATAAAAAGTCTAAAGATAGGCTCAATACCAGGGTTAGGGGAAGAGTTTAACCAAGGAGTACCATTAGAGTAAAGTGGAAGGTTGCATTTTGGGGTTAGATACATGGCAAGGTTAGTCAATGTAATGGTTAAGGTTAGGTTTGTGCTTGGAGGAAGTGTTAGAGGAAGGGGTGAAGCTAATCTAGTCTTGTGGCTGGGTTTCAACATATGCCTAAAATATTTTTAAACAATTTTCCACCAGAAAAGGCAGGAAGTGTCACTGGAAGTTAAAACTGCTTTCTTCAAAATATTCTTCAGAGAAATGATCATTTAAATGTATTAATTTGGAGAATGGTCAAAGTAATACAGATACGTCTTTTAGTTCTATAAGTGTGTATGGCCACTCATTGCATAAAAACATATAATGCCACTATGATGCAAATTTTTGAAGCGGTCTAAGGCTATAAACACAATGGATAAAATTGCAGTCAAATATCTCATGCCAGGCTCGAAATGCATTATATTCTGCAATGCATTTACCACAGTTTGTGAGAGGTGATGAATATGTGGCAGGATCTGACCACAGCAGTAAAATTTATAATCAGACTCAAACCTCATCTTTCTTTAAGATGTGGTTAATAATGATAATAGCCCTTTTAAATTGTTCTAGTCTGCATATTATCTTTATTTGGTGAATTGTTTTTTGTAAAAGAAAATGTCCTTCTAAAATTCCAACCAGTGACCAGTAGATTACACACACATTTTTGACATAAACTGCTGAATGCGCTGGGAATATATCTTTTTAACATGTACGGTACAAACATTATTCACATCAGACTTGCGTCATTACAATATGGTATGGATTTATTACAGAGAATAAAAGATGCAATGAGGACAAATGGAAGTCAGGAGTGGCAGAATTCTCCTAAGGATAAAGGCAACTGGAATATCTGAGTTTGAAAACCATGGAAAATTTGAGAATCATTATTAATTGTTTTAGTTTGCACCACACATTCAAAAACATTGACAAGTTGATAAGCTTTGGATTTTGTGAGATGAAACATTTTCTCAAATATCCAGAGAGCAGCCACAGTATGGGCAGAAGCAATTGAAACTTTCCTCATGCACACATGATGTGTAATGTTTATGTTACCCAGTTATCAAATTTGGAGCATAGTGAGCAGGAAGGTACGTTCCAGCCACAGAAACAGGAGAGAGACATCATGATGGCACCAAGGGAGTCACTGTAGACATGGTATGTAGAGAAAAAATGATTCCATAGAGAAACTGTCTGATTAGAATAAAAACCTCAGCTCTTCCTGCCGTCTGTTTTGCGGGCTATAGGGTCAGATGTAGCATCATGCCCCTCCATGTGTAAAGGGGTTTTTGAGAGTTGACAGTAGAATACTGCAACGGCCATCATGTGATATCTGTGAGTATGCAGGAGCCTCAAGGAACATAGAAGAGTGCCTTTACTTACTATGGAGGTGCGCCTGAGTTAAACCACTATACATAAAGACACTAGAATAGCCAATGGTTCCTTAGGTCTTTGTACATCTGGTTTCCTTCTTATGACTGAAGCATTTCTAGGGTCTCTGGTCACAGGCGTCTTTGTTGCAGTGCTCTTGGGTAAAAATTGCTTTACCTGCTTCTTCATCTGCTAGCCACCACAAATGGTATTTCAAGATGCAACACCATCATGGGCCGCAGCATGAGCCTCTGTGTAGTGTAGGTTATGTCATGGGCTAAAGGAAATCTTTATGCATCTAACAGTTAACAGTATGTGGGAAGCTCTTACGCAATTTGTTCAATGCAAATGTAGTAGGAACGTGCTGTCAAGCCCTCTTATTCTATTTGCAGGGTCAAAGTCCTCAAGTAACAGCATGTTTGGTGAAATGTATCATCCTTGCAGGACAGCAATTTAAAGCAGTTTCATAACTATATGGAGTTAGTGCATTTTGAACCCTCAATCCTTATTCACTGCATCTCTTAATCCCTAGATTCTCTATATTATAAGATGTGACATAGTAAACAACTTTACAGAATCGTACTAATCAATTTTACCTTTCCACGCACAGTCACTTTGTACTACCAAGAGATTTACACCAAATAGTTTCATGGAACTGCACTAACTTGCAGGCCTAGGGCTGCCACTCATTCTACTCTGCAGTTAATTTCTGTTTTAAAGGCAGCTTTAGCTTCAGCGCAGGCTTACATCACAGACTCTGGTGCTCTGTAGCTTCTGCTCCCATGGGTTCTGTCATGTGCCAAAAGGCTTCCATTTAAAAGCCTCTTTCAATCAGCTAATGTTTGTTCCATTGGTGAAGTATTACAATTGTTTGTGTGGGCCATGTCTGAGGATACTACATTTAGTAGAAGGATCAATATAATTTTAATATGTCAAAATGTATTTCTGGCTAATTGTATTTGGTTTCAGCTGCAGCTGTTATCTCTGGCCATGTAAAACCTCGAGAACACTGCACTCCCAGAAACTGGTAGCAATTTTAATCTAATGTTTTGTTGGTTTTATTTCTCATTTGGTTTTGATCGCATCGTGTAAGGTTTTAAGTAACTATATCTTGATTAATAAACGACTACTACCTTAGTTCCAATTACAACAAACTATTGGTGCCTGCTCTCACAATGCAAGATCCATTTGAATCAGTGCTTAATTTGTAAATAAAAATGTGCCAGTGCTCAAAGCTCTACTCTGAAATTCGCGGCTTCTTCAATTAAATGTGCGAGCACGGAATACTGACGCAGCCTAATCCCAAAGCCATTTTGGGCCTCTTTAATCCATTTTTAGCCACTCCCTGCTCCTTCAGCTCACTCTTGCAGTATTCTGCAATCTCCCTTTGCGAAGCTTTTTCGTTTTTCTCTTCCTCCATCTTTCTCATATGTTTTTTTTTTTGCTCGCAGTAAATGCTTGAGGCAGAAATATAAGTGCCGGCCCTCAAAAGTAAGTGCCGGTGCTCCATACCGGAAACAACAAGCACAAATTAAGCATTGATTTGAACAAAGCAGTATCACTACGCCATGTTTACACTGAAACGCATTGTGACATGATGCACAATATTGAACGCAGTCATTTGAGTGCAAGGAAGCCATGCAAGGATATATGAAGTGTAGAATGCTACTGTTGAGAGCAGACTGCAGTACATTAATATTTTAAAAAGCGAGGCTGATTACCTTTTTTATTTTTTATATTAAAGATGTCTGTTGTGCGTGAGAGTTGCAGGAGTATGTGCAAGAAGTATGAAAATGAAACTTGACTGGAAGACATATAGACAAACGCAGTGATGCTGTCTTTTGGTCAAGTTGTGAGAACTCGCCATCACGCTGTCAGCTTGCGCTTTATGAGCTGTTAAATGCCTCAAATCACCAAACTGCCCAGCACGAAACTCTGGGTCTTCCAGTCTACTCCGCAGGCCTTCTCCGCAGTAGTCTGAGTAAAACGCATTGCTAGGACGGAACAAAGAGAGCTTTGCATGTTTAACACAGGTCAGATTCACGGGTGGGATTCTGTAATCCTGCATTTCATATTCACCTTTAGAGGCACGCATGTTAGAAGGACACAGGGTATTTTTACACACTATGTTGACTGACACGAACAATTCCATTCCTATCGATGTCCTCTCTTCAGTAAATCGATAAAAAAGATATTAAACTGCGATTTTTTTAAAGGTATGACAATCTGAAATTTTGAAAATAACAATCTATACAGCAAACACGACACTGGGATACTTGTATCGTTGATCACACAAGCTTTGACGTATTTGACATCAATTTCATTGCCACATATGAGACATACCCTGTTGTCTTTTTTAGTCACTAAGGATCTGACCATGTTGTGTCATGTTTTATTCGTCCTCAATGGAATTTTTTTAAATTTTGCTGCCCCCACTTCCGTAAACCTCTGGAGTCTTAGCAGGACAAATAAAAAAGATGATAATTAGGAAAGGGAGAAACTGTTTATTTCATGACATTTCAGTAGCAAAATTACCTTTCAATTTTGCAAAGTGCACGTTGGGGTATTTTAAGTGGAAATTGAATACAGTGGACTATTTGGCGTTCAAACGTGAACCCAACCTGGAATGAATAAAAGAAAACTCAAACATGTTTTCTTCTACAATTAGAGCTTGTGAGAAAACAGGGCTGATTGCAGAGGCCCCCTAACTTTTTACCCCCATTTTCCACTTTTTGATGGTGTTTTCCTGACTCTGATGGTGCCCTGGGTACTGCTAACCAGTCCCAGGGCCTGTGCTCTGTGTAAAATCAATATGCAAATTAGGCTAATTATAATTGGCTAAGTTAACCTACCTATAAGTCCCTAGTATATGGTAGGGCATGTAGGTTTAGGGACCACAGCATAGGTGGTGCACACATAGGTGCACTGCTGAGGTGCCCAGGGTCATTTTAAAGGCAGGCCTGCCTTGCTGGCTGTTTTTAAATTAAAGTTATATGCAAATTCGACTTTGGAATTAAAAGTAGTTCCAAAGTCTTAAACTACCTTATTTTTACATATAAGTCACCCCTAAGATGTGCCCTATGTGCCCCTAGGGCTGGGTGCCATGTAACTATAAGCAGGGACTTTATAAAAATAGATTTATAAACCCTGGTGAGGTAAAAACAGCCAAATTCGTTTTTCCCTCATTGAAGTAAATGGCCTTCATAGGATAGAATGGGGAGACTTTATTTTAAATTTTAAAGTCTCCTTAAATGTTGCATACCAAGAATTTGGTATCAAATTAATTGTTGTAATAAATCCCACAACTTCCAGTTGTTGGATTTAACATAACTTGTTCAGGTAAAAGGTTTTAGACTTTACCTAAAAAGTTGCCAATTTCAGCCCTGCATTGTTTTTGCTGCTGTGCTCTGATTGGCCAGCCTGCAGCAGCTTAGTCAAGCTGCCTTGATGAGGTGTGAAGTGGCCTGGCTTCACACAAAGGAATGTGCTTGTGGGAGAGAATCTCCCCTCAGCAGATGGTGAGGCAGGAAGGGGGAGGGCTGCCAAACTGGTCTTCAAAGGCAGAGAAGGACATTTGGAGCACCCAGCAACACCCCCACATCCTGCAACCCCAGACAACTAGGTGCCCCCTTGATTAGATTAGGAGAGGGCAGGAGAGGGGTGTGTTTATGATGTTTAGCCACACCAGTGGGTGGGCTCAGCCAGATGTAACCTCCAAAAATCAGATTCAGCCATGTTGGATTTTTAGAGAATGTTGCCTTCTGGGATGGATTTTTGCCACACTTCCCAGGAAATGGTCATCACAGGGGGACGACCCTGTACCTGATTGGAGAACCAGGACCCCCTGCTTTTCACCCAGGAGCAAGGATAAAACTGGCAGACCTGCACCCACACCTCAGATCCCCACCAGATTTCAACAAGAAAAGAACTAAAGGAGAAGAAGGACTGCCCTGCTGGACCCCTGGCCTGCACCTGGAACCTGCACTCAGAAGGACTGCACCAGCTGCACACTTGGGCTTCACCACAAGAAGGACTTTGCCTGGCTTCAACTGGTTCAAGGAGGGACTCCCTGTTTGCTACAGGTGAAAAATTGCTATCCAGAATCCCCTGCACCAACTCCTGAAGAAAGCGACCAGCTGACCACTGCCCAGTGGCCAAAAAGGAGTTTGCGCCAGGTGCATTCTGGGAGTTGAAGTCTGCACCCCCCAAGGACCATCTCAGAACTTCTGGACCCCTGGGGTGAGCTGTGGACCCCAAAAGAACCTTAAAAGGACATCTGGGTGAAGCCCCAGAAGTTTGGAGAAGATTTGAGAATTTTTTTTAAAAAGCTCCAGAGAGGGACCGACCCGCCGCGGAAATTCTAGCCGGCTTGCCTCAACCGCGACCCGGCCTGACTTGGTGGTTCGTCCTGGTAAAGAAAAATCTCAGAAAAAGAGACTAAGGCCCTCATTCTGACCCTGGCGGTTCTCTACCGCCAGGGCCAACGGGGGCGGGAGCACCGCCGACAGGCCGGCGGTGCTCCCTTGGTCATTTTGACCGCGGCGCTTTGGCCGCGGTCAGAACGGGAAAACCGGCGGTCTCCCGCCGGTTTTCCACTGCCCCTTAGAATCCTCCAAGGCGGCACAGCGCGCTGCGCCGCCGAGGGGATTCTGACCCCCCCTACCGCCATCCTGTTCATGGCGGGAAAGCCGCCATGAACAGGATGGCGGTAGGGGGGGTCGCGGGGCCCCTGGGTGCCCCTGCCGTGCCCATGCCCATGGCATGGGCACGGCAGGGGCCCCCTAACAGGGCCCAACTAGGCTTTTCAGTGTCTGCGATGCAGACACTGAAAAGCGCGACGGGTGCTGCTGCACCCGTCGCACGCCTTCCACTCCGCCGGCTCGATTCCGAGCCGGCTTCCTTGTGGAAGGCGCTTTCCCGCTGGGCCGGCGGGCGATCTGAATCAGATCGCCCGCCGGCCCAGCGGGAAAGTCAGAATACCCCTCGCGGTCTATTGACCGCGGGGCGGTATTCAGACGGCTTCCGACGGGCGGGCGGCAACCGCCGCCCGCCTAGGTCGGAATGACCACCTAAGTCCGAAGTTAAAAAGTTGACCGGGACCTCCCAGCCATCGTATCCGAGAAGGGCTCCACGGACGTGGGATCAAGATCAGGTTTACCCCGGTCGAAGGATTTTCACCTCGAAAAAACGACTAAGTCCGAAGGTAAAAATCTCCACCGAGGAATCCAGCATCGCGTATCCGGACAAGGGCTCCAGGAGGTTGGATTCGACTGGCAGGTTCGTCCCGCTGAAGAAAATCTTCAAAATAAAGACTAAGTCAGAAGGTAACTTTTTAACCGAGGCCTCCCGCGACTTGTAGCCGAGCAGGGCTCCATCGCGGTCGGCCGGAATCTTTGACTTTGCCCCGGTCGAGGTGCAACCAGATGACCCGATTGGCGCTTTTTGTTTCTAAGCGCTAGAAAAATAATAATTCTTTAAAAATTCATATCCCCGGTTCCCTTTATCCGATTTTATTCGTTTTGGTGTCATTTTAAAGATAAAAATATAAACTATTTTTATAAATTGGTTTTGGATTTTTAAACTGTTTCCTGTGTTTTATTTAATTACTGTTTTGTGATATTTGAATGCTTTACACACTGTCTCCTAAGTTAAGCCTTGACGCTCGTTGCCAAGCTACCAAGGGTTGAGCTGGGGTTAATTTACTGAGACCTAACTGGACCTAAGTGGAGGTTAGTGGCTTGTTGCTAGGTGTAGGTACCTACCTGCCCTTACCAATGACCCATTTTCCAACAGAGCTCATAAACGAGGTATAGATTTGTCCAGAAACAAGGGAGCATCCAGTAAAAGTCAAGAGAATACCCCTTCAGGTTTAAATAAGCCAAAACATTAAAATACACATTTCTAAAAGGTGAAATTGTATATTTGTTATGTTCTATTATTTTAGAAGAAATCAAAAAGGGAGGGTTTAATGCTTCAATGCCACTAATAATTATCTGGAGAGCATTGCAGTCCACTATTTCCTTGTATGTTATACAGAGAGGCTATGCATATGTAAGTCATTACCATTAGATATACACTTATTTTGTACTAATATTTTATTTATGCACCTTAAGAAGCAGCATGGATATTGTTTCAGTGTGCATGTTGTCTTTGAAACAACATCTTCTCATTAAACAAATGATGAATGTTTTGCGAACCAGATCATTTCAATTAGAAGCAAAAGAGCACTCTCTGTGATCAGGAACTTATTTTTGTGTCATGTAGTGTTGCCCTCTAGCATACCAAAACATACTTTACCAAATATTTTCAGTGATGGCAAGGACTTCTAGGTAAAAACATTCACTTTGAAATGAAGGAGTACCTAGATGATCCTTGATGAGATGCATACCTTTGTATCATGTAATGTTGCCCTGTAGCATATTAAAACATACTTTAGCAAATATTGTCAGCTTATAGCAAGGACAACTAGGTAAAAGCATTCACTTTGAAATGAAGGAGTACCTACATGTATCTAGGTGAAAGTGACACTAGGGGCCAATGGAAGGAAGTTAGGAGCTCAAAGGAGAAAGTGCTTTATATATATGGGGCTGAAGATGTATTATGATGGTTGTCTAGCATAAACCAAATTGAAAATTTTAACATGTGTTTGCTGCAAACAATAAAAAACATCTTCTGTCCTTGATGACCTGGGAAAAATAATGTGAGGGATAGGTTTATGTAATGTTTATGTAATGTTATATTGTGTTCTGTCATGTTATACTACAGTATGTCATTAGCATTTTTCTAATACTCTTTCTGTCATTAGTATGGCTTTATATCATAGACTGGAGACTGATGTAGCTTGTGATATTCGTTACTTGTATTGGGTTCTTGTAATAATTCTTGTAATAATCTAGGCAGCGCAGCATTGTGTTGTCGATAGGTAGCAATATGCAACTGGTGTAATATTGCGGTGCTACAGCATTTAGGACAAAGGCTCGACCAACAGCTTGTCTTAGTTCTAAGTCAGCAGACATATTCATTGCCTGAAGGATGGAGATGTTTTATGGTATATCTTTGTCATTGTTTTGGGTACCTTAATAGTACAGCTGTCCTGCATCAGGTTGTATCTGTGACTGTTGTGCCTAATGTGTTCTGCTGGATTTTAATATATTGCATATCATGGTGTCAAGTGCTATAGTAAACATGGGTATGGCCAATCCTTTGGCATATATGTGCTGTGTAGGATGTATACAATGTGTTGGAATTTCTGGTTTTGCATCAAAGACTAAAGTACAAAGACCTTTACAGGTCAGGCAAACCAGCTTAAAGGTGACCCACCTTTCTTCAAGAATAGTGTAATGTGATGTTAAAAAGCTATTCCACGATTACCACTTGCCCCTCACATACTCAGAAAACCAAAATCAATACTTTTGTTGTGAGTATGCATGTCATGTTTGTGGGTACAGTTTCTTTAAAATGGGGTGTACTTATTGACTTGAGTGTAAGATTATAGTGACCATTGATAATGTCTATTTTTCACTGTGATTAGCCTATTACCAGTAGATACTTTACTAAACACTACAGCATTGATTTTCTGAAATATCTGGATCTCTCTTGCTGAGACTATGATTAAACAGCCTGGGAAATAATCTATCAACTCCTGAATAGAATCTATATATTTTTTGCATTTTACACCATTCAGCATAATTCACATGATTTGGGGATGTTATGCTCTTAACATGAAATTCAGGAAACTACACCATTATGTCACTTTACATAATTATGCACCATTCACAGGAACAATTAACTGTGAACACAACATTCATTGTACAAATTTACTGGGAACAACAGAAAACGAGCAGCTGTTGTGAAAGGCACTTTTGGTTGTTGTATACTTTTTTGTAAACAAAATGCATCCTCGCATCTACAATTGATGCAAGGATGAACTTTGCACTAAAACCTAGTGGTAAATGATGGATTCAAATTTTGTGAATTATGTATAGTTTTGCATCATTTTGCAGAATAGCTTATTGTGCAAATGTCATACACCCCTTAATGAAAAGACTGTTAAATTTGATTTGGGCTGGTAAAAAATGACACATGAAGAGGAAGTCTACAAATTGTGGGTGCCCAGTAAATTACCTCAATATGTTGGTCAGCTATGAAAGACAAGTAAGGTTTTTGAAGCTATATGCTGACGCCATATTGTATTTGGAGGCAAGGAATTGCCCCCCAGTACTGCAATTGTATACTCAGACTTTGTTCTGATGGCGCTTAGATGCTTTGCATCAAGTTCATGGTTCTGGAATTTACCACTTTTTCTGAAATGGCAATTTTTCAGGCAATAAGTCTTTTGTGAGAAACTGTGAAATGCATCTAATTTTGCCCAAGTCAAAGAATGTTCATTTATCTTTAGAACTAGGCTTCCATACAAGATTGGCACTTACAAATCTGCTGAGAGTTACAACAGAAACATGATACTGCTGGTCTAGTTGATAATGGTGACAGCTCACCACTCTGAGAAGCTGCCACCTCTTTCAAAATTCATCATCCACTTGATCTCACTTGTCTTGCTATGACACATTTTCCACTCGTCAACAAATATTTCAGATTCTGATGAATGAGGTTGCCAAACAGTATGAGGGAAGATGAGAGGGGGTGGCCTACCTGCCCATCCACACTATTTGAGATCCACCAGGCCTACCAAATCTCCTTTCGAAGCATGATGCCTCTGAAAATCTTTGCATGAGGGGTACTCTCCTTGTATTTTATTCGAAGACAGGGAATTCACTTATTCAGAAAACCAAATGTGTTTACACATTGGGTGTATCTTTGAAAGTGGTATTTATATACTATCAAAGTAATAAAATTCAGTGAAATATACTGAAGTCCAGTAAGTATTGTCTGAAGTCTTTTCATGTAGTAGGTTCATGTATGAAGGCATTGGGACATAACTCATGCATTTCTCAAAGAAAGACAGAAGCCATACCTGCTAGCGGTAATATTAACAAAGATTTTCTTAAAAAAGTTTTTTTTTTCGTTTTCAAAATTTACATTTAACAAGGTCTAATTTTACAGAGAATTAAATTTACAACACTATCAGTAGCAGTCTATGCTATGTGCTTTAAAATCAAGAGAATATTATATTTAATTGTATCTGCCTGTTCTTGAAACTGAGCTTCATTGTATTTTCATGCTTTTCTTTATATAGATATGTTAGCTGCCTTCTCCATTACATTGGATCCATAATTAATTTGAACTTCCAGTTTTAGTTGATCTCTTCAATATGTGTCACTTGACCTTTGTGTTTATAACACATTGTTCCTGCACTGGCATTTGCAATGATGTAAGAGCTTGCTTTTTATCAGTTAGATATTTGAATTTCATGCAATGACAAGGACAATACCATTTCTACTACCATTGCTTGTTATGCTGGCGGCCATTTGAGGCAGGAATGAAGGAATCTCTATTTCTGTTTCTCTTGATCAAGTTTCTGTATAGTGCCCCAGCTGTGGTACGGGGACTTCATTGTTTTTTTCATAGTTCAACTCCAGTTTCCAGAATTCACCTCCAGACACAATTTGCTTCCAGGAAGGCCAGTACAATGCTCTGAATATACCCAGAGACTATCATTGATTACCAGGCTTGTACCAAAACGGGTGCAACACCCCATATAGGAGTAGACATTGGGCAAATGTGCCACCACTTTTTAGGACATTAAAGTCGAAGCACTTCCCAGTGCTGTGAATTATCTCAGAATATTGCTTTCCTAGGTAGCAGAGAGCTGTGCACTCTCCTGTTGTTTCACCAAAGATAAAAAGGCATAGGTACAACACAGTAGAGTTGGTGTGCATATTCCTCCCAGTGCAGATATGGGCCTTAATATACCACTTGTAGGTTGAGACTTCTGGGCAACAAAAGTGAGTTAAATAGGTCGAACCATCTTTCTGAAGAGCTGAAAGGGAACAAGTTATATATTTTTTTTCATGTAAGAGACAGACATCATTGGTTAACATAGTGTAAGCGCATAATATTACTAGAAACTACGGACAGTTCACAAAGGCAGGCTAGAGTCTCTGGGACGGTCTTACTGATCTACATGCAATGGGAAGCTATATGGAAAATTGCAGTCCTGCAGTGCATGGAAGAGAAAGGACTGCAATACACCACTAGATTTCATGCTGGTAACCCACAAATTATGTCACTGGTATCACTCCCAGTTAAAATATGAATTGTGTGTGAAACCGTGCCTTGAGTTATGACACAAAGGTAAGGCAGTAGGCTTTAGCATTTTGATTGAAGTACACCACCACTACAAATTCCTAACAAATACAATGATGTCAGACATGTAAGGTGCGTGCTTTAGAGTGAGTCAACATGTTTGTATAACAGGCAATATGTCTTGTTGCCTCCTGCTTGTGCTTCACTTTTTTTGTTAATACTGGATGCGAAAGCCAGATTACGCCAATGATTTTCTAAGGCTTGTGCTGAAACCTATGATTTGTGTGCTAATTAAACTCAGACATGCTACATTTTCTTAAGGTAACACATGAAGTAGGGCATTGATCCTACCTGTTGTTTTATCAATATTCTATTCTTGAAATGCAAATAAGCCCTAAACAATCTCATTCCAATCAGCACGCATTTTTGCTGCACATTGAAGAGAACAGCTTCAACAGTGTTTCATTTGTGTAAACAGAATGTGTTTTTTTAAAGGTGAAGGGTTATGTTTTTCTAAGATTCCCTGTTCTTAAATACATAATAAAGGATTGCTTCTTTCAACCAAAGAGTAAAGTTCAGCAATTCACTTGCTCACTTATTGTTTCATTAATATTAATGTTGAATAAACATGTCCCGCCTTGAAAAAACATATTTTTAAGCTTGCAGCTCAAAAATAAGCATGTAATATAAAAACATATACGGAAGCATCCACAATGTGGTGTGTATATAAATATATATATATATATAAATATATATATATATATATATATGTGTGTGTGTATATATATATATATATATATATATATATACATTGCTAGAAAAATAGCCATTTCAGATGAGCATATATAGAGTATCGCAAGTGTTGCAGGGTGCTCCTTACTGGAGCTGCTCTCCATCAAAACTTGAGAACTCCCCAGAGCACTCTCTTGTTTTGCCTAATTTATGCATCACTCTAACCCTGAAAGGGTTTTGTTCTGATGGTCAGTCCTGAATGGCAGGCCACAGCCTGATCCTATTTTGTGAAAGTCACTACAGGGCTCAGGGATATGATTCCTGCACCCTGACAAATCATTACAGCATATTTAGGAGAGCACAATGAGCACACCCTGGCTCAAAGGAGCCTGTGAGTTAGGGTGGGGGGTGGTTCCCATGGGGAACCTGCCCCCCCCTTGATTGCCTGGCCACAAAATGGACAACATTTGTGGTAGCCTTTACACTGAGACAATGTCCCCACTGAAATATATTATAGTGAAAGCCTGTTTTGAGAGTTACATAAATAAACACATGTGAAGGATGATACAGATACCAAGAGATTTTAGTCACAAAGGAAAACGTTTGTTGGTGGTATCATTTTAATTTCAATAAATGTGTTGTGTCATAAAGTGGATTTACACTGTGCAAAAAGCATATCCTCTGCTGCATTTTGGTGAACCAAGGGTAAGAGAAAACTGTTTTCTCTCTAGATTTTCTCATAGAGGTTTTGGAAGGTGCTCTGGAAGCTAAATTGAGAACATATTTTCTATAAGTTTCTATTATCTTTCTCTACCTTGTGAGAAGAAAGTCTGATATTCTTTGTAAAATATGCACTCCCAACAGCAGCATCATCATGCAATATGATTAACCAGTGTTCTACTGCAGCTTCAGAACAATTAGGGTGCTAACATTTTTTTTTTCAAGACAAACGTGAGGCACACTTGGTTGCTATTTTGTTTAAATAGGAGCTGATGAATTTAAAGTTTTTCCTGAGGAGCAAGTTGAAGTAGATGAGCATTGAGTGATGGTATGAAACCAGTGGGTTACAAATGTGAGGGGAGGTATGTGATTTTAGTAACTTGAGGTATAATATATTTTTTAATGGGTTAAATTAGTTAAAGTTATGTCCGCATAAGTGAAACATTCCCTTTCCACATCTGTTTACCTAGTGTACCCATCTTCTCAGTTTCTTGACATCTCTTTAATTTTAAAATAGTAAAAATGTTTGTAGACACACTTTGTAAGCAGCAATGGTTGGACATCCACTTAGGGACACATATAGGTCATTGGATGTAGGCCTAGTTGACATCCCCAGTTGTGCATGGACAGAGGTTGTGCATGGAAAGGGTTAGCTGTCTGCTTAGGTTGAGGTTCCGTCCGGTACTGTGGGTTGGGTGTCAATGGAGAGTTGGAAACAGGGCCTGAGCATTGCTGACCTTACATATTACTTTCATCATTATATGTTAAATGACATCATCTATGATTTTCACTCATTATGCTTGAAGAAAAATATTGTTCAAATACTAATGTGTAGCTTACCACACTAGGGTAATGTGGGATGTCATAAGCAGTGCATGATGGGGCTGCAAGTTATAGTTAACTGACTAAACAATATTGCTGTGCATTTCAGTGTTTTTTAACATTCGTTTTTGTCTCATTTCAACACCAATGATAACATCACTTTAACCTTTCTCCTTTCCAAGATAAATAGATAATACTCTCTTTTTGTATTTTTGCACTTCTCACAGTTGATTTTTTATCAGGTTTACAAACCTCAAATTGATTGGTATGTGCCAAAGCACTTAAATATTATTTTGTGCTCTTTCAGTAGAAAATGTTGAAATATTCCCCCTCTCATAATGCCACAGCTATTCTCTTCATATTGCCAGACATCTATACAACTACTCTGGAGGCTGTAAATTCACTTGGCTCCCAGCTTTACTGGTTAAATTAAGAACCATCTCAACCTTTGAAATGAAACTGAGCAAGTGTCAATTACAGGAATCTATTTGGCCACCTCAGTATGTGTACTTCCTTTGCTCATATAACATTGGCAGCCGAATGAAATAAACCTCAAAGACATTCACACACTTTCTTGGGAAAATGCTTGATTAATCTAGATAGAAGGAATCAGCTAGCTCTTCAAAAGTATGCTTTTTATAATGTATCCTAATTTTCCTATCAGAATCTGCAATAACATATTTGTTACTTTGCTATGCGCCCTGAATCTTCTATAATAGCGTTTCAATTTGATGCCTTCACAAGGGATAACTAATAACAGTGTTACAGCAATGCCCGTTGAGTATATGTTTACATTCCTAGCATTTAATTATGCTGTTGCATTGGGGTTTATCTTCATGGGACATCTTATCATCAGCTTTTAGCCTATCTTGACCGTTTTACAGTTTTGTGTTGCTCCAATTTGCTGCATAGGTTATGCTGTGTTATTTCACATCCAAAATCTTAGTGATCACTACAAGAAACGAAGATACTAACAGCAAACTCATCAAAAAGAAAGGCAAACACATGCAAAGAGCAAAGCACATCATTTGTTTGCGACATATATTGCGCATATTGGGATATTATGTTACATAGGGCCTTTACATTTCAAGGCAAAATATCTTTCTACACAAATCTATTTGTTTTCAGATCAAAGAGGCCGGACCTCTGCCTGCAGATTGTTTCTTGAGGACATTCATTTGGAATGATTTAAACCGTTTGTGATTGCAAATCCTATTATCCATTGTACCTCTTTTTATTTGAAATGGAAAAAATTGACGCGCCCCCTTAATAAGGAAAAAGCGCTGCATACAATACAGAATACTTTAGATTCCAAACCACTTTAGCAGTGCCAGCTGCCATATATATATATAGAGTGGTGAGGCAGCATTATTACAATAATAAACAAAAGGCACTTACCTTCTTTAGTTGACACAGCCTCCGCCTCCGCCTCGCTCCAGTGTCTTCTGTCTTTGAAGCTCCGCACCCAGGAAACTGTATTACCGAATCCCGGTGCACCCCTCATGCTGTTAAACAGCATAAAAGAAGCATCAGGATTGGAGGGAGCGGCCTCTGTCATCACCTTAAGAGCACTGGAGGCCTGTGCTTCCCTAACTCAGCTGTCTTAAGACAGCTGGGTTTGAGAAGTTTAAAATGTGCATGTCAATCCTGCCTTCACAAGACGGACAACCAAAGGGACAGGCACACTTTAAGCATAGTGCACAGCTCCTTGCTGCCACTCAGAAGCAATTGCCCTGCCCCGCATGGCAATGCTCTTCCACTTTCAAGAAAGACCCGCTTGTACACTTTAGTCTTTTAAATGTGTCATGCGTTTATCAATAAATACTGAAGAAGAGATCCTTGTTGTTTCGTTAAAGATACTTAGGAATGTAGTATTTAAAAGAGCACAGCTGAGAACCTAGGTGCACTTTTTACAGTTAACAACATTTTCGTTCCTTCAGTGTGCTAAGAACACATGAAATCGCCTACTACTACAGGACAACAGTAAATTAAAAACTCAGCCCCTTTTCAACCTCACCCACCCATCACGGATGATTCCTTAAGTCATTGCTGAACATGTAGTGATGTAAAAAGTCATTGAAAAATTAGGGTAAGGTATGAAGCCAAGGTGACACCTTAGATGATGTCTAGTCAATTGTGGTATCTAATCTGGTACTCGTTGCAAGACTTTCAGATATCTGGGGCATAACAGTTCTTCCTCCTTTCTAACAAGACACGTGGGGTCCACTTGTAATCCTCAATAACTCCAGCCCTGGAGTTCCTGTCCCACCAGGTCTTGATACCTTAAGAGGGTGAAGATGCCAAGAGGATTACCAGATCACTTAGATTGGGCCATGTGGCAAACAATCTCAGTTTTTATAGTCAATATAAATGTGGATCCAGTGCTTAATTTGAACCGGTTGTTGCAGGTGGACCTCATCTGCACTCAGTTTGGAGGATTACCACATATTTTTCCTCAACAGACTTTGATTCACAGCAAGAGAGAAAAACAAAAACGGCGGAAAGGCAGAAGAGAATGACAGAGAAACAGTGATGAAGAGAGAAAACAGATGTGAAAAAAAAAACTTGCAATAGTGAACCTTGTGCCTCAGTTCCAGATCGTTAGCTGTAGTCACTAGGCTACATTCCTTTCCAGGACTGTGAGCGAGTTCTGGTTTCCAGCCAACAAGACTATTCATATTGGAGTGAAATTTTGGAATTAATTTCCCATTCAAGCTCTTTCAGAGCATGCATTATATTTTTCTTTTACAAATTCTGAATAGTATTTGGTTGACTGTGACATAATATTTCCCCCAGCTCACATCATCTGCTGATGCAGTTTGTATTTTTACGTCTGAGCGTTTATTGTTTAACATTATCACACTTACCGGTGCCATATCTCTCAGTGATAGCAGTGGGGTTAATGGAAAGTACAGCCTTAGTGATGTGGGTCACAGTAGCTACTCTCCTTTAGAAATCTTCTACCACTTCTAACCAGCACTGAAACATTAACACTGGGAACACTAGCTCCTCACTCCAGCACTTCATTGCTCCTATTAGGCACATTCCTTTGCAGCAATTAGATCCATCCTTGTCAACCGTATGCTTTTCATCCAGTTTTTCAGTGACTTTTGGTATTTCCGATATATGTAATACATATATATATATATAGATATATATATATATATAGCAGCAAGGTTATATATATATATATGGAATCCAGATACCAGAATATATATGAAAGTCATCACTGTACAAGCTATTAAGCTATTCATCCCAGTCATGGAAGAACTAAGGATTTATATATATATATATATATTAGAAATGGGTTCTTTGTTTGGCAGTCAGGTTACCCCCTGTCCAAGCAAGGACCCTCACTCAAGTCAGTGTAAGTCACACAAAATCCAAATTATCCTGTGTCCACCCTCTGGTAGCTTGGCACTGAGCAGTCAGGCTTAACTTAGAAGGCAATGTGTAAAGTATTTGTGCAATAAATCATGCAATAACACAGTAGAGCAGCACAAACATACACCACATAGTGTTTAGAAACAAATATAATATTTATCTGATGAGATGCAGGGCAAACCGATTAAAATGCAATAAGTATATGTTGAAATATCACTGTAAAAATGATATAAAGTTTCTTTAGTCTCTTAAAAGTGACAAGTTTCTCTTGCAAGCACAAAGTATCTGGTTTGTGTTCAAATTCTCCGCAAGAGACCGCAGAGGAGGAGATGCGTGGAAAATGGGGAGGTGTGCAATGATTTTTCCGGGGCACACAGATGATGCGTAGTTGAGTTTTCAGGCAGAGCAGGCTTTGGGTTGATTTCCAGCACATAGGCTGAGATCCTCTTCGGGTTGCGGGGTTTTCAGACACCCCGGGGATGATCCGTTGAAATCCGGCGCTTGCAGGACGAAGTCACAGGGGCTGCGTCGATCCGGTGGGCGTTGCATTGAAATTTCTACCACATGGCAGGCGCTGCATTAATTCCTCTCAGGAAGTCAGGCTGAGTCGTTCTGGCTCAGCTTTGCGTCGATCCAGTGGGCGGTGCATCAAATTTCTGGTCGCTATGCTGGTGTTGCATCGATCTTCTCCTTGCAAAGTCGGGCTGCGTTGTTCCGGTGTGGCGTGCAGTGATTTCTCACTGCGATGAAGGCTGTGCATCGTTTCTTGCAGGCTGCGCAGTGATTTTTGCCGCATCAGGAGTTCTCTTGCAGGAATGTAGTCTTTCTGATCCTGAGACTTCAAAGAACAGGGGGCAAGCTCTATCCAAGCCCTTGGAGAGCACTTCTTAGCATAGCCAGAGAGCAGCAAGGCAGCAGGACAACAGCAAGGCAGCAGTGTTTCTCAACAAAGCAGTCAGGTGATTCCTTTGGGCAGCCAGGCAGTTCTTCTTGGCTGGTTGCAGGTTCTGGTTCAGGTTCTCTTCTCCAGGAAGTGTCTGATGAAGATGAAGTGTCTACCTCAGAAGTGTCTAAGTTGGTAGGGTCAGAGACCTGCGTTAAATACCTAAATGTGCCTTTGCTGTGGGGGAGACTTCAAAGAGAGGCTTAGAAGTGCACAAGGTCCCCTTTCAGTTCCATCCTGTCTGCCAGGGTCCCAGTAGGGGGTGTGGCAGTCCTTTGTGTGAGGGCAGGCTACTGTCCTTTGACATGTAAATGTCAGGCCCTCCACCCTCCCAGCCCAGGAAGACCCATTCAAAATGCAGATGTATGCAAGTGTGGCTACGCATCCTGTGTTTGGGATTGTCTGAATGAATGCACAAGGGAGCTGTAAACTAAACCCAGCCAGACGTGGATTGGAAGGCCCAGAAGGATTTAAGTGTAGAGAAATGCTCACTTCTAAAAGTAGCATTTCTAAAATAGTAATATAAAATCCAACTTCACCATTAAGCTGGATTTTGTATCACCATTCTGGCCATACTAAATATGACCTGGTTACTCCTTTCAGATCAGGATCTGCCACTCAAACAGTATATGAGGGCAGCCCTAATGCTATCCTATGAAAGGAACAGGCCTCACAGCAGTGTAATAATGAATTTAGGAGTTTTACACTACCAGGACATATACAACACACATGTTCATGTCCTGCCTTTTACCTACATAGCACCCTGCCCTATGGGTTACCTAGGGCTTACCTTAGTGGTGACCTATATATAGTAAAAGGGGACTTTAAGGCTTAGCAATTACTTTTAAATGCCAAGTCGAAGTGGCAGTGAAACTGCACACACAGGACTTGCAATGGCAGGCCTGAGACATGGTTAAGGGGCTACTTAACTGGGTGGCACAATCAGTGCTGCAGGCCCACTAGTAGTATTTAATCTAGAGGCCCTGGCACATATAGTGCACTTTACTAGGGACGTATAAGTAAATTTAAAAAGCCAATGGGGTATGATCCTATGTCATCATGTTTTAAGGGAGAGAGCATATGCACTTGAGCACTGGTTAGCAGTGGTAAATTGTGCAGAGTCCTAAAACCAGCAAAAACAGTGTCCAAAAAGTGGAGGGTGGCAGGCAAAAAGTGATATAGAAATATATATATATATAGTCAGTCAGTCAGTCAAATAATCTTTATTCGGCAAGTGCCATAAAAGTACAATGCATTTCAGACTAAAAATTTAAATAGTTAAAATACAATACGAATATTAAAAGCAAATACAAAAAACATCCTCAATCAACTTTATTCAAAAATTCTATACATAGCCATAATCAGTCAACCCTACAACCCTATAAAATACAAACATGTGCAATACAAAAGTAAAATCCCAGCATCAGAATAAAATCATACATTTCCAAGTTATACTAATCTGTGTCTACTTTAATCAATTCATATTGTTTCCTAATGGCCATAGCCATATATATATATATATATATATATATATATATATATATACACACACACACACACACACACACATAGATGTGGAGAATTTGAGAATGCAACATATGCTTTTGTATTTCTGTAGGGCTGAGGAGATCTAAATTGGGTCAAGACAGCACTCGAAGAGTAATCGGCCTAACTTAAAACTATGTCAGGAAAAAAGACAGAATGATAGGGATGGATGCATCACCATATTATGAACTTCCTGCTGGATTGGCCAGCACATGCAATGCAGAGACAAAGGCTTCAATTCTCAGGGAGAGCCGAGTCCAATGCTGCTGCACTTTCTGTACCTCCAGCACACTCGGAATGTGCACTGTCTGCCATGACAAACAGTGCATATTCTGGGTATGCTAACCGGAGGGGGGCTGCACTGCCCACAACATGGACATGGGCAGTGCAGGGTCTCCCCTTCCGCCAGCCTTTTCATGGTGCTGACTGACATCGGCACCACTGTTCTTGACCTTGTCTTGCACTGTCACCAACCTGTTGAGATCTATGACCCTAGCGGTGGCAATGGTTTCCTGGTGGTCTGACCACCAGCATCATAATCTGATGGTTGGGCCGCCAAGATTGTGGCAGTCGGATTGCCACTGTGAGTACGTCAATCTTATGACCGTCATACTCGTAATCAGACCCTACATTTTTATTGCAAAGTAAACACTGCTTAGAAGGGTGATATATACCTATAGAAAACTTTAACATGATATTGTGGGATTCACAACATCTTCCCTAAACACTATTCACCGCAAATGTTTCTTAGCATTAACACTCTATTGTCACATCACATTAATGAAACCTTAATGGTTCAACAGTGCCCCTCCTACCTATTTATTGCCTTAGGATCAGGGGCTGCCAACATTTTCATTTCACCTGTGCAAGTTTCAACCCTACAAAGGGTGTGATTTGTGGTAACATCTCGCATGGAGGTGAAAATTCCTGTACAAATGTTTTTACAAGCATGTTTTTTTTTAGAACCACCATAAAAAGGCTGGCAGAGAACAAGGTCGTAATCAGCAAGGCGATGCTGCAATGGCAGCGTTGCCCTGGCTGAGTGCAACCTCCACCCGTTGGAATCAACGATCCCGATGGTGACGGCGGAACCCTGGTGGTCAGACTGCCAGGGTCTTAATGTGGTTGTCGTACTGCCACAGCAGCGGCCGTCCTGACCGCCGCCGTGAATCTGGCTGTCTTAAGAGCACCAGTATCGTAATGAGGACCTTTGACCCGGAGCAAGAGAGAGAAAGGCAGAAAAGTGAAAAAGAGGGTAAAAGAGAAAAATAGGAAGACAGTGGGAAAAGGAGCAAGCATGGAGGAGAAATAACCTATAAAAGTGAGATAAAGAGACATGATTGATAGAGTGGTGGAAAAAAAGAGACAAGAAGTGGAATCAAGACTAATTAGCCTTGGTATTTGGGAAACATCGCATTTGCCACCACAAGTGGCAGCTCCAAAGACAAATTTTGGGCCTGCCTATATTGTGCTTCAGTAATTCAGCACAGACAATGTCTCTCTTGAAAGTAATAAAACAATAGCAGTCAAAGACCACAGGGATAGCTTCAGGACAGTTATCAGTTTGATTTCACAAGAATAGTTCCCACAAGCCACATAGTATTGCAGGCCACTGTGTTCAAATACAGGCTATTTCCGTTTAATACCAGTAACTTGGTGTTATTACAAATTAAGGTTTTAAGAAATTTAATCACGTTACATTTTCAGCCACGTTATGCTTTAAAAGCCAAACTTTGCTCTATGTTTGGGCTAGGCTGTCACTGTTTTCCCAACACATATTCATGTATATCTTGCGATGACAGCACTTCCTGTACCAGTACTGTCTGTTCTGTCTAACATCATGAGTTCGTTCAGTACTTTGGTTGTTAGCTACGGGAATCTGGAAGCAACGTGAACGTCACGTTGTTTAATCCTGAAACGTTTACTCTGCCCCTGGTACTACCGAATTTCATAATGTGTGTTTTATCCACCACGGCTGCTAAGAACACACATGTTTTTTATAAAGAGTAAAGAAGCTGGTATATTTGGGTAAAATTCCTTATGCTACCACGCAGAATATTCGCAAAACACTCCATTGCCTATGTGAGGGCCTTAAAATCTGTGTTGAGACGTTAGGGCACATCAGATAGAAGAATCCCTGTCAGTGGGAGACCTTATTTGCAAACTGTCTTTCATTTAAAAATATCCGTGCATTTTATCTTGAAGTCTTTGCCCAATTCATCAGAATATATTGAAGTAACTTACATTTTGGCAATGTTTTGTGAGACTAAAGCCCAGGGCTGAGGACGTTGGGTCACCATTACATGGCACCACCTGCCTTCCCTGGTGTTACATTGTTTAGAGCTGTGACTTGCCTCCGTGTAATTGCCCTCTTTGACACTTGCTAGCACTGTTGTAGCCCACTTCTCTGCACATAGCGTACGCACATCTTCCCCATACTGAAAATTATAGCTAGAGTCCTTTGGGTCACAAAAATATATACTTCTGTATTTCAGCACCTTTTCTGTGCCCTTGGAAGCATATCATACCTTTATGTTACCATTCTCATTTACAATACACAGCTTGCTTAGCTGCTCTCTCACTTCAACGATTTACCCTCATACACACAGAAATGCAATGGTTTAATTCCAGCAGTTCCATGTTATCAACTCAGGCAAATCAGCACAAGGCAGGTGAGTCCATTTTCACTGACATAATCTCCTGACATCGAGCACGATATTTCTGTTTCATTAAGGTTCCTCAGAGGGGCTTAACGTTTTTAAGTGGGGCTAACTTACAATGCTCAGGTGTATGTTCAAGCAAGGGACCTATTCCCTGGTTCAGACTGTTAGCCCTTGTCAGCCATATGTGTGAAAGACATTAACACAGATTGTGGGAGAACCTTCACATAGCAACACTGATCATAGCACAGGGTTGTGCCATATGTACCACCCCATAGCAACACAGTTGACGCAGTCATTTTTGTTTCCTTTATTTTTAACTCCTCGTTTTAACAGTTAATGCTGCCTATTTTTTAGCTACGAATGTTCAATTTAAACAGAGCAGTACCTTTAACACTGAAGGAAACACCTGACATCATGACGTTTTGCTGTCATTTAAGGTGTTCCAAAGAGCTAAACCTTGTTTATCTACATCATGTGTCCCTGCATCCTTGTGTGTCTGTCCCTGTCAAATTCTTACCTACATGACGTAGATCATTAACATCCCATATGTAAAGTCCTTATTTTAATCTAGGACATTACACTATAAAAATGCATATAACTAACTGTGTACATTAAAGATTGTGAAACACTATTCAATGAAATAACATCAATGTTTTTTATTGAATTAAAAGCAAAATCTCACCTATTTTGGCCTTGGTAAAGGCAGATTTAACTCTTGGCTATCAATTCTTCAAAAAAGACACAAAGGAGACATACAGAGAAAGAGAGGTGAAGAGAAGCCTTCTTCCTCTATTCAATTTTATGTGTTTTTCATGCCTTACACTTTGGTGGGATGGGCAGTCCATGAAGGCTGTGGAATGTTGAGGATGGTTACACTGTCCAATTTGTGTTCCTATTCGTTGCGGGTGATGTTGCATCAAATAGTCCTTTTGCTAAGGTGCACATATGGCATGACATGTTTTCAGATTGAATGCCATTCTGTATTGTTTGATGTATTTACTTTGCTGACACAATTACATTTTTAGTTCCAAATGAATGGGATTTTGGTTTATGAAGTGTGCCCTACTTCGATGTCTATTAACTAATCACCCTTTTGCGTTCATTTGCTTTCTTTGATATCATGATAACATTTTGTTTAGAAAGTAAATATGTGCATGCACCTTGCCGTTCTTAAAGACACAATGGCAATACGGTCCTTTGTCCAAAGTGTCTATTATGGAATATTTTGCTGTGTAAGCCATATAGGTTCACCCCTTTCTACAAAAACCTTATCTTCTGATGACTTTTCATGGCACTCCTCTGTGTGGATGTTGCTTAATTCTGCTATCGCAATCAGTTCAGCAAGGCTGTCCTACTCTCTGTTTCAATATTTTTTAGCCCAAGATGGTGGATGATGGAATTTTCTTTCTTGGAGATCTAGGGAAATATACACAATGCCCCCCAACTATCACAGAAAGCAAAGCGATTTGCTTTGTTAAAGCTTCTTTATTGAGGGTTTTATTTTTAGATCTCTCGTACATAACTTCCTCAACTAGCTTCTCCTTCAATGTTTTCCTTTTATATTGCTATTTTCTACTCAGGTTTTCCTTTAGCTCATTTCTTTTTATAGTTTCGCTTTTAGCACAATTGCCCAAATTCCTGCATCTCTCTTGCACAGGCCACATGACTGAACATTGTTTCGCATTTTTCCTTTTGAATTGCACACTTTTAGAATCATTGCATGTCCGAACCTAAGTATTTTTGTTTTTATTGATTTGACATTGTTTTTATTTTGCTCAACTTTTGAGTCTTGTAGAAATAATATTGCGCATTCTTTTTGATTGTGCTGGCAATATATTGTAGCCTAAATATAAATTACCAAAGACATCATAAATGTAAGTATAGGTAGGTAAGTATAGATTTTCTATTCTTAAGTCCACATCTAAATTTCTTGCAGTTAATTTTGTCATTGTATATAAATGTAAAGTTGAATATAGGAAATTTAAACTTACTTAAATATACTTACTTCACAATACGTTGGTAGTCGAATTTCGCTCCACATTAATTTGCTAGCACAATATTTAAAATTCAACATCTAAGAAGATACCTTTTTTAGTGGTTACAGAGTCTAGGATCTCCCTACCCGTACACAAATCCATATATGAACCACATTCTAATATTTATCTTTCCTCTACGAGTTTTCTTTGGGTCAGTCTTTCATACCTTGGCTTGAATTATCTCCCACTATTGGTGCTTCTATAAGTCACCTTCCACGGTAATGCCTAGAGATTGTTCAGTTCATCAAGTGCCTTTTACTGTCCTTTTCATATTGCATGAGTGCTCTCATGTGAGAATGCAAATAATCACAACAAAAATATCCTCATACTATAGGATAAGGTGCCTATGGCATGTAAAAATTGATGATGTGTAAGTACTTTGGTACTTGCAACTCTGAATATTAGAGTCATCCAAAAACTGGAATATGCCCTCCAATTAGTGCATAACGTTCCACGGCTTAAAAGAAAGAGATAGAAACACTGTCTTTTCAAGACAGAATCTAAATATATAAGAGACAGGAAAGACAGATATTTGACAATGTTTACGAATAACGATGCTGAAAATTACGATTAAGAAAAAGACAAAATGTCCTATTAATTTGTCTTGCTCTGTGTAGGCAGGTATTCTTTTACAGGCCGTTCTCTGAAACCTATTTAAAGTTTCTTTTCTGTGTCAATAGTTAAATCAAATTTCAACGACATTAAACTTGGCTAGCTCCGAGCTATTGATTGGGTTACAAATGATTGTGGCACCGCATAGTTTGTGATTTTTATTAAAGTCGTGAAAATGGCTCTCTGCAAGCGGTATGAGTTTACAGTCTCAGCTGCGTTTATTAAAGTGTGTCTGGTTGCTTAAAGAAGTTGAAAACTTGTTTGCGTGGTGTTTATGAATAAATGGGTGCGTTTAATATTTCATGGAATATTACGGTTTGTTGCACGTCCGTGAGCGAACGATTTTTCCCCGTTACGGTTGATGCTCGGCCCTGGGACTGACATGGCGCCTAGCATTCCCCAGCCACTGCTCATCAATAGTCAGTTAATATGAATACTTGTTTATCAGCATTGTTAAATTAGAAAGACGATCTCGGTGGAACTCAAAAAACGCCATGCAGAAAATGAGTGCACCTGACCTTTCGATGAAAGTGACAAATGACATGTCACACACTTCAGGTGCTGGAAAATGCACTGATATCATAATTACTGCCAAGTGGAGAAAACAATCTATCCAGGAATACAGGGACACGGGCCTGACTTGCCTTTTCTTCAATGCCATGAAAGTGTTGATGCCTTTCATGTGGCCTACTTGGTTTGATTTGAAAGTCCTTAGATTTGCCGCACTCTTGTTTCAAATATTCGGAATATATGCTTTATTAAGTCCTGCCCCCTCATTATTTAAATTGTAACAATTCCACTTTTAAATGGTACTTAATGCAAGAGGTAAAACTTTATCTAAGCTCTGTAAATTTGGCAGGGACGCGTAATGAGGTGCAGTGAAATAAAGATACCTACACTGGATCAAATTAGGTTTCATTATGGAAGCTGTGATTTGACTCCAGAATCTGGGATATGACCCCTTGAGATAAGTCACATCACAGTGTAAATTTGCAAAAGCACGGATATTCAATGACATGACAGTAGGAAAAGACAAACAAAACTCCTAGTTGAGTGTGCGGAAAATACACATTTTATCTATGAAAAGGCACGTAAACCTCTACCCCCGACGGCTTGAAACAGATCTCTATTAAAATGTCCAATAGTAAAAAGCAGAAGTTCAGAATATAGTACTACTCTAGTAGTATTACTGCGAGAATGATGTTGCTAAAAAATAATACCAGACAATATCAGTGATAAAGCAAGGAAAAACAGGCTTTTACCATGAGTTTGTTGCAGATGAAAGAAGTAAAGTTCTTACTCTTGCTTTACCTACGGATTGCAACGTACATGTTTTTTCAGATGTGCAGTATTCTTTGCAGGAAGTTGAACATTCCAAGGAATGAGACATCATTTGTCAATTGTTGTGCAATTCGCCACATTGGCAAACTAGCAATGGTTGCTCATTTAGGTAGTAGACACAATAGGCCACATTTTCTTTGAAATATAGAAAAGGTACTTATTTGAGCCACACAGGCATAATACTAGAGTAAAGAAAAGATCACATAAAGTAGATCTTGGGAAAGCTATTTTAAGACATTGACAGTGTCATTGCTATATATGGCATTGAATATCTGTCTTGAAACCCAGCTAGCCACTGCTTGACGTAACAACCGTGGAAAGCAAAAATTGTTTCATCGCCAAGGCCAGGGCTGGCTTTCCCTGTGTTACCCTCTCTCGCCAAGGTTCATTGAGTCCTGAATGAGGTGGCAGAATGGCAGTGGGAAGTCTCGTACACCTTTTTCTGCATCTTCCCGGTCTCCATGGAACTGGGAGAGATGGGAGAATATGGACAGCGCTATGTCTGCACCAATCACCATGTTCCTTTGTCATCATGTTTATCTGTCAACCTGCACCGACAGGGTAGAAAAGCAGCATTGGCCAGTGGCTCACTAAGAGCCACTGGCGGTGTAGCACCACTTCTCTGCAAGCCACTCTCGGTGTGAGAGAACACAGTACAATTTAGGCAGGGATGATGAGGGAAGGCTGAGAGTGGGTGTAATGAGACTAGGGTGTTGTTTTAAATCTGTGTAAGGGTTATAAGCAGAGTATGGTGTGATGGTGGGGGCAGAAGGCCAGTTTTGTTTAATTGGGAAAGGAGGTCAAGTTTACAGAGTTGTGGGTGGCACCTCCTATTCCCCATCCCACTTTAAATAACTAAGCACGAGAAAAAGCCAATAGTGAATTCTTTCAGAGCTGAGACCTATTTGATCTTGCTAATGCTTGTTTATCTTAGAGAGGACAAATCTGATCCAGGACTGGAGTGGCACCACTTGGGGAGTAGGACTCACAGCAGATTGAGTTCACGTGCTTAGTTCAAGGTGGTTGGAGCTTTTTCTGCCAATGAGGCTCTGATAAGGAGGCCAGTCAACTACTCATTGTTTTCACACTGGTGGACCTGGGATCAAGATGCATGTCCAGTCCTTTCACTCATGCAGCAGGGTAGCATTACTTCTTGCAAAGCAGCACAACAGTCCTTCTGAGTTCTCCACAGGTCCAAAAGTGTACTGAAGAGTGAGGTCTGAGGGTATATCATTTACACCAGGTACCCACATTGAAATAGGAAAAGGTTCTGAAGGTTTCCATCTCCAGAGATATTTGGAATTTCCTGCCTCCCTGTCCTGGCCCCATCTTCTCTGGGGACACGAAAGTCTAGTGTCAAACTCCTTGTGAGTGTGCTCAGGCAGAGTATTTGTGATGTACAAGTGTGGTAGGTGACCGCTCCTCCCCCTCATCAAGTCTGAAATGGCCCATCCTACCAATACCTACACTCCTTTGTCTCACTCTATTGGAGCAATACACAAAGACCAACTGCCAGCTACATCTAGTCATGTGACCCAGGAGTAGGCTTGAGGCATCAAATGGCTAGGAAAAGAAAATGACAACTTTCTAAAAATAGTACATGCAAAAAAGGTCCTGTTGATGACAGAAACAATTCTGGAGCAGCTATATTTCTTTAGGTAAGTCAAAGGCATAACTTAACACATGATAAAAAAGAAAAAAAAAGAAGAAAAACACATGGCCAGGAAGGAAATTTCTGCACACAGCATGTAATACGGCAAGCATACTTGAAATAATCTATGTATATGTCAATGAAGTTTGGACTCAAGAAATTCTTCTAGTTGCCTCTGTGATTTGGATTGAACTTGACTTGGCAGACAGACCCAATGTTATCCAATGCGCGAGTCAGGCCTTGCAATAGAGTTTTCCATTACCAGGACATGAAAATGGTAAAAGTACATGTTCAATTTTTAAAGACACTGCACCCTGTCCTACAGGCTATTTAGTGCCTATCCTAAGGGTGGTATGTATGTACATGTTCAATTTTTAAATACACTGCACCCTGTCCTACATGCTATTTAGTGCCTATCCTAAGCGAGGTATGTATGTGGTATGTCGGCCCGCCAAAAGGGTTTCTTTTGCCAGGTCGAAATGGCATTTTGAAACCGTGCAAACGGACTACAATGGCAGGCCTTAGACATAACAGGGCTACTAAAGTGGTTGGCACAATCAGTGCTGCAGGTCCACTAGTAGCATTAATGTACAGGCACTGGGTACATGTTGTACAACTCTGCTCTGGAATTACAAGTACTTTAAATGTGCCACTTGGGCGTAGGCCAGTTCCACTATGTTTCAGGGAGAGAGCACGTGACTTAACGGTTTCAGAAGACAGGAGAGTGAAGGCAAAAAGGTTGGGTATGACCTTGCAGAAAAGGGTCAAGTCCAACAGCAGTACTGCTGCTCTGATAGCATCACCCAAGCCTGAAACCCACTGAGAAAATGCAAAGGTGACAGAATGGACTTATGGGCCATCAATATTGAAGAACTAAACAGAAAGAAACAACATATTTCAGTTTTGTAACTTGTGTAGGTTCCCTTTAACTGAAAGTATTCTGATAAATTAGACTACGGTTCGTTCAGTGAATTTCACTGTGTGCTTCCGTTACTGCTGTCCATGCGTTGATTTCTTGCTGCAAGCACTCCATAACAGACAGTGAGTGCTGCCAGTTTTTAGGGGGATCAGCACCTTTCAGTTCTGGGAATACAGCCAAATCTTCATGGCTAAAAATGAATAATTCTTCCTGTGTAATGATGGCCTATTTCCTTGCAGTGTTATTACTTTGATCATAATTACTTCTCTGTACAGTCAACATAATGTCCAGTCTCTAGTATCACCAAAAAGCCCACCCGTAAATCACAGACTTTCGACCGAGAGATGCTGAAAAAGTATCACTCTCACGCATTTGCAATGGAAAATCTTTAAAGACATGAGTAAATGAATATTGGTGAAACAGTGCTCTAGGCTGAACGCCAACTCAGAGACCTTTATGTCCCAAGTTCGAATCCGAGGCCTGGCAGATTATTTGGAGTTGTAATTCAATGATTCTTATTAAACTGGGCAGTACTTCAGCCTGATGTTAAGATAGTAAAACTGGTCCTATTTGGGATGTACATAATCATCCTCATTAGACTAATCTGTGGGGAGTAGATATAGTCGTTTGGTTAAAACACCAATTTAGGAGCATACGGACTTGGGTTTGAGTCCCGGCTTTTATATTTACCTGAAATCTCTTTAACCCCTTCGCTGCCAGGCCATTTCCCCCTCAGGTGCCAGGCCTTTTTTTGGCTATTTGGGGCAGGGCGTGCTTAGGCCCTTATAACTTTTTGTCCACATAAGCTACCCACGCCAAATTTGCGTCCTTTTTTTTTCCAACATCTTAGGGATTCTAGAGGTACAGAGACTTTGTGGGTTCCCCTGAAGGAGGCCAAGAAAATAGCCAAAATACAGTGATTTTTTTTTTTTTTTTTTTAAAATGGGAAAAAGGGCTGCAGAAGAAGGCTTGTGGTTTTTCCCCTGAAAATAGCATCAACAAAGGGTTTGCAGTGCTAAAATTACCAGCTTACCATCTTTCAGGAACAGGCAGACTTGAATCAGAAAAACACATTTTTCAACACAATTTTGTCATTTTACTGAGACATACCCATTTTTATGATTTTTTTGTGCTTTCAGCCTCCTTCCAGTCAGTGACAAAAATGGGTGTGAAACCAATGCTGGATCCCAGAAACCCAAACATTTCTGAAAAGTAGACAAAATACAGAATTCAGCAATGGGTAATTTGTGTAGATCATACAAGGGTTTGCTACAGAAAATAACAACTGAAATAAGGAAAACCTACCAAACCTGCACATTTTTTAAAACTAGACACCTAGGGGAATCCAAGATGGGGTGACTTGTGGGGCTCTGAGAGGGTTCTGTTACCCAGAATCCTTTGCAAACCTCAACATTTGGCCAAAAAAACACTTTTTCCTCCCATTTCGGTGACAGAAAGTTCTGGAATCTGAGAGCAGCAACACATTTCCTTCCACCCAGCGTTTCCCCAAGTCTGATGATAAAAATGGTACCTCACTTGTGTGGGTAGACCTAGCGCCCGCGACAGGAAATGCCCCAAAACACAACATGGACACATCACATTTTTACATTGAAAACTCACGTGGTTTTTGCAATGTTCCTAGCTGCAGATTTTGGCCTCCAGCTCATCCGGCACCTAGGGAAACCTATCAAACCTGCACATTTTTGAAAACTAGACACATAGGGGAATCCAAGATGGGGTGACTTGTGGGGTTCTCACCAGGTTCTGTTACCCAGAATCCTTTGCAAACCTCAACATTTGGCCAAAAAAACACTTTTTCCTCACATTTCGGTGACAGAAAGTTCTGGAATCTGAAAGGAACCACACATTTCCTTCCACCCAGCGTTCCCCGAAGTCTACCGATAAAAATGGTACCTCACTTGTTTGGGTAGGCCTAGCGCCCGCGACAGGCATTTCCCCAAAACACAACATGGACAAATCACATTTTTACATTGAAAACTGACATGTTTTCTGCAAAGTGCCTAGCTGTAGATTTTGGCCTCCAGCTCAGCCGGCACATAGGGAAACCTACCAAACCTGCACATTTTTGAAACCTAGACACCTAGGGGAATCCAAGATGGGGTTGACATGTGGGGTTCTCACCAGGTTCTGTTACCCAGAATCCTTTGCAAACCTCAAAATTTGGCCAAAAAAACACTTTTTCCTCATATTTCGGTGACAGAAAGTTCTGGAATCTGAGAGGAGCCACAAATTTCCTTCCACCCAGTGTTCCCCCAAGGCTTCCGATAAGAATGGTACCTCACTTGTGTGGGTAGGCCCAGTGTCCGCGAAAGGAAATGCCACAAAACACTATCTGGACACATCAAAATTTTCAAATACAAAACTACCTGTTTTTGCAGTGGGGCACCTGTGCTTTTGTTCCTGGGCTCAGCAGCCATACAGGGAAGCCTACCAAACCCAGACATTTCCAGAAACTAGACACCCGAGGGAGTCCAGGGAGGTGTCACTTGCGTGGATAACCCAGTGTTTTCTTACCCAGAATCCTCAGCAAACCTCAAATTTTGCTAAAAAATCAAATTTTCCCACATTTCTGTGTGGGATCACCGCACCGGGACAAATTATCTACCACCCAATGTTCCCCTAAAAATGGTAAAAATGATACCTCACTTGTGTAGGTGGGCCAAGTGCCTGTGACAGGGAAGAGCCAAAAACATGTCAAAATTGAGGAGGAACCAAAGCGGGTCCAAAAGGGCAGTTTGGAAAAAAACATTTTTAGGCTGACAAGTGGGGCAGAATTTCTATCGGTATAGATGAGACAATGCTGGGTGGTAGGAATTTTGTGGATTCCTACAGATTCCGGTAAGTTCCATCACAAAAATGTGTGAAAAATGTGTGATTTATGCAAAGTTGGAGGTTTTCATGGCATTGTGGGTAAGAAAATGGTGTGGGGTGCATGTGATGCACACCACCCTGGACTCAGCCAGATGTTTAGTTTTCTGATGTGTCTATGTCTTGTGGATTTTTCTACATGGCAGCGTCCCAAAGTCCAAAAAGTGCAGCCCTCACCATTCCAAATGGGACAATTTTGAGAGTTAGCCAAGCTCTCATGGCCTAAATGTAAAACCAAAACCCCAAATAATCAAATTTCCACTTGCTTGCCATGAGATAAGATGTTTTAGTGTGCGGGGGAGACTTGAAAGACTGTTCCCTTCAGTTGGGGTGGGGGCTTAACCATGTCCATACTGGTTGGTATCCAGTTAATTCCCTGGCTTTTAGTAGACTTCCTGCCCTCCCGGGGTGTGGATCGGGGGTAATTGCCCCATCTGCCCTCTGGTGAGCCATACCCCCACCCTCTTATTTTGAAAAAAATTATTCCCTGGTCTCTGGTGGGCTTTCTGCCCCCCCTTGGGCCTTCCAAAAATAGGCCGATCTGCCCCCAAGGGGGGCAGATATGGCCAACAGTAATGTGCTCCCATGGGGGGGGCTGCCCCCCCAAATCAGATGCCATGGGGGGGGGGCGGGGGTGGAAGGGGAAGTGATTCCCCTTCCATCCCTGCCCAGGGGAGGGGGGTGCCTGGCCTTCGGGGGGAGCGCAGGACGAGGTGGTCTCGTCCTCGGCACCGAGGAACTGGTGCCGATGACGAGATCACCTCGTCCTGGGAATCCAAGGGGTTAACTAAAAATATAAAGACAAAGATGTAAAAACTCTTATTATAGGGTATCTGTTGGTTGCTGCCTGGCTACATTTGTCATATAACAAAAAAGCATAACATGAATTCTATAGGAACAACGACATTATGTTAGGTGATGTAAGGACACAAACATGACAGCTCATTAACATTTTTCAGAATCTGCACAGATTACTAATAACTCACTCAAGTCTCCAGTCTTGGAAGGTACTACGATAAATGTGTCCCTTCCAACTTCACCTAAAATTATTTTTAATGACATCCCATTTAACTACTCTTCGGTTTTTACTTGTTTGTTCTTATGCTATAATTATTGTAGCTGGGTCCTTTGCAGTTCAAAACATGCCAATACTTCTTTGTGGCATTCACGCTGTAGAAAATGGTTAAGAAATAATAAATACGTATTTACTACATATGTAATCTTTGACATCCGATTTAATACACATGCCTGTGTAAGTTTCTTTCACCTATGGCAGATAAATAAAATAATCTGTAAATGTTACAACCCCAAATAAGAAAATAATATGCTTAGCAGTAAGGGCCTGATTTAGATCTTGGTGGTAATGGTCCTGCGATTGGTTTTCTGACTGAAAACCCAACCACCTCTTTGGCAGTTTTAGATGTTGGCGGTCCTGTAGACGAAAGCCCGCCCAAGTCCCACCGTCTTCACCAAGGAATCACATCCGCCATCACAGGCATCATAGGAAACAGTGACTGATGGTGGGACTCCAGCCACACTTACTGCCAAGCAGATTTGGATTTGCCTTTCCACCAAGGAAAAAGTGGTGGTCCGACCTCCAAGTTTGAGTCGGCAGATTGGTGGGAATGGGTTGATAACCCAGCTTCTTTCCCAATTCAACTCCCAGTTTCATCTGGACACGACTGGACTACACCCTTCGTCGTGGCTGCCACAGGACCACGGAGGAATCACAACCCTCTGTCGATGGACACAAAGGTAGGGAACCTGCATTGGCTGTGTACGTTGCTGGGGATCACTGCACATGAACAAGGGACAATTGAAGAGATCTACATGTCACAGTATTTTTTTTAAGTTACTGTGACATGCATATGCCAGGACACAAGTGGGTCAGACACGTGTGGGGACACACTGGTACACAACACATATCACACACATACAGAACTGTCATTATGGTGCCAGTATTCATTGGGAAATTAATGCTGGCACCACAAGTATGTGTGTCACTTGCGTATGGCATTGATGTTTTGTGTGTTGTGATGTGTGTTGTGTTGTGGCATTCAACATTCAAGTGAGTGATGTTGTGTGGTGGTCATTGTGGCGATGTGTCTAGTTGTGCTTGGGTGGGCCTGTGTTTCTGTAGATGAGTGTGTAGTTGTGTTGGTTGTTGTGGCTGTGTCATGTGAGGGAGCAGTGTCAATGTTGTGTTTAAGTTGGATCATGGATGTTTATCAATGTGTGTTTGAGGTATGTCTGTGTTTGGTGTGATGGAGTGACCATGGATACGGGTGAGTATGTGGTATGTTGTGTTGGGTGTGATGCCGGGGGATACGTGTCAAAGGTAGAGTCTGTGTGAGACTTACTTCTATGCTCTAGACACTGCCATTGTCCGCTGTCCATTGGGTCCTGCGATGTCCTCCCTTTGTCAGCGAACCACCGCCAGTACACCACCTGAAGATCTATAACATCTAAACATCTAAATACAGCGGGTGGAAGACCATTGACTTGGCGGTTTCCACGGGTCCGCCGCCGATGTGGCTTGGCAGTGTGACTGCCAAGATCTAAATCAGGCCATTTATGTCTGTATATTGATCTTTATTAGAAACTGTGTCCAAATTTCAGCGTTGTTTTAAAATTGTACTCCTATGGCAGTATTCTTCTTAAGAGTGAAGCGGTATCTACAGTGACTAGAAAGAATGTCTGTGTTCTTATGTGTTGGCAAATTGGTGATTGTTTGCACTGAAGAGTGTAGGCTTTGATGACAGATTCTGAATTGGGAAACATATGCCCCCACCACCCACCCATTCTTTGTCAGCATCCAATTAAACATGAGCGTTGCTCAAACTTATTTTCGACGTGGAAAAGTTGGTAACACAGTCAGCTTTCGCCTAGTTATTTAAAAAAAAAAAAATGTGTTTTTTCCTGTATTACCCAACTGACTCTGTTCATTGCACTGTGTTGTTCCCATTAATCAGGAAATCACAATTGTGTCAAGTGAACAATCATTTATAAAATAATCAATCTCTTCTTCTGACCCCAATCTCATGCTTGCGATGCTACTCACTGAAGAAGCAAAATGGTGCAGGCAAATGGTAAACAAAAAGTGTTGCAGTGCGTTGCCATTGAAATAAAAAAAACACTGTTCTTCACTTTGATTGTCTTCATTTCTGTGGCAAAGTATCGCAGTGCGCTGTTCATCTGTTAACTGACTCATCTGTGTTAATTGTTTTACTTTGTAAAGTCTGAGATGTGATTTGGATCAATAAATCTTTGACTCACATGTGCAAATTATTGAAGAAGGTGATTTAGCTCAATAAGTTACCTTCTTTCTCCCTGTTCTAATACTGTATTTTATTTTAATATAATGTGCAAAAAGATCAATATTACCATACAGATTTGCATTACAGAGCTGGTGACTTTAGAGCCGGAGGGTATGGATTTTGTTAGTGCCTCAGCACTTTGCTGAAAATTTTGTGATCCCGAGCAAATCCCTATTTTTCCGAAATATCTGTAATCCTTTTGTAATTGCATGATCCAACAAGCATTTGCAATGCAAGAGGTCTCACGTTTGCTTGAGTTACAGCTATTGGTATTGTAAATTCATAACTGGACTTTTTCATTTCACATAAATTGGTCAACCCTGTCTTATAATGGTCTTTTCCTGCCATATAATTCCAGTGGCCCTGCCTATAACTAAATCACTTCCATTTACTTTCTTCCTCTATCTGCAGCAAAAAAAAAAAAAATGTTGCCATTTAGCATCCTAATTTAAATCTGCTTTGATAATTCCAATAGATTACTATGTTAAACACTCCACCATCACAGTTGCTGGCTGCCTAACACAATTCCCCCCAAAAAATATACCAGACAGCCACGGAGTAACAAGAGAAATAAACTGGAAGGATAACGCAAATATATCAAGAGTGACTGAACAGTCATAGTGTAATAAGGATGTTATGTTGGCCTGAATCATGGTCATAATTGCAATAAGGAGAGACTAATAAAACATATACATGTGTTTACTACCACTCTGTCAAAAAAAAATCACTCACCTGGTCACAGACGTGGTACTTGTCACATCAAACTATCAAGCACAGGTTGAAGAACTGACACTGTATACAACTGACTGCCTGCTCCAGTCATCTTTGCCGAAAAAGTTGCCACAAGTGCCCTGGCCTAAGATTTTGCAGGTCAGGAGAGGATACGGATTCTGTCCCAATGGCACTTCATTTTGGATGGATATCGTATTCCTACAACTGCGCATGTATGCTGGCGTTGCTTCAGTTCCCGCAAGTGAAGTATCTTAGGGCAGGCTGCTGTTAAGTGTCTCCAATGAAAAATCTCAATACGTCCTGACTGCCTTACTGATTAATTGTTCCAAAGTGTCAGTGAAAGAGGGAGGAAGCAGGCATCAATGGCAATTCTGTGGATCTTCTGTGTTTCCCACCCTCAGTCACCTCAAACAATTAAGAGAGTGGCCTGATTAATTACAGTGACCAGATTGTCTTCAGTATTGGGTGAATATGTATATCCTCTAGGCTCTAAGAGACTCCTGCGCACCTCATTTTCAGCACTGCTTTGACAGCAGAGCTCCATCTATGCGCCACCTCCTCATGGAGAGAAGCATACCATCCTTGACTTAGCAGAACAGGCCAAAGCGGAGGCTGTTCGGGCTGAGATCTAACAGATGATGGATCAGTTGAGACTAATTAATCCTGAACAATTTTGGGAGTTGCTAAAATCTTAGCTCTGACAAAATCATTTTAAAGATAAACGTGACTTACCTGAGGAGTATGTGGTGTTTCTTTACCTGGTGATTCGCCATAACACGAAGGGTGAGGAGAAAGTACCCACAAGCCCAAGGCAAGTTCTTATGTTCTTTAAATTCACAGAGCGGCACAGCTAGAAAGATTAGCACCAGCGTCAGGGGAGTCATTAATGCTCTGTGGAGCTGGCATCTCACTGGCTTTCATTTAGTGAAATTGTATGGTGCGCCATTGTGGTGCTTTCTTTGACAACCAAGCACAGCATTCACAGAGTATTTCTGCAGGGAGGTAGACGCAAGGAGTTGGCTTCTCTGGCCACCAGACTGCACCTCGCTCAAAGTCACACCATTGTCAAAATTCACAGCATGGGCACGAAGAAAATAAGCAATGAGAGGGGTGGTGGGGACAGGCAGACACAAACAGGAAACTCAGGGATAAGAGAGAGGTGCTGGGGCATAGCAGTGGGAGCCGATTCAAACCACCATGACCGCCATGAGCATGAGTGCGAAGGAGAGACACGAAAGAAAAAAATAGTTTGCTCACAGTAAAACTCATCGGCAATCATGCAATAATCCATGTAACAGGGTTAGTCTGTAAAGCGGTAACAAATCCACCACAACGTGGTACAAAGGTAAAGCATTTAGAAATTACATTAAGGGAATTTTGAAAATCAAGCCCATGAAGGAGTATAAGTGATGGGCGTGAGGTGGGCATGGTTAAAGGCCCATAGTACTTACAACAGGTCGCTCCTTTTAAAAATGGACAATTCCCACTTTATATATACTACTTTCTGTCCCTCAGCAATCCCCACAGTATTCAGTACTCCTTTTGCTCTCCGGTTCTTTTCGCACTTTATAAATACCTAAACATACAAGCACCATTTGAAATATGTTTCCAGTGTTTGGAGATTGAATTACCTAAATCATCAAACAACACCATGTAACTACTACAAATGGTACAAACATCGTATGTTCACCTTGACAAAAGATAACCTAGGGAGAGAAAGTGTGGCAAGACTTTAAGATAATAGAAATCCATTATGTTCTGTCAGAATTATAAATATGTATTCCCTCTGCTGCCCCTGTGAGACCAAATCAATGTGTGTGGTGTAGCAAACTGTGCAGGTGAAGGAGGGGCAGAAGAGGTAGACATCGCACGTTTGCAGATGCTGGCAACAAGAGAGTTAATGTACTGGGTTTCGGAACATGCAAGCATGGGACCTTTCAGAGACAAGACTGAAACATTTGCTCCCAGACTAAGCTCTTGTGGGCAATAATTCCCTCAGCCAGCAGCATATTTCACAGTTGGTCACTTTTGGAAATGGCAGCGGTCTGCAGTTTACCACTCCGTCCCTTATGTACCATCCAGATTTATAAAGTATAATGTTGCCATGGGAAATTCAAGCTTGACTTCCTACAGAACATACATAAATTACTTGTTCTGTTCTGCTCTGTGAACATGAAATGGAAGCATGCTTTTGCTGCTCATGTTAAATTCTAGATGTATCTTAGGTATATAGCCTGTACATCGGTTTTGGTTAGTGATAGTGGTAAAAAAAATATATTAATTTTGAGGACCTATGGAGCAGAGATCAGTGTTGGGCTGGCTTGTTGGGCTCTCCAGCACTTTGGCCATGGCAGATGGACCGGCTTGAAAAGGTAAGTGTGTGGGCCATTTTTATTGACCCCTTCACGGCACACAGGCCCACGAAAATGTCCTATGTGCTGGTACAGACTAGCCTGGCAGAGACAGACTGGTCCTTATAGGCCAGTCTAACCCTGGGAGAGATATTATAGCCCAAAGTGGCCTTTAATGAGTTTGAGTAAAAAACATGCAAGTGTAAATCAAAGTGAAAAAGCATTGCTCTCTTTATTGCCTGAAATAGATATTGTATTGTAGGTTATACAGTCTCATTCTACATCTGTGCGTTAAATGGCGCTAGGTTACCAGGACGACAAACTAAGCTGACAACCACCAATCGAGGACTTGAGGTGAAGGCGATCTGGTGAATTGTCAACTTGGCAAATGATTCAATTGGCAAGAGTCCAAGTTGTCACTTAAAGAATGACAAATAGAAGGCAAAGCTCCTCACTATTCAGATTTGAACATTGAGGCCGAAAAGAACAATAAATACATTTAACTACAGTTCCTAATATCATTGATAATGAAAGCAAAATTTGTTTGTTCTTAAAAAACTAGAGTCTAGCTGAACTTAACAAAAGGTTAAATGAGAAAACAGAATATTACAGTATTCCATCGTGAGACCTGCAGCTGCATGAAGGGACTGGTGAGGAAAGAGATCAGGTTAGGGAGAAGGATCCAGGTGGAGGGATAAGAACACGAAAGACGGTTTGATAGAAAACAATCAAGAAAGGCATGAGAAAATACAGAGGAAATAGCAAAGGTATGGGACGGGAATGGAAGGAGAAAGAAAATGAGGACCTAAGAAATAGAGAGTGAGTTGGATGTGACCCTGGATTTGGAGAAGGATTAGACCCCGGGTATGTATAGTTATTGCAATGCATAGAAACAATATAATAATAAATGCAGGGTCAGAGGTGTTTCTGAGGAGGTGACCACCAACGCTGTTGAAAAACAGGACTGCCAAATGCTAAGGCCACCTAACCTTTACTACACCTCATGCTTCTTTCTTCCACCACCTCTATACTAATCCTCCTTTTTTGTTTCACAATTCTTTATTGAAGAACTAAAACAGAGCAATACAGTGAAGAGGGGGGATAGACAGGAAGGGAACATGGCAGTACAAATAATGGCAGCAGTACTATCACACATTGACAGTAAATAAGGTCATTCTTAAATAAAACCAAGAAACAGGCACATAACACACAAGACAATGACCCTCATAGGAAGCTACCATGTTACATGGACTGTCACTAGGGGAGCAGGTACTTTGGTGGGTAACAGAGGTGGGGGAATTTGGGGCTAAGAAGGTGGAAAAGGGATGGGGCATGGCAGAAAAGGAGAACTGGAGGGAGAAGAGAGAGAAAGAAGGAGAAAGAAAAAAGGTGGAAGAGGAGGATGGGAAGGGAAGGGGGAGATGACAGGGCAGCAGAGGTAGGAAGGGGAGCTCACTGGTGGCATGCAGAAGGGAGGAAGGTGAGGGGGGAGTGCAACCAAGAGGGTTCAGTCAGACACCCTTCGCTGAGGGGCAGGTGCTGAGGCAGCTTACATGCAAAATATGTGCCAAGGGGAAAGGGGTGATGCATGTTGGGCCTAGAAGTAGGGGGGGAGGGAGAGTAGCAGATCAACCTGAGGTGTCCTGCAGGAAGGGTCTCCACATCTGGAGAAATACCTGAGGCCTGTCCTGGAGGTCATGGTTGGCGCTTGTGTGAGGCTTCTAGGTACATTGCCTACAGCCACTACTTGTTGGTGGGGGGCATAGGAGAATGCCTATTCAGAAGAATACATATCTCAGCTGTGGCAAAAGCCATGTGTAAGAGGTGGCACTTGGGGGGAGAGATTCCTGCAATGTCCATTGTTTCATGGAAAAAGATCAAGAGATGGGGAGGGCGGCCTGAACAGTGAAATCTCACTCAACGTGGATCCCACCGCCTCCCCGAAGGGCGGGATCAAGGGACAGTTGCAGAGGACGTGCAGTATTTCACACCAGTCCTCAGGACAACACCCACAATTTGCCGGGGTCAGCACGCCCACCCCCATAGTTTCACTGGAGTCCAGTGCCAATCATATAGCATCCCTAAAAGCCAGAACTTTATACATGCCTCTCTCGCTTCTGAGTCAAACACCTTGCAGAATTCAGCCCAGTCTTCTGTCTCATAGCCTCTCTGCAGCCGAGCTTGCCATTTGATGTGGAGGTTATTGACGAAAGGGAGGGAGAAGAGCTGACAGGTTAGAAGACAATAGACGCCGGACATCACCCCAGAGAAGTGGCAACATGTCCTGAGATAGGTGACTACAGGGGAGGTTTGTAGGGTCCAGGGACGTGCACTCAAACAGCAGTTGTGGCAGTGGTGTAATTGGTGTTATGTCCGTGATTCCTGAGGTGGGATATTAAATTCCTTGCAAAGCTGCACAAAGGGTTTGAGGGTGCCCCCCTTGACGACCTGGTTCAGACTGGTGACACCTGCCAAGCACAAACTTGCCCACCTTAAGATCTTCCCTCTACTCCACAGGCTGGTGTTATGCCAAAGGGTTGAGTGCTTATGTAGGCCCACTCTGAGGAGGCAATGAGCTCACAGTTAGGATTTCATCATGCCCTGTAAGATCAGGATGGTGGAGTTTGGCAAGGGCATATCCCTGTTGTACAGTGGGTATAGTCCCTGTTGGTAGGACAAACTGTGCACTCTGACATGGTCCACTGTAGTGGGCCTGGCATCCCATGAAGCAGGTAAGCCAATTGGGAAAGGTGAAGGGCGAGGGCACACTGATCAATTGAAGGAAGGCCCAAGGTGCCACCTGAGCTATGTGCAGAAGTTTTCGCTCTGGCCAAGCATGGGTGGGTTGATCCCCACACTATTGAATGTATGCATTTTTCCACAGGCAGAAGCAGTGATAGTGGGACCAGCATTGGCAGCATGTTGAGGACACAGGTAAATGTGGCAAAGTCACAACTCATATAGCTTTTACACTCCCCAACGTTTCTCAAAGTCTAGTTTCATACCGGCTATCAGGGGGTCGTGATTGTTTGCCAGCAGGTGGTCCAGGCCCCTATAGACATAGAGCCCCAAATCTTTGAGGCGGGTGGGCTTCCAGTGAACAAGGTATCCAGATACTGCTGCACAGACACTGACCCCTTATTTTTCTCCAGATGTGTGGAGGAGAGGGACCTGAGCTAGGACTTACCCTGGGGAGTGTGATAATGGGATATATTTAAGCACCATGATTTTTTACTGGGGGATGAGTCCAGGGAGAGCAAAACGGGTGAATGATCAGAAAGTGCAACCTCCAGGATCCAGCAATCCCAAGTGATGGTCACTACTTGGTGGGAAACTAGAATGTAGTCCAGTCTGGACTGGATTCCATCCAGGAAGAGGCATACAGGTCGAAGAGGTCCTTGGATCTGCCATCTTTTGTAATACACATATGGGCATGTTCAAACAGACCAAACTTAATGTCCAGTTTGCAGAGCTGAGGCCAGAGAGACAGAAAGGCCTTCTTCCTATCATTAGTCTCTCGTGAAACGTCGGTGGCCATAAATACCTTGTGTCTCTCAAAGTCATTTGGGCCATGGGCCCGGGATGCTGTTAGCAGCTCACATACCTGTTTATGAGGAGGAAGCTGGCTATAATGGAGCACAGCCTCCTCGATGAGTCCTGATGCACAGGACCCAGGCGATGGGCCTGTTGGATCACCAGTGTGGGGGTAGCTAGTCCAGCTAGTGAGGGGAAGAGAAACAAAACAAAAATTATCTCTGTGGCTTCTATCCTCCAGGTCTGTGAGTTTGTTTCTTAAGAATAGGAGCTCCCAATCACTGTCCGGTGCAGTGTTGAGGTGGTCCTCGATTGCTGCAAGCCTCTGCTCCACCCCCTCCGCTCTGTCCTCGAAGCCAGCTATGTTGTTTCGTACAGACCTGGTCTCTGCCACAAGGTCAGAAGTTGTGGTGTCGATCCCTTCCAGATGGCGGCCAATTGTTGTGACCTCCTGTAAGATACACTTATGGTGGATTCCTGTTGCAGGAAGGGGGAGCTACAGAGGGTTCTGTGGCAGACGGAGTCTGTGTAGTCATCCATAGGACATTTTTGAAAAGTGCAGTTGACATGAAAATTTGGCAGAAGGCTTGCCGGAGGTCATCTCTTGGTTGATTATCCAGACAAAGACAGATTATGGTCCCCTGGGTGGGGGAGGGGAAGGCATATGGCATCCTGTGGCATGGATGGGCAGGCCCCCAAGCCAAGGTCCTGGCTGCATTGAGCACCCAGGATGTAGCGAGCAGTGGATGATGGAAGGGTGGACCTAGAACATGCCATCTGTCTCTGTAAGGTGGGTTGCCGGTGTGTATCCTCGCCTCTTAGCTCCGCAGAATGGTAGACCTCATCCGGGGATCCCCCCATCAGCATAGGCAGCTAGAGCTTGTAGATTGCCTGAACCGCATGTGGCCCTGAGTCTTCAAGGGGGGCATAAGGGACTGAATGGGGAACAGAAAGTTCTGGCTGGGGAGGGCATCCCGTCTGTGGGCCTGTCGTCACCAGTGGCCCTGATGAAGAAGTATTTTTGTGCCCTGTCAGCCGGTCAGAAGAAGGGTGAGGAGCTACTGGCACAAGGAGATGGGCCTCTCCAGGTGTAGTAGGGGCTTAGAGGGTTCCCACTGTCTGGCAGTGATGAGGTTGGCTGGAATGTGCAGGTGTGGTCCCTCGTACTGCTGGTGTGAGTGGGGGAGGGGCCTCCTCACCAGAGGTATGTGTAAGGTGCCCTGTGGATGTGGGAACTGGCCTTACTGTGCCATGAGGGGCCCACTCGGCTCGGCTCTGTGTCCAAGGTTGAACCGCCCGGTGTACACGTTGCCATAAGGCCGGCTTACTTGTTCCTAGAGTGGGTGGTTGGCTTCACCATTTTGCAGTTTGTTCATGCTGGGGGAGGGTTGTGGGGGGCCTCATTACATGAGAGGGGACACAATGTGATGAGTGGGTGACCAAGTTGCTGAGCCACAGGGGAACCCCACAGCTCACTATAGTGTTAGTGGTCAGGCTGCCCGGTGCCCTCGATGGTGGTTGGCCAGGCACGATGTCCTGAAGTGGTTGGGAAACGCCTTCATGCTGCAGACAGGCTGTGTGAAGATGGGCAAGAGGCAGAATCAAGGCAGAGGGCCCTCCCTTGGGGGCCCCCAGTCCAGGCATGAGACATCACAAAGGCCTGCCGTTCCTGATCCGGACTGGTGTAAAGAGTGGGCAGCATGCGTGCATCCTGCATCACTACTCCAGGTCAAGGCTTCAATTATGGCAGCAAATCTAGCTTCATAGCAGCAGTTGGGGCACCCTGGGGCCTTGGTGCCCATGTCATGAGGGTCGCTATGGGGGTCCGGACCCCTCCCTGGGTCTTAGAGGCAGACTGGGTGATGAGCACAATCACCCCCACAGCCCTGTGTACCATGCTGCAGCACCTGAGATACTACCACGCATGGAGCCGATCAGCTAAGCTGCCATCACCAGTCATGGTCCGAACATGATTTATACACTTCCTTCTTCCTTAACTTATTTGCTCAGATTCTTTTTCATCTGTGTTTTATCTCTTTTTCACTGCTATGTTATCATTAACTTCATAGGTCTTCCATATGTTTTTTCTTTCTTTCTCTACTGCTCTGGGTTAAAGTATGATGACAAAAAGTAACTCCCAGTCACCAAAAATGAATGCTAGTAATTAACACCTGAGAGTACAAGTACAAATAAAAAAGTAGACAGAATAATATAGAGTCACAAGTGGATAGGAAAATGACACATATATTGAGACAGGAAGTTTATTTCCCCTTAAGAGATGCATACCATAGGATGAGTGTAAAGTGGGAGATGTGCAGAATGCACATGCGTGGCAGAGAACAAGAAATAGGGAGATGGGGGTCTACCACTTACCTGAAGACATGATTAGCTGCACTGCATTTTTGTTAGCAATTGTGTTCTTCATAAAAATAACTGAAGTATCAAATATGACAATAAACCACATCTGATGTCAAGTCACACTGACCAAATGTGTTTTGTCCAAATAGCCAATGTGTATGTAGAAATGTGTTAGAATAAACTAGAATAATTAAGATACATTGAACACTAAGAGATAAATACCATTATTTGAACATTGGTGTTCACTTGCAATGAGCAATTCAAGTGAACTTTGTGACACGGATGAATGGGGCCACCCACAGCATCCAAGTGGAGTTCCATTAGCCTGATGGGAATCATGGATTGAGGTTGAAAGCAGTAAGTGCACTGAGGGCAGAGGTTCTTCATGTGTCTCAACTATGTCCAGGAAAATGTGTGTTCCACAGATCAGGGCTAGACCATTTTGAGGAATATGATGGCGACTAGGATCTACATCCTGGCGCAATGTCATCAGTGAAAAATATCTAGTTTTGGGATATTCCTGTTATATGTGTTCTTAAATTCTGAAGTGTTGTCAATGCGCATTCCAGACTGTAGAACCCTGAACATGAAAGAATTTTCACAAATGTTATTTCTATTTGTTTTTTGTCAGATGGGTTGAATCTTCATAGTGGTCAGCCACATCTGAATGCTGAACATTTGCTTTGTGAGCTAGCCATATTATCTAATATTGCAGTCCTCCTGTAATGAAAAGCAGGTGTGAGAACTCCAGGGCAGGTGTGATGCTGATATGCCTCCTCAGGCACATTATGTCTTGACAATATAATTCTGGTCTCTTAGCACCTTAGGGATATACTTTGTGGATTCTTGTTGTGTAAGACAATACAGTGGTCTAGAGGGGAGATGACTATCACAGTTGTCATAGAGGTATTACATATGATGGTGTTTTCCTAGCTTGTTTAAAGCACTATTGGTTATAGGGAAAGTGAAACAGTGTCTACTTTCATACACCAGAGTTGCACAGTTTCTTTATTGACCTTAGCCATTGAATCAGGTTAGACGATTAGGGAAGTTAAGGTCTGCAGAATGAAAAGAATGAAGAAGACAGAAGTTGTTTGGCTGGTGAGACAGGGCAAATGTATCCAGTCTTGGACTTTTTCCAGGCGGTTTGCCAGTCGACGTTGATTCACACATCCATTGTCAATCTTGTGGTAGGCGCTAGTTTCATCCAAGTAATTATGCTGTTCAATGTATCTATTTTCAATATAGCAATCAGTGAGGATATGTATATGTTGAAGAAGGTTTATAAGAGGACCCTTCCACGTGGTGCTGTGCAGTTGATTGTGGTTAAATGGAGACAAATGGCCAACTTTAACCGGATCTTCTTATTTGCAGAAGCAAAGGGATTCAGGCCAAGGTGGCTTATCTCATTTCCAGTTACTACAGCCAAACATTAAAGAAGGATGATGAAGTAATTTATATTGATTCACATGTAAAGGTCTAGTGACATCTTGTGACAGTCTGGCTTGAGTGGAAAGTAGCTCTCTCCTGATATTCAGTATTGTGCTTTCCTACGTGCACCATAGTCAGAACTCAGATTGACATATTACATAGTCAAGCAGGGACTGGTATTTGTACCAATGAGTTTAATTGAATCTTCCTCTTTTTTATCAAGTAGAGGTCCTCAGACAATAGGCCACTGACCTTTTGGTGGAGTGTTTCAGTTCTGAAAGTGATAGTAGGACGATTTCATAAAAAGGTTTTGTGACCTTGCTTACAAGTGGTGGTAAGGTTTTCATAGAAGGCGATTTTGTTGGGCCCTCAATGGGCAGGGGTGTTTGAGCAAAGTTTTCAGGGTCTCAAATCAATATTTTTAGAGCACGCTGTTTTCATTCCAAGGGTTGTTTGGAAGTAGACCTCATGTCTCCTTCAGTGTAGAAATAGGCCATAAGACATAACTACTTAGCACCAAAAAGTCACACAATGTATGATAACACAAACTGCTCAGACCAGGAAACAGCCGATAATCTGGCTATCATGGAGCAAGTACAACAGGAGGTCAAGGCATTACCTATTGCATGGGTCAGTTTTGTAGCCAGTTGTGTTGCTAGTAGATGTACCCTATAATAGATTGGTGAAGTTACTGAGCTTTGATACTCACAGACATTAAAATTTTTATGATTAATGCTGTATACAACAGAAGGTTTGATAATTGAGCCAGGGTGGGAATGAGTCTATGTCTATTGAAAGAGAATTACAACACTTACATAAAATAAATAGCGTGGGCATGAAGTAGAGGCATGTGCTATTAGCAGGTGTTCAAATAAGCCATATGTCCGAACTTGCATTTCAGTATTTTAAAGTGATTCTTTCAGGAGACCTCTCCTCTGATCTCTGTACTTTTTGGTCATTGGTAATAGAATGTCCAAAAAAAAAACCTGAGTGAGGGCTTGGTAAGGGTGGGTTGTCTGGGTGTTCTGCTGGACTTTCCTGCAGGAGTTTTTATTGTTTAAATCTTTTTATCCGGTATTGTCATTTATAATCTGTATTAAAGAAATTGTGCAGCATATTTAGGAGCCCCTAGCTGCACCTTAGCACCACCATAGTGTCATTGTTTTGTTGCTAAGGTGGGGCTAAAGTGGCATTTTCCCCACGCCATATTTACAAAGTGGCTCAATGCATGCACTGCGCCACTTTGTAAACCCTTGCGCCACATTAAGCCTGCGCCAGTCATAATGTATGGAAGGAGGGCGTTCCCCCATTAGGGAGGACGCACAAATGGTGCAAGAAAATCTAAAAGATTTCCTTGTGTCATTTTTTCGGCACATTTCATGCTTGCTCAGAGCAGGTGTTAAAAGGGTGCATACCATTATATATAATGAACCCCTATGTACTCTGCAGGAGTAAATCCAAAATGTTGGCGCCACTCCTGCTGAGTACATCAATAGCGTAAAAAAATAACACTAATGTCCCCTACCCTGCGCCACAGTGCGCCATATTTTACATACAGCACACACATGGTGGTGGAAGGGGGTGCTGAGGGGTGCAAGGAAAGTGGCGCTGCACTGGGTGCAGCGCCACTTTCCTTAACTCTGCCCCTGAGTCGTTTTGACTGAGATCGTTTGTCGGTTGATGGTATATTTGTATTATTGCACTGTATGTTCTCTTTTTGTCTTCCGCGTCTGTTATGGTTTTAAAAAAAGCAAATAAAGAATATTTGATGATAATGATGACTGCGAAGAATTGCATTAGTATGTCTTGAATGTTGGAATCATCTTTGATTATTGTTATTACTAGGCAAGGAAACACATCATCAGGAAAAATGGGAGTAGTTTTAATGCAACTATTCAAAACAAGAGGCACCATTTACAATGAGAGAACAAATGCAACCAATAGTGTGATATAGTAGGCAAGCACAATTCTGTTTAAAACAATGTACACAATGAGAATTTCTCATGTAACAGTAATATGGATAAAAAGCTTCAAAGTGAAAAGATCGAATATAGGCTAGCAACTAAATGAGTACATCATGAAATCATAGTATTTGTAGACTATTCAGATGAACATAAGCAGCTGAATGATGATTTTAAATGTGATTCTTTCCAAGAGAGTATTTATCTAGTACAAAGATGGTTCTGATGGGAAATTCAGAGCTTTAAACAAATCAGGGATTAGGTGCAGAGATATGCCTCTTACAGACACATGGCGTTACGTTCCACACGCTTGGGAGAAATAGCATCAGTGCAAGCATAAATAAATACATTTATACACACAGTTCTGGCCAGGGGCTGGGGATCATCTTGCACAAAAAGCATCCAAGATGCATTCAGTAATTCGTATTACACATGTGAAGGTGAATAACTATATCAAGTCACAAATATGTATTAATGTATCATTTCTTCCTCCATGTGGGCACACAGAGGGCCTCATTCCGACCCGGACGGGCGGCGGACGCCGCCCGCCGGGCGGAAACCGCCCAAACACCGCCCCGCGGTCAGAAGACCGCGGGGGGCATTTCAACTTTCCCGCTGGGCCGGCGGGCGATCTGCAAAAGATCGCCCGGCGGCCCAGCGGGAAAGCGCCTTCCACGAGGATGCCGGCTCCGAATGGAGCCGGCGGAGTGGAAGGTGTGCGACGGGTGCTGTGGCACCCGTCGCGCTTTTCAGTGTCTGCTAAGCAGACACTGAAAAGCAATGTGGGGCCCTGTTAGGGGGCCCCTGCAGTGCCCATGCCATTGGCATGGGCACTGCAGGGGCCCCCAGGGGCCCCACGACACCCGTTCCCGCCAGCCAGGTTCTGGCGGTGTAAACCGCCAGAACCAGGCTGGCGGGAAGGGGGTCGGAATCCCCACAAGCTGCGCCGCCATGGAGGATTCCCATGGGCAGCGGGAAACCGGCGGGAGACCGCTGGTTTCCCGTTTCTGACCGCGGCGTTACCGCCGCGGTCAGAATGCCCATGAATGCACCGCCAGCCTGTTGGCGGTGCATTCGCTGCCCTCGGCCCTGGCGGATTCAATCCGCCAGGGTCAGAATGAGGGCCAGAGTCTCTTCATGTGCCATTCGAGTAGTGATTAGAGCAGTCTAAAATTTTGTATATTTTCCAACAAAGTGTCAGGATATTTCTGCAAGATTGCTCAAACTAAATTCCCATTTTTGTGAGGGATTATTTCAGGCGAGTGAATAACTTGCATAAAAAATTAGGTGAGCTATAGAAATGGCACTGCTTTGAGCAGAATACCTCACCTGCAAGACATTTTTCACAGTGCGGCAGTCTCTCTTAGATAAAAAGTACACAGAATATTGAAAAGTGAGATTTGAGGAAATTTCACAGATTTTGCATAATGTGAAATTTGAAAATTTAGAGAATTTTGCTGCCACACTTAAAAAGTCGTCTAGGTCTAGTAATCAGATGGAGGAATATCGATAGTGAAGTCTAGTTTGGCAGTTCCTGTTCCACTTTTGACTGCTCTGTACAGGGTACGCTGCTATCCAAATGCTAAATTGTTGCTTCTCTTTGAACTCAGACCGTATATCACATTGGGCATAAATATATTTTTGTGATAAGAACATAATAAAGATAGGGTTCAACGATTCACTTGTTGTTTTTTTTTTTTTTACCTACAGCAGACAGATGATGCAGCACAGACCGATGGCCAGCAGCAGACACAGTCCTCCGAAAACACAGACAACAAGACGCAGCCTAAGAGGTTGCATGTATCAAATATCCCTTTCAGATTTCGGGATCCAGATCTCAGACAAATGTTTGGCGTAAGTCTTCACCAATGATATCGTATTTTATATGTTCTTGTCTTTCATTAATTATTATTGCTAGCTGATATTTGTACATCACCCTTCTGACTGCTGTGGAGCCATGTGGTACTCACTTGTGTCCATTTCTTTGCCGGCTTCAGTATACTGGCATGACTGACAGTGGGTGCAATATACATTTTGTGTCAAGGGTGAGGCGCTGTACACCATAAACACCATGATGAATCCTGAACACATTAACGTTCAAAAGCTCCTTATAGTGCAAAATGCAATAGCTCTATGCTCATACCCGCCCATTACTTCTAAGAGTTCCTAGCTCTTACAAACTTGCATTTCCCCAAGCACTAGTGTGTTTTTTGCTTTTATTTCCAAAGAAGGCTGCTCATTATGAAGGCTTACAATCTTTCTAAGCCATTAGTCCAAATTATAAAGGAATATTTTTTTATTTGGTATCTTTCATTTATTTTAAAAACTTGTTGTTAATGTGTTTTTGTATTTTTGCATTCGTTTTCCCATTTTGTGTACCTTATAGTTTGCTTTAGTTTTTTTGTTAAATGTTTTCTTTAAACATTCACTGTCTGTTCTTTTGTGGCTCTAAAGTTTAGTAAAAATATTAAGGGGCAGATTTAAGGAAAGTGGTGCTGCATCCAATGCAGTGCCACTTTTCTTGTGCCCTGTAGCACCCCCCAACACCACCTTGTGTTCGCCATATATTAAAGGTATGGTGCACCATTGCAGTAGTTAGGGAACTAGCAGCAACATTTTTTAAGCTATTTTGGCGCTTTGCAGGATTAGCATCAAATGCTGCCAGTTTGTAAACAGATTTAGTGCAAGCTATGTACACGTAATGTTTAGTTTTGTGTAATAAGACTTGTTTGTTAAAATTGTTGGTTGGTCACGCCATGGTGAGTAAGATCAAATATGAAGCGAGCTGATGGAACCGGATTCTAGTTCAACTGCTGCATTGAGTGGTGCTTTGGTTGGAAGGGCCAGGTGGATTCTGGGTATGCCAGAGAGTATCTTAATGTTTTGTGTACCCACCTCAAAACTACGTTTAACTAGATGTTCTGTCTGATTTATTGCTGCGTCAACCCTAGAGATATTAACATTGATGTTTTAACATTGCTCTTATACCCAACTGTGCATTTACAATTAAGCTCATTTGCAAACCCTCATAGGCAATAGGTAGGGATGACAATTGCTAACACATTTTATATCCTTGTTCTTTTTTCTACCGTCTGCTTTATTTTCGCTAATAGCCATACTATAATAAAGTCAACTCTGTGGATTTGAGGCTCATTTTGTTTATATTGTAAATGTTTTTATATAACTCGATACATCGAAGTGTTAGACGTCTCTGATCAAAATATAGGTTCTCTCTATTTTGGCACTAGCTTTGTATGATGACAAAGTCAGATTGAGTTTTAAATCTAAACAATCATTATTCCTTGTAGAACATTGCAATGACTAATGCCTACAGAATGTACTGCATTCCTCCACTCCATGCCCCATTGCCACTGAAAACGCTACCCATAAAAGATTTAGCCGAACAAAGATTTGTGAGTCTCACATTAGTTTGCTTGCTTGTCAGCCACCAAATCCCCAAGGTTCTATGAATTATTAGGGTTATATCCTTTCATAAAAATCTTAATAGCATTGAGAAGACAGCTTGCAGCTGGCTCCGTCAGCCATTGGTCCCTCACCCACATGCATAGCCTCTGTGATGCTGTCTGCTATTTACTTCTTCCCAGCCTTACTTAGTCACTTGCTAATCTGGTAATTGTTTACCTCTTCCCCTCAGCGTCCTAGCCAATACTGAGATCACTGCTACCAATGAAATCTAGTTAACTGCTCAATAGGCATCCACTACACAATTCTAAAAAGGTGTTTGTCAAGCAGGTATGCACTGGCAATGTTTTTACTTTTCATAATGAAACATAGCATTCTGAGAATGCCCACCTTGATAGACAAGCATTTCGTTTACCATGAATCCACCAACGTGACAATCTGTTTAGATTATTAGTCAGTGGAAAAGGACCTGAGAAAGTGAATTAGAGGGAATACGCTCACTGTGGTGTGCCATTGTGGAAACATCCAAGTACCCTAGTAAAATCTTCAGTGGATTTGCATGTTTGACCTCGAGATTGTCGAACGTTTTGTGAACGGAAGCTTGATATCCAGGCCTCCAGCACTTCAACACTGCTTTCCATTTGCAAAGTGATCATCCCCTGGACCTTACAACTTGAGACTGACTTGGACTGCATCAGGACAACTTCTTATTCCTGAAATATATCTCTTTGGCTTACATGTCACATACAGAGTGAAAGTCAACTTAAAGTTGAAGCACATTTCCCTTGAAAAGATTTGGTGTGAAAATATTTTCTTAGGGCTGTTGATAGTGACTGATATGACCTTTATTGCCTATGCATAGTTCCACCTAAAACACACATCAAAAGACAGGTTTCATTTAGCTCATTTCCTTAAAGTAATATGTTACATGCACATTTCCATGTTTTCCAGAGAAAATACTGTCAAAAATTAGCTATCCTGTACTGAGGGAGAAAACTAATTATGTTATGCAGTTGGTGCTGATGGGAGCTTAGCCAATACTGACAGTTCAAGTGCTTAGCTGTACATAGGGCAGGATAAGGGAGAAAGTATATTGTGGTTTATCTTTCCTATGTCAGGAGCATTTAAATGTGACTTTTGTTGTGATTTCCTGTTATTGAAGAGCCCTCTCCAAACTTCCTGTCTATATTCCACACATGAGGAAAACCTACTGGTTTTACATGCAGATGAGGAATACATTTATGATTTTTTAAATAGCTTGTCCTCGTTCATGGAGTTAGGGGAGCACTTAAGCCGTGGAGTATTACTTTCCAAAGTTGAACTCTTACACCATATACATTTTTCACACATGTATTTTATGAGATTTAAACAGCTTGAAAGCAAACATCACAAAGCTTCTGCGCAATAGTGTGAGAAATTGGGTTATTGGTTGAGGGGGGTGAAGCCCAACACAAGCAACAACCACAATCCTTGTCAGGTTGAACCACGAAAAGATACTAAGCTATCCTGTTCTTAACCTTCTGGGAATTTGGCACATATGCAGTCAGGCTTAACTGAGAGGCAATGAGTAAAGTGTTTAGGCAGTCCACAGACAGTAATAAAGTGAGAACATAAAGCAAGAAAAAACTCAAATCGATTTAGAAACATACAGCAACATTTAATAAACTAAATGAGACCAAAGGGACAACAATCCAATCAGTAGAACTGGAGTTATGCACATTTTAACGATTCCACAGAAAATCTGCTCTGAGAGGCAAATGCACCAATTATTGCTATCTGGTCGCACAGTACCAGGACAAAATCACAAGTTCAGGCCAACAGCGATGGATCACAGACTCGACACAGGACCAAGTTTGCCTGCAGAGATAGTACCTTGTGCCCTTTGTAATCAAGATGTGAAGTCTGTGGTGGCATGTGCCACACTGTGTCAAAGACCTATCAAGCTGGAGCTGTTCTGTGTGCACCTGAATCAAGATGCATCTAACTGGTCAGTGCTTTCAGAGGCATCAATCAGGAGCTGCGCTGCTGGTGTCGAGTTGGGTCACCCTGGGTTGGGGCTGTTGAAGCAGCCGGTCAGGAGTTCCAATGTAGGGTCTGGCATAGAAGTGCTGCACACTGCTTTGGTTCTGAGGAAGCCACCAATCTGGAGCTGGCGATGTGATAACTTGCGTCAACATGCATCACGCTGTGTCGTTTCTGAGGAAGCCACTGGTCAAGAGCTAGCAATGTGAGGACTTGCGTAAAGATGCTTCATGCTGCATCAGTTCTGATGTAGCCACATGTCAGGAGCATTGCTGCTCTGTGGTCAGAGCAGGAGGCCAGTTAACTGACCCTTGGAGACACTCTGGTAGTCCTCGGTTCAACCAGCAAGACAGGCTTCAGGCAGCAGAGCAGACCTCAAACATCTGGGCGGTTCGAGGTAGCAGAGTAGCTACTCTTCTTGTAGAGTCTGCAGGGCCAAGAGCGTTCTGAAGAGTGTGTCTTAGGATTCAACAGTTACTTGCCAGCAACTTTGAAGAGAGAGAGAAACTTTTAGATCTGGAATTTCCTTCCTTCCACTACCCAGGCCTTAAGATGTCTGGGGTGACAACAGGCTAGTGTGAAGTTCTTTGTCAATGTACGAGGTCCGCCCTTATTGAAGTACAAGCATGGTAGGTGACAGCTCCATCCCACCCGTCAATTCAGGTTGGCCCATACTACCAACAGCAAACTCTCCCTTTGTGACACTGTCTGAGATGAACATGCAAAGGCCAACTATCAGATATACCTAGTCATGTGACCGAGGACTGAGACTGCAAGCACCAAATGTTCAGCACAAACAAATGACAGTTTTGTAAAAGTAGCATTTTCAGAGTTTTAATTTAAATTCAACTTTACAATTAAACATGTTTTTAAATTATAATTCATAACAGACCAAACATGACAGCCCCACCTGCTTCCAAGCAAACGATCATCACTATTAAATGCAATAAGATAACCTAATGTTATCCTATGTGAGCGGGAGGCCTTGTAATATTGAAAAACAAATGTAAGAGTTTTCTACTACCTGAACATGTAAACCCTAAATGTACATGTGCATGGAGTCCTAAAAGGAAATACAAAAGGGTTATGAAAAAAGGAAGGTTGAAGGCAAAATGTTTGCGGGTAACAATGACGAAAGGACCAAGTCCGACAAATAGGATTATGGAGTCTGAGCAATGCATGAGAATAACATCAAAATCTCCCATTAGGTGTCTAATTTTCCCAGAGGTCAAGAAGTGAAAAAGAGAAACACAAATATTTTAGTTTCCCCAGTACAGAAAATGCGTGGTAAGCTGCTTGGACCTTCTAGTGGATTATGCTCCAGAAGGAACCTGCCCAGAGGATGCTATTCTCTAAATTAGTATCAAAGGCAGCTAGGTGTGAATCTCATTAGGTAATATGTTTGACATCCCTGAGAACATTTGATCCTGGATGCAGTCTTCTAGAATATTTTCTTAGGATTTTAGATTGAGTTTCTGGTCTTGGGTTGAAATCCCAATAGCTGGGATTGTTGGAATGCAGAATGGATTGTTACCATAGATGAGTTGTGAATTAGTCACATGTGAACTGTTGTGGGACTTAGATTTCTGAAATGCAGAAAAGGGTTCAGAAAAGTGAAATAGAAGACACATGTGGGGCTAATAAAAAACACCAACAACTTTTTGTCCAGACATCTAGGTTGTAGTAGACCCGCCCTAAGAGTTTACTACCAAGGTTAGTCTACCTGTACCATTTTCAAATTCCAAAAAGACTCAATTTTTGTGTTGTGAAGTGCCTCAGCTTTCTGCTGGAAACTGTTATCACTATTTTTGCCCTTGCCCGATGAGAGCCTTTGGAAACATCCTTTGGTGAATCACTGAGTCTGGATAATAAGTCAAGGGTACCTGGCTCTGAAGCAGCTTTGCTTGATACCCTTTTCTTGCCCAACCTTCTTGATTGACTTGAGCTCCAAAGGAAGATCCAGCACTGACCTTTTAAATGAATGACAGCTGCTACTTAGTGCTTATAATGTCCACTTCCAGTCTGCCCACATTTGGAACCCTGCAGTGTTTGGAATTTTTCATACTAGCAACTTGCTCTACTGTGAAAACTTCAGCTGCATATATGGAATGTCTCAGGAGGCATTTCCAGGTTGAACCTTACATTTTTACTCCCATCATTTTTCCTGAATGTAAAACCAGAATTCTTCAATGGAACAAACTGCTAATTTTATTTGATCACAAGCACACTAAGGTCAACCAACGGAGCAATCCTAATACCAGACAATACTAAGAAGATCCCTCAGATACATTTTCATTTTGTTGTTTTCCGATTTTATTTATTTGTACTGAGAAACCTTTTAGCATGGAGTCTTGTTGGGTCTACATTTTGTGTTCCCTAGAATATTGCATCCTTTGTCCATTTTTCTTAATTTCTCCTATTGATGTTTTATCTTTTCTGCTTAAGTTTGTCATGGTCATTGACATTTTTTTTACCCTACTTTTTTTTTGTGGTTTGTTTGCTAAGCACAGCATCTAAATGCATTTTCTCAGAGATATGTGTCTTTGCGCATGTTAATCTACCACAAATGTCCAAGGATGTACCCATTGAAGAAGGTATACCTCCATATAGTAGACTGTTGGGCAGTTATGGACATAGCAGGGGGTCCCCACCCTTCAGCGGGCCTCCATTTATTCTAAATCCTATGGATAGTGGTGAGATGTGTGTGTGTTTCTATACCCCTTACATGCTGTAGATCAGACATTTTGTGGCACACCACTGCAGACATTCAGAGCTATCCCAGCGTCTTATAACCACGCAAAATGAGTCCTACTTTTCTCCTTTTATCAGTTTTCAATAATTCGCTTTGTGATCTCTCACAACTCTGATGTGAAACTGTTAACCCCTAAGCTGCTGATCCTTTTCCCCTCCCAGTGCAGAGCCCTTTTTGGCTATTTGGGGTAGTTTGCGGGTAGGCCCCCATAACTTTTTGTCCACATAAGCTATCCATGACAAATATTTTTTCTTTTTTTTCCAACATCCTGGGGATTATAAAGGTACCCAGAGTTTGTGTGTTCCACTGGAGGAGACTGAGAAATTAGCCAAAATACAGCTAAAATTTCATTTTTGGGGGGAAAAATGGGAAAAAGGTGCAGCAGGTTTTTTCCGTGCAAATGGGATCAAAGAAGGGTTTTCTGTGCTAAAATCACCACCTTCCCAGCTTTCAGGAACAGGCAGACTTGAATCAGAAAACCAAAATCTTCAACACAGTTTTGGCATTTTACTGGGACATACTCCATTTTTACTATTTTTGTGCTTTCAGCCTCCTTCTAGTTAGTGACAGAAATGGGTATGAAATCAATGGTGAATCCCAGACAGCTAAACATTTCTGAAATGAAGACAATACTCTAAATTCAGCAAGGGGTCATTTCCGTAGATCCTTCAAGGTTTTCCTACACAAAGTAACATTGAAATAAAAAAAATATTGAAATAGAGTTGAAAAAACAGCCATGTCTGCTTCTCTGCTTCTCTAACTTTTTCCATCTATGGCAGATTTTTTAAAGCAATATGCCATTATATCTGCTGGACCCTTCTAGTTGTGGGGACATATAGGGCTTGTAGGTTCATTACCAACCCAAGGTACCCAGAGCCAATAAATGAGCTGCACCTTACAATGGGTTTTCATTGTTTACCTGGTATAAAGCAATTCATTTAGCAAAATATAAAGAGTGAAAAATAGGTATCAAGGAAACCTATGTATTTCCAAAATGGGCAAAAGATATGAAGTTTAAAAGCAGTGGTTATTTGCACATCTCTGAATGTGGGGGTACCCACACTAGCATGTGAGTTACAGGGCATCTCTTAAAATTACTTCTTGCAATAACACTAGTTATTCTACTCTGTGCTCTCCCAAGTCGTCTAATAAAAATGGTACCTCACTTTTGTGGGCCTAGTCTCCGTGGCAGGAACGTTCCAAACCACAACATGGACACCTCAGGTTTATCTAATAAAAACTGTTGTGTTTTTTGCAAAGTGTCTAGCTGTGGATTTTGGGTTTAAGCTCAGTCGCCACTCAGGGAAACCTATCAAACCCATTTATTTTTTAAAACTAGACACGAAGGGGAAACCAAGATATGGTGACTTGTCGGACTCTCACTATATTCTGTCACCCAGAATCCTTTGCAAACCTCAAAATTTGTCAAACAACACTTTTTTCTTACATTTGGGTGATGGAAACTTCTGGAATTGGAAGGAGGCCACAAACTTCCTTCCACCCAGCATTCTCCTAAGTCTCCTGATAAAAATGGTACCCTACTTGTGTGAGTAGGCCTAGTGCCTGCAACAGGGAATGCCCAAAAACGCAATGTGGACACACCATATTTTTCCACTGAAAACTGACTAGTTTTTGTCAAAGTGTCTAGCTTTGAATTTTGGCCTGTAGCTCAACCGGCACCTAAGGAACCCGAGAGTGCTTATACATTTTTGAAAACTAGAAACCAAGGAGGATCCAGAATGGGTGACTTCTGAGGCTTTCACCAGGTTTAGTTACCGAGAATCCTTTGCAACCCTTTAAATGTGTCTAAACAAACACACGTTCCTCACATTTCAGTGATGCAAAGTTCTGCAATCTGAGGGGAGCAACAACTTCCTTCTACCCAGGATTTCACCAAGTTTCCCAATACAAATGGTACCTTCCTTGTGTGCGTAGGCCTAGTGCCTGTCACAGGAAATGCCCCAAAACACAACATGTACAAATCACATTTTTCCAATGAAAACGGACACATTTTTTGCAAAGCGCCTAGCTGTGGATTTTAGCCTCTTGCTCAGCTGGCACCCAGGGAAACCAGCCAACCTGTACAGTTTTGAAAACTAGATACCTAAGGGAATCCAGAATGGGGTGACTTGTGGGGCTCTCACCAGATTCTGTCACCAAGAAACCTTTGCAAAACTCAAAATGTGTCTAAAAAAACAAATTTTCCTAATATTTCAGCAATCCAAAGTTCTGGAATCTGAGGGGAGCCACAAACTTTCTTCCATCCAGTATTGCCCCAAGTCACCCGCTAAAAATGGTACCTCACGTGTGTGGGTAAGCCGAGTGCCCGCATCAGGGAAGGGCCCAAAGCATTCTGTGGCGATAATGATAACTGAGGTGAGTGTACTAATTAGCCCTTGGATCTGTAACCATTTACGGAAACCTATCAAACACAGAAATTTGTGAAAAATAGACACACGGTGCAGTCCACAGAGGTGTGGCTTCTGTGGAGTCCCCAAAGTTGTTTTACCCGGAATACCCTGCAAAGGTGAAATATGGAATAACAACAGTGTTTTTCCTTGGATTTCTGTGAAGTAACTACATTACGTTTTTTTTATATATGTGTGATATGTGTGGATATAAATATATATATATATATATATATATATATATATATATATATACATATATATGTATATATGTATATGTGTATATATATATATATATATATATATATATATATATATATATATAAAGATAGATATAGAGCTCTGTCTTGCTCTCTCTTTTTGTCTCTCTCTCTCTCTCTATATATATATATATATATATATGTGTGTATATATAAAAAGAGAGATAGTCAGTTTCTCTCTCTATCATGTTTTTTTTATACATGTGGTTTCCCTGGGGGCTGATCACGTTCCCAGGTGAAACTACATGTATAAAACAACTGATGCCACCATAGGCGGTCGGCACGTGCCAGGAGGTCCGACCCATAATTTTTATTATTTATTTATTATTATTATTTTTTATTTTACAGTTTTTTTATGTCCTGGGGGGAGCACATTCCCCCCCCAGGGGAGAAACCTTTATTTTTTATTAAATATATTGCCCCAATGCGGGGGCCGGCCCATTTCCCTCCCCCAAAACCAGATACTGGGGCCTAGGGTCATTTCCTGGTCAAGGATCACGCTGTGGTCCATGGACAGTAAGTTGTGCCTGGAAGGCATCAATGGAAAGGGGAGACTACCTTATTTCCCTCAAGGCCTTCCTGATGTCAGGGCAACTGGAGGATTTTTTTAGAGCCCTCCCTGATACAGGTCACGACCACTGGCTGACACCAGCGTTTGTCAGCCATTGACAGACGCACGCACTAATGAGGTTAATGTGCCATGTGTATCATCATAGCAAATATATTCATGTGAAATGATTGTCTTCTTTTATTAAAGAGTTCAGAAAAGACATAGCAAAAGAGCTGGTAAAATGTAGTCGTTCAAGTTACAGATACCTTAAAGTCAGACATGCTATTGAATTTAAAGAATTTTCATTAAATGGGAAAACATTGATTCCTAACTATAGTAATGAACACATTAAGATTGCAATATAAATAATTATTGCTTGAAGAATGTATTAATTTTTTTTTCATAGAATTAGAATATTCTACTTAACTTATCTTTGTTGCTTGGAAGTTAGATACTCTAAACTAGCTCATGCTGCCATGGCAACAGGCAATGTGTTGCCATGGAAGCAGAAACTAAAATATTTTAAAAATTCACTCCTTGAATAAGAGTCATGTTTCCCTTTAGTCGAGAATTCTTTAAGTTACTAAGAATTCCTCTGGATTCATATCTTCTTTTCACAATAAGTGCACAAATTGCAATGTGTTTGCTTTTGTAGGGATTAATTTACCAAACTGTATCTTGGACTGCTCTATGTGACAGTTTTAGTCTTGACTGGGCTGTTTTACCTTGTAGAATAAGCTTGCATTATAGTTAATATGTATTGTCGAATCATTCCTTCCAAGTACTTACGCTTTTTTTTTTAATTTCTCTGCAGCAATTTGGCAAAATCTTAGATGTTGAAATAATTTTTAACGAGCGAGGTTCAAAGGTAAGCAGCATCATTTAATACCTTACTTGTTTAATTGGTAAAAACATGTGCTATTTGGAGGTGAAGGGGGACATCTCCACCAAAGTGTGCTGATTATCAACATTTTGAAAATACATATACGACTTTAAGCATCATATTTCTTTAGGGTTGACTTAAATTTTAAAACAGCATGTTGTTCAGCAGATTATTTTCCTACATGTGAATAAAGCGATATTGCTTTCTTTAGATTCTCTATGGTTAAACTGCAATATTGCTTTCCCACTTTCAAAATAATCAAATCTTTTTCTGCTGATCTTTTTGTATCTCCAAGTGATAATTAAATTTCTCTTCGTAAAATGTACTCATCTCTGCAAGACAAAAATAACATAATTTACGGGAATTGGGATTTTTTTCACTGGTATTTGAAACAGAAGTTGGCATTATAATCTACAATCCAACTGACGAGTTACTCAGGGTAGTGCCTGCGAATTTATTGAAGTGCAGGCGTTTTCAGACAACTAAAGCACTATAATGTTCCAAAACTTTGAAGATCAATGTATTGTTTTGATAGCTGTAATGATATCTGTCCTAAACTGCTTTCTTTCTACAGACAATTAATTTCTAGCTGTTCTGTCTACTATTAGACTATGAATATTCTCTGTTTTAAAACATCTTGTAAGGGCCCCAGAGCTAGAACATTTTCTGTTCATTAGCTTTACACTTGACACTAGGGGCCTCATTTACAAGAACTGGTGCATCAGCATCAATGTGTCAGATTTCTTGTGCCTGCCGCAAATACCTTAACAACACCATGGATGCACTGTATTTACAACACAGAGCTCCATGGCACATGTTTGCAATTTAGAGTTCTAACCTGCAACTATACCACAATCTCATTCTTCACCTGCTTACAGCTGCTCAATGAAGCTGTGCACTTGTTTCTAATGAACATGTACTTGGCACTACGTATGTAGGTACTGAGTAACGCTCAAAGTCAGACATGTGCTTCAGGCAGCTCAGCTTGGAAATATTATCTACTGGCTGCTGACCAGTGTTTCTAAATTGTGATTCACACAGCTCATGCATCTAATCAAAGAGATAACACATTTACTGGTCACTATTCAAAAACAGTGCTTGTACTGTTAAAAACTGAGAGCAGCAAACACCTGTGCATATGCACAGAATGTGCTTGTGATATTCCTCCTGAAAGTGGTAAGACCAGTCTTCCAATGAATCCTTGTCAACAAATTTGATTGGTATTTGAGAACCTTTTGCATGAACACTGGCATGATGTAAAGCATTGTATTAATTTACTTTCCATAACGGACCTCAAAAAGCAGGTGGTAACCTTCTGTTCTTCCACCTTCCCAGAGAGTGTTTTAAAGAGGGTGTCTTGGAGTGTCACATTTATGATTGGCACCAGTTAGTGGGTGGAGGATGGCCCCTGGCTCTTCCCTAAACAATGGGGTAAAATCTTACCTGGGCTAACAATACACTTTTTCAGCAGTCCTAGTTTAGCCTACCACAAACAATCCCATAGTCCCTATCACTCTCAAAATACAAGACTAAAAAACTCTCCCATTGGGCAGCTCCTGTGTGTCCATCTAGATGTGTTACCAGAGAAATGAGCACTGCCCTCCTCTTTTGTCACGCAAAACTGGTTCAGGGTGAAATGTGCATCTCACTGGGTTCATGCAAGAGTGACAATAGGGACAAAGACTATGGCCTTTCCAGTGGTTATCTAACATTTACTTGTGACAAGGAAGGCACCTTGGAACTTAATTAGGCTCCTGGGCCAACCCCAAGTGCCCAGCTTTACCTGCCAGTGGGAAAAACACCTTCCTACTCTATGTCCATTGTCCTTGTTCTGTGAGGAGTTTTTCCCAACTTTCCCAATTAATGTAGGCCAACTACACTCTGGGCCATAGCCGGAGATCTAATGAAAATTATCTTCCAGCAGGGAACATTTTCTGTATATTTAATGCCAATCCAACATTATCACTAGAGTGAATTTATATTAAATGTAGAAATAATTATTTGAATGGAATCTGTAGCAAGTACAGGACAAACGTTATATAAAAAAGTGTATAATCTATACTTTGACATTTCCTATGTGACAGTTACAGTCTTAGCCACTGGGGGATCATGCCATTTCTAATGTCCAACATGTTCTATCCATCAATATTATGCACCCTTCCTTGTGGGCAGCAAGGTGAGCATAGAGGTTAGATTTTTAATATTTTAAATCATGTTTCCCTACCTGTCAAAACAGTGATTTTGATAGGTCTTTGAAGCAGCTATTTTAAGTTTTCACAGGGTAGGCCTGAAGTCCACATGTAACATTTACCTTTCCATGCCATGGTTGTGGTGTTTACACCATATACTATGGCTTAACAAAAAAGCTAAATATGTCAATTACGGATTAAACAAACTTTACATGTTTTATGAGTCAGAGCACATGTGCAGGACATTGGACAGCAGTGTCCCAACTCAAACTCTATGCACACAGATTGTAAAGGATCTAACATTTTAAATAAAGTTTAAGTTCTTTCTAGGCAACCAGGCACCTCTTGGTAATATTGCTGGTCACTTACTTACTGACGTGTCCTAAGTGTATTAAAACTAATAATGGTACAACATGTGGCATAATAAGTAATAGAGGTACTGGAGGCTGAAAATCAGAGAAAAATCTGCGCCAGTTTTCTAATCTCCTTCTAACAGCGTTCTGTAGTTCTAGACTGGCTGTTTTATCAGAGATTGAGTCACATGGCTATATTAGTTTTACAATAAGGATCACCGATGTCTCACTACAATGATCTGGAAGTGAATAGTGACCCTGTGGGTAATGTCTTGTTTTCTGTCTGTCCTGACAACACATTATTCATGACGGATATTCTCCATCTCCGCCCCCTCTCCATCAGCTTTGGAATTAGTTTTCACCCGGTACATCTAACATGTTTGTAATCCTTCTGCAGATACACACGACTGCCTACCATCTGTCATTTCTGATGTCAGGAACATTGTAAGCTTTCCTTTCTACATCAGGCACACTACAGAATCTCTGTTTCAATGTCACTTGCACTCTCACCCCCTCCTCTTCAAGTGTCACCGTTTTAATTAAAAATGAAAACATTTTACAAGTTGTGTATAAAAGTTTGGACCGTGTTTCTTCATCTGAACGCCTTTCCGGGGAGCCTTTCTCATTTAGATCTGGTTGAGATGTATATGCTTATTCAGCACTTCCAATGGGTATTCAACACAAATATCTCTATTAATCTAAATAGACAGCAGCACAAATTGCATGAATTATGCAGCTGAAATGCAAAGGGTTTCAGAATGTTCATGCCAGTATCAACAAAGTTCAGTAGGACACACAACGCGAACTGGTTGAATTTCACAAAAGTCTCCTCTGCCTCTGTGCCTTCTTGCTTTTCCGGACAGTATCTGCTGTTTTAAGGAAAGTGCTAAATGATGTGTGGATTGATTTGATAATGTCAGTTAACTCTGCTAATTTGGTTTCCTGTTTCACACTAGGGTGAGAATGTGTTTTCAGCTCAGAAATATCTCTACATGAAGGCTCATCTTTGCAGTTCAGACTATGCCTTCTTTTGTAAAAGGAGGGTTTCAGTGGAAGAACTAGTTCCTTTGTGACATGTACACTCTGCATCAGTTTTACTGTTTCTTTGATTGAACACAAAAGTAGCCGTCATGTAAGAGTATTCACAAATCCAACATTTAGAACCCTTGCCCAGAGTTGAGAAACCAGTCATTTAATTTGTAGAAAATATGTTTTCACTCATTGGAGAGAGGGAGGCTGAGGAAGAGGGTAAAGAGGGGTGTGGTATGACTTTGTTACATGGAGCTAAAACCTCGTATTTACACAATCATTGTTCCGATCTCCAATACTGCACGAGAACGGATGCACAGGGATCTACCAAGTACCACAAAAATGTTGGTCAAGTGGGAAAGCCTAAGTCAGAACACAGTTTTTTCTGTTGACTATTAACATCGTGACTACTAGCCATATTTGCCTCTCCAGACACGTTTTACAATCAGCTCTAAACTGCTAAACTTGTGCATCTTGAATTTAAGAACACTTACTGCTAAACCTCAATTCGTGTACGAAGTAGTCTCTCCAGTACGAAGTAGTCTGTCCGTTTATCGAACAGAAAGGTCACAATCTCGTTGAGGTGCTATGACTGAGCTCTCATGAAGCCCAAAAAACGAGCACCCCGGAGCTATACCAGTTTCATTAAATACAAGATTGTGTCACTTCTGGATCTGGGCCTCAGTGTCAAAAACACTGAAATAGAAACTGATTTTAGGTGGTGTTCTCAACAAATGAGCCAACGGTGAGCATTAAATAATTCACTATATCCACGCACAGTTTAGTAAAAGAGAAAATTTAGTGTGGAAATGTAAACAGAAATTAGGGGAAATATGAATAAAGGGGGCAAAAGCTCTTGTAGGATAGTTTTCCCTTAACCAATATGTCTTCATATTGGTTAAATATACAATTTTAATGTTTAAAACCGAAAGTAAAAAACATTTTTTGGGGTATGAGTTCTTTACATTTTTATTAGGATGTGAAGGACTGAACCGTAGCATTTATTAGCAACCAAACTGTATTGTTAAAGCTGGTCCCTTGGCGGCAGCAGAGGACTAACACTTTCCACCATGAAAACTCCACTCCAATGTGTTTGCAGATACTGATATAGATGAACCCTAATTAAGAACCTAGATACATGATATTTCTACACTGATAATATTGCAGTCATTTTTGTTGCTTCATTTCAAGAATATTTCAGGTAGGTCTCATGGACCTCAGAATTTTTAAATGAGGTAATTTCTCACAACAGAACAGTTTTCCTCACATCATTTCAATCCACTTGCGATTGGCGAAGTGAGTTCCTGTTAACAGGAAAATCTCAATAGGACTCTACTGTGATGGTTTGAAGTCCTTTGAGCCCTTAGGAATCACATAATTTCTCCTCAAAGAACAATTCCAGGAGTCCCTTATCCAGCAGGTGATGCAGACAATCCACAGCAGGCTCAATCCTCATAATTCCCTGAAGGCATAACCAGGAGGGTGGCTTCCCCAGTATTGGAGAAGAACTGAAACTAGTCTTTGGGAGCAGGAATGCAAGCCAGCTTTAATAAGGCCTTTCAGAATTCTCCTCTGCGGGTATAGACAGCCAGGGGAGTCTTTGTGATACAGTTCAACGACGCAATCTAAGTAAATGTGACTGAGCAGGAAGGCTTGAAGAGCAATCTTGATATCACATCAGTAGTAACATTACCACTATTCCTGCAATTGTTTTCACGGTGACACTTACCCTTTTGGTAGTTTATGATGTAATTGAAGCCCTGTGGAACATCTATGTCCGGTCAGATAAGCCTCACAGAGGGCTTCTGAAGATTATTAAAATAGTGAAGTATTTTCTCTCTAGATCAAAGCTACTCTCCAAACCATGCAGTCATTTTGTCTGAGACTCCCATATACTAACCATATAATTCCGAGCTCTTTTTCTAGATGGGGTTATTTTCTCTCTGCTGGGGTAAACATGCACTACTAGGGCTACAACATACAGCCATCCTAGCTTCTGAAAACCATGATATTTAACACTGAGGGTACTTACGACCTACAGTAATGCCCGGCTGACTTGGAAATAAAGTGCACCAATAGCAGGGATTTCCTGCAGAGCAGAGTGGAAATATCAAAGTAGGTATTAATAAACCACAAGAAGAATTAGTCAAGACAGGGGCTTGTTTTCATATTTTGAGGGAAGCACAATTTATTTTCTAGAAGGCTTCACCTACCGTATGATGTGCACTACCATTCACTAAATCTGTTGTTGTAAATGAGGTGGTAATGGTGCAGATATTATATTATATTATAGAAGTAGTGAATATTTATGGTATTACTTAGGTTCTGTCAAGGAGCCAGATGGTTAATATGACAAATATTTCAGTATGGATTGCATGGAAGGCATGCCCACTATCCCACTATTAAGGGTTAGTTCTTAAATATAAACTATAATCTACAGAAATTATAATTTCAATTGATTTAGCCACATCTGTCAGTTATACACTCGTTATACACTCGTATATCAACAGATTTCTTCCTGATTCATTTTGCTCGTAATATGCATGAGGCTGTTGATTGTTTCAATTTATTGCATGAAATGTATGGCTTTTCTCAAAGAGTTGGATAAAATATATTAATGCATTTTCAATATTACAAAAAAGGGTTGCAACACGCTTTACATTTGAGTGAATACCAACTGAACTGTAATACGTTAATTCAGAGATTGTTGCACTCCATCTGCTTATTTAATGCAAATGAAACAATGCTACTTTGCAAACTAATCCACGCATAGCATTGATATGATGGTTTATTTGAATTCTCAGAACATTCAGGCCCATATTTATACTTTTTTAGTGCCGCATTTGCGCCTCTTTTGGACGCAAAAACGGCACAAACCTACAAAATATAATTGTATTTTTGTATGTGTGCGCCGTTTTTGCGTCAAAAAATGACACAAATGCGGTGCTAAAAATGTATAAATATGGTCCTCAATGTTTCATATGTATGACCTAAAGCCTGCAAAGTGTGTCAATAGTGAAATGAACAGAAAGTAGCAATATAGAGTGTTGCACGTGATGATCTGCTCTGTTAACACACTCAGGGCCAGATGTAGCAAAATAAAGAATTGCGACTCGCAAAATGCGAGTCGCAAGATGTAATGCAAGGGAAAAAAACGTTCCGAAATTGCGACTGGCACCCGGACTCGCAACGCAGTTTGCGAGTCTGCAGATTGCGAGGTCGCTTTTTGCGAGTGTGCAAAAAACGAACTCGCAATTAGCGAGTAGGTGTTGCAAATTGCGATTACCTTGAAAATTGCTTACAGGTGCAGCAGAACACTCCAGAAACCACAGCAGAACACTCTGGAAACACTTCTGCATCCGGGCTACTTCCTCCAACCACCAGTGAGGCGCATCTGCTGCGTGGTCAGCGCCTGCAGAATAGAATTTTGGGCAGAATTAGTGGTGTGCTGCACCGCTTTGTGCGAAACAACCATGCCAGCATGCAGCACCTCAACACACGGATGGACATGATCTGCAGGAACACTGGGGTCCTTGCCTTTGCCATGAGGGAACTGGCGGGAGGACTACTGGCCCAGGCAGAGGGAGGGCGGCGCAGAGATCGGCAGATTATGCACAGACTGGACAGGATGGCCACATCCATCGGCAGGCTCGCCATGAATACCACAGGCCTGTCGAGGAGGACAGTTGGGCTGCAAGTGGAGATGGGCCATTTCGCTGGGGATGTGGCTAGGGGCCTGGGACGTCTCACCCACATTATTGAACTGATGGAGACACGGGAAATGTCGAGGGCCACCGGGGAAACACCCCAAGACAGTGAGGAGGGCTCAACAGTGAGCAGTGTCTCTGCCACTGACAGCAGGGTGCTCAGGAGTGGTAGGCAGAGCACCACGGAAGCAGCAGGGACCAGCCAGGCTGGCAGGAGGGGCAGAAGATCTTAGAGATCACCCAGGACCATTAAATGTGGCACATGGCGTTAATGTGCAACATGACTGGTTGGCATTTCCCTGCCCATGGACAATCTATACTTGTAAATAGTTTCTTTAATACACTGATTAAATAGTTATTTTTGTTCCACTTAACAAATGGAGTATTTGGTTAATAGGTGAGTATGGTGGGAGTTGACACGTACCGTCCAAAATATTGTGTTGCAATGTGGTCCCGTCTCAGTCTGCCTTGATTAGCTATACTCCGATCCCCATGATGGCGATGTGGTTGTTCTTGCTCTTCATCATCAGGATCTGGGTCTGCAGGGGTGAGAGGTAGCCCACGTCGGGTGGCTATGTTGTGGAGGATGGCGCATGCAACCACAATTTTGAATGCGGTAATGGGGGTGTATTGGAGGGCACCTCCACTGCGGTGGAAGCATCTGAATCTTGCCTTCAGGAGTCCGAAGGTGCGCTCTATCAGGTTCCTGTTCCTCTTATGTGCACTGTTGTATTGCCTCTCTGAATCATTGCTGGGTGTTAAAAACGGAGTCATGATCCAAGGCCTGAGAGCATATGCACTGTCACCTGTTGGGCACAAAAGTACACAGTTAGGAAGTCCAGATTGTCGTGCACAGTGACCTGTGTGTATGTCTGCAAGTGTCTGTGGCTCTACCTAGGAGGTAACCATCTCCGAATTCCCCACGTTCCAGGCGTTGATGTATCCCACTATGCCTAAAAATGTATGAGTCATGGGTACTGCCTGGAAACTTAGCTACAATGTCGGTGATGACATAATGGGCGTCACAAACAACCTGTATATTGAGTGAGTGGGTACACTTTCTGTTGCGGAAAATGTGTTCCTGATTTGCAGGGGGGCATATTTGAATGTGTGTCCCATCTACACACCCTATGACATGGGGAAAGTGGGCAATGCGGTAAAAGTCCAGCTTGGTGCTGTTCATTTCTGCCTCATTCCTTGGTAAGTATATGAAGTGAGACATGTGCGTGACTAAGGCATCTAGGAAGGCCCTGAGGAACCTTGACACTGCGCTTTGGGATACCCCACCTGCCACAGCAATGACCCCCTCATAGCTCCCTGAGGCCAAGAGGTGCAGTGAGCATAGCACTTGCACATGCGTAGGGATGGCGCAGCCACGCAGAGTCTGGTGTTCTAGCTGTGGTTTGAGTAAATTGATTAATTCTAGTATGGCTGCGCTGCTAAGGCGGTATTTGTCATAGATCTCCTCTTCAGTTTGCTGAAAAAGAGTCTGCCTTGTTCTATATATCTTCTCCTGTCTGTGGCCCCTCCTCCTCCTCTGCTGGGCTGCGTGGACTCTCCTCCTCACTGCTATCAGGTATATCTCCGCCATCTTGAGTAACCCAGATGCCTTCTGGGTCTCCTTTTATACTTTGGTAATGGTTACCACCTGCTCTGAGTTAGTGGTAAATGGGACATGCAAACTGGGCTTTTTGCGACTAGTCGCAATTTGCGAGTTGCAATTGCATAAGGTTTGCGACTCGCAAATTGCGACTTGGTATTTGCGGGTCGCAAAATGGGGTCGCAACGGATGCGACTCGCAAACGGGTCCCATCGCTTTTTGCGAGTCGGAAATTGGCTTTTTGCATCCCATTTCCGATTTTGCACTGTCGCAAATAGCGAATCGGCCCGTTTGCGACTCGCAAACGTTTGCTACATCTGTCCCTAAGCCCTTTGCACAATTCGGGTTAAATTTCACTTAGTGTCTTATACTTGACTATATATATTCTAGCCTTTTCTGTTAATGATTCTCCCAATTGACAGCTAACATCTGTGCATCACCTCCCTCTGAAAAGACACTATACCACAAAGGTAATGTTGTGCATGGATACATTTTCCCCACCACTGTACACACATCTTGCTTATGTTTACACCCAACTGTCAGTTTCAGTGCTGAAGAAAATACGTTTTGAGTGCACGAGAATGGTGTTGTGAGCACAGGAGTGAAGACATAGTATGTTCACAGACTACTAGGTAACTGATTGAGCATGCAAGGCACCCAATTTCTACACTAGTCGTAGGTCTGTTAGGTCCATTCTTGTGGCATACACTTTAAATCCAGTCTCCCTACTGGATTGCTTGCTTCCCTTAGGTTATGTAGAGCTATATTGATTACTTATTTATGTCATACAATTAGGACATACTCGAAAATGGCCCCAAACGTCGAAGTTGTACACAGAAAAGATCAAACCTCTTACATTCAGCTTAGTTGCGCAAATCTGCTGTACCTCGGCTGTACACAAATCATCTCTCTTGTCTTCGAATGGTGTATCTCTGCACCTTAATATTAGTTTCTAGCAAGAATCAAACAGATTCCATCTTTCTTGACCTGCTACTACACCCCAGCTTTTCTACCTCATCCTCCCACAAATACAAGAATTTCAACTTGAATTTGAATTTATAAAACGTAAAAAATAAAAAAGGCATTGAAGTGATGACACTAAATAAGGCAACAGAAGGGGGCAAACCTTAATGGAACAGAAGCAAAGCGTAGCCAGGAGAGCACCCATACAATGAGGTTGTGAAGACGAAATTAGCCAGGTTTTTACCTGCCTGTGAAAGGTCAGATAAGAGTTCAAGCTCCTGATAGATTCCGGAAGAGTATTCCACCAACTGGCAGCCGCCACTGAGAAAGCTCATTCCTCCCATCTACCTTTCAGGGACCTAGGGATCGTCATCTTCCGCTGCACTGTAGATCTCATCAACCTGCTGGGATCATACCAGTTGAAAGGGGTGCTAATATAACACGAGCCCTTGTCCTACTGATGGAGGGCTATATAAACGAGGCACAGGGCTATAAAAGTCACCCACTTCCTCGCTGTCAATTAATGGAGAATCCTCAAGCCATTCCTTACCGAAGAGAGTTTCAGCAAACCGAAGACCAACTGAGCAGCAGCATTTTGGATATCCTGTACCTTTTTTAATGAATACTGGCTGGCATTAAAATAAAGGGCATAACAGTAGTCAAGCCGGGATGTTATAAGCAAAATGACCAGTGACACCCTTAATTCCCTGGGCAGAAAGGGAAGGATTTTCTTTAAGGTCTTGAACGATCCAGAAAAAGAGCTGAATGTTCTATTGACCTGGGTTTCACAGATCAGCATATTATCAAAGGTCACCACCAGATTTTTTACTGCGACAACCAAAACAGAAAGTGCACCACAGATTTCTGGCCAAAAACTGTTAGTCCAGATTGAGTTCTGAGCCCCTAAGACCACAAGTTCTGTCTTCTCCTCATTCATTTTGAGCAAGTTCTCCCTCATCCATAAACTATCCTCAACCACACATGTCCTAAATTTGTCTGCCAACCCTTCCCAATCATCAGAGATGGGAATGATAATTTGGGTGTCATCATCATAGGATGAGACTTGGAAACCAAAAGAGCACACCAGTTTCACCAGAGGGGAAGCATACAGGTTAAATACAATGGAGCTGAGGGAGAAATCCTGTGGAACTCCAGAGGGAAGTCGAAAAGAGTTAGCCCTGAAATCCCCACAGCTGACTAGGGGCCAGATTTACGTAGCTTTTTTCTTGTCGCAAACAGCCCGTTTCGCAGAATTGGGCTGTTTGTGACAAGAAAGAAGCATTTTTTTATGTACAAACCGTATTTTGCGATTCAGTAATCTATTTTTCAAATCGCAAAATAGGTTTGCAAGTCGCAATCAGGAAGGAGTGTTCCCTTCCTAATTGTGAGTCTCAGTGCAATTTATGATTGTTTTGTGATCGTGAATACAGTCACAAAACAATCGCAGTTAGTTCCAATTTCAAATTGGTGCTAACCCATTCGCAAACAGAAAGGAGGAAGGAGTAAGGAGTCCCCAGGGGAACCCTTCCCTTTTGTGAATGGTAGTGAAAATATTTTTTCGAAGCAGGCAGTTGTCCCACAGACACCAGCCTGCTCTAAAAAAAAGAAAAAAAAAACACTTTTCATTTTTGTTTTTTAAAAGGCATCCCATTTTCCTTTAAGGAAAATGGGCTGCATTAAAAAAAAAAAAAATGCTTCATTTAAAAGCAGTCACAGACATGGTGGTCCATTCCAAATTTCGAACTCCCTAATGAATATTAATGAGGTAGGTCATTTGCGACCCCACTGGGAATCGCAAACAGTGTGAAGTACACTGTTGTACATATGATTTTGCGTCTTGCAAATGAGTCGCAAATTGTGAGTTAAAAAAACTCAGGGTCATACATCTGGCCCTAAGAGTCCTATTCATTAAGAAGGACTCCAGCAGGTTGAAGACCTGTTAGACCTGACAGCCTTAGGGTGGTCATCCCCCAACTTTTTGCCTACCTCCCTCCACTTTTCAGACGCACACTTAACCAATCAGTGCTGAAGTGCATATGCTCTCTCCCTTAAACATGGTAACATTGGTTCATACCCAATTGCCATATTTGATCTACTTGTAAATCTCTAGTAAAGTGAACTACATGTGCCCAGGGCCTGTAGATTGAATGCTACTAGTGAGCCTGCAGCACTGGTTGTGCCTCCCACATAAGTAGCTCTTAACCATGTCTCAGGCCTACCATTGCAAGGACTGTGCGTGCAGTTTCACTGCCACTTGGCATTTAAAAGTACTTGCCAATCCTTAAGCTCTTCTTTTTCTACATATAAGTCACCCCTAAAGTAGGCCCTAGGTAACCCATCGGGCAGGGTGCTATGTAGGTAAAAGGCAGGACATGTACATGTGTGTTTTATATGTCCTGGTAGTGCAAAACTCCTAAATTCGTTTTTCACTACTGTGAGGCCTGCTCCTTTCATAGGATAACATGAGTTATATCCTCATATTATTCCCTGCATCATCCCTGGGCATCAAAAGAACCCCACATTGCAGGGGAGATCCAAGACTGCGCACCAGAAATTGATGCAAAGCCCCTTGAAGCATGGAAAGAAAAAACGCATCATCTGTGCCGCGTCGGAAAATCCGACGCACACCTTATTTTACCACACATCTCCACCTCTGTGGTCTTCGTGCATGGTAATTCCGATGCAAACCAGGTACTTTGTGCAAACAAGAGACAACTGTTGATTTTTTAAGATCTAAGGCTCTTTTTAAACCTGCAAAAGTGATATCTCAACTTGTGTTTATTGAATCTTGATCGTTTTGACCTTAATTTAATCAGATAAATATCTTATACTTTTCTAAATCTGTGTGGTGTATTTCTGTGGTGTTTTCACTGTGTTATTGCATGATTTATTTCACAAATACTTTACACATTGCCTTTTGAGTTAAGCCTGGCTGCTCACTACCAAGCTACCAGAGGGTGGGCACAGGATAATTTGGATTTTGTGTGACTTGCCCTGACTAGGACTGTGGTCCCTATTTGGACAGAGGTGAATACCGCTGCCAACTAGAGACCCCATTTCTAACAAGGCCTCATCCCTCAGTGCAGTCTGTTGCAACCTTTGAATCAAAAAAGATAGCGATATGGTATCAAAGTCTGTGGACAGGTCAAGCATAACCAAATTAACCACTCTCCCTAGATCGATTTGTTGTTAAATGTAATCAGCCACCATAAGCAAAGCAAAGCCAGTACTGTGGTTGCTTCTGAACCAATTTTGAGAGGGGTTCATGAGTTCATGACCATTGAGAAACTGAGCTAGTTCCTGGTTAATATGTTTCTCCAGAATTTTCACTGTGGCAGGCAGTAAGGAGATCTGTTGAAGATTGCTTAAGTCTCCAGAATCCCCATTAGGCATTTGTTTCCAAGGGAATAACTTTTGCTTCCTTCCAGCACAGAGGGTACACTTCAGACTCGAAAACCTGGGAATAGACTTTTTCTAAGGCTTCTGCATAACATCTGGGACCAACTGAGGCACCCTAGGTGGGAAGGTGTCATCCAGTGATCCCGAAGTGGTTTGCGACAAAAGCGTTTTAATTTTTGCCACAGGAATCAGAGAGAACAAAGTGGCAATTAGAAGGTTAACTGTGGGGAGCATCATCTAAAAAAAGAGGCAACTGGCCTGTCCTCCCACTCTTGGAATTCAGCATAAATCTTCATGATCATCTCCCTAAAGAAGACCACCACCTTATAACAAAAATGTTGGGAATTCTCCAATGCCTGTTGAGTTAGGGGGACATGAGACTGCTAACCCTCATAAATAATTATTTTGGTGTGCTGATGGCAGAACCTATTTCCTAGGAGAAATAAGATGATTTAGCCTCATTGATGGCCCATTTATACCATCTGATTAGCTCCTTATGCTTATCTTCTCTTCCAGGTTGAGAGGAATTCTCCATTCCGTTCCTGCATCTGAACTTATCCTTGAAGATCATTAAGCTTTTCAGAAATTCATGGAGCTGAGGTTTTTCTCCTTCCATCTTTCTTGGATCCGACAGGGGCAATCTCATTAATAGCTGACAGAACCCAGTTATTGAAATGCGCTGCTAGAGATCCCAGGCCACAAAGGTCTCTAGCTTGAGATTTAGTCATGGCTTCAGTTAACTCCTTTCCCTTGATTTTATTCCACTTTCTAGAACTGGCACTACCTTGTATGCTTTTCCCTGCCATCTGCCTATCTATTTTAAAAATATCTGCGTGATTGTTAGACCAACTTAAAGGAAGACACTCCTCCACCATCAGGGCATTAGGATTGGTGAAAATCTCATCCAATATGTGCCCGGCTCTATGGGTTGAGGAGTTAACCCTCTGGGATAGGCAAAAGCTATTCATTAAATCTGAAAGGGCCCTGGCATTTTATTGCCATTTCCTTCTAGTTGGAGATCAAAATCCCCTAGAATGATTAGATTACTGCAACAGGTGAAAGGTTTTAACACCTGTTTCCAGCTAATAATGAACTGAGGCCCTCATTTATACTTTTTTGCGCCACATTAGCATCATTTTTTGGCGCAAAAGCGGCACAAACTTAACAATTATAATTGTAGTTTGTAAGTTTGTGCCTGTTTTGTGTCAAAAAATGATGCTAATGCGGTGCAAAAAAAAGTATAAATCAGGGCCTGAGTTTTTGAGCCAGGAGGGCGATAAGTCCTGCCAGGATCTGTATGCGCTAGAATTTATTTTAAAATATCCCATCTCGCAGTCCTCAAAGGCTGAGGGATTAGTAGGTTCAAGAGTACAGTTCAACCAGTTCCAAAAAATAGCCCACCCCTCCTCTCCGTGTGCCCCTATGAGCCCTCATAATAGCATACCCAGGGGCATAGTAGCCACTAGATCAACATCTAAATCTTCCCTCGACCAGCTTTCTCTGATGAACAGGCAATCTAACTGTGTTGTACTAATCAACTCACTAATTTCAGTGCAGTGTTTTATCAGAGAACAAGTGTTAACCAAGGTTCAGAATAACTTTTCCTCCAATGTCCTATCTCCTCTATTCACTTTTTTCCTGTCATCAGAAGCAGGCTCTGTGGTTATCTCCAAACTCGTAGAAGAATACTTACAGCATGAGCAACACCATCTCTCACAAAATCCATGGGACCATCAAGTCACATCTCTCTCTGCTTACTTTCTAGTCTAATTTAAGTAGGGCCAATCCAGAGTAAACCAACAGTTCCTCCCACATTAAATAAAAAATCCCTGGTTAAAAGATACATTTACACAAAGCAAATCTCCCCTTCACCAACCGTACCGGGCCAGTGCCTGCACATCAACATGATTTTAAACTGTATTAGTGCCTATGTTAATGGCCACCAAACAAGATAAAATGTGGGCTCTTACAGGCCATTAAAATCACAACAACTCTTCTAAAAATGCCTTGTAGCATACAGAAACAAAAGGGAATCACACCAAGGAAAACTCCCCCACAATAAATAAAATTCCCTGGTTAAAAAATGCAGCGTTCACAAAGTAAATCTCCCCTTAAACAACCTTACATCTTTGGAGTCATCACAAAATGCTTCAGTGACAAACTATGCATCTACCAACCTACAAGCTTCTTGCGTCTATTGATCAAAACATCCTGTAGAGACCCAGGCAACCCTGAAATTTGTAGTAGAGGATATGACACAATACATAGGTTCCAGCAATAGAATATTGTGACCTCACTTAAAAGAAAAGGCTGAAAAGTCATCTGCATTAAAGTACCCAGGCTCACAATGCTCCCAAACATTATGGACCTCTGAGCAGTTTATCTTGCAGAAATGAACATTAGCATTTTTCATTCATTTATTCATTTAGTCGATGAGCACTTTTGAAAGTGAAAATAGCTCATTATTCACTCTTATAAGTGATGTAAGACATCACTTAAGACAAAGGGCAATGAATTTCTATTCTGTGCACGTATCTACAATTAATGTGAGATCTCATTCATGCAGGTATAATTTAACTCATTAATATTTTCAGTATATGGTTCATTCAGTAGCAACATATTTTGAGAAGTACTACAGTTCTCATCTCTGTTATCATTGAAGGTACCAGAGGTGTATTGTAATATTTTACCATTGATCCAAATTACATAGCATGAAAGTAGTATCCTCTACTATAATGCATTGAAGTGATATGCCTAGGGGCTTTTTGGCTAATGATATAGATCTATTGCACCAATGCAATCTATGCTAAAGAGAGTTCATAGCCTGTTTGTTATTTATCTGATTAAAGCTGGCGATGAAGATTCATCTGAAAGTACTATAGTTCTGATCTCTGTTATCAGTGCTCGGAACCAGAGACATATTGTAATATCTTACCATTGATTCAAATTACATAGCATGAGAGTAGTATCCTCTACTGTAATGCATATCTGATTCAAGCTGGAGATAAAGAAGATTAATCTGAAGGTGTCTATAGCACTGTTGCTTCAAAGATAGGTGATCAGCCACTGTCAGTAAAGTGAGTTTGTACATATTCACTTCAATCATAATTCTAAGTCCAGCTGATACCCCTGACATAGATATTATGAGAAGCATTGATGCCCTTAGTGTGAGAAATGGGGCTTCTGGTTGGCTAGGGTATGCACCTCAGCCAGACAGAACCCACCACTCTAGTCAGGTTAGGGGAGCTACACAACCAAGATAACCCCTATTCGCCCCTTTGGTAGCTTGGCCATAGCGGTCAGGTTAATCTCAGAAACAGTGTGTAAAGCATTTGAAAAACACACACAACACCAGTGACACAATAAATGCACCGCAAAAGAGACTACGTACAATGTTATGTAAAAATATACAATATATTGTTCACAAACCATAGACCAAAACCACATGAAACATTTATTACCTTGCCGACTAGGCAATTGTCAAACATCAAAATGAGTGCAAATAAAATAAATATTCCCACATTATAAAGGTCATCAAAACAGAATCCCTTAGCAGGCTATACCATCACACTTAAATATTATATGTTTATCCTGACAATGCAAGGCATAATACAACATAATACAGTGAACACTAAGGGCAAAAAAACAGTGGTTGGATGCCGAATGTAAATGAGTCCAAACCAGCACCATATCGACATTAGTACCGGCACCCCCTATCAAACTATGGGTCACAGCGCTCCTGCACTACTAGTAGGTACTGTACTATAGCCCTAGCTATCTAGTGTAGAGTGTAAGACCACCTGCACTCCTACCACTAAATGTACATTAGTGTTAGGGCCTCAGCTTGTACTGCAGTGCTGCATCAATTTGGGGTCCTCTCCAGAGGATTCACCCCCAAGAATGCTGGACAAAGGCTCCAAGGCAGGCACAAACACAGTGGGGACTTACTCTAAACAGAAGGACTTTACAGGGAAACCTCACTGGGTTCTCTCCGTACCAACCAGCTTAAGGCAGCTACTAATGCTGCAAGTAGTTAGAGCTCGGCTACTTCATATGGGGCAAAGTTCAGTGAGGCAGCCTCCCACAGGGAGACCTCTCTCCGTCTTCCCCACCATCATGATTTCCAAATCAGGTAACCGCTCTAAGTTACAGGTGGGCGTCTCACCCAGGGCCTGTGGTGCAACTGGTGTGGCAGCTCTTTCCATTTCCACTTCCTCCGCAGAGTTGGCTGCGGCACGGAGCGACATCTCTATGACAAGTGACTCTTGCAGCTGAGGGAAGGTCACGGCACTCCTAGGGGAAGCACCCCAGATGCTGTCAGAAGTCAAGACAAGAGAAAGAGAGAGCGATGAACACTCCTCCATGCGTTTCCAGCATCACCTCACAAGCAGTGGCAACCCCAGTGCTCACCACGTAATGGCAGATCCGATGCAGCACCTCACCACACAAATACACACTGGAAAACGAGAGAGAGTACTCCTGAAAACCTGAACACTCATCATATTAGCAAGGGGAGGTAAGGCAAGCCTATGAGCCCCTGGAGAACACTGGGGGCAACAAAGGTAGAGTGCAGGCAGGCCAGCACAAGGATCCTTACAGCAAGGTGGCATCCCTTCTCTCATCCTAGCAGGCAGCAGGACAGCACTCCAAAGCAGATAAGTCCAATGGTGGTTCTTTCTGGCAAGGTGCAGTCTGTAGAGCCATCAGCATCTGGTTACAAATCCACTCAGTATCTAAAAACACGGGGCTACAGCTCCTGTACTTATACTCAAAATGTTTTTGATCTAGTGGGCACTTCTAAAGAACCTTAGAAGAGCACAACACCCCCTTTCAATCTCATCCCTGGCTCTAGACATCAGTAGGGGGTAAACAAGTCCTTTGTGTGAGGACAGGACGCAGCCTATACAAATGTAAGTGTGCTCCACCTCACTTTCTCCCAGCCCAAGAAGATCATTCAGTATGCAAATGTAATGCTGTTACACCTCCACCCTTCCTGTGTGATGGATCTCTGGAAGGTATGCACAAACACCAGCTGCCACTCTACCACAGATGTGGATTGCAGTAGAACTGCAAAGCAGAAGAGTTATAAGCACAGTGAAATGCCCACTTTCTAAGCGTTGCATTTCTAACTTAGTAATGTAAAATCCAACTACACCAGTAAGCAGGATTTCTCACTACCATTCAAAACATACCAAGCATGCCCATGCTACTCCTCACAGACCAGAAATTACAACTTAGACATGTATAAGGGAGCTCCCAATGCAAAACTAGGAGAGGAGTAGGCCTCACAACAATGAGAAACCAACTAGGCTGTTTGTCACTACTAGAACATGCACACAATGAAAGCAAATGTTGTACCATTTACTTACACAGCACCCTGCCCTTAGGGCTACCGAGGGCCTATATTAGGGGTGACCTATATGTAGTAAAAGGGAAGTTTCAGGCTTGGCAAATAACTTTCCATGCCAAGTCAATGTGGCAGTAAACTGCGCACACAGTTCCTGAAGTGGCAGGCCTGAGAAGGCTTTGAAAGGCCACTTCTGTGGATGGCACAAGTTGTGCTTCAGGCACACTAGTAGCATTTAATTTACAGGCCCGGGGCATATAATGGATACCACTTTACAATGGTCTTACAAGTAAATTAAATGTGGCAAACAGGTGTAAGCCAATCATAGCAAGTTTTAAAAGTGAGAGAACATGCACTTTAGCATTGATCATCAGTGGTAAAGTGCCCAGAGGTCTAACACCAGCAAAAAGAGGTTCAGAAAACAAGGAGGAGGAATGCAACCCTGCAAAAATGGTCAGGTTCAACACTTAGCAACAAGCATTTTATCTCTGAGATCATTAAGAACAGTAATACACCTGAATTCCACAAGAGATCTATGTAGAGTGCAGTTGTTTTAACCATGGCAAGACTAACATTCAGAGGTAATGTGGTACCTCAGGGCTGTTACTGTATTTTTTAAAACCAGATAAAAGACATAGGCATTTAAAGAGATTTCTCAGATTGCTTAACTATGACTTTCAATAATATGGATATATCAATTTCTCTAACCATTTTTTTTTAAATAGGTATTTAGAAATATCACAGCAGTCAGTCAAAACTTAATAGAGACCTATGAGCACAGACTTTAATGAGAGCGAAGGACAAAAATTTCTATTAATTTGCTCATAGAAAGTAAATCATGGTTTTAAGCACTATGTTTGTGTTTTAGTGCTTTTTCTTCTTTTTAAAGTATTCAAGATTTCGGCTTCACATAAGCATAATTGTAAAAGACAGCACTTACCGTTTTTCTCCTCTAGCAGAAATGTTGTTTCCATGAGTTATAAGGCATATGATCAACTGACATGTTAAAATTGTTTCCTATTGTTCAACTAGTACACTTTTGCTGATGAATGTAACATATTGCAATGTGTTAACACCATTCAGAATTGGGGGATGTATCAAAGCCCTAAATCTCTTACTGCATACCTGTTAAGACTTGTGTAATAGACTCCTGGATTAAACAGTTCTATGTTTTGGATGTCTCAAATGTGTTGCTGGCCTTTAGGGGATGTGGGTATCAGAGAAATCCTACGCCTGTAGTGGAGCACTTGTGGTGTGCTCTGCACAGGGGGAAATGTACAGCATATGTTCAACATCTTGAAATCCTCTCTCTAGTTACTGATCTATCATGTTATCACACTGATGTTTTCTGATTTGGAAAGTTTTTAAAGTTAATTTTTCCACTCTCCACTGCTCTTTATGCTTTCTGTGATCCAAACTCAGTAAAGCTTTCTATCTGTATAGCTCATACCTTCATTGCACTTTTAAAGGTATACTTTATTTTAGCCAATCCTTCTAGGGAATCAACGCTATCAACCCTATCCTATTCATACTTAATCAATCAATCAAACATTAATAGAGCATGGCAAATCAACGTGAGGATCTCAATGATCATTCAAACTCCCAGGTCTTTTGTTCTCTTCTGAATCACTGGAGTAACAGTGCGGCCCTGAGGTATAGGGGGAGGTTGTTCCAGACTTCGGCCACTTTCTATCTTGGGTCCTCTTAGGGTGTACTGTTGTCCACTGGATGTGAAAAGCTGATCATATGGTATCTTAGAAGCCAACTATATTTGTTTTTAGAATGGACTTTCTATCCACCACTGACTGAAACTCTGATTCTTATCAATTACTTTATTCTCTTTGATTCATCTTGATTATCCCTTTGCAAAGCTGGAGAATTTGGACAGCTTTTTTAAAATGAAATAACATTTTTTTTGGCAACATTACTATAAGTAAGCCATGTCTGGCAAGAGAGGCCTTTTAAAACTAACAACAGGAAAATGAGATATAAAGATTATATTACTAAGAGAACCACAAGGTTTTCATGATTTGCTTAATATGGATATCATCTTGCAGGCCATGAATTTATTAGGAAGGAGACTTGGGCCCTCATTCCTACTTTGGCAGGCGGCGGTCGCCGCCCGCCAAGCGGGAACCGCCAGAAGACCGTACCGCGGTCAAAAGACCGCGGCGGTCATTCTGACTTTCCCGCTGGGCTGGCGGGCGACCGCCAAAAGGCCACCCGCCCGCCCAGCGGGAAAGCACCAGCAACGAGGAAGCCGGCTCCGAATGGAGCCGGCGGAGTTCCTGGTGTGCGACGGGTGCAGTTGCACCCGTCGCGATTTTCAGTGTCTGCCTAGCAGACACTGAAAATCAATGTGGGGCCCTGTTAGGGGGCCCCTGCAGTGCCCATGCCAGTGGCATGGGCACTGCAGGGGCCCCCTAGGGGCCCCACGACACCCGTTCCCGCCAGCCTGGTTCTGGCAGTGAAAACCGCCAGAACCAGGCTGGCGGGAAGGGGGTCGGAATCCCCATGGCGGCGCTGCTTGCAGCGCCGCCGTGGAGGATTCACAGGGGCAGCGGGAAACCGCCGGCTTCCCTTTTCTGACCGCGGCTTTACCGCCACGGTCAGAATAGCCCCAGAAGCACCGCCAACCTGTTGGCGGTGCTTCCTCCGTCCCCTACCCTGGCGGTCTCGGACCGCCAGGGTAGGAATGACCCCCTTGATGTTTTGTGGAGCAAAAAAACATACCTTGGTGTGTGTGCCTGAATTTCAGGATCTTCATAAGTTATCATGATGATGATCTCAGGCTTCTGCTAGGTGACACATTTGATGATTTTAAAAGTCGAAGAAAATCATCCAGATTGGTTTACCACAAGCATTTTCTCATGAACCTGTGCTTCTTTAGACTCTCTATCCCATGTACTCCAAGGAATTCCATTTGCATTTTTATAAAGAAACCTGCATATCATGTTCTATATACGGTTAACCATTAGCAACATTGGTTTAAGCATTTCAAAATTATTTTCTGAATAAGGGAGTTCCAAAGGTTCTCCATTAATGAGCAAATTGTGCCATTCTGACTCATCATTATTAGTAAATATCCTTCTTACTCTTTCCTTCTTGTCAGGAGTATATCTGCCTTTTCGCAGTCTACTGGGACCTTTTCCAGTTTCCATATAATGAATTAGAGAACTCAATGTGTCTCAATACTGCCACCACATGTATTTGCTTCTCAATCTCATAGAATGTCTCTCATATGACAATATTGGCTTATCAATCCTCCATTAGATTTGGAGGCACTGTTTCAACCTTGCATTTGTTAACACGCCAATGACTTCACAACCCTTGTATTTCTTTTTCTGGTTTTGATCTGTGAGCTTTTAATACTAAATTTAGCTTTGAATTTTTATCCAAAGAGTTTCTCCTTTCTGTAACATACCTTCCATAGTGTATTTAGGGAGTGAATTGATAAAGGTATTCCACTCTTGGTAGAACAAATTCCAAAGTTAAAAGAATAATTTAGGGTGCAGTAGAAAACTTAAACGTAGCTGGTTTGTTCTTTAAACATTACTGATTCGTAGTACCAGTGGATAAGCTGTAAACTATGTGCCTAACACTAGATGCAGAGGAAGACAACTGTGCTACCATAGACCCAACGCTATAGTTATTTCTCATTTGCAACACATTCATTCCACTCTGCTTCCACAAATGCTCTGATTGGGACAATCATATAAACCACAATGCTCCTAAATTTTGAACCTTGAATGAACATAAATTTCATTCCTATGAGGAAAAGGGTATTTTGGAAGACTTATACTGGGAAAAAATATACAAACCAATTTTATTAGAGAAAGATATTTTTTGCCCCTCATGCACTTTCAATGTAAAATTTAAAGATCAATTAGGTTAGGGTCCGGTGTTTGACATCCTCATGTATCAGGCAAAATTTGAACACAGATTTAAAGCAGTAGAAAAATAACAAAAATCAACCAAGAGAAAAAAAAAGATATCAACCAGAAAAAGCCATTAACCTCAGAAACTGACACCTCAGAGAGAAAATGTGTATACTTAGAATGCTAGCAAGGACAGATCTGCCTTACCTAATAGAATGAAGTTATTAATATGTACTCTGAGATGTCAGTGAAAGGACATTGGCTGTGCATCTAATACAGTATATTTTGCTCTACTCTGCATTTTTTACAAATGGTCCAGATACCTTTACATTGGAAGGAGAGGTTAAGATGTTGTGACCTCTTTGAGAGAATCTTATGGAAAAGAAAAGAGAATTGCATGTGTGCCCGGTAACCATTTGTTGACTCTTACTATGCCAAAGAAAATAATTGTTTGCACATAAAAGCAAATGTTGAAACTGAAAGTGTTTAATATCACCACAACATGTTTATGTTGATTAACTCATTTTTTTATTCACACCATGTTTCTCTACTTTAGTAGTCTAATGTTAAATAAATGTGTTAAACATAACATATTTGTAAATAAAATTACACTTTATAGGAGTTAGAATGTTTTGGTTCCATATTGTGGCATTATATTAACAATTGTTGCATGCAAGCTACAATGTAGTTCACACAGGCATGAGTACAATGAATGTGACAAATGCTAAGTAAAGAAATTTGCTGCTAGCTTATGGATGTCTGTGGTTTTACTCACATTAAAATGATTGCATGCTTGAAAAGCAAAGGCTGACTTGTATTCTCATTTTCATATTTCTTTTTACCTTTTTCAATACACAAACTTTTAATTTGATTTCATCTTCTTTTTGTTAGGTATATTTTCCTCTGTAATCACATAAAGGTATTTTCATGATGTCAATCTTCAGTTCTGTCAGTGACACTTAACTGATGTAAGAAACGCACACACGTATTTACATTTGTGGTCTCTAATCAACATCTCAATGGTCGTATATGAACATATATGATATTTTTTGGAAAATTGCATGTTTTTGAAATATAAGAAAGATCAAAACAATATCAAGATAAAATCAAACAAAATATATTACAAAAACGTATTTTATTGATTGAAATAATAATATGCATGTTGTTTTCCCCCTTCTCCCTCCTGCATGCAGGGATTTGGTTTCGTAACTTTCGAAAATAGTGCCGATGCGGACAGGGCGAGGGAGAAATTACACGGCACGGTGGTAGAGGGACGTAAAATAGAGGTGCATGTTCAAAATATTTTCCTTTCATCTTTTACAAATGTCTCTTTCACTCTCATTTGGTGTTTCAGATACATTAATGGTGTACTATGTGTGATCCCCTTTCCCTACCCCTTCACATTGTTACAATATTCAAGAATTATTCTGGCTTTTGTGTTTTCTCATAATTTTATATTTTTTTAGTGTTTCAAATATTATTCGGCAAATTGAAAACTGATATGTTGAAATAGAAATAACCAGTTCAAAATGAAGTTTTGCTTTCAAGTGTCTTGCAGTCATATTTGTAAGAAATAAAAAAAAAATATTCTAAAAGCTTTAGTCATTAAGTAAGATGTTGCATATTTTGCCTTTTCATTTCCCCTCCACCAACGGTAACATGTAGGGCCCTCCCACAACTCTCTGTAACTGTATACATACCCATGCTGGCGAAGGTGCTGAACGGTAAGTGGAGAACACCCTCTGCCCTTTCACATACTTAGCCCTGATTTCACAGGAATTCCTTTATCTTTTTCATGTCTAAATGTATCTCTTTTTTTTTTTTTTGCTTTTTCCTTATTTCCCCTACATACTTCTTCAGTTATGTGTCCTGTTTTAAAGCCTGAGTGGCACTGATTTGATGGAGGATAACTTACGTGCATTTTACTTAGATTGCTGTGAATTGTGTTTAAGGGTGCACCACCTGTCCCTCCCCCATTTCTATTATTATCAGTAGTAAACTGTAATTTCAAAAGCATGAATGGTATTGTTAAATCTTACAAAGAAAAGCTCCTTCCCTTCCAAGTAGAGAATACATGATGCTTATTTTCCTGTAGTGCCTCTCCTCTCAAAAGTTCTGTTGCACATGGCTGAAGTTTATTTATGCCACATTTATTGATGCCTCATTGGTTTCAATGTACCTTGTCTCTTCCTCTCAAATTCACTGCATGAACATTTATTTATTCATCTTGCTTCTGTCTGAGCTAGGTGACCTCAATGTGATATCATGGAAATATTGCATGATTTAAATAGTTAATTGAACAATGATTTTATTTAATTTTGGCTTTGAGGTCTGCTTGTTAAACTTTTAGTGGTATGATTTTTCTTTATTTAAATGGTATGTGTTTTAAAATATTTTAGTAAGCAAATGTCAATATTATTAGCAAGAGTTGATTTAAACTTTAAAGCTTTTGTAAGACCTCAAACTTGTTATCTTAAATGAGCAAGATCAACTATGCATGTCTAGAATAGGGCTGTGTTCCTCCACATAAAACATACTAATTCTCATTTCTATATGCTTAGGTAAATAATGCAACAGCACGTGTAATGACAAATAAAAAGACAGTGAACCCTTACACAAATGGTAAGTCTGGGAGCTTTTAATGTACACTTTTTTAACCTGTGATAAAACTCAAACTGGGCAATGAACTCAGTGCATAAAATCTTCATTGGAACTGTTTTCATGACTAAGAATGGACAATGGTGCTCATAAATGCTTTTTAAATCAGTTTTCCCATTAACAGTTCTATGAACTAATTCACTGTTTGAGAATATCTGTTATCTGCTCTGTGCTATAAATAAGAGACTGAGCCATGTCATAAGTATACAGAATTGTTTTTCTTGTTTAATTTGATGAGTTGGCTTTTTGAAGGTTCCCCTACACAGGCGTTGCATGTTCAGAATCATTGAGCTTGGTAATAGTATGTTTAGTCTGTTACAAAAAGAGTGTGACAGTTGTCAGATATCGGAAGGATTAGAATTGACAAAGGCTTTCAAGATAAAAAAGTGACCAATGTGTGAAAAAACAAGAAAACTTGGGCCCTATTGTGAGTTGGAAAACCTGATTGCCAAACATGTGGTGAGTAGACCGCCAGTCTCCTCACCCGACTACTTACAATGTTTGCACTGAGCTGACCGGGGGGAACCTCTGTATTCGGAGGTAACCGCCAGCCCAGTAGAAACTGTGCAGCAGCATTGGACTCAGCTCCACATGGAGCCAAGTCCAATGCCGTCACACGGGGGAGCCCTCCACCACTCTTGGAATGTGCACTGTCTGCAAAACAGACAGTGCAAACTCTGATGATGGTGGGCAGGGGGTCCCTGTAGTACTCATGCCATGGGCATGGTCGGTCCGCCACGGTTGCAGCAGTCCGACCATCATCAGGAGGCTGGCGGTCCTTGATCCGTCAGCCTTGTAATGAGGCCCTTAATTTGTAATTAGGCAGTTGTGTCAAAGCAATGCTCAAAATGTTGGTTTGAGAAGTATAAATAGACTTTTTGTGTTATTACAAAGGGCATTTGTTATGAAAACATCAAATAACAGATTGTATGGAGTGTGTATTTCCCATTCAGGCTTTCTTGACACAGAAATAAATTCATAAAAAAAAAAAAAATGAAAATGTGACTGCTCTTCTTACCAGTCGTGTTCTTCTATGCCAACTTCCAGTACCTCTGCACAAAGGGTGCCAATGTTGAGGGTTAAAAAAATTGGACACTTTTGTTGTTTTTATTGAACTATTATGCAAGTCACAATGTGGGTCAAAATGTACCTACTAGCCCCAACCCATCAATCAACATGGTTCAGCATATGTTACCTATAGTTCCCTTCCCCATTGTCACTATCCAAGAAGATTGTGCTTTCATTCATTCTGTTTAACACATGTGTTTGAGTAGGATACCTAACTATCTGGCTCCATTCAAGGTAGTGATCCTTAAAGATTGTTTGGCCAGAGTAAACAAATGGTACTAGAGAAATGGACAGATCTCAAGCACATCAAGTCTTTTCATAGCACTGTAGGTTCAGAGGACTGGTTCAGCTAAGACAAGCCCAAGGGTGAGTTGCCCCAGACCAATGGAATGTGTTATCCCCTTGATTAACAGTTCCACACCTTTAGTGTACTTTTTATCACAGCTTAAACAGGCATGCTCAAGAAAGTTATAGTTTTTCTATCTGAGGATACTTGAGTTTGCTCCCTCTTTTAGTGCCTAAAGATTGACTTCTTTGCCTGTACTTTTGATTTGCTCTCTCACTGATGACATAATTCCACTTGTGTCTGGCAGTGTACCGACCCAAGAAACAGCCAATATGACAATTAAACATGCTCAATCCAGTGTTTGGTCATGTCTCCTTTTTTAGATGATAGTTTTGTTTATGAATGTTTACCACTCTGCACACCCATTGGTTTAATCCTTCTTAGAAATATGGAAACCAATATGGCAAAATGTCTTTTACATATGCAAATTTCTGAATTGATGGTACATCCCTCAAACAGTGTCCTCCCACAAGCTTTCTGTGCATAATTTGGACATGATCCACAGATCTTTTGCTGCATAAAAGTCAATGAGAGGCACTGTTGCCTTTAAAAGATCCACATTTGGCAGGCACAAAGCTAGCTTTGTTGGAATCTAAAGAAATTAAGTTGTTGTCTTTGGTCCTTCCAAATGTAGGAGTGATCCAAATGAGTAGACCCTAAAATTGGGACAAAAAAAACCCAAGTGATTCAATTTTCGCAAAGATGGGTATCGCCTAGATTTTGTTTGTCAGCTTGTGAATTGAATTCATGGTAGAAGTTTGTCAGAACTGAGTTCATTAGTTTTTATTTTCTTGAATTTCACATGTCCATAATGTATTTTTAGATGTAGTGTTTTAGCATTTTCCGCAGCCCACGTGCATAATGTCAAAACAGACTGGCATTTCTTGTGAACCTCATACCAAACATTACACACTGCCCTTTTTGAATCTTCACTAAAGGTGCATTACTCATCTACAGTGTCAGGGATTACCTTTCATCTTTATGCTCGGAAATATGCCATAGCTTCACCCATATACTACTGCTTTTAATTCAACTGTGATAGTGCACTCAGAAAGTATGAGGTGTAAAAATGGTCTGTGTTGTATAATTTAAAAATGTTAATATCTTTTATGTGTATTGTCTGTTGGTGCCTTCGCCAAACCACTGGTACAATAGGCAAGCATAATTGATTCATGAGTAGATAGGTATTATTTAGTTATTCTTTCTTCCCAAACTAATCCGCCCTGTCAGTGTCTTACGGAACAGGACCTGTTTGTAATGTTCTTTAAAGAGCCATCCAGTGAAGAGAAACACTTAGGGGCATATTTATACTCTGTTTGCGCCGGAATTGCGTCGTTTTTTTTACGCAAATCCGACGCAAAGCTAACTCCATATTTATACTTTGGCGTTAGACCCGTCTAGCGCCAAAGATCTTGGAGTTTGCGTCATTTTTTAGCGTGGACACCTACCTTGCGTTAATGATATGCAAGGTAGGCGTTCCCGTCTAAAAAATGACTCCAAGGCATGTGCGCCTTATTTAAACTCCCGTGCAAAAATGACGCACAGGAGTGGGCGGGTCAAAAAAAATGACATCCAGCCGCTTTTGCGTCATTTTTTAACACCTGGTCAGGGCAGGCGTTAAGGGACCTGTGGGCTCGGAAGGAGCCCAGAGGTGCCCTCCCATGCCCCCAGGGACACCCCCTGCCACCCTTGCCCACCCCAGGAGGACGCCCAAGGATGGAGGGACCCATCCCAGGGAACTTAAGGTAAGTTCTGGTAAGTATATATATTTTTTTTTGTGGCATAGGGGGGCCTGATTTGTGCCCCCCTACATGCCACTATGCCCAATGACCATGCCCAGGGGACATAAGTCCCCTGGGCATGGTCATTGGGCAAGGGGGCATGACTCCTGTCTGTGCTAAGACAGGAGTCATTTCAATGGGGGTTGGGAGTAAAAAAAAATGGCGCAACTCGGGTTGAGGCCAATATTTTGCCTCAGACCTGACTTGCCCCATTTTTTGACGCCCAAGCTCCATTCTCCCCTACGCCGGCGCTGCCTGGTGTGGGTCATTTTTTGTGACGCACACCAGTCAGCTGCACCGGCTAACGTCATTCCATAAATAAGGCGCCAGCATGGTGCTTTGGAATGGCGTTAGCCGGCGTTAAAATTTTTGACGCACAACGGCGTTGGCGCAGTTGTGCGTCAAAAAGTATAAATATGGCCCTTAGTTCTCTTAATCAAGGTCTGCATCACTAACAAATTAACAATCACCAGTAATAAGTATTCTAGTACCCTCTCCTGGGGGTATGGTTCAAGTCTGACAGGCAAAGCAATTGATATTGTAAGTAGTGATAATGGTATGAACCTTGGTACTAGGCATGGTATTTAATTTGTTTTATATTTCCAACAATATGCACTTCTATCAGTGGAGCATTTCTGGGCTGAATACATGTTGTCTGCACAGAGTACTCAATAGGTGTTGCAGTGAATTTCATAATTTACTTTTCCTTAACATTGCCTAAATAAACTAAGTAAAACATATATGCTTAGGTTTGTTGTGCATTTTGACAGTAACAGCTTATATTTCAATCATGTGATGGAAATTGTAGATAGTTGTACAAACCCATTTTTTGCTTGTTTTTTTAACACGTAAGTATGAAAGCTCTGGCATTTTCTGTAAATGGAATCCAAATGTCACAGAAGTTGTTTGTGTGCATACTCATGAAACAGGATAAATGCACATGAATGTTCAGTCACCATAAACCAAAGACAAATCAGCAAAATAATATTTGGAGCTGCCAGTAGAGAGTTGTGTAAGCATCCTTTTTTTCAATGTATCCATTGTGCAGGAATAGTTTATAGACCTTAAGAGGTCAGCTAAGGGGGAATGCATATCTGTGAAAAACAGGTCAATGGCTAGTGAGGATCCAAAAGCTCAGACAAAAAAGAAGGACACAGTGATTTGAGTATTGACTCAAATCTGAGTAATTTGTGCCTTTTCCGGGGTTCAAATTCAGAGCTGTAGATGGTAGGCCTGTAGCACCTCTACAGCATTAGTGGAAAGGAGAAAGCCAACTATATGTTTTCTAATCAAATGTATGAAGTGTACAGTGTTCAATATTTTGCTTATGGCACTTTATAAGATGCTTGGGGGGTTCCTCATTACACCTGGCAAATATTTCAACCAAAACACTTTGGGGAACATTATGAGTTTGGTGGGCGGTTTTTACCATCTGCTGAATTTCCGAAGGGGAGGTTGACGGCACACAGGATACCTCCCCGACAGCCCCCTTAAGAGTTTCGCACTAGGTCAGCATTCGAAAACCTGCAGGCCGGGGGGCCCCTGAACTGCTCATGCCAAGTGCATGGGCAGTACAGGGGTCAACAAGGGGCCACCTGCACCCATTCTCCGCCATCCTTTTCATGTCAGTGGTACCGCCATGACACCTCTGGCAGTGAAGGGGATCGTAATCCTCAGGGCAATGCTGCTTGCAGTGCTGCCATGGCGGATAAGAACCCCCACCACTTCCAAACTGCCGAGATCTCCGATCCTGGTGGTTCCCTGGCAGCCTGACTGCCAGGGTTGTAATGTGGCTCTCGGACTGCCGCAACCACCATCCGTGAGTCTGGCGGTCTAGTGACCGGCAGACTTGTAATGAGGCTCTTTTTTGTTAGTAAACATTGATTAATTTCTCTGCTTTAGAATGTAGATTTCCTGCTTATGGCACGGACTAGTTGCCGTTTATTGTTAATCTTAAAATGATGAGGTGATCACAGGGTCCCCAGATTCTGTTTGTGATGTTACTGAATGTGAGCTTATGTAACGTGACGTGCAACAATAATGTGTTTGAGGTGCCTATTTACCACCACATTGGCTGATTAGCTCTTAACATAGAATATTAAGTTACACATTTCGGGTAATACTTGTAGATCTACCCTGCTGCTTAAAATTAAGGACTAAGTTAAGTGGTTCCCAGTGCTTTTAATAGTTAGATGTGTATTCCAGAGTTTTGCTGCAATCAGAAACAAGGCCAGACAAAGACTAAATGTGTGGCTTGGCTGGCAGCGCTTTACTTCGTCACTGTTTCTTTCTGCCGGCACTGAAAGGAACTACTGTGTGAGTTTATGTGCTGATTGTAAAAGGGAAAAATGGTCTCACTCACAGTGAAGTTAGCCAAGTGCTGAAGTGGGCTAACACGTTATCCCAAACTGTATGCTGTAGTCAGTGGAAGAAAAATGTGAAAGACACAATAGCAAATCACAAGATGAAGCGATCTCACAGAAAACCCCTATACCCCTATACTCACAAGAAGTAAGTATTATATATATATATATATATATATGTATATATATATATATATATATATATATATATATATATATATATATATATCAAACCAAAGCCCTTTCAGGGTTAGAGTGACACATAAATTATGCAAAAAACAAAGGAGAACACTGGGAAGTTCCCAATTTTAGGTGGAGAGCTGCTCTAGTAAGGAGCACCCTGTAACACCAGCGACACTCTAGATTTGCTCACCTCAAATGTCTGCTTATCTAGCAAAGTTTTTAAGCATAGGATCAGCACAGTGCTATCCTCGCCAAGCTAGATAGTGACAAAGTCTTTTGCCATTTGTACAGCAAAATCTTTAAGCATAGAATTGACACAGTGTCATCCTTGCCGAGCTGTAAAATGACAAAAGCCATTTACCACTCCAGGCACAGTATTACAGCTTTGGACTGGTCAAATACCGTCCAAGCCAACCTGGAACGAGTAAAGCAACCCCTGACACGTGTTTCTCTCTCATTAGAGCTCTTCAGAGGGGTATAGCTTTGTCCAGACACAAGGGAGCACCCAGTATAAGTCAAACCAAAGCCCTTTCAGGGTTAGAGTGACGCATAAATTATGCAAAAAACAAAGGAGAACTCTGGGAAGTTCCCAATTTTAGGTGGAGAGCTGCTCTAGTAAGGAGCACCCTGCCTGGAGTGGTAAATGGCTTTTGTCATTTTACAGCTCGGCAAGGATGAGACTGTGTCAATTCTATGCTTAAAGATTTTGCTGTACAAATGGCAAAAGACTTTGTCACTATCTAGCTTGGCGAGGATAGCACTGTGCTGATCCTATGCTTAAAAACTTTGCTAGATAAGAAGATATTTGAGGTGAGCAAATCTGGAGTGTCGCTGGTGTTGCAGGGTGCTCCTTACTAGAGCAGCTCTCCACCTAAAATTGGGAACTTCCCAGAGTTCTCCTTTGTTTTTTACATATATATATATATATATAGACATATATATGTATATGTGTGTATGTATGTGTATATATATATATATATATATATATATATATAAATATAGACATATATATGTATATGTGTGCATGTATATATATATATATATATATATATATATATATATATATAGACATATATATGTGTGTATGTATGTATATATATATATATATATATATATATATATATATATATATATATATATATATAATACTTATTTCTTGTGAGTATAGGGGTATAGGGGTTTTCTGTGAGATCTCTTCATCTTATGTATATGTGTGTATGTGTATATATATATACATATATATATACACATACACATAAGATGAAGAGATCTCACAGAAACCCCCTACACCCCTCTACTCACAAGAAGTAAGTATTATATATATATATATATATATATATATATATATAGATCCTCTAAAAATGCTTCCCCTTAAGTGTTCACTTGTATCTGAGTGTCCACAAGAAAAAGCATCTGAGACAACTTCACCTCCAAATGTCAAACTTCACTTTATTGTGCAATGGTACAACACAAACTCAGTGTGTTTCGGAGACCAAGTCTCATTAATCACAGGTCACATATCATGCATACAAAACCATAGAAATTCAGCAGTTATAGTTATAGTTACCTCAAATAACTATAACTTGTGCCCTAAGGTAACTATAACTAGCGCCCCAGCCATGCTGAGTTTTTTCCTAAAAATGTTACTGCAAATATTACATTGATATTATCAAGGATGTTATCAAAGATGACATGGGCACCTTAATTTGTGGGGTAATTAGCGGTGCATGACGAGGGCATGAATTATAGTTACCTTAGAGAACAAATTTCTATGTTTAAAAAAAATCTATTTACTAACTATAATGTCCCTGTAACCTTTGTTTTTTTTCAGTGAATTTCTATGGTTTTTAACGTATAGTAATTTTCATTTCTATATGTTAATCCAACCACCTTCGGCCAGGCCCTGAGGCCAGCCCCCTATAAGCATTCAAACTTTCATCATGCATGCCCTTCACCCGCGCGCAGGAAGGTTGCCTGCAAGACCTGGCCTGCAGCCAGACCCGGCAGCCTACTCCCCCTAACCACTCCACCCCATGATGTACACAGGCCTTTGGCCGTGCGCAGCAGGAGTTGCCCGCGACCTCTCTGGGTGTGAGAATAGATGTGAGTGGGTGTATCTGTGGTGAGAGTCGTTGTCAGATTGTCTGTCTGGGTGTGAGAGCGCACACCTCAATGTTTTAGTGGATGTGTCAGTGTGTGCGTGGGTCTGTGAATAGGTGTATGAGGGTGTGAGTGGGTTTGTGAATGGTTGCATGAGTATCTGAGCGAGTCTGACTGGGTGCGTAAGTGTCTGAGTAGGAGAAATTGATTGGAGGCAGCTGCTCCCTGCTTGTTGAAGATTTTAATCTCTTTCCCCTGCAAGTGTGCAGGGGACAGAGATGAAACTTTGGGTTTTGACAGCAGGACTTGATTTACAGGTCCCGCTGTTAAAACCAGAAGTGTAAATATTTGCTGTGGCTTGGCTGCAGTGCTGCAGCCAAGCCACAGCAAACAGCTTTGTCCTGGGGTGGGCACTGCCGGGACATAGAAGGAGCCGGGCCTAGGGGGTGGCGGTCGCCAGGGCTATCTGTGGCTCCATGAGGGTGGCCACGCAACCCCGCTACAAACTGAAGAAAGCCCCAGGGGTTGGGGTCCCCTGGACTATGGGTATCCGAAACTGGCCCACTTCAAATTGTTTCCTGTTCCCCCACGGGGTGGTGCACCCAGGGGAGTGGGTGGGCCAAAGGCACCTCGCATATATCTATAGAAGCCCTGGGGGTGGTGGTTCCCCTTTTCTTTTTTTTTTATATTTGCTGTGGGGGTGGTGGTCCCTGGGGCACTGGGTGGTGCCATAGGCCCACTGCGTATCATTTTTTAAATGCCCCAGGGAGGTGGTGGTCCCCGGGGCAGCGGAGGGCATGCACCCCCGCATATACATTATAAGCCTCAGGGAGATGGTAGTCCCCGGGGCAGCTGGAGGAAGCCAGGAGCACCCCCCCCCCCCCACATTCCTAAAGAAATTCCCCCAGAACTTGGCCCACTTAGGGCCTTCATGATAACGAATCACAGGAGCCCGCACTTAATTTTTTTACTTTTATTTTATGGTGGATCCACCATGGATCCAACTGTAAAATTAAAAAAATATGCTTTTTAGACCCAGAGGATCCTGTTGGAACCCCACCACCAGAGCTATATTTTTTTCTTTTTTTCTGAGACTTTGCTTCAGCTGAGTCCCAAGATGGCTGAAAACACTTCTTTTGCTGAAGTGTTATCAGCCAATCAGATCTCTGCACAAGATTGAGATGTATCCTTTGCATCCCTATATATACAAATTTGGATTTCCTTGAATTTTTCAAAAAACTACTGAATGGATTTACACCAAATAACAAAAAGGACTGTTTCTGGACCAAAAGCTACCTTTCTGTCAAATTTGGTGTAATTTTGTGCAGTGTTTTTTGCGCTATCACTGTTCAATTGCCCATATGGGAATTAATATTGAAAAAAGCTCTAAATTTCACCCCCCCTTTATCTCGACCCCCGCTTGATGGATCACCCTGAAATTTTCCAAACAGCAGCTCACATGAATGTCAAATTTTGGGGGGAAAAGATACAGCACCAAAGATACAGGCAAGCAAAAACAGCATTTTCTATAGAAACTAGGTCCTGACTATAACTACCTATTGGTGACTGCCAGTGGGTTATATATATATATATATATATATATATATATATATATATAGATAGATAGACACATACGTCAGACCTAAAAAAGCTCATCTTCCCATCCCAGACCTTGTTTTCTGGAATCATGAAACAACCATCTGGTAAGGTGTTGAGGGGCATTAGAAAGGTTGTATTGACAGCATTAAAACAGAGGTATTGAGGGCTTTGTGATTGAAAAATTGCCAGTCAAAATAAATGAAACACAACATGCTTCCTTGCTTTTACCAGTTAAAACTGGTCCTTGGAATCAGATTTCGATAACTAAACCTCAGGTTTTCTTTATGAGTATTTTTGGGAAAGCATGGACAACAATATTTAGGATGGAGCCAGCCTGAATTACAAGGTGATGTTGGGGACATTTATCTTTATGTTCTGTGCCACTATGGTGCATGTTTTTAAAATGTGTGTAATGTGGACTGATTTTCTTTGCTTGAGGCAGAGTCTGGCTGCTTGGTTTGACAGTTTCTGGAGTTTCTGAATATCTTTTTTGGGGACACCTTTGCTGACCATCTTGTAGACCATCTTATGATTATTTTGTCCTGACAAAACTCAGGCCCTTATCAATTAAACATGGTTGGAAAGTTGGTTTAATGGGTGAATCCTGCTGGGCAAAATAAGAAAGAGACAAGGGTTTTCCACTGCTGAGGTTTGTTGATAAAAGGTATGTTTTGTGTCAACCCCATTGTTCCTAGTATATTTATTAAAGACAGTAGTCTGCATAATCCAGTCTTGAATTCGCAATGGAATCCACCACTTTGTGTTTATCTCAGAATGGGATTAGATAGTTCCTCATATGTATTGTTGAAAGTTGGAACCAAGGGACAGATTTACCAACATTTAGTACAGAGTTTGCTTCACAAAAAGTGATACAAAACAGCAAAAAAGTTGTATTTAGAATTGTACTGGAAAGGTGGCAAAAAGTAATGCAAAGTATTGCTTTACTTTGTGTCATAGGGGGGCCATGGGTGGTACATGGGGAGATACATAGATTTTTTGTACAACAGGCCATTGGAAAGCCCTATCTACCAGCAAAAGTAGACAAGGTTTGAGCCCCCAAAAAACATATTTTTCAGAGAACACTAATTTGGAGAACTGCTTGTATTACTCCAAACATTTCTGACTTTGTATCCAAAGTGGGAAACGTTTTAAACTTTGCTTAGGCATAGTATTTTGTACTGGAAAGGTCTTCAGGAGCCTGTAATACACCATGGGTGGCATGGTAATCAAACCATAGTTTGAGGTTGCAGATACTACCATCTTACTAACTGGTAACATCAAAGTTGAAGCCATGTCAGAGAGTTAAATTACAATTTTGTTGTTATATATTTGGAAACTAAATAAACCTAAATGTGACAGTGCAACATATTCTTTTTAACTAAAACTTCTGATGGAAGAGAGCAATTGGAACAGAAAGACTCTGTTGGCAATCTCATTATTTTTTTAATAACTACCCCACTGTCCTGATGCACATAAACTATAGTTCCTTTCGTAAGATGAAAGCCACAGGCAAAGCATAGCAGGAGCATGTTATATAGTCAGCCAAACTACCTCATACCCAGATACAGACAAAGATGAGATACATATGGAGGCGCATAATTGTCATTTAAAATGTATTTCTTAAGTACTTTATTAGCTTCACTCAGTATAAACAGGAGTTTCTCTTTATGTATTCAGTGATATTACAACCCTAGAACCTTTTTGTCTTTTGTGACTTCCATGTGCATCATCATGCATCACGCTGTTTTGTCTGCTTGTCTTATTTCTGCTGGGGAACCACACCTTTGAGGAAACAGAGATAGCATGATGGGTTCCTCTGAATAAAAACATAAATATTTCACCAGAACATTACAAAAGCAATTAAACAACATAATAACTATGGAAATAAGAAAACTTCAGTATCACCTTAATGGGGAATGTTAAGTCGGATGAGCAACAGGAAGACGTGAAGCACTTGCTGACTAATGTTGTTGCTTTTTTTTATTGGCTCAATAAAGACTACATTTTATCTTTACTGAAAGAAACTAATACAATATTTGAGAAATACATGTCAATTGTCAACTGTGTGCTTCTGATTTAGTAATTTCTGTCCAGATAATCTAATGTGAAGGCATTGTACACAAGTTCACATTGGTTTAGTGTGTGCCGTTGTAAGATCTGTTTATAAAGTGCAGGTCTGAAGTTTATACAAAGAGTACTATTAACACTAGTAATTATAATAGTTATTATTGAAAGTGCCAATAGAAGTAACATTAATGAATGCTTTATGCAGTAGCATGTCTTACAGTGACTTTTATTTTTAAAGATAGCTCAGGTTATTACTTATTACCTAGTCTACTCTTACAGTTTGTGTCTGTCATCCATATTACTGGTTTGATTTGGAGCAAGAATGGCTGCATGTTTAATTCATAGTTTTTTTTTTCTTTTAAAAATGTCTATTAATGTGGCTTAAACAATTTAGCTGTATTACTGTGTTACAAACAAGTAACATGCAGGTAACACAAATGTCTCTGCATGCGATACAGATAGTGTTGACTTTTCTCAGATGTTTCCTTTGCAAGCTGAAAAAAGTGTTAATTTGTACTGTGAGCAGGTTATAAGATTTAGAGGAAGCCAAAAGCATTTTAGCCTGTGGATTATTTGGACACCTCAACTTTGTTAAGCAGATGTGATTGCTCATTCAAATCTCATTAGGATTAGACTTTTCAGGATGTTTCTTTTATTATTTTTTGGGCTTGCAGCTCTTCATGTTAAGAGTGTTATTAAACTAGTGTCGTAAGAGTGGGTTGGCACATACAAGTAAGATTTATTTTTCTTTGCCTCCTATATTTCGAGAGGCAGTTGGAGATCCATGGCAGTTTCCAGTTTTGTATCAGGTCTCAGATTTCTATTAGATGATTTTCAGCTGTTGACCACTTCAGTTTTTTATTTAATCGAATATATTAACTACTTACCCTTCACAGCAGCTGTTGTAGACTCCAGTTGTACTGTATAATATAGCCTTAGGGCTCGCCGTAGTGGGCTATACCGACCATTAAAGGCCTGCTCTAGCATTAAAGGTCTGAGCAGAAGGAGAGGGCTTTTAACAAGGAAGCGGGACTTTAATTGCAGGTATGGCCCAGCTACAGAAGGCTATAAGGGTATAGAACATTCTGCCACTTGAGAAGTCCTCACAGAACCTGCGGGGATTAAAATCCTCTCGGGCTGCATGAGGCCTTTGTTCACAGCTGTAGCTGTGGACAAAGAACATTGGAATGTTGACACACCAGGCTTTTACCAGACAGTAAAAGCCCAGAGCACTCAATTGTTTCCAATGGAGCCCCCAACATTCCAATGTTCTAAAATAGTTTACATATCTGACTGCCAAACAACTGCTAGGGACACACCTCATAGCCTGTAGTCACCTTATTAGATACTTGGAAATAGTGAAGAGAATATTACATGAGAAATACTGAATGCCTATTTGAGGGGTAGGTTTTTGTTTTAATAATTGAATGTGCTGTGCAGGTGTCAGCACCCAGAGTAGGCAGAAGAAAATGAATGTGTCCCTTTAGAAACTATCCTACCACACAGAAATGGGAGAAAATACATTCAAACTAATCTTTTTCTGGAGGGTCACACATAGTTTTATAAAAGCATAATTTCCCCATTACATACACAAGAGGGTACCCTTTCACCCTGTAAATATGAAAATATTTGAGGTGTACTCATGTGCAGTAGAAAAATGCCTTAAATCTCTGGCTGTGTTTAAAGTGTGGATTGACAGGCTCCTTTCTCTTAAAGCATTTCAAACTCTTTGTAGTGTATGTGAGTATCATCAATGCATACATCATCTATAATTGGGAAGGTCAGGAGTTTGTACAAATCTGTTTACCTAGGCCTAATGTCAAACCTATATAACACTTATTTCAAAACAAAGAGGACAATCCTGAAAAAAGAGAATGCTACGTTGTGTCCCAAGGTAGAGATTGATTTGAAATATAGGCCTACATAGAGCTGTACATTGTACATTTCATATAGTTATGTACGACATTGTAGAAGGGATTCCTAAATAATGAGTATTCCTCTAAAATATTTTAGAGTGTATTTTATTAATGTTCCAAAAGATGCATTCTTACATAAACTGTAAGAAGTATTATGTTTGAGAGAATTTGTTTGACAGAATTTTGTAATCTCTCACACCTATTAAGAAGACGTTATTTCTGCCTTAATTAATGATCCTACAAAACTCTACTCCTAAATGGTGTCATTAAAAGTACATTATGCCTTTTAGTTGAAATACTTGTCATACTTTATTGCATTTTATCAAATCTTTTAAATTATGGAAGTCCTCCAGAGTGGCACATTTCATAAATTTAGGACACATCATAGTCTTTTCTACATCTAGGCTGTGTTTTGAAGGCATGATACCAAGAAAAAAATAGACGGTTACCATGGCTGCAACAAAAATAGATTCACAAAGATAACTGCCAGGACTTTGGCTTCTTCATCTTCTTAACCACTTCAGATATTTTTCTTCGAAGTGTCAAAATCCTCACACATGACTAACCCACACAGTTTTGAGCCAGCACACACCTCTTTGGCAAGTCAAGGTAAAGTTTCATTGCTGTTGTTCTCGTGATAAATTAAGTCGTCCTCTATTGGATGAAAAAGGAAAAGGTTTGGTGGTAGAGCCATCAGGGTGGGGAGTGGGAAGGAAATTAAACATGAGAGTAGCTTTGAACTGCAAGCATCGATCTACATCTCAAAGAATTGTTTTGGACAAATTGAGAGGCCATTAGTGTAGCTGAAAATCAGAGAGCGAATTGTCATGTTCTATGACAGTGACGGCTGATGGATGTGAGAATCTACCCAAATGCTCAGTGTGGTATGAGCCAATCCAGCATTTAATTACATGTCTCGGCATGGATGTTAGTAAGATCTACATGAAAAGGGGTGCCTTGTGCATTTTAAAAAACACTCAGAGGAATGTCGTTTGGCACAGCAGTAACTGCCTCATGTTATAAGATGCATATTAATGTCTCACACAACTTTCTAGATTACATTGAGGATCATTGTCGATCATCTTTCCCCTTTCTTAACAAGTTGTGAAAGCAATAATGGGATAAAAAAGATGAAGACTAATCTTAATCGGTGTTTTTTATTGTTTGAGGCACAAGAAAGGAGCACATTTAACATGAACAGTCTCAAATATTGTTTCTTGAGCTGCACTTCGTGGGGGGAAAATGTAGGGCCTTATGGGAGGGAACTACTTCAAATGGAAAGGGTTGAACTAGAGGAGATGCAGGTAGTAATTGACTAGTACTGCATAAGGACAGTGATAGAACAGGCAGTACATTTTGAGGGAGAGAAGCCAGAGGCCTGTCCTTTGTTAACTAAAAGGAAGATTGATACATTATAATAAATAATCTATTGGAAAATAAAATTCAGAATCATTGATGTTTAGATGGTTCCTCTTTTTTGAGCAAAACCTCAAAGATAAAGCAAATGAGGTACTCAGAAATAAAGGGCTAGCGTCACTAATGAAAAGTCATAAATCTAGGTATCAAAGACTTCTATCAATGTGTTCACAGCACTATGCTCAGAAATGTATTCACATTTATGCAAAACGTATATTTACATGAACACTTCTCAACTAATAAACATACTCTTGGGGGTTGCTTGCAGGAGGACCAATCCACAGAAACACGTTTGAGTAGTTTGGTATTTCTATAAAAGTTTTCCCCTACCAGATTAAAAATATGGGAGTGGTCCTTCAATTCCCATCCTTGGAGTAACTCACTCATGCATTCTGAAGATTTACCTGTATTTCCTGCCATTTAAAGTTTGTGTTTATTAAGACAAAACTCTGTTAAACAATTAGATCCGACATAAAACAATGCAAACAATTTGGAAGCAAAATATGAAATTGCTGTGTAAAGATAACCTGCAAAACATTTGTGAATCTCAATACTTTTTTGTGACCAACTGGCCTTTTGGGCTCACTCCAGCAGGCCAGACTGCAAAGATAAATACATTTTGGGAAGATGTCTTTAACTCACCTTTTTTAGCTACGTCAGAGCAGCAATGCCAGTAGAATGTACGCTTAAATAGATGTTATAAGTGGGTCTGCAGATCCTGATCAGGAACCTAGGGCTTGATTTATACTTTTGTAGCGCCGCATTTGCATAATTTTTTGACGCAAAAGTGGCGCAAACTTACAAAATTCAATTATATTTTTTAAGTTTGCGCCGCTTTTGCCTCAAAAAATTACACAAACGCGGTGTTGAAAAAGTACAAATTAGGCCCCTAGTTATTAAAGAAAGATGGTGCTAAAACTCAGATTATATGCTGCCACAGCAATGGCTTACCCACTAGAACACGAGTCTTTAACGGCATGGGCGTAGCCTGAGTGGGGTGGTTGGGAAGTGACACCCCGCAAATAAATTAATTCTTGACCTGGTTGTTGAATCGGGGGTCAGGGGCGCTTTATTCGGGACTGCTCTGTCTTTGCCAATTTTTGATCATGGTCCAAGAATAAAAGACAAACCAATGACCTTTGTGGTAAAACAGGAAAGGGAGATAGAGGTATACACATGGTAGTTGAGTTTCAAAACGTGAAACCAGTGACCTGGAATACACATTCACTGCTATCAACCATTGCAATAGATTGCAACTAGACTTAAGGACTTTTGCATTGTAAACAAAAATTCGTTTTTGTCAGCACAAACACGACATAAACCCTAAATTAAATGTTAATAAGGCTAGTAAACTTTTCTTGCGGCGAATTCAAAGCTATAAATATTAGCCTCTTCCCCAAGCAGCGATACTTGTATGCAACAGACATTGTCTATGAAACAGCAGCAAAGGAACATTTTTAGTAGTACTTAAACTTTTTAAATCAAATACAGAGGTTAAAATAATACATTTGATCTGCTTTTTCATCTAACAATGTTGCTTTCTTAACAATAAGTTTAGGACAGATCGGATGAAAATGTCACGGCTATTTGTTAACATTTTAAGGAACCAATATATATAACTTTTGTTCCAAAAGTGTAGGGACTAAAAATCCATTTAAACACTCCCCATTAAGCAATTTAAACACTCCCTAAAGTCTACCTTGTTTCCTTTTAAATACAACATATTTATTGGAAACTCAGTTGATATTTTCAATATTTATTTTCAGTAGTAGGTTCGGATCCCGTGTCCCCTATCAAATCGTGAACACCCCTTCTGAGCAGCAATCCTCCCATACCTCTTAAAATCTGTGTCTGGATAGCATGCAAAGGGTTTGGGCAATTTATTTTTAACTGTCCATCTCTCAATAACAGCAGCAATCGACCACTGCAAATAGAAGTACTGAACGTGAAAGCAAGGGAAAATAGAAAGTATTCTCACAATATAGTTGCAAAAGGTTTATTGCCATGGACAAAACTCATTTATATAATCAAATGTGGTTTAGATCAATTACTTTGTAATACACTTAACATCAATATAACCAAGGCTATGTATGTTGTACTTCTGTAAAAGCATTTCAGATTTATTGCAGATGGAAAAGGGGCATATTTTATCAATCGAGCAGTGTGATGGCATCAAACTGAATTCATGGTGGAAGAAAGAAAGCCTATTCATCATAAATCAATAATTAATTATCACCCTCTGTTTTAAGATAATCACTCAGGCAACACTAGTTCCGGGAAGACGTGCGTATTTTTTAATTCATTTAAAAATTATCTTTGGTTCCCAAATTGATAAATTGGAACAATATCCCTTTCAGAGGCTCTTTGCCCAAATTCCACTTGTCTGTCTATGGTACAGATGTCTCACATGTTTGTACACATTCCAGATAACAGGCAAATCAGCCTGAGACCTACTAACTTCAGCCACATAGACCTTACTTGAAACTCCTGGAAAATCAGTTTTTAGATATGTTTCCTTGATTTAGGCCCAGCGGAGGCATTGCTTACATTGTGCTTTGGTGGCAGGTGGTGAGCATTAGCACTCATTTCTGGGGATCAGGATTTATCGGACCCTGATCCAGAGCAAGAGAAATTGAGAAAGGAGAGGGAACAATAGGATAGGTAAACGGTAAAAAATGGATGAAGCAAGGGCAAAAACATAACCTGCAACAGTGAGATGAGGAGACAAGAAGGTAGAATAGAGGGAGACTTGGCAATTAATCAAGATTTGGTAGCATTGGTAAATGGAAACCTTGACTGCCATTGCCATCAGCAGGCTCATAAGAAATCCTTTGGGCAGATACCCCATTTTTTTATTTTACAAATCAGGAACTTCATGGCAGAACATTAAAAGTAACTGATATGATGTCAATAGTTACTTAATCATCACACCAAAAAACACACCAATTAGTTCTGCCAGGTTAACTTTTTTTATAGACAGACAATGGGGGCTGAAAGAATGTGAAGATAAAGATTCTGAAATGTTTTCCTTGGTGAGTTCACTTTCATTCCAATTAATTCTTGAATCCTTGCAACATGTTCAATATAGTTTCAGATCTCTTTGAAATGTGCATGACTACAGGTATCTGTGCAACTATGGTCAGCTTTGCTCCTGATTCACAATAAAAAAAAAGATGCTTCTGTCCATGTTCTGCACTGTTGTCTACATTTACGGAGAAAACGTTTCATGCACGTCCCCTGAAAATCTCCGTATTTCATGGATTTTCACACATACACCTATTCTTTTTCACCCTTTGCAAGATATTTCTCCTCAGGTCTAATCATTTTCAAGTATGGGGTAAGAGGAATTGTTTATTTGCACAATTTCCCCCATTTCTTCCACAACAAAAAGTTCTTCGATGTAGGCAAATCTACTCCAAAAGGCCCTCCTGAAAAAGTCAGATTGTTCAGGTCATATTCCCACGCTAACTGCACAACTTGCATTGCTTTTCATAAATGTTTGCTAAAAAGCGGAGATAGGGAGGGGAAAGCATTGCTAGATTCCTAATAATTAAGTAAAGTTGCAACAATTAAACCCCTCATGTCTCCTCCCAGGGATTATGACAATGGAAAATACATATAAATAGGAAGGCCAACAATCCGAATTTTGCATGTTTGTTCCGCAATTGTAACTTCTGTCCCTCTGCTGTACAGAGGGAATGCAGGATGCCAATTTTGGTTCCTATAACTCCTGCCTCCTCACATGACAGGCTAAAGAGGATTCAAGCAGCCAGACAAGGCACCTTGAGTGTCCTGGCAGGATGTCCGATTCTCACTCTTTCAGCATTTTATGAGCCTTAAAAGTGGTGGCTGCTGAAGTGGAGGGAGCAGGTGGGATCTGCTGAACTGGAGGGATCTAACAAAATGCAACCTGAGTAAAAATTCAACTTCAGAGATGTAAAGCCACCTGCTTTTTACCAGCTCTGGATGTATGACTGAAAACCATGTATTTCTTTGGAAGTTATTCCTTCCATTAATCATTTTTGAAAGTGCTCACAACCTGTCAGATCGCTGGAAGTATGCACAAGGAGATTATGATTTGCCCAGCAGCAAACATTTTCTTAAAGTAGGAAATCCTAGCATTTAGTACCTTCCTACTCGCTCCAAAAGCTACAACTTTATTGCCATATTACAGTTTTGTGAATGCCGGGAAACTGACAAATGACCCCTTTCACCAGGTGATATCCTAAACTTGTTTAACCACACACCTCCAAGCAGCTTTTATATTGATTCTAAGTAAACCCAAACTTGCCAAAAAGGATCAAAAGAATGAATTTAGAAAGTGATCACCCAAAAGCACATAATTTGTATAAGTGGAGAAGCTGGGATTAAAAAAACATATGTGCAACATAAATGAAACTCTGGTCACAAAAGTCTGGTTGCACATTGGAAACTGTAGTTTTGCTACCAGTATGGAATTTTGAAAACTGAACTTTGCACTAATTTCAGATTCATAGGGGGTTCAACTCCAACCCCCTTCATCAATATACATGAAGTGCGGTACAAATTGCAACTCACTTCAATTGGTGGACCTCACCGGGATGGTGGTGTTCGGCGAGCAGCAGGCCACCACGTCTGTGATCACTTTTTAAATATTTTTTTATACTGCCCATTTTTCTACATGGAAAAGGGACGACATTTAAAGAGAAGATTAAAACTTTTTATAGACACTTTTGTTCACTAATTAGAAGGGTTCCAAGGTGACTTGTTCAGTTTTGTGAATGGCTTACAACACAATTTTGGGAGCTGGTAAAATTTCAATGTCTTGCTACTGACTTTTGGTCACAAAACTTTGATGCATATCATAACAAATTGCTGTTTAGAAATGATGCCCTAAACACCTCCCTTCAAAATAGCAATTTCTTATGCCCTTCTAAACTCATTTTGGGATTTGGTAACCTACATTCCAAAAACATAGTTAGAAGTCACAAGCTCTGTGATTTAGGGAATTGCGGTGTTTGCAACTGATATATTTCTTTGTTCATCTGACCCATGTCTCCTGGTTCCGCAGTTTGAAAGTAACTTACTAGTTCACAAATGGTTGGTAGTTACTCAAAGCTAAAGACTACTCCTCCCAGAGAAATGTCACTGTGTTATGGTCTCTGCCCAGCTTTAGAATGCAGGGGCATACTTATGAGTGGGTTGCTCCATGCTTACACCTCATAACCTGGTACATGCGTGGCGCAAACCACTAAGTCATATTTTTGAAACCACACAAAACCACTTTGCTTGGCTTTGAATGATTTAAAAAATATGGAGTAAGGCAATGCTGCGCAAATCGCTGCGCTGTCTTACTCTGCCCTAAATAGGTGTTCTATGGGTGTTGCAGTGAGTGTTCCCACACAACTCCCATGGATTATGATGCTTTCTAAGACTTACAAGGACTTCTAAACCTGGGAATGTGCCAAAATCTTATGCCTACCCAGGAGATGTGTAATTAGGAGAAATATGTTTATTTCTCCTTGTTCTTTCCTCTTTCTTTGTGTGCTGCATTCTGCAGCACACATAAACAGAGTAAAACGCCTCTTAGGATTGTTTTTATGCCGGAAGGTGTCTCATCTGCACAATAACTATCCTGCATGCAACACAGGCATGGTGCAAGGGTACCTGCATTTGCGCTAGGATGGAAAAAGGCTGCCAGCGCAGGGGGGAAGGACAGGAATGTGCCATATTGGATTAATAAGCACATTCCTGTCCTATCCCTGTAATGCAATGCAGCGCAGCCAGGTGACTTGCAGTGCTGCTCTGTGTTACTACACTCATTAATACACCCCACAGTGTTTGCTTTCAGCACATTTCAGTGAAATGGTCAAGCCACAATTAGAAGTCAAGTAATTGTTCTTTAGTCAAAACGCACCCACTGGACTCCATCCAGTTCTGTTGACTACCCACCCCTGTGTCTTGCCTAACTTATCAATTTGTATAGCACTCACTATGGCCCATATTTATACTTATTGACGCAAACCAGTCCCGGCGCCGGTTTGCGTCAAAAATGTCGCCTCTGGCTAACCCCATTCCTACGCGCCATGCGGACACCTTATTTAAGGGATAACATTAGCCGGCGCTGTGGACTGGTCTGAGTAAAAAAAAAAGACTCAAACTAGGCAGCGCCGTCGTAGGGGAAAATGAGGGTTGTGCGTCAAAAAATGGTGCAAGTCAGGTATGAGGCAAAAATCATGCCTCAAACCGGACTTGCACCATTTTGTGACGCACAACCCCCATTCAAATGACTCCTGTCTTAGCAAAGACAGGAGTCATGCCCCCTTGCCCAATGGCCATGCCCAGGGGACTTCTGTCCCCTGGGCATTGTCATTGGGCACAGTGGCATGTAGGGGGCCCCAAATTAGTCCCCCCTATGCCACTTAATTTTTTTAAAATAAAAATACTTACCTCAACTTACCTGTACTTACCTGGGATGGGTCCCCCATCCATGGGTGTCCTCCAGGGGTGGGCGAGGGTGGCAGGGGGTGTCCCTGGGGCAGGGGAGGGCACCTCTGGAATTCTTCCATGGTCAGAGACCATGGAAGTGAGCCCACAGGTCCCCTAACGCCTGCCCTGACCAAGGTGTTAAAAAAAGGCGCAGATCAGGCTGTGCGCCGTTTTTTAAGGCCCACCCCCTCCTGTGCGTCAAAATGACATGGGAGTATAAATAAGGTGCACAGGCCTTAAAGTCATTTTTTGGGTGGGAACGCATACCTTGCATGTCATTAACGCAAGGCAGTTTCCCACATCCAAATAATGACACATACGGAGGAATTTTTACGTCCGCCGGCTCGGGCGACAAAGTTTAAATATGGTGCACGGTTTGCGGCAAATGTGCGTCAAACGTTTTGACGCACATTCGGCGCAAACAGAGTATAAATATGCCCCCATATTTATAAAGTCTCTTTAAGCTCCCAAAATGTTTTCATATAATGTGGAAAGAAGTCAATACTTTGCTAGAACATTTCTTTAAGGTTCTGTGTCACTAGGTACTGGGGAGTCTCCATGAAGTTTACTGATATTTACCAATGTTGTTTAAAGGCTTAAAGAATATTTCATTTAATTTGGATAAAGTAAGTGTTCATCATGTAAACTATTATTTTCAAAATTGCAATAGTGAGCAGTCAAGGTATTCTCCAGGAGGTAGAAACTGGACTAGAAATACAAAATAGTAGGAATAGTAATTATCATCCTTAAGAATAGTCCAGCTGGGCTATATTTTATAAGATGGCCTGATTTAGAGGAGGGGGACGAGAGAATGAAACACCAAAAATACTATACGTCACTCTTAGTCTCTCCTCTTCCTAACAAACATCTTATGTGTTTGCAGGTGCACATCTCTCTAACCCTGCAAATTGTCCAAACTACAAAGATGCAAAGTTGTAAAAGTGTGGAGATTTAGCAGTTTAAAATTTCTGATTAAGGATCTATCATTTGCAGGTGCAGATGTCACATTTTGTATTCTTGCACTTTACTTACATGCACAAATAATCAATGCCACAGCACTTTTAGCCTTACTGTGGCTTCTATCAGAAATTCCTCTTTGTATACTCATATGTTAGGTTAGTCTGTAGTTTAACAGCTGGTTACCAAGTGCAATCCCCACTGAATTTGACCTCACAACCATTTTTAGCATTTATTTATTTTGAGAATTGGTTGTAGAGCTCTATGTGATTTGTTTTAGTCATTTAAGAACACAAGGCAGGATACAAGAAGCTTTGGAGTCTAATCAGTTAGGCTAGGGTACCAGTTTGATATTATTTGGTCACTTCCCATAGATGTGTTGTCTGGTGGGGAAAATTTTAATGCACCGTCTCCAAACAACAATAAATGTCTTGGTGCATTCCTATAATTGAACTATACGCAGAATTGCGATTACTTAAAATAGTGTTCCCACAAGACAGTGGCGTCATTTAAGTAGTTGGTGCCTTTGTGGTTCTCAAAGACACATACATAAGTGACTATTTATTTTACATCATGGTTGAACTGTTGGGCATGTAACAATATTACATTATGAGCTAACAAAGATTTATCAGTAGTGAAAAGTTGAAGTTTGTTCCCTTTTCCTAAGAAAGTGTAATTGTCACAGAACCCATAAAAAAACAATTAAAAACAGGTTGTGAGAAAACTAATGTTTGTGATATCAGCTGTATCTTGTGTTTAAAATATATGTTTGTATCATTTGGACAAGTGATGTCTAGTGGATATAAATTTTGATTTTGTTCCATAGCTTTCATGTGCATATACCGCTATGAATTTAGTATAAACCAGAAATAACTCTCTCTTTTTCAGTGTAACACCCAAGAAGCCTAGGCCAGATTATGAATGCGTCCTTGTGGGTTGTTATGTTGGGTTACTTACTGTCTGTAACTTCACACCCCATCACCCTTGAATAAAGACCTTGCATTAACCTTTGAAATTTGTTCTGGTCAGGTGTGCACAAAATCATGTCAGTAGAAAGTTCAATATGTTACATAACCAATGTAAAACTGTGTAGGGTATTCTACAAAAGTCAAAAGCTCAACATTGATCCAATGTCATTTTCTTGTTTTAGGCTGGAAGCTTAATCCAGTTGTAGGTGCAGTTTATAGTCCGGAATTCTATGCAGGTAAGACATCAAATGAGTAGGACATTTTTGCTTACACACCTCAAATGTATTTCTACTGAAAATATATTTTTATATTTTTTGGTCACTTATGACACAGACTTTAGCAGATGATGGCACAAGTGATTGTTGGGAATTCCACTACCTTGTTTAAGTTATCCTAAAATGAATGGCTTAATAAACTAATATGCCTTGGATCATATTACTATTCTACTGAAGATAGGCCCACAGTCAACAGCAAAGGTCTTTTGCATACCACTTGGCAATAAAATATTTCTAGTTTTTAAAAAAATGCTCATTATTTGATACCAAAAGTCTGTTGCTTTTGTTTGAAGTTTCCTTGGTTTGAATAAAAACTCATAATGCCGTCCTTGTTTAACACCAAACTGCCCTTATTTCTGATCTCAAACATTCTGCGGTGTGCCTCCATTTTATGGTTAAATTTCTTTTATATTACCCGCAAATTCTTTTTGGCTTATAGCTTGACACTAGATTATTCTTTAATATTTTCAATGACACTTTAATAATAGATTAGGATGTGTCGCTGAATTTTCTTGTTCGAAAAAAATAAAAACGTTTGCAACTGAAGGTATTTATTTATGCATTCTTGTGGGTTTTTATTTGCTTCATAAAGTAATGCCACAATTTTTGTTCTTTTAAATATTCCTACTGATACTGACTATTTTTCAATATATCCACAAAAAGTCTTATTGCTTCTTTCTCTCAAACAATTAGTTACCCAGATGGATATGGGCAGGATTTAGGATTCTATAAAACATATAGAATGCTGGCAGTAACTGTGCTATGTAATTTTATCTATGTGTACAGAGGCTAATGGACATATAGGGCTGCCCTGTGTGGGGATACGTCCATACCACTATCTCTTTACATGCCATTGGGAACTGGTCTTAAGTTACTGGAAAAGGGAACCTTTCCTTGTATTTCCATTGAGACACTAATGACTCACAGGCTGTAGCCCACAAAGCTAGACATTTGCACACAATTGTTCTTTCTTGTATCACTGTTTTCACATTGTCATTGATAATTGAAATAGACTTGGCATTGTCATTTATAACTAAAACAGACTTGGCACAATGGTATTGTATCAAGGAATGTACTTGAGTATTTTATTTCCTATTTTACTTACACACTGTTTTCTTAGAATTCCTTTTTTGCATATATTGTTGTCTCCATCTGTGACAAATAATATTGGTTATTTTGAGAAAAGGGGCAAACCATTTACATGGGACACTTTGTTGATTTGTGTAACTATAAATATGAGTATTAGTTAACTAGCCAAAACATTTTATGCTGATAATGCTTCTCTTTTAGAATATTGAAATTCCCCATTTGTAAGAATGCTATTTTGAGTATAGTTTGATAATTCCAACTTCCTACCACCACCTACTGGCAAAGGGAAATTATATCTCTTGGGGGAGAAATCTCTTGTCCCTCCCTGTGAGACCCTAGGACACCACCTCATCTTGTCCTAGAACCAGGATTCATTCAAATTAGACACAGTTTCCATGATACTTTTTTGGAATTTCAATGTACTTGGAGGAGCAGGAAAAATTATTGGGCGTCTTTAAGGATGAATGCCACTGAACCTCTCATGTGCAATTCATAGAAAGAAAGAAACTGTGGTGTTTGATATGGCAAGATTGTGAGAAAATTCAATAACACATACTTCAGTGTAGAGCTGTGGGACACAGCCTTAATGTACTATTGTTATTTCAAAGATGTTCTGTCCGGTTTACAACCCACTACACCTTGCTCTCTTGTTTTGAATTAAAGCATTTCATGTTTTAGGCTGAATCTATATTTTCATCCTTACCTTTTGTACGTAATTACATTCCAAAGAGGTGATTCCTCAGTGTACAGTGTAAAAATTGAATGCAGAACACTCTCTGTTCTAATCTCATCCCTATGGAATTCCCTTCTTAAATACTTCAGAAAAATCAAAAAGTATCTTACTTTTTGAAAATATCTGAAGACAAAAGAGACATTTGTCTTGCAAACACACATAACATATGATAACAACAATACCCAGGTGAGAAGATTTCACTTGATAGTCAAGCATTACTCATCAACAGTAAGGAATAGGCACTAGTATTCTTACATGTGTTAATGGATGTTTTAGTGCAGATTATATGCTAATCTGGTTGTTCATGACTATCGTTATGAAAAAAATGAAACACCATTAAGCAGACTTCTGCAATGTAATATCAAACAAATGTATGGTGGTTATACTCATGAAGTGTTTCAGATGACCAACACAAAACTGTGCACTCTCCTCCGAGCTCCAAAAGACATATTTTGTTTTGTTTTTCCTTGCTCAGTCTGGATGCTGTATCATGGCAGAACTCTGTAACTGCCATTAGTCACACTGCAATCAATGTTACATCTCCTGACCCTTGCCATGGTTAAAAAAATCACTCACACCTTTAGTTTATCAATGCCACACACTATCTCTGACCACCATGCACAATGTGGATAGGGAGAATAGAAGAAATTAGTGACACAGTGCCCTCTTTTTAATCTGAGGCTAGGATCCATCTATCTCTTTGTCCAGTAGGAAAAGCAGCAATGAGGCAAATGAGTGACATGCTTTGGCTACATATCTTTATACTAAAGGGACATAAGTGCCATTTGAGAGCTGACTGCCTGGTTTACATAGACTTTTTTCTGACCTTTTTGTAGCTCTGGTTTTTTTGACAAAATGATAAAAGCTGTAAGCACAAAACAGTGACAGGGTGCTACACAATGTGTAACTGATGTAATTGATAGTTATGAAAAACTGAAAAAAACATTGTTTAATAAGACCCGTTGTAGAATCGTGTGTGGGCACTCGTGGGGTCATGGTGTTGTAAGTGCTTACATTCAATCTACTTCTGTAAGATAGAATGTTGAATAGAAATGAAAATAGTGTCACCCCTGCCAACTTCTAGCAGATAATTCTCCATCCAGGTATCCTTTACCACAGGTCACTATTTGGCTACAGGTATCTGCTATTTCCTACCTAATGACCATTCACTAACAATATATGATACATTTTTTAGAAAGGGAACAAAGAAAGACCGTGATATTGACATGGTTCATTCAGTTCCCTATATTTGAAGGGAAGCAGAGATGGCTGAGAATCTTCAAAGAAAATCTAAATTATAACAATAAATTGATAACAAGTGGTCAGTGTTTCCTTCTCTGAACCCTAAAACCTAGTCAAACATGAAACATAGATGACATTTTTAGGACTTATCCAGGGAAAGTAAAACAAAGAGCAAGGAAACAAGAGATAATTGTATCAGATATGCAAATTAAATCACATTATAAAAGTGCCTGTATGAATTCCCCTTTACCGCGGTCGTGATGAAGGGGTTCTCATTGCATACAAATTTACAGTATTTATTTGTGGCCTGGTCAGTCCCTAGTAATTGTAATCTTGATTACATGCTTTGTGTTTTCAGCAGTTTCAATACCACATTATTCTGTAGAATCCACATAGTGCTGGATTATCAAACTGTTGTAATATTGACATCTTAATATTAACCAGTGGTTCCGATTGTTTCTGATCCTACAGAATGAGAGCTCATTTTGTGCCTGGTCTGAGCCAATGACTTGCAATTTACAGAGGTTGTTGTTGCAGTTGCATTAAAAAATAACATTTTCTTACCAGCCTAAATAATATTGAATAGCTAGAAACTTAATTCTAATGTCGGTATGTGAGAGCTTCCTAATGGGATGTTTTGCGACTTAAGCATTTTGTTAATTTTACTAACTTAACCACAATCTCAACACTATTCTAATAAGCCAATTCAGATATATACCACTAATTCTCTCAACCATGATAGATGTCTAAATATTCTATCTTAAACAGTTATATCACAAATTTTTTCTTAATTATTTTTTGATTGATTTTCAAACAGCAAACAGGAGGAGAGGGAGACAAGGATGGGGGAAACAGGTGGAAGAAGCATACCATACAGAGAGTAAAGTATAGTGAATTAAACCCTTAGCACAAAAGGAAACCGCAGCAGGTCACATCTGTAAATGAAAACCGCAAAAATATGCTTAAAGATGTCCCCTCATACACACGATTGATTTCAGGGGAAAAGACACTCATGAGCAAGGGGCCTCACCTGAAGTCAGCGATGACCTCAGTGCCTCCAGTTTCAAGGCTGCATCCTGCATCCGCAGATACAAAGCAAGTGGGGCCCAGATGTCTTTATACCAAGAGCACATCAGTATAAGGTCACAGTAACTAGACAGCTGCTCTTGACAGTACACAGCATCTCACAGCTAATCAGCTGTCTTAGGTGCAGGCTGCCTCCCTCAGTGGATGGCCACCCATTTTTTAGCCAGTAGAAGCAGCATCGCAACGAGGCATCGCAACTCTGATGGAACCCCCTCCACATACCTCAGGAGGCCCAACAATGGTACCCTCTGTGGGAGATGTCTTGTGATCTAGGCCATTTCAGTGTAGACAATGGGTCAGACGCAGTTGCATGCAAGATGCAGGAAGGAGGCCTGTGGGGCAGTGCATGACAAGCACCGTACATTCTCAGTGAGTCCCATTCGGAGCAACTGGCGAGGTGTGCGATACAGTCTGTGGAGGCATTTGAAGTGGATGAGGCACAGTCTATAGTTCTGGGATAGGGCCTTAGATTGCATTCAGCAATAATGGCACTGTGCTGCAGTGATGGGGGGTCCGTATCCCCCCTCCCAGGCGTAACGGGCTGCAGGGACACATATGGATGCCTTCTCCTGCATTATAGTATAGTCGGGTAATGAGCTTGAGATGGGATTGGCTGACAATCAAATATTTGTAAAGCATGAAGCTTAGGAAGACCTAACAGGAATGTGTTGCTTGGAGCCGGGCATCAGCACGCAGATGGTGATATAGCAGGAACTGAAGGCATAAAGGCTCCTGGCAGTGCTGTTAGGGTCTTCCTGCTAAAAGAGCAATGGGAGGGTTTCCCACAGCTTACCTTCCTAAGACACCACAGTTGCTAATTTCAAGAGGATCCTTTTGAGAAAATGTGTAGTGACTGGGAGAGGAGTACATACAGTTTGATAATAGCTATCCTACCCCACTGCTTAATTTGTGAATAAAAATGCGCCAGTGCTCAAAGCCCTCTTCCAAAACATGCAGCTGCTGCAATTAAATATGCGAACACAGTATACTGAGTCAGAGTTATCCTGAAGCCACCTCAGGCCTCTTCAATCGATTTAAAGCCACTCCCTGCCCCTTCAGCTCACTCTTGCAGCTTTCTGCTTTCTCCCATTGTGACGCTTTTTTGTTTTTCTCTTCCTCCATCTTTCCCATATGTGTCATTTGCTTGCAGCAAATGCTTGAGGCAGAAAAATAAGTGCCGGCCCCTCTGCACCGGAAACAACAAGCACAAATTAAGCACTGTCCTACCCACCATATATAAGGGCAATCTAGTTCAGGCAAGAATACGTTCCTCGAGCCATAGTGTGTCATCCATTGTTCGTCAATATCCCTGCTAAACCAGATGCCCAGGTATTGGGTCAGTCCCCCATTAAATGGAGAAGTCAAGGTCGAACTGACAGGTAGTGGAGTGAGTGGAAAGATGATGAACTTAGACCAACTGATGAAAATTTCAGAGAAGCCGCCAAAGTGAATAACCATCTGAATAATGAGAGAGAGTTTGTATTGAGGGCCTTGAACATATAAAGTGGTATCATCCATGTACATAGATACCATAATCACTCAGACAGTGAAGTAGAGGTCTCGGTCAAAGTGATGTTGGCGTGACAATGCAGGTAAAGGGTCCATAGCTATCGAGATTAAAATAGGAGAGAGGGCACCCCAGCTTGGTGTCTCTGGTGATAGGAAATTAGGCATGGCTTCCTCCATTAATGCGCAGCGCATGCTCCCATTGCAGAAAGCATGTGCTGAAGGCAACGCTGGGAAGGAGCCAAAAGAAGTATGATGATTCTAACAAACCAAATGCCTTGATGGCATCTAATAATGCTGCAATCACCTGTAGTTAAGTATCTATGGTTTGGATGAATGTGAACAGCGTACGAAGGTTGTGCATGGTGATTGTCCAGGCACAAATCCAGATTGGTCCAGCTGGATAATGGAGGGCACAAGAAGTAAAAGGCAATTGTCTATTAATTTGGCAACTACTTTATTGTCAAACTGTGCCAACAACAGTGGCTGATAAGAGTCACATCTATTTGCCGGCTTTCTCTGGTTTCAAAATAGTAACATTAACTGCTTCACGCCATGAGGGCGGGAGCTTGCCTGAGTATAGAGAATGGCCATACATTGCTGATAGGGGGTGAGCAAAGAGGGAGGCATATTCATTATAGAAGAACATGGAGAGCTCATCAAGTCCTGGTGCCCGAGTACCAGGCATGCTCTGAATAACCTTCACTATTTCCTCTGCCATGAAGCACATACAACCAGTGTGCGTTGTGAAGTCATAGAAGTTGAATGGTATCTAGGTACACATCCAGAGCCCTGGGTCTGAGGCCGAAGTCATGGTGTATTAAGATTACCATGGCCTGCACTATCTCGTTAGAGCTAGTATGGAGTATCTGCTGGTCATCCAGGAGTTTGCGGATATATCAACTGATCCAGGATTTACAGAGGATACTCACCAGTGTATTTCCAGGTCTATCTCCCTCACACAGTGACGCACCAGTGCCTCCCCATAAAGATAATGCTTCTCCCAGGTCTCCTCCTCTGCATATTTGGACAGCTTGACTCAATACAACAAGGAGTGACATATCATTTGAGGTGTAGAAGGTCTGTTCAAGCTTGAGAGCTTCTAGCTTATGTAGTTGCCTACGGATTGCCCTGAGAATTCCAGAATGTTTTGACATACAGATGCCCCAGATAATGATCTTGAACACCTCCCAGAGCATGAAAGCAGATTCAACTGGCCCCAGATTGTGACCAGAGAAATCTAAAATGGCTTTGTGCAGTTCATTCAGAAATACCACATCACATAGGGGGTTATTCTGACCCTGGCGCCGGTGGCCGCCAGGGCCACCGACCACGGGAGCACCGCCAACAGGCTGGCGGTGCTCCCACGAGCATTCTGACCGCGGTGGTTCAGCCGCGGTCAGAAGCGGAAAGTCGGCGGTCTCCCGCCGACTTTCTGCTGCTCGGGGGAATCCTCCATGGCGGCGGAGCGCGCTCCGCCGCCATGGGGATTCAGACACCCCCTACCGCCATCCTGTTCATGGCGGGAAACCCACCATGAACAGGATGGCGGTAGGGGGTGCCGCGGGGCCCCTGGGGGCCCCTGCAGTGCCCATGCCAATGGCATGGGCACTGCAGGGGCCCCCGTAAGTGGGCCCCGCAAAGTATTTCAGTGTCTGCCTTGCAGACACTGAAATACGCGACGGGTGCAACTGCACCCGTCGCACCCCTGCAACTACGCCGGCTCAATTCTGAGCCGGCGTCCTCGTTGCAGGGGCATTTCCTCTGGGCCGGCGGGCGCTCTTTTGGAGAGCGCCCGCCGGCCCAGAGGAAATGTCTGAATGGCCGCCGCGGTCTTCTGACCGCAGTGCGGTCATTTGGCGGCGGTACCTTGGCGGACGGCGGAGGTCAGAATCAGGGCCATAGTGTATTCAGGCCTAGTCTCCTGGAGTGGGCACTGGGAATACTGAGTTCCAGCAGGACTGCAGCATATTCCGAGAAAGTTCTGGGAGGAATGGATAACCGTAGTACTCAAGGCTAGTCCCATCTCTGTGGAAAATTCTGGGCTGTCTGTGTTAGGAACAGAAATGAAGGCCATAATTACTGGAGAGATATGCTGGATGCTCTGAATGAGGACAAAAATGCCTTCCGGGTCACAGAGAGCATACTGTGTGTGCTCTTTGTGCAGTCTCTTGTGGAGAAGTATGTCTGTGCTGTAGTCATTCATTGCCGAAACCCACCAGTTGTTAAAAGTGCATGAGTTTGAGCAATAAATATCGAGCTACCCTGATAATGCACTTTGTAAAAGTTTAATATTTCTAGGTAAAATGGATTTATATGTTGGATAAAGTACCCCCTACCAAACATTATAAGGATAGTATTGGTCACCACTAGTTCTTTTACCATATAAAAAAAAGGTCAAAGCAAAGTTCTTTTACAAGGTCATGAAAAGATAAGGTGACTTTGCAAAAACCTTTTATTTAACCTCCAAGGATATTTTATTACTTATAATACACATGTACATCAAAGTTCTACCCACAAAACACCTAAATCTTTGGTGTGGTGCTCTGTCATATGAGACGGATAGTACAGTTGCAGACATGAAGAATAACAATGAAAACTGCAGTGAAAAATTAAACAGAAGAAAAAGCAGCTTTGCAAAAACATATGACAAAGTTTAATGAATGTCACTTCATGTAGTTTATAATATGCAAAAACATGCAGAGGGATTCTATCTTCCCTGTAACGACCCATAGTGTACAAAAAATAAACATTTTACCATAAATATTTTATTCCTGCTAATCACCATTCAATTTTTAAAAAACTGATAAAAAATGTCTGATTTCCTTATGATCTATGACCTCGTTTTCACCTTGACTCCTGGCTCTGGCAAGAGGCATTATGACATCATAACTTAACTATAATACGTTGTTACAATTGAGCAGTGAGTAGAAACATCATAGCACAACTTTAAAGAGAAAATTAGAGACAGGATTTTATGCAGGGATTGCAGGCTCCTTTGCATTATAAGTTTATATTAAGTTTATACATACATTTATATTTTGCTCAAGAGATCTTTAATCTCCAGAATAAAACATCTGCTACATCATGAGGTCCTATATCAGCCAAAGATCGATCAGATTTTCCTGGCTAACTCATTCATTTACAACCATGACAAACAGATTCCTCTGCTTGTTTCCTGTCCCTGCTCTAGACACTCAAAGTTCTAGAAGGCCCACTATAAAATATTCAGATGTAGGGGACGTTTGATTCTTTGACTAAAGAAAGCTACTGAATCTAGAATAAAGTTAATGCAGTGATATTGAGAAATAGTGTTTAGAAATTGGAACTGGCCACATGCATTTTTCGTTAAACTTTTGGATGATTGTTAGAAAAAAATGAGTACTTGGATGAATAGAACACCCTTATATTTAGGCTGCTTAAATATACCTAAGAAACCAGTCTTAGATATAAAACTATGTTCAAAGAGCTAAATACAACACCCGTATGCACCCCACCTTCAAATTTACCTGCATGAATGAAACATATCATAATATTACCATTTTGTTATTGATTTTTCTCTAGCGCTGGCAGAATTAACACCTCTCCTTCTAATTGTCATGCAGCATAGGTCACAAAGAGTTCACCTATTTTGTAAATTAAAATCAATATTTTCAATCTCCCCAAAAGGTAATTTTCTTAATTTAGTGGACTTTTCCCTCACATGTATTTGGTCTTCTAATTATGAAATGGCAGGTTATTGATTTCTGAGTATAACCTCTTTAAATCCCAAGTGCATTTTTATTGCTATCTCTGGGGAGGCAATTGCACCTCCTAATGAGACTTTTTAATTACCATTAGAATGGTATGAAATTAGTGTTTGATACATGATATCCTGCCTGCTAAATGTTCCAGAACCAAAGGATTTATCTGTCTGTTTACCAGTCTGGCTGTCTGTCCAAGTGAAAAAATTAGCTAAGTGAAATTTAGAGGTAAAACAGCCACCACGATTTGGAAACCTATCAAAATGTTTTTATCACTTCATAATGATATGTTTGCTATGTCGGTTTTCCAAAAATGGACTCTTATTGTTGGAAATACTTGTCACAGAAAATGTTTGCATTTGGCCCTGGGAAACATATGTAAACACTTGTCCTGTAATAATTCAAAAGCAGTATTATACGGCCTGCTGATTAATTCCCTTCACATGCTTCACATTACAAAGGGAAAAATAACTGATGTGCAGGCTTGAACATTTGGAAATTGTGAAAATAGCTGTGAAAAAGTGAAAATGAAATTGGCTTAAAACATGTAGCTGCTTTCCCGGGTTATTCCCTCTTATTTATTCACACCCAGAATTGTATTATTAAGGGACAACAGCAGCTTGGTTATGATTCAGACTTTAATTGTATTAAAAGTCTAAAAACTCTTCAACTTCACCAGTTATAATTAGATGGACGTGATTAACAGAAACCTGTCATGGAGCTGCCCTTGACTTTAAAGTGGAAATCATCACCCCCTTCAAAGAAAAAAATCTCCTTTTCCTTTATGGCTCTGATCAGGCACTTTTTTTCTTTCTAAATTTCTGATTTCATATGTAAGTTTAAATTCTTAACTTTTCGTAGTTCTATGACAATATTGATATAAAATTAAACAATAAGCAGATACAAAATATAATACATAAGTTATTGTATTGGAGCAGATTCAAAATATAATACATACATTATTGTATTGGCGCAAAAACTAGTAATCTAGTAAATTGTCTAGGATTTCCGTATATTGAAATTAAAATCCTTAATTTATAGGAATAGTGTCATTCCTGTGCAAAAGAATATTCCTGCAAATGTAGTATATATTTTATATATATATATTTATATATATATATATATTGTATTGTATATACGGAGAAAGTCAGCCACCTGACAATCGGGCTCGACATATAACATTTAAATAGCTTGTAAATGAACTATGCACATATTTCTATATATATTTCAGTAATTACAAAAGCACTTTATTGTAATTCTGAAGTGAGATGGAAACAAATATTTTAATAGGTAAAGAACAAATAAAAATAATGTACGTGGTAATGTACAAATGATAAATAATTTCTGAAACATGATTTCCATGTTATCGTTTATACTCTATATAGTTTTATCAGTAAAATTGTATGTCAGTGGGCATTTCAGGGGTAAGTGACAGTGTGCCACCACTATGCTTTCTTAATATAATTATTTAAAGTCAGATCATTTAAATATGAACTTTGAAACATTCCTGCCTCAGCACTAATGACAATGTTATTGGTGAACTAAGAGGCAAGTCAGGAGTCATGTGTACCCTTTACGTGGGCTAAATGGTTACTATACATGGAGCAAAAATTGAGGGCTACATGTACGAAAGAATTGATTTGCGACTCGCAAATTATGAGTCAGAGCGACTGTAAGTCACAAAACCTTATTTTGAACAGTGTCAATGACACTGTGATTCGCAAGGGGGTCGCAAATGCCCTACCTCATGAACATTCATGAGGTAGGTCGCAATTTGTGACCCCCTTGGGAATGGCCGCCCTCACAGGGATGGTGGCCTGCTGGAGACAGCAGACCACCATGTCTGTGACTGCTTTTCAATAAAGCAGTTTTTGTTTTTAAATGCAGCCCGTTTTCCTTAAAGGAAAACAAGATGCATTTCAAAAACAAAACATGAAACGTTTTTGTTTCATTTTCTCGGAGCAAAAATGTTTTTACTGTCATTTGAAAAGGGGAAGGGGTCCCATGGGTATCCCTTTCCGTTTGTGAATAGGTTAAGTTAGCTCCAGTGTGACACTGGTGCTAGCTGCGATTGTTTTGCGACCGCATTCGCGTTCACAAAACAATCATACATGGGACTGCGACTCTCAATTAGGAAGGGAACACCCCTTCCTAATTATGACTCGCAATCCCTTTTTGCGATTCAGTAAATAGTTTACCGAATCGCAAAAATGGGTTTGAACATACCAAAGTGCATTTTGCACGTCACAAACGGCCCGATTCGCTGTTTGCGATGTGCAAAATGCTATGTACATGTAGCCCTAAGTCTATTAAATCACACAAAAGAGGTTTTTGTACAGCACACATGCTGAATGCACATATTTGAAGATGATCTAGTATGTGATAATGACAAAAACAGAGGGTCTGTGAAATAAAAATTTGCCTAGGATCACACAATTTGAGGCAAGTTAATGGCCAAGCACATTACACTTAGGTTAAGTGGTTATTGAAGTCACTATACCTGCAGGTCTGATAATTCTTTTTAGATTTGTCGAGGCCTGATGTAGAAAAGTGAGTATAATCTATTTGTTAACATTATTGAACATTTGCTTCGATAACTTAACACACGGGGAACCTTCATTGTTTCTTGATCTTCCTTATCTTCCTCAGCAAGGGATATAAAAACTGCATTCCCTTTGTGTATAGGACTTTATTCTCAGAGAGTATGTCGTGCCATAAACATAAGTTTACAGATCAAAATACTTCATTTATGCCTACTAGCAGGTCACAACAGGATTCCTAGAAGTCATAGATGAATTTTAAAAGGTGGATTTCTCTGCCATGAGAGCATACAAATCTACATTAGGTAATCCCATGCAAAGGATGGCCAGTGTGCACTACAAAGCTAAATTTGACATATACATTTTGGATGCCCACAAACATACATTTGTGGGCAATCACAAACTGATGGTTTGGAATACTACACCAGCAGTTCCAGAATGGAAAAGGGATTGAATAACCACCAGAATTGGTGGAGGTGCAGGGAAAGGACGTTATTTGTGAGGGAGCAGTGTTTTCCATGGAAAGGAAAACAAGGGTATATCTGGACACCTGTGCCTGCCACAGCTTTTGAGGCTTATGTGTGTGAATTGTTGTTAAACAAAAACAATTTAGAATACATTTAGAATGAGATGCCCCACTTAATTTGTTCAATGAATCCAACCCTTGGTTTATACCATGTAATTTTCTCATGTGCAGACTTTATAAACAAAGATATTTAACCTCGCCCAGAGTGGGAAATAGTAGTAAAATGCAATATCATTAAATAGGTCTTTTGTGAAAGTGTCCTTTTTTCCTTAAGATTGACTTAGTTTGTCTGACATATGATATCTTTAATTTGGGCTTTTGCAATCATAGGCTTCTGCTCAGAGTATAATGTGTTTAATAATTGAACAAATCAAAACACTGTCACATCACGGGTACATTGTTTTAATAAATGCCTAAGCATAATAATAATGAAACAATTGCACGGACTGATAACACATTATTTGGAGCAACAATTTACTTTAAACTGCCTTAAAACATATTTTAATACACTATACAAATGCTACTCCCTTTCAAACACTCTGGTTCCCTCTCTCACTTCACCGGCTCACTTTCCATGAATGTCTGTCCTGTCCCTACCCATTTTAGAAAATAAACATGTTCTTTCTACCTGTAGTTCTTTGTCTTTTTACTCGGTTTCTACCTGTTGTATCTCCAATATGTTGCTCTCTCCTTGTCACACCTTGTTGCCCCAAAGTTTATTTTCCACAAGTTCTCCTCTGCTTCAAAGGTTTCTGCTTCAAAACAGGAAACATCTGTCATGATTGACTACGCTAAAGTTTTTTAAAATTATTATATGTTTTGCTAAGATTCATGTTCTTGATGAGTCTATGGCTCAAATTATGTTTGCACTGTGAAGAGCACTAATACCTTGTTCATAGAGTTGGGCTATTCAGAAACACAAATACTCTACCAATGTTCATGCATGGGATTGTGCTCTACATGACATGCACAGTTATGAACAGAATACAGCTAATCCATTTGAAAAACTATCATTTGTATAACACAAACATTTAAAATTATTTCTTGGCCACGTTCTTATACTTTGTGCAATAAAGAATTCACAGGTACAAACGTCCCCATATATTTGTATGATTAACTATAATAATCTAAGACTCAAAGTACAAAGAAGCAATGTCTGAACATCAATAGGAATTATGGGTGCTGAAGAGAAAATATGTGTACATGTGGGCATGTGTGTGTACGTACCAGTGTACCTGGAGTGGAAAATCCAAATTTTTCCTCTCAGCAGATCTGTATTAATTATTCAAGTCATATTGTTTTTTCATGCTTTTAACTGTATGAACAAAGGTATGTACAGGGAGATCAAGGAGAAGGAGTTAAACGTGTGATGTGAGAAAATATCTAATTTCATGATCCCTGTATCTAATGGGCTGAGTTGCTTTCCTCTGTAAAGTGATTGTACCACCATGTGATGAAGTAAGCAATATCTCACCCACTTCTTATACTGCACTATGGAATAGTATGGGCTATAGCATTTACAGTGCAGTACATGGGTATGAATATGTGTTAATTGGTACACTTGATCCAAATCAATATTTATACCAGCTACCATTTTGTTTACTGACAGTGTGTGTATGAGTTAGTGTGAAAGAGATATTACATGGAAATCTTGCATTAATAAAATGTCTGTTTCAAATAAAAAAAAATGTTTAATACTCAAATCCGAAATTCTGTAATCAATCCAGAATTACGTGGTGCTCGAATGCAGATCTACCTTAAACAAATGAAAGACAAGAGGCATCTAGCAAAAACAGGAACCGTTTGCTTAAATAAATGCAATGGCTAGGAGAGCGCATTATAGAGTCGGTGTCTGATGACTATCTCTCAGAGTTACAGAGTTTTGAGCGTCATTATATAAATTGCCTTGCGGTGCAATAAAACAATTGAATACATTCTTTATAAAGGGAATCTGTGACTAGTCAGGAGGCCATAATCCTGACCACCAGATCAAGTCTGAAGGTGGCTTTCGACCGTGTGAGGACATAGTGTGGGCCAGCAGGTAACATGTCCAGATATCTGGCAAAGGGAGCGTGTGATCACTGTATGTGGTGTGTGTGCTGTGTTCTGGCTGTGAGTTCCTCACCTCATGTGGCATCTAACCTTATTGGTGTTTTGGGAACACGTACCTCTTTGGCCATTTTGTTTTATTGGAGGAAAGTTTCCTAGGACCTCTGTGGTGTTACTGCCTATCTGAGGAATTAATCTTTCCTGTTTGGTCCATTTGTCTATAGGCTACGTGTCATCCCACCTGTGATCTGTCAATCAGTTACTTCAGGCCTGTGTCGCAGGGCCTGCTTCACCACATACTTCTGGCTCAGGGCTGATGGGGAAAGCATGTTGGGTGGGTTAGACATTAGCAAAGAAAGTTTGTTGTTATGCTGGCACATATCATGGCATACATTGACATTGTTTTTGTGCATATCAACATTCCCCCCGATAGCTGAATTTTCAACTACTTTATCCATTCCGTATTTCATGACAGTCACATTATTCGTGGTTTGATGTGTTTCTGTTGTGTCTACCACCATTTCCCTACATACTTGCACTCTACCTAATTTGAGGACTGCTTGGATGGCGAAAGTCAGTGTTTCATTGTCCAGTTGTTACCAGGTACAACAGGACACACTGATCTTGGTGCATACACCATCCATCATTGCAGTAAAGCTCAGCACACACTGATGCTGCTTCGCCATAAGGCAGATGGGTCTTAGTTCTTACTTCATAGTGTTTATGCCAAGCTCAGTACTGTTGTTCATCTTTAGCATTTCCCACCTAGTTATCTGCAACCAGCATGAATTTGCTTTTGTCTGTAATGTGAAGAAGAGTATGGACTCTCCTGCGTTTACTTTAGTTTCAGTGAATAGTCTGAATTATTTTGGAATGTCCTTATAATGAGACAAACTAAAATAAGCAGCAGTTTTTTCTTTCGAGCCTGATGCAACAAAGTTGTTTTCATGTGTAGTGGATGATGGAACAACTCAAACAGATCTTCTGTAGTGATGACCAGGGTCGAGTGTGCACAGTCATGAGGGAGCAAAGGCCCTGCCATCCTGGGACGAGCTGAATGTAAGTAAATTTTCCATGCTGCCAGTAGTAGTCCATCAGCGTGGAGGTGCCCCAGTGCATGTGTGGTATGTGCAGTATTGCTCCACAATTTTCATTTGTGCTGAGAGGGATCATCGTTTTGCCTCTGAAACATACTGAATAGATTGTAAGTTTCCATTCAGAGGTTGCCCCTTCCCTTCCAACCACATGTACCTATCTATTTCAGTATCGCAGATTTATTGGAATGGTGTATCTATGCTGGTATTTAACCCTTCTGTCACAGTGTCCTTTCCTGCTGCTGCTGAACAAAAGGCCCACCTCCCGGCGTCACCAACCCAGAAAGCTATTATAGCACAGAGTTATGATGAAGCCAGGCGTGGGAAGGGAATTAGGGTAGGGGACTGCAGGGAGAGAGATCTGAAAATAAAAGGTTAGAACAAATATGCATATACTCATTCATAGCAGTATAACTCATCAATAGACTCTTGACTAAAGGCGTCTCTGTGATATCAGATTGAGACCCCTTTTGAAGTGAGGGCGAAGCCCCTTCATTGAATCATCGAACAAGAATAGACTACAACCTCTGAACCAAGAGATGGCAAGAGCTTTGGACTATGGGCATACTCTGAATATCAATCCTGTAACAACCATGCATTCATAACATAAACTTTTGTTCACACCTTGGAATTCTCAAAGACTTAAAAATTTATCTCACATATTATGCTTTCCAAAAAACAATGAAACTATAATTTGCTTATCTCCGAAAATGCTTTCACATTTACAACTATAGACCTGAAAGTTTTACTCATTGAACTTGAAGCGCTTTATTCGTTGGGCAGAAGTGCCTTGTTTATTGTTCATAAAGCGCTTTGATTATTATAAATGAAGCGCTTTGTTCATTAGGCCAGAAAGCGCTTTTACTTGTCTTGTCTGAAGCGCTATGCTCGTTATGCTAAGGGGCGCATGTGGACTGAAGCGCTTTGATTGCTGTGCCAAGGGCACTTTACTCATGTGGACTGAAGCGATTTGATTGCCGTGCCAAGGGCGCTTTACTCATGTGGACTGAAGTGCTTTGATTGCCGTGCCAAGGGCGCTTTACTCACGTGGACTGAAGCACTTTGATTGCCGTGCCAAGGGCGCTTTACATGTGTGGCCTGAAGTTCTTTGCTCGTTGTGCTAAGGGGCGCTTTACTTCTGTGCTCAGAAGCGCTTTGATCGTCCCACCAAGGCTGCTTTACTCTTCAAACTGAAAACGCTTTGCTCGTTGTGCTAAGGGGCACTTTACCTTTGGAAGTAAAAACTCCCTTCAAGATTGGACTCATCAAGACCTTAAAGCTACGAGTACGACCTACTCGTATCTGAATTCACCATGGAAACAAGGATACTCCGATTTGCTGTCAATCTGCAATGCAGGAAATCTGCTCTTCTTCAGAGGACCCCCCACGAGGTCTGACTGCATCGAAGTCTTCAAAATAGTGAGCAATGTGCTTGGGTGTGGATGGGCTTTAGAGGCCTGCCACACCCCAAAATGGCTGCTGCCTCTAAAAACATGGGAATTGTAGTCCCTTCATAGAATAGCACTGATAAGTGTATCTTGTCCACCAATGTCCTGACCCTGCAGCTACATGAGCTTTACCACTGGGCAGACAACGCTGATGACCATTTTTAGAACAAGAGGGGATGACAAGTGGTGCACATAAAGTGCCGCAAATCCGCGCATCAAAGTTTCGGACTGGACCTGGATCGTGCACAGCCTTATTCCTGACACCTTCCTTATGAAACTCATTTCCCCTGGTATCATTGAGGTAGCTGGCCCTACACAGGAACTTCATGTCTGGGGTCCAATAGTTATTAATGGAGGCTGCCCCAGGCACACTAAGGGCCACCCTTTGACCATAGGTGGTGGCAGGAGAGGATGTGCTTGTGCACTTTTGCAGTGGTTTTGCTACCTTGAAGACCTCTTTTCTGGACCGTCTGATGGTCAAACAGTGTTCTATCCTACAGTGTTCTGCCTGTGCATCCTGTCTAGATTGGTTTGAATGTCGCTAGGTTCAGTGTAAAAATACATTGTGGTGAGATTGGTCTCTTATCGAGTGATGTTTACTACTTCTCAGTGGGGTTCTACTCTGCTGGGTTGTGTCTTGGTCCTAATTCTACAAACGTACAGGTGAATGAGACATTTAGCTTTCTCTATAGATACCTCTTAGGATAGATAAAGCCTGTTTGCACCTACGGCATGAGGTATCAACAAACAGGTGTAGCACGATCTGACCGATGTCTGGGTGCCCACAGCAGTCATGTTCTGATACCATGTGTTGTGTAAGAGTGCACGGTTGTGCATGTGGAATACTGACATTAGGTTCAGTGTAATTGTAAGTTATCTCAGAAAGGCCCCTATGCAAGCAATCAAACAATATTGAGGTAGGCTCCATGTGACAAGGCAGATTCATGGCTATGGATGGATGTGGACATGCCCACAACAAACAAAGGGTGCACAATGGTATAATAGTAATACATAACTTTTGAAATTTGCAGGTCTTTGGGGTGGTTTTCTGGGGAAACATCAGCGATCTACTGGTGATTGGGGATGTTTTTGCTCTGGTCATGTGCCCTAGTACTGGGTGTGCTACTTAGGTAAGAGAGTTTGTAGTAGAATGTCCGTAAAAACAATCTGTTGTGTAGGTTATGGAGGATTTTCCGGTGAAGGTTTTAGCCGCACATCGGAGAGGTGGATCCAGGCCTCTTTACCTCCCACTTTAAGGGCAGTAAGTGGTGTGAAGATTACTTTGTAAGGGCCTTCAAACTTGGCCTTTTTCCATTTTCTCACGAAATTGCAGATAAAGACTTCTTAGCCAGGTTGAGGTGTTTGGTAGGGTAGCTTGGTTGTGATGCGCTTATGGTTTTGGTGGCTGACCTGTTTGGAAAGGAGCTTTCCTGTTTTGGCTAACTCAGAGAGATGTACGTGCAATTTGTCCCTTAGTGCCTGAGAGCTCACATCAGTGCTTAATTTGGCCTTTGTCTTTGAGATGGGTGTTTCCATTAGTCTGTTGGTTACAATCTAGTGTGGTGTAAGGTGGTGCTCGCTCCTAGGTAAATTTCTTAGCATGAGCAGAGCTAGGGACATTCAATGGAACCACTTCTTGACAAGGCTAGCACAGATTTTGCTTAACTTGTTGTTCAACAGGCCGTTGAGCCTTTCAACAATACTGCTGCCTTTGGAATGATATACTGAGGCTAATTTGTGTGTTATACCTAAAAGGATGCAGAGGGAGTCAAATGTAGAGTTGACAAAGTGTCTGCTGTTGTCTGTCTGGATAATGTCTAGTAGCTCCCAACTTGGTAGTACCTTCCTGAAAGGAACATGGCCATCACCTTGGCATCACCGTGCACACAGGGGCCAGCTTCAATCCATCTGAGTATGTGTAGACCACTACTATCAGCTATCAATAGTTAGCACACCACTTGATCATATCAATAAAATTGATGTGTAGTGTTTTAAATGGTCCTGTAGGCTGGGGGATAGCCAATGACATGACTTTCACTGTTGGTTTGGGTGAGTATAGTTGGCTGATTGTACACCCATTTAAATGCATGGTCACCGCCTCAGTAATGTTGGGGATAAACCAGTTGCTCTGGAGCTTAGCTAGTATGTTATCTTTTGCTGTGTATGCCAGTAAGTGTAATTGGGGTAAAGCCACGTTGACTAGGTGCAGTGGCATGACGGGTTTCACTGTAGGCATGTGTCCGTATATAAGGTTGTGAGCAGTTTATGTGCAACTACTGGCTAGCCAGCGCCCCTTTTCTCAGAAGTGCTGTTTCCTGCAATTTTCGCAAGTATATTTTTGCTGTCTCAATGTATGGCATGTCTTGTGATGGCCCTAATTCTGTAGGTTGAACTGAGGGGAGCATGTGTGTGTGAGTTAACCATTCTGTAAGCTGCCTCTTTTGCAATCTGATTGGCTAATACATTCCCTTGGGGTACAAAGCCCTTGGCCCTGGTGTGAGTGGTGCGTTTTGTCATGGCCACATGTTTAGGTAAAGTTAGTGCATCTGTTAATAATTCTAATAGATCACTGTGTGTGACAGGGGTGCCATCTGATTTTAGAAACCCTCATCTTCTCCATAGGCCTACGCTCATGTGCACCATGTTGGTGTCATAAGCTGAGTCAGAGTGGGTGGTTACAGTTTTCCTTGCACTTTGGTTGAGGACTTCAAATAGCTCTGTCAGCTCTGCTGCTGGTAGTGACTAGTGGGGGAGGGGAATCAACTGTGCGGTGTCGTGCAACGTCTCTGAGACTGTGTGGCTATAAGCTGTCACTACCGATGCTCCAGTGTGCCCTGCACCTGTCTCTTGGTCAATTGTGGAAGATCTGTCAATTAATAATGCCTCACTTTCTAAGATAGGCTCCTCCTCCACTTGACTGATCCCTACAGGAGTGTAAGTGGCATAATCATGGGCCTCCTCTCCCTCCTTGACATCATGTGCTAGAAAGGTGACTCTGTTCACCAGAGGGTACCTCACTATTTCTAGACATAACCTAGAGAGCATTAGTTTGTATCCTGAGACCCGATGTGTAGTCAGTGTACTCTTGCTTTTCTGTATGGCGGCAAACACTGAATGTTCAACGTACAGTGTTAGCAGTGCATCCATCATGATGGAGGCAAAGGCTGCTGCTGCCAGTGTCTGCTTGCATAGGAAATTACCTTGCATGAGTGAGTCCAAGAGCCCACTGTAATATGAAAGAGGCTTTCACCCCAGGGGGTACTTTTGGGTTAGAAATGCTGTGATGACTCATCCATCACTGTGACATAAAAAAAATATTTTGGCTTATTTGGCTTAATATTATGGGGGAGCGCAATCAGTTTTTTTAAAGCCTTATGCATTTCAGGCATCCATTCTAATTCCTCCTGGCTCACTCTCCACTTCTACATGGCCCTGAGTCATGGGTGATGATCATGCTGTAGTCAAAGACCCACTGTTGGACATAGTTGCATAGACCAAAAAACTTTTGCATACCCCTTTTGACCTTGGGGGGGTCATAGACCTGATAGAGTCTACGTGTTCTGGTGTGATCTGCCAGCTACTTGCTGAGACTTGTTGTCTCAGATAGCTAAACTCTGGTCATACATAATGCACCTTCTCCATTTCCACCCTCTTGTGGCAAGTGCGGTCAGGAGGACTATCATCTCTTGGCAACAAGTTCCGTAGAGGGACTGCATACCAGAATGCTGTTAGCGTTCTGGATAAGGGTGCTGCTAGATTGGAAGTTAGCAAAGTCTTTTCTCAATATTCAATTACAAACACTGGGGGACTTACAGTACCCCTTTGGCAATCTCTGGTATAAAAGCTAGACTCCTCCGAAGGTGAACACAGTCAGGAGGTGTAGATCCTGCACCAGGTCCCTCTCTTACTCTTCCTGACTGGGAAGATCGGTGTATTGCAGTGGGAGACCTCCTCATGGAAGAATGCTTGACAATTAGACCTTGGATTGTGGGAACTATACCTTCATCCGTTTCCTTAGAGAGCATGTACTGATGCACCTGGGGTAGAACAGCCCCATCCCACAGTGTCATCCTTAGCGGTTCAGCGGAGTTGATGAGCCCAACATTGTAAGGCCTATTGACCAACAGCTGTGGCGGTCATTACCACTGCTCCCGTGTGCTCACCCATTGGGTACGGAGGAGGCTTATATCGGCCCTGCTGTATATCTGGTCCTGTGAGTGGAGAGGGGAATGTGACTCAATCCTGGTGCTGGGAGCAATCTATACAACTTCCTCAACTCCTGTCTCTACATGCTGAATCCTTCCCGAACCTCTGCTGCAAACCCTATTACAGCTGTTCTGACCAGGGACACCTGACCCTCATTTAGAGATTCTGCATTAGTGACCTGGTCCCGTTCCAGCATCTTCCTACTTATTCTCACTTCCCTTCTTCCCTTGACTTGACTTGTCTTCTCTCCCACCTGATGAGGTATTGCTGCATGTATGGGAAATCCCAATCGAGAATTCCTCTCCAATATCTAATAAAATCCTCCACCATCGCTACGTCCTCTGGCTCAAAGGCCCCTCCGCTCTGGGCCAGGACCATCTGAAATGGTTCACCTCCATAATCCAGTCCACTAGTAGCTTGCAGAATGGGTGGGAAAAGCTTTTCCCTTCGTCCATCACTGTTATCTCCCTCGGGTCCAATGATAGACACCAGGACCTTGGGTCTGGCAGTGACTGACCTTACCATTAGATCTTGGTCGGGTTGGAGTGTATGCTTTCTGCATTGCTGGGGTTTGAACGATGGAGTGTGACAGATGGGGGTTTTGGGGTTGAGCTTTTTGGAACCCCAGCCACAACCTGGCCTGGGACTGGCATTCCCTCAACCCTTGAACACTGCCTGGTGGGAGGCCCTTCGAGCCCTATATCCAGTGAATTGGTGTAACCTAGGGCAGGAAGGGCTACGGGATGGCATCAGAACGAGCACCTCCGTACCTATGTATGGTGGAGGAGACGAGGAAGCCTTGCTTGTGGGTACTGGGTGGTTGCAGGACAGAGCCACTTTGAAGATGGTCCATAATTCTAACTGTGCTTATGTTTAACCTTTTTCCACCCTACACATTTCGACTGAATGTGTGACCTTGTGCGTTCTATTGTGTTGGCGTCGAAGGTTCTCCCTCCTGGACAGGGCAATGTGTGTGTCTTAGTATGCGTGTGCCATTCACAGCAGTATTTATCTAGCTTTTTAGCATGTGTGGGGAATCTAGTCTGCATGTTGCTTAACAGCAACTCCATGATGAATTAGGAACCTCTTTAGAGGACTGGAACAGTTCTGACTTTGTTGAGTTTCAAATGATCCTTAATCCTATTCTAATCATGGGGACGTATGTACACAGGATTATGCTGGCAATAACTACTAGCTATGAGCTCACCTTTTGGCAGAGATGCATCAAATAGACTTTCGCAATACATAAGATAATGCATATGAAGAGTCACAACCTGTAAGAAATTGCAATGGTTAACTTAAACATTGTAAACTGTTTTAGCAGTGGATTAGTAGGCTTGGAATAAATCTTTGTGAGAGAAGGATAGTGACTTACTTATAGACACATAAAAACACTTAACAAGGCATAGCATTTCAAAATGAAATATAGTTGCAACAGTTTATCAACACTGAAAAAATGCATCAATTCAAAACACAATGGAAATGAAGAGAGAAGAGAGGAAACCACAATGGAAATGAAGAGAAAAGAGAAGAAAATTTATAGATAGAAATTAATGACTTGTTTGGAAAAAAAAGCACTAGGCCCTCTCCTAGCGTATGCTTTCTAATGTCGTGGGGAGGCTCTGCACGATACATGGGACCAAGTGAGCCCAATAGTCTGTCAATATCAGTTAAGGGACAAAGATAGCAACAATTTATGTGGAGAAGAAGGAACATCTCAATAACTACAGGCCCACCTTAGCCAAGCACAAACTACACCCAATATCCGAAGTCTAAATTTTCCTTAAGGCCCGAAATGCACCCTGTTACACACACAGGGGGTTTGCATACCATCAAGGTCACACCAAGTGGTCCAAGTGAATTACACCCCTCACTTTTTTCAGAGACCCTAAGTGTTTAGGAGACCGGCAGTGCTTAGAAACCCCTTTCCACCAAAAAAACAAGATTGATATGTTGGCTCTATATCACACCCAGAGCCTATATGTACCATCTATGTCACGCCCAGTGGTGCAACTGTTAAGGCCTCTACCTTATGTCACACTTGGGGATCAAGTGTACCATCTGTGTCTTGCCCAGCGGTTCAAGCAGAACCATATATCACACACAGGGTCATGTGCATCATCTGTGCTTCATCCAGCGGTCCAAGCAGAACCCTGTATTACAGAGAGAGTCATGGCAGCCATTTGTGTCTTGACCAGCAGTTCAATTGGAGCCCTATATCAAACCCAGGGTCAGGGTTACCATCTGTGTCTCACCCAACAGTGCAGGCAGAGCCCTAGTTTGCCATACGCCAAATGATGAGACTAAGGATTAGATGTAGCAGCAGCTTCAGGATGGACCTCTACCCACATATTCAGCAGAACTTTCAATCAATTGCTCCGTCTTCTCACCTCTCTTTGTTGCACAGATGTGAATCTGTACGAGTGGGGTCCCCTCCTTCGGCTGCAGTCTTGGCTCGGAGGACCAATCTATCCTAAGTGGCTTCCCAAATGTTGTTCAAGTGCAGATTTACCTCAAACAAATGAACGGCAAGATGAATCTGGCAAAGCAGGAACAGTTTGTCTAATTAAACGCAATGGTCGGGAGAGCACAGTTTAGAGTCAAGGTCTGATTACTGGCCGTCAAAGTTGAAAAATTTTGAGCAACTTTTTATACATTGACTTGTGGTGCAATGAATTGATTGAATACATTCCTTGAAAAAGGAATCTAGGCCTAGTCAGGAGTTCATAAATCTGACTTTCTGATAAAGTGTGCAGGCGGGTCTCGACCGTGCATGGACGTAGTGTAAGCCAGTAGGTAAGGTAACATGTCCAGATGTTCAGCATGGGAGTGTGTGATCACTGCATGTGGTGTGTGTGCTGTGTTCTGATTGGCTGTCTGTTCCTAACCTCATGTGGCATCCAACTTTATGGTGTTTTGGGAACATGTACCTCTCCAGCCAAATGTTTTTTATTCGGGCCGATTTCCTGTGACCTTTGGGCGGCTGCTGTCTATCTGGGGAATCAATTTGGGTCTTTTCTGTTTGGTGTGTTTTTCTATGAGCTAAATGTCACCCCACTTTTGATCTCTCAATCAGCTACTTCAGGCCTGGGTCACAGGGCCTGCGGTGGAATCCACAATAGCAAAGCAAGTTTGTTGCTATGCTGTCACATATGAAGGGGTACATTGACGTTGTTATGCATATCAACATATGTTAATAAACATGTTAAATTTAAGTAGCAACTGTTTCACGCTGTCTGCGTGAGGATGCCTGGTTGCTAGCTACATAAATGAAGAAAAATTTAGCCACTTTGGAAATAAAGATGATACATCTGTAGCGAAACTGTTGATTTAAAGCACCTTTAATCTTCATAAATAAGTGAAAAAGAAGGTTATACAAAGCTGTCAGGGTGACACTGATGGATGGGAAATTCAACCGTTTCTCAATTGCCGGTGAAGACACATGCCGCAAGGCTTAACCGCATTGTACATCATATCTGCCAACTCATTTCTGTGATTAAATATTCCGTCAGTGAGGGCTATAAGGCGGCAAACCTTATCAAGATTCATAAGATGCACCACTTGAACACACATAACTCACTTCTGCACCCTGCGTGCAAAGCAAAATTAGAATCGAGTTAAATTACTCTGCGAGAAAAGATCGATAGGGGAAGAAAGTAAAAAAAAATGAATGTAAAACTAAGATAGAGTCATGGCCTGACAACATGAATCAGACAATTAAAATACAAAACGAAAGCACAGCCAAGTAAATCACAGCGGCGTTATAATCTTTATTGCTCTTTCCTTTTTTGGCCCTGTGCTACTTTTTGGAACAATAGGTGTTTTTTTCTCTTACTAAGTAGGTGCACATAGTAGAGAAAAAAGGAAATGCAAGGTCCTTTTGAGGTACAAGGCAGAGTATCTGCTGTACTTCAGCGAAGAGGAATACCTTGAAAGTTTGCATGCCTTAAAGCCCAAATTGGCCTTTATATTCAGGGTCAGACTGTGGCAGAAAATAGGTCCAGGCACCCAAAAAATGTGACCCCATTAGTGAATTAGAAAAATACAAAATTGGCCCTTGTTTGCAAATTGGGCAGTTTTGAACGTGTAAACATTGTATACATGCTGTATAAGTGTTATGCAAGGTATGGAAGGCTGCATAGATTTGAGCTTCCTGCAGACGATTGCTTTAATTTTTGGGAAATCACCAGTAAAAACAGGCCCAGAAAACAATAATCCAGGCCCACAAACAGCAAAAAACTGGTCTATACACTGATCTGTCAGACCAGCCTTTTGCGCAGTGCGAGTTTTTAGTATTGGTCACTCTGATCTTGTTCATATTAAGTGTGAATATATGAAGCTGAGAGTGAAGCGACAAAGCTTTATTCTCGGAAACTTCTCATAAGTGCTACAAATGTTTTGACTATTACCTGTGGTCGTAGTTTTCAGCATGTTTGTTTTCACATTAAATGGAGGTTTTTGCACCAGTTTTGTTTTGCGAGAAAGAAGAATCCCAACATCAGTCCACCTTCAAAGTTAGGAGGAAAATATTTTTAAAGTTAACATTCGAAAATGGCAACTTGAGGTACAGCGGGATGTTAGACTGCAGGGAAGGATAGTGGGTGACATGAAGCTTCAACTTGGGCTAAATTGGAAAACTCTGGCCATCTTTCAAATTTCATTGTTCCCCAGCATTGCAAAAATGCATGGATAAAGTGTAACATTTTACATATCCACAATATCAAAATTTTCACATGCAAGTATTTGTAGTGTGCCCCCTTGGTGCATGTTTGACTCCTGTGAATGTGATAAGGCATGGAATCTGTTTAAATACACATTTGTTGGCCAGAATTGTAAATTTTCTGGTTATTAAAATACTTTTTCATTTACTATAGTAAAAATATGCTTATTTTTCCAATGTATATTTTTATGCATTCATGTCCGTTTGTTCCAAATAGTTAACAAAGAGGTTTCTGTACTAGCGTCGAACTCTACTGCTTATGGCACTCATTCCATATATTTAGCCAGGTCTGATTGCTCAGTGGACAAATACATCAATTTCAGAAATCAGTGTTTGACCTCAGGGACCCAGGTTAAAATCTGGGTGGGCCTCTTCAGCCAACCATCATTCTAAGGTTGATAAAATGAATCGCATTTAGTGGGGTGAAAATAAACAACTTCTTTTCAGTCTCAAGATGCCCAAGGGGTGAATGTGGCCTTTACAAATACATGTGTTATGGTAATATGCAAGCATGTATTCTAAAAAGCAATGAGGATTATTTTGCGTATTGTTTTTTTCCGACTTTCAGATAATATCATTGAGTTAGAAGTGATCATATTGCTGAATAAGGTCCGACCGATGTGCTTATGAATTTGGCCTTTTTTAGTTAATTGTGTCTGTATAGTGTCTGAAGAGAATGCCACATTAAAAGTTCTAAAAACGTTCTTCAAAAATGTGACTAAAAGTGTTCACAAAACCTCTTACAGTCAAGCACATTTACATTTCAGGAGGTGATTGCAAGTGAAGTTGTATTCCCATGAATTGTGGAATGTTCTTAAAAATACTGAAATTCCAAAGTTATGTCAATCTACACATCCATTGCACCCCGTTGTTCTGTACATGATTTCACACACAGCATCAAGATGACAATAAAGATTATATATTCATGCACATTTCTAATAGCATCACATATTACATCAACCACTTAATAATTGGTTACTTCAGTTAGTGCATCATTTATAATACTGCTGTGTGAGGAACAACTGTTGTGCCACCAACAGCTAACAGGCATTTTCACAGCCATTCCAGAGAACAGATGCATTACTATATCCAGAAACTAGATGTCCTCACAGAAATTATACAAATAGCAATGTAAGAAAACTGAAGAGATGCCATCTTAAAGAATGACACCTGCGGAACCAGTGTATGCAGCTACATTATAAATAAATATAGTCTGCGGGTAGTTTCACTTATAGTTAATAGATATTCTCAGTGATGTTAAATGCAGAATCAATATTGAGGTCAAAATATTAGCAGAAATATTTCCATGCTGATTTTATATTGAGAGGAAAGGATGGTGCATGTGTAGTAGGAAATACTGGGATGTCCTCACTGACTCACTGATTTTAAATGCAACTGTAAGTCTGCAGCTCCACTGACAAAAGCTTAGGGATTATATGAAAATTCTTCAACTTCTCCAGAAACTCTAAACATGAGAGGGAGAAGAGAAGTTGGGTTGTTGGTTGAAGTGGGGTGAAACCCTGCTCAAGCAACAGCCACAATCCTTGTCAGGGTGAACAAAAAATGTCAATAAATTAATCTTTTCTTAACCCTCTGGTAGCTTGGCACAAATTCAATTAAATTCATAAATTCTCATATAGCACGTGGCTACCAGAAGGTCTCCCATTGCTAAAACAAACACTGCAGACTACCGGTCACAAAGGAAGCCACACCTAAATTGGATGCAATGTGTAAATTATTTATGTGTCACAGAAACAGTAATAAAGTGGAAAAATATTACATGAAAACTCCCACACCAATGTAGGAAAATAGAGGTAAAGTTCATTAATTATTTTACATAAAAATGACAAAATTCCAATCAGTAGGTTTGTAATTTTAAAAGCTTTATGTAAGTTTAGCACATAAAAGCACAAAGTGCCACTCTCTGTTACCTGGCTGTTCAAGACCGGGATGAAAATCAAAAGTTCAGGCCAACTGTGATGGAGCTCTGGTGGATACAGGGACCAGGTTAGTCCTGCTGCAAAAGTTACCTTCTAAAGCCCATCCCGAAGAGCTCCATTAAAGGAGGTTGGGAAGAGCAGGCCAGGTGTTGTGGATGGTCATTGCTGTAGCACGAACATCTTTTGGGAGTCATGGACAGTCATTGCTAGAGATTTGTGTTGGCAGTCACCATGAGCTGTTGGTGCTGTAACATGAAGTGCAGATCTTGCGTTGTCGCTCTTTGCTGGTGGTCACTGTATCATGAAGAATCAGGTTCACTAGTACCTTTTGATGGCAGCCAGCATGGGCTGCAAGATCCTAGTGCTTATGGGCCACTTCAAGGGTGCAAAGAGCACAAAACCTCAGAATCCAGGACCTGGTAGGCATCTCTTGGGGTTCAGGAACTTACTCCAGTAGAGGCCAGCAGATCCAGGTAGGTTCAGTTGCAGCAGGTCAGCTGGGCAGTTGCAGAGAGGCCTCTGGAGTTTGTTGTGTCTCTGTAGTTCAGAACAGTAGGTCAGTCAGTTGACCCATGGAGTCACTTCAGCTTGGGATGCAGGATATAGGTCCAGTCTCCCTTCTTCAACAACAGGACAGGCCTCAGGCAGCAATCTAGTTCTCTGGCAGCAGGGCAGTCCTTCTCCTGTAGTACCCACAGGTCCAGGAGTGTACTGAAGAGTGTGTTTGAGGGTTTCATGTTTATACCTGTGCCACCTTCGAAGTGGGAGAAGCTTCTGGAGTTTTTCCTTCCAAAGAAGTGTCTGGAATGTCCTCCCTCTTTACCCTGATCCCAGTCTGTCCGGGGCACAATAGACTAGTGAAAAGTCCTTTTTGTGTGATTTTGGACAGTGTCTTTGAAGTGAAAGTGTAGAAGGTGACAGCTGTGCCCCCCCCCCATCAAACTAGGATTGCCCATCCTGCCACCACCCAGACCCTCTATTGTGATGCTGTCAGGGAGGAATACACAAAATCCAACTGCCAACTACACCTAGTCATGTGAGCCAGGAAACAGGCTCCAGGCACCAAATGGTTGGGGCTAGAAAATACCAACTCTGTAAAGATGTTTTTTTTCTGAATTGTGGGTTAAAACCCGACTTTACAATTTAAGAAGGCTTGAAATTACAATTCCTCAGACACCACATATGACATTCCTACCTGCCTCCAAATTTAATGTGATCACTTCCTAAATGTAAATAGGTAACTCAATGTTACCCTATTAGAGAGGTTGGTCTTGAATAGCTAAAATGAATTTGAAAGATTTTTTATTACTCAGACATATAAAACTAAGTTTTTAAATACAATATACCCTGGCCTGTAAGCTGTTAGAGCCTTTCCTAGAGGTGGCTTATATGTGCTAAAAAGGAAGATTTAGGCCTGGCCAAAATGTTATTTTGCTCGGTCAAATGGCAGTTTAAAACTGTACATAGAAGCTGCAGTGGCAGGCCTGAAACATGTTCAAAGGGCTAAATAAGTGGGTGGCACAATAGGTGCTCTAGGCCCTCTAGTCTCAGTTAATTTACAGGATCTGGGTATATAGGATACCACTTTACTAGGGACTTACAATAAATTAAAAAGACAATTGAGTGTAAGCCATTTTACCATGTTTACAGGAGTGAGTACAAGCACTGAGCACTGGTTGGCAGTGGCAAAGTGTTGTAGTACTAAAATCAACAAAAACGAATTCAGGAAACAGGAGGAGTGAATACAAAATGCTTAGGGAAAACCACACCAAGGATGTCAGGTCTAACAATGAGGTAGAACTCGCCTGCTGAAGTTCTTCCACATGGCTATCCTAGTGGTGGAGGAAATTCATCCAAAGGATTCTACTCCAGATTCTACTCCAGGTTTAAATTTTCCTCCAGAAATAAGAAGATTTTAAGTCCCCTCCAAACTCTAAATGAGGCCCTAAGCCTCCTCATTCAGGTTACACAAATAGAAGGTTTTCAGTGGTTAAATTCACAAGTAAAGCTATTGAAATGTGTTGTTATGCTGCAGGACATTTTACAAATAATTGTCATTAACAACAAGCAGATCTGATAATGACAAATATTATGTTCCTCCTGTGATGTCATCCATGATGTTATATGTACTGTCCTGAAAGCCTGCGTGCAGTTTTTGGGGGGGCTCTTATGTATCTTTAGCTTACTATAACTATGAAATTACAATGGATTTTAGGTTTTTGTATCAGAATCAAAGTGCATATTCCACTAATTTATTTCACTAAATAAGGTAAATATGTGGTAGCTGGTGTGGTTAGATAATCATACCTTACTTTAACAACAGAGTTTTAATTAACCATATAGATTTAAATGACTACAGTAAGGACTGCCTACAATATGACATGCCTATACGCCAGCCCTTATACTTGCTGGGTGTTTTTGACAGTTCTGTAAAGCAGGCCAGAATGCAGCACTTGGTGCACATGGTCCCAATTTTAGCAGGATATAGTGTGTGGTCATGCCTAAGTGCAAAAGAAAACTGCTGTGAAATTCATCTGGGCCTTGTGGACAGTTCAGCCTAGAGGGCATTGGGCACAGTTCTTGGCCCTTGGGCACACTTTATGCCTCGTATCACTTGCCCTTACAACACATAGAACATCAAAACATTTTCTGCTTTAAGAGATTAGGGCTTTAGGAGTACAGGCTTTTGAACCTATTATTTACTCACTATCCTGGTTTTGAGTACCTGATGGCAGAAGCATTTGCATTTACCATGCATTTTTCCCAGTGATCCTCCACCAGTGTAGCAACTCCTTTTGCTCCCAAAGCCAACTTAGTGTGATAAGAAGGAACTTGTAACAAAAGCTGAGCTTGACCAATTCCCATAGTGCCGTGGCCTTCAGCAAAGCCATCTGACCGCATGCACTGCCAATAGTCTTCACTAAGAATGGGGTTCAAATGAGTCCAGAGAGGAAAGGTCACAATCTATGACATTCAGCCACACTCCAAGGTCTAACTGTTCCCACTGTCGTTTTCAATACCAAAACCCACATTCTCTGTCTAGTGCCTGCTAGGAATTTAGTTATTTTGCCTCAATATTTTACAGATGTGTCTAAATCACTGCATGGGTTTGTGCACAATATACAATATCATACAGTATAAAGTGTCCATGTATCTTTATGAAACATTTGGTATAGAGTTCCCGAACATATTTATTTGTCTCGCCTTGACCAAATTTTCCTTTTAGAGAATTAAATTAGGAAATTTACATTCAATTTTGATAGACAATCAGCATGTATTTTCCAGGATAAAAGTAAAGTTGCAATTCATTTGTTTTTTGTGCTCAGTGTTTTAAACTGAGCTACAAAAATGACACATACACCTGCCACCGCACACTTGTGATGTTGCAAACTGTAAACCTCATTCACAAGTTTGTAGGTCTGTACATATCTATGGATTTGTTCTATGTGATGAGATGCCAAAGCTTTCAATGATTGGAACTATCAGCAAGTCGTCCACTTGCATACACCTCTAACCTTTTCGGTTGAAGTCAGATAGGAAAGAGATAAGGTCGAAAGTTAGAAGTAGCTTTGAGATAGGATACCAGACAACCTTTACTACTTCCTTCTGTTGAGCATCTCACATTTGCATTTCTAAATGATCAGTTACGTCATAGCAGATCAAATTAGACTGAATTCTGAGCTCCTTCCCATCAGAAAGCGTCTGAAACCTCTCTTATTTAGGATGAACCTACTGATCTCTTTGGTATTGTGCTCCCACCTATCTCTGTACTCTTGCTTCATCTTTTCTGCCACTAACTTTACCTGTAACATGCTATACTATCCTTGTGACTGCGTCCAAGAGATAGAAATATTTCATGTAAATGAGTATGTAAAATGAACAACAAATCTTAGATTTTGAACTTCAGGCAGCAATTCTTAACGTGGACAGCATTGTATTACAGATTTCAGTTTCACAAATAGCTCTGCTTTCTAAATATACAATCGACTTCAAAATGCTTGCTTGCACCTATTGCACTCATTTCAATTATAATCAAATGTTGCACTTTTTCAGAGTGAAACAGAAGAGAAGTCATTACTTTAAAACACAGTGCTAAAATGTGCTAGGCTATAGGTAGAATTGCATGGCTCTATTAACATCGTGGTTGGCAGCTCATTTATTCCTTAAGCTTCTATGGCTACATTAAAAGCCATTAAAGTCAAAATATTGGGTTTCTGAAAAATTAATAAAAGCAGTAGAAAATGGAATTCAGCATCTGCGATAGTCATCTTAATGGAAAGAACAACCCAGAATTAATTGCACCATATGTTGTATTCTAGAGAATGTCACAGAAAAAACATTCTTGTAGAAACTAAGCCTACTTTTGTTCAACGAAAAGGTTTACAGCTTACATTTTGTATTTTCTTTGAAAAGCAGTCCTCACAGTGGCTCTTTAGACTGTTGTCATGACGTCAATAACACATCATTATTACAAAGTGGCTTATCAGCGGCCTGGGGGTTTTGCGGGCTGCATCACATGTACTGATATTTCAAAGGTCAAAATTGACTTTTAGTAGGGTTTGCAGAATCATATACATTAATAATAGCATAGTGTTTTGTTTTTGAATCTTACTGAAAAGGTCGGGAATGCAAGAATAGGGTCCTGTGAGAGAAACTTGACCTCAGTGCCTGCGTTTGATAGTACAACATTTCACTATCTCAGTATCACAGTTTAAAAAAAAATTGTTGTCCTGGTTCCCGTTTGGAATAAGCACTGCACCAAAGTTGACATAATGCTATGGACAATGGGATGAACAGCGAACAATTCTCTGGACTGCTACGTGCGCCTCCAATTCCCACAGCCCACATTCATAAATTAAAATCTCTCAGAGACAGCTACCACTTTGCGAACTCATACCACCCATGTTCAGTGCTAGCACACAATAAATTGTCTGCAACCTTAATTGTTGGCCAAATCAAAGTTACTTTCCATTTCCACTTGTTAGACAGGCGAGCCACCCGTTTGACATCCCATTTTCCTAATGTTTTGCAATGTTTTGGAAGTGTAAGAAATGGCTGTCAAAGAAGCTTGAAATTCACAGTGTACCTTTGATACACTGTGATATTGGATTTTTTTGTCTCAAACCAGCAATTTTGGGAATTGTAGGCTTTGTGACCATAGCACTGAATAGGGTATCAGTCCAACAAATTTACCTTCATCCAGGTGGCCAATGTACATCTCTGCATGTGTGATCTCCTATCTTAATGGTATACATATAATCATACAGTTCTTGTACCGCTCAACAGTTTTGTCACCATACCACTCAAGTCTAATTCCTAAACAAGGATCCTCTTTTCTGTTTGTGGTTCTAGACAACCTCATTAATTCTACATTATTTTTCTCACCATTATCACGGTTCTCCAAACATTGTTCATACTAAATATATAAATATTTATTTATACCCTTTACACAACATTTTTCAAACACTTGAGAATATATTGTGTTATCATTGATATCAAGTCAAAGTCAAAATTCTTTTTAATCAAAATATCAAAGACAATCATAAAAGGTAAGCACACAAATAATTCCCAAAAAATGTATGATAAACATTAATAACAATATGAAAATACATTGGTAAAAAATCAAGACTTTTCCGGTAAGACACAGCTGCCTTAAGACAATTGCTCACTCTAAAACAAACATCATCAATGGCAGCAGTCGTATGATCCTGAGGGTGACTCTACAATATTTAAATTATAAAATTAAAAAAGAGGTAGTAAATAACAAACCCCAAAAGGTTTATATAATGTGCAAAATACCATAAAGTGTAGTAAAGACTGGGTGGAGACATTGCCACAGGCACAGTTCTTATGACCCAGCAGAAAACACATAATATAGCATATGATACCCACCCTGAATTTTATCAATAAATCACTTCCCCAGTTATTGGTTTGGCATTTTAAATATGATTCTAGACCAACATAGAGCTTCAAAATAGAATAATTCTGTACAAGTGGTTCGCTCAATTTTAGACATACAATTTCAGTGCAACATTTGTCCAGAAACAATCACTTCACAATGGTCTTATAGACCTTTGGTGGAGGTAAAGGATTGTCAAACAAACTAGATTTGTCCAGAGTAACAAAAGTATGTTTAACATAAGCAAGCAATGGAATATCCAAGCAAGAGTACAACAAATACAATCGGTAGCAATGTTTTGCGTAAAAGAGGCCTTGTGATTGTTCCAGACTGAGAGCCACAATAAACGGGGCCCCATTTTAATGTAGTCCTTGAGATACGGCCCGGCCATCTCACCATGACATATGTAATGGGGCACTGAATGTGGGAGGGAGAGATGTCTAAAAAACAATTCTCTTCAGTTCACAACTATCTGCAGTCACTGTAACCCCAATTTCCACACCCATAACTGGCCACTGGTAGGCATTGCTTGGAACAAACACCAAGGATATATAATAGGCTTGTCCCCTACAGATTTGCAAATGTTACAAAAGAGAGGGATAGCTTGTTAAAAAATGAAATTTCTAAAGCTAACATTCTCTGCGTAACAGCCATAAGAATAAAACACTAATCCAAGATATGGGAACTTAAAATCACTCTCCATATGATTTTCATTAACCCATAAAGTACGCATCAAGTAGTGTTTGGGTCGCAAGCCATAATCTGTGATTTAGTGTAATTGGTGAGCAGGTCAAGATTGAGCATAAATTCTGTGAAACCTTTCACCGGACTCCTCAAGGCATTTTGCCATCTGTGCTGTAAGCATGGGGTTGTCAGCATACAACAAGGGTACTTAAACACATTTCATATGGGGAACATCTGGAGTAACATTGCTTAAATAAGTATTAAGCTTATTATTATACAAAATGAATAAAATTAGTTGTAAAACATATCCTTTCCTGACGCCACATTTAAAGTGATGGGGTCGGATAATTCATCTTTAGGGCCAACCCTCACTTTAGCACTTATATCTATCATTGATATCATTCAAAACGTATTTCCACTCAATTTACACATATCAGATTCATCACCAAAAGTGACTTCCCTGTCTGATCCCTTAGTCTTCTACTTTTATACTTCCAATTTAACATTTCCTCAATTGGTCAATGTCATAAATAGGCACATTGCTGTTCCACTGTAGTGGAGAAATATACTTTAAAGTTTGCATTGAATTCAGCAATTTGTGTTTTTCATGGAAAACTCTAAAATGGGCATGCTGTTGCATAGCAAGGTGCATTCCAAGCCATGGGAGCAAATGAAAAGGAATCAGTTAATAGAAATATGGAAATATTTAATAACAATTAAGAAACCATGCATGCTTTTGGTACAAATGTGCAGGTAAATGAAAAAGATAATTCAAGAGCATTTCAGTAGACTTTGGCTCTGTCATTCATCCATTTGTGATTTTCCTTTGATAGATGAGTATTGCTCCAAGCTTTTCTGTGGCCGTGGTCATGAGCATAAGAATTGGCATTTGCCTGGAAGTTGCTCAAACAGCTCAGGACGAACACTAGTCTACATGGGGCAAAATAGTACATTTTGGTGTGATGATGCCAAGGGACATCCCGAGGGGGGCTTGGTGCATGGATCAGGCAATAAATATAATAGAACGAAATATTAACCTCTCCACAAGTGTCTTTACCTGCTGATAACAATTGTCCTAGACAAACTATATATTTTAATTGCACCTTCCGTAACCCATGAATAATTATTAAGCCTCCTCATGAAGTTTTTACTTTCCCTAATTTATAGTGGATCACTGAATATCACTTTTTATTAAAATGTTGTGAAGTATGTTTTAGTTCTGGCAAATGTTTTAATTTCGCATCATGGATTTATTTTCAAGTTATGACATGCACTAGTGATCATCAATTTGACATTTGACACCCTGTCCTATACTTGCTATCTTGTTATGTGTCACACATTTATTAACACAAAAAGAAAGAAATCTTCCAAACCAACATTCATTTACTAATATGCGCGTTTTCAAAACTTCCCTCTTTTCTGAGGGGGGCTGGAGCCAGGGAGCTCAACTTGAAAGTAGCAAACCAATGGCTCTTGTGTAATGGTAAAGGAAGGACACAGCTGAGCAAGGAGCTGCCTGCATTGACGTTCCTTGTATATCTGACAGGGGCAGAGAATCAAAGGGCTTATTGATACCACTCAGCTTTTATTCACAGTCAGAACGTTATGGAGTATTGTGCTATCCATACACAAGGTGCTTCGCTGCCTTGTCAGGGTTAGGACACAATATATAACTTAATTCAAAACCCAATCCAGTAAATGCAAATATACGTAATATAATATATTCTTCACTTCAAGAAAATAGGCTTTTTTTAAATCTAAAGTTCATTCTTTTGAAAGTTCACCATTTATGATGCTGTATGGTGTATATATTTATTTTATATTAGAATTAATGGGAATTTCTGAGCACATAGTCGATGTCACAATAAATGAGTAATTACTGCAGTCTCTACAGCTATTACTAGCAAAGCAAGCAGCACACAAATTAGCACCTAGTAAGACTGCTGAGATGATAACCCTATACTCCTGGTGATGTACCAAAATGCAGAGCTATTAACTCCTCACCCTTATAGTTAGTGACAACTCAAACACCAGCAACATGTGCAATTAAATACACTACTATTAAAAATAAAGCTCCTCACAGTAATGTCAGAAGACATTTCTGTTTCTAATTGGGAAGGAAAAATGCAGAATCCTCCTTCAGCACATTTTGGTGTGAACACTTTTCTTACCTCATTCATTCACTTAAGTAATTCTGCTGTTTTACCATGAGAGATAGAGTTTCCATTTCTTACTTTAGTGACTTTTCAGCTTCAAATATTGAAAAACACCTTGCATCATTACATACCGATTATGATGGCCACTTGCTCAATAGGCAAGTGTTTCATTGAGATGACTGGGTTTCATCACATACATAGAAGTGGTGCACTTACACAGTAGTATATGCCACATTAAATGAACATCACATTGCTATGGACAAGATCGTGCCAATGAGGAGGAGAATGGGGTGTGAAACAGTAAGCGAGTAAGGAACATAAAGATGTGTAGCGGGGAAGAAAAGAATGACAACATTAAATAGTTGGTGGAAGCTGGAACATGAGTGGATTAGAATGCTTCTTAGAAATGTGGGCATTTCACCCTTTTAAATGCCCATGGGTAATTTCATAGGTGTGCACAATTTGCCTAGTTTGCTTTTGTGTGAGTAAGCACAATTTGGAGAAGAATCATGTATAAGAGACATAATTACACAAAATGCCAAAATGGTATTTGGTGCTATATTTCAACATGAAATGTATTCTAATGTCAATTTTGGATGTGAGGATGCATTTCATGATAAAACAAATAGCACAAAAAAAACCAAGAGTTGCAAACAGCAGCCACTTAGATTCTGGTCATGCATGCGCTTGCACAGAATGTTACCCTCGAACAGGACATAATTATGAAACATTACATATTAGCATAGTTTTCTGAATTTGACGTAACAATCATAACACAAAAGTACTGAAATTATGCCAAATTATGCCAGCATAATAGGAATTTCTCTTGGGATTAATTAATAATGATAGCAAGGAGAAATTACACCTTTTGCTCCCTCAATTTTTTCCAGTTTATTGGGTGTGGTCCGTATGCAGGATCACTCCCAAACCTTTTGACAAAATCCCTCTTGTTTTCTGAGCATGTTTTTGTTGGCTTTTTGGACTCTGTGCACTTAATCTCTGCTAAGCAGTTCCAAAGTGCTTGTGCTCTTTTCTCTAAACATGGTAAAAATGACTTATACCCAATTGGCACTTTAAATTTACTTGTCAGCCCCTTGTAAAGGTGCACTACTTGTACCAAGGGCCTGTAAATTAAGTGCTGCTAGTGGGGCTGTAGTGCTTATTGTGGCACTCACTTAAGTAGCCCTTTTACAACCTGTCTCAGGGCTGCCAGTGCAGCCTATGTGCGGTTTTACACTGTCATTTTGACTTGATAAAATAAACCTCATGCCTGGTCTAAACCTTGTTTTTACTTTATATACAGCTCTCCTAAGGTAGGCCCTAAACAGCTTACAGGACAGGGTGCACTGTATGTAAAATATTAGAAATGCACTTTTATGTTTTATATGCTCTGGTAGTAAAAAAATCTTGAATTAATTTTTCACTACTTTAAGGCCTAGCTCTCCCATAGGATAACATAAGGTTACCTTTATACCTATATTCTATGTAAGGTACGTGTAAGTGTACGCGCGCACCCGAGCCTTTGATAGTGCCCAGCATCTCTGCAGGAGTGCACAAAGGATTGCCAGCCTGAAGAGTAAGACTTCCCCAGCTGCTCATTTGAAAAGAATGCAGCAGCGTGGAAGGAACTTTCTCTTTGTGTGTGTGCTGCAAGCGGGGAATCCACCCAATTGAAAAGAGATCCTGCTGGTGTCCCATCAGTCTTCTGATTGGGCTTCACTGTCGGTGTGAGGAGGCAGCTCTTTCATTTATATGCTAATACAATTAACCACTTTACAACCCCTTTTGCTCTATCTTTTTGTTTGAAAGGACTTGGCAAGGTGTTAAGTGCATTAACATGGCAACAAGTTGCTGGGAAGACACACACATTCGCTGGTCTATAGGGCTATCAAGCTGGTTTTACAGCCTTCTTTCTTTTTTTGGCTGTTCGTAGTCTGTATTATGGACTGGTGGGCCATTTTGTACCATTAATTTCCCACACATTATCACAAGCACTAAACACAAATGCATGGGGACTTGCATACCTTGTACAACACTTATACAGGATGTCTTTAGACATTTAAAGCTGCCCTAATTTCCAAATGTAGGCCACTTTTTTAGCTCTCTAATTCACTGATGGAGACCACTTGCCTCCCAGTCAAAACCTAGACACATACAATGCTCCAGTAACAAGCATTGGCAAAGACAATAAGTTTCACCTATGCAAGATCTACTGGCTTTGTCAGTGTTTTATGAGATATGTTGCACAACAGCAAATGCTTACAGTAAGGAAAAATGTGCTATGTCAGAGTCAGCACTGACTGTGTCCTAGTGCTTTTTTACACTTTAATCCATGTTGCATAGCAGCCCATGTTGAGGTGCAATATGTATAAAAAGCAGTAACAAAGCCAAATAGCTCTTGGGTATGAGAGTACAATTTGGCTTTGTTTAATGCTCTTGTGGCAGATATGAGGTTGAAGGGGTAATGCAGAGGGAAACAGCCTTTCCCACGCATCAGTTACCATGCGTGCCTTTACTAACATATGATTTTATCACACAAGTTGAGTGTAGTTAACAGGACTAAAAATGTAGATATATAAAGAGAAAGAGAGATATATATAGATATATATATAGCTGGTGGTAAGGGCCTTTTACGGTGTAGGATTGAGTAGGGACATAAGGAGGTAAGTGGATTTTTAGGGTTTAGGATTGGGTAGGGGTATAGGGTATGAAGGGAATGTTTAGGGTTTAGGGACTTTAGGGCTAAGGGGTTGGTAAGGGTAACCGGTGGTAAAGGTAATTAAAAAAGGGGTGGTGTGGGATTTCCCTCCCAACAAAGATAAAAATGTTATACTTAATTTAAAAAATGGAGGGTGTTGGGGAGTCTCTGCCATAAATAAACATATTTTAAAATTAGATAGATTAATAGATAGATAGATAGATACATAGATAGATAGATAGATAGATAGATAGATAGAAGGGTTTTAACTTAATCACACATCACTAGACTAGGTCTAGTTGGCAATTGGTCTTGTGTATTGCTGCCAAACAGTGATACAAAAGGGGGCTGGGTGTTGTCAAGATGGGCCGTTTTGTCCAGACTGGAGGGCCAGAGCTGTCGTTTACCATACTTGGGCTTCAAACGGGCTTCCTCCGCACACTATCAAAGGAGTTCACAGTAGTCTATTATCCCCTAGACCCTGAAGGTCAGGGATGGAAGGAAATTCCAGACCCACATGTGGTGGGGAGTCTAGAGATTTCTCCCACTTCAAACTTGGCACTAGGTATAAATATTGGACTCAGAGACCAACTCTTCAGAACACTCCTGGACCTGTGTACTCTACAGAAAAAGGACTGCCCAGCTGCTTGTGGACTGTCCAGCTGCTTGAGGCCTACCCTTCTGCCTGAGGGCTTCCTGCTGCATGAGGACTGTTCATCTGCTTGCGGTCTACCTAGCTGTTTGAATCCAGGACTACCAGAGTGTATCCAAGGGTCAGTTGGCTTACTTCCTGTTCTGAGCTACAGGGACATAACAGTCTCCTTAAAGACAGTTACATTGGAACCGGTGCAGCACGACTAATCCGAATGCAGGTCCATGCATTAGCAGTTCCAGACTGGTGTCTTCATTGGAACCAACACAGAGTAATGCTTCTCAACCCAAGCCCTTTCATCAACAGCTCCAGACAGGTGGAATAATTCAAACCGAAGCAGCTTGCCGCACCTAGAATTTGGACCTCGTAACTCAGTTCATGATCACAGCTACACCAGCTCTGACCTTGCACGAAACGCCTCAATGCAACATAGCCCTATTGGCTTCTATGACCTGATGAAGTGCAACATCTCTTGACTCAGAACCATGCACTGCAGCTCCTTCTCAATAGCACCTCAATCCAGTGGGTCCAGGCCAAGGCAGACATCACATCTTTATTCCGAGGACACAAGGTATGGGCTCAGTAGACCAAATTTGGTCCTGGACCAGGCCTGCACCCCATCACGACCTGCCTGAACTTGTGACTTCATCCCTGTCCAGAATGACCAGTTAACAATGTATTGGTGCTGTTTGCTTCAAGGTGCTATTTCTTCCCAAATCTTGGTAATTTAATAGCTCAGGTTTAACTGATTGGATTTTGGTCAGTTTGTTGTCTTTTTTTTTAAAACTTTTACTATATTTTTCTAAATTTGTGTTGTGTTTTTCCTTTTCTACTCCTTGAGTGCTGCATACATACCTTACACATTGCTAGTAAATTAATCATGACCGCTTTTGTGCCAATCTACTAAACGGTTAAGCACAGATTAATTTAATAGCTATTTGTAGTTCACCCGTAGAGTATTTTGCGACTGATGCTTAAGAAGACCTAAAGTCCAGCAGCCCCTAAACCAGCAGCCCAATTTCTCAAACAGTTGTTGTCAACTATGCAGTGACATGAATTAAGAAGATGTTATAGTTTTGGAATGTGGGTTTTGTTTAATATGATGATGGAGCTGAGATAGTATGGTGCCTGACTGTTATAAAACATAAACATAGGGCAGAGTTAAACCCAGTTTTTGAGACTAGTAAACACTGAAGATGTCTTAGAACAACTCAGTAAATTCTCTGCCTGAAAAGCTGACATAGTTTTGCATGTTTTGTGGGAGATGAACATCACAATAGTCAGTTTGAGATACCTGGTCTGTGGATCCCAGGGCAGTCAGACGGTATTAGGCCCCAAATGGAACAACAGGAGTCTTTTGTCTCTGGTGCCCTCGGATCTCAGACCCACAATCTGGGAGCTAAGTACTCCTTTTTAGTTTGAGCGTGCAAGCGCTTTTCACCCTGTTTTGAGTATTCTGTGAGCTTTTAACCATGCTTATCTCTTTCACTCATTCGTTGGCTTGCCTTTCAAATATCCCTTGATGTCATAGGTAAATGCTCTATGTTTGTCCCGCTTGTGGGCGGTTTTGTCACCGCCTTGTAGACTAACCCTGTTACATGGATTATTGCACGATTGCCGATATACTTCAGCGTGAGCAAAATATTTTTTTCTTTTTTCTCTCCTCTTCATGCTCCATGACAGCCACAGCCCTCACAGCACAAACAGCATAGAACAGCAATTCAAACTCTATCGGCGGTACTGAAGTGCTGGTCACATTGTTCACACTGGTATCTAATCAGAGTGATTTCTTTTGGCTCTTCTCTTCGCTCTCCATAGCTTTGACAAAAACAATTGTAATTGATAAATGCTTTACATGAAAAACACAAAAATCCTCAAACAGCTCTCCCGACACAGTGGGAGACCCGATACTACAATATTCAATGCACTGGGGACATTCACCAAATAATGCTTTGCAAGCATTTTTTTACAAAACATTTTGTCCATAACTCAAGACTGTGATGGTCTTCGGACAATGGGACCACACTAAAATGTTCAGTTTTGGTTAGCAGGGGGCCGAATTAAAAACCCCTCCCACCATTCAATGTCTTTTCAAGCTCTATTATGGCTGGAACTTTTGTTTCACAGCTAAGAGTAGTTTTTGTTTTAAGGGTCTTGTTTGTATTATCTTTATGGTAGGTCTGTATAGCCTTGAAAGTCTGTAATGTGCTATGTACTCTAGGAGTTAAATGTATGGTTGCCCTGCATTATTTCCGGCAATTTTGTTTTCATGTGGCTATGTCCTTTGGGGGCTAACTATATGGTTATATGACCATGTTTCTTAGAAGTGCTATTTTTATTGTGGTGCCTTCTAGGAGTTGTTCTGCAAAAGTACACCCAACATACTACAATATTCATGGTACTTGGAAACTGCCCCCATAATGCTTTTCAGGGAATTCCTTTTATAAAATGCTTTTGCTCATAACTTAGCCTATGGTGGTCCTAGGACAATGGGATCTCCTTCAAAACGTATTCACCAAAGCGTGCTTTTTCTGTCTAGATCATCTCTGGGTCTCCACACTAGGTTAGTTTAAGGCAGAGAAAAGGGGAGAGTGCATCAGGAGAGGACTCTGTCAGGTAAGTGGGGCTGTGCCATGGTTGGGGGTAGTTTTTACGGGTGAGGGGTCAGGTTAGTTAGGTTTTTTAGAGGTGGGGTGGGGGGATCTGGGTAGTTCTGGTTTTTAGGGGGGATCAGGGCAGTTCTGTTTTTAGGGGTGGGGCTGGGGGTCGGGGTACTTTTGTTATGGGGTGAGGGTTGGGGTAGTTTTGTTTTTGGAGGTGGGGATTGGGCTAGGTTGTTTTTTGTGGTTGAGGGATCAGGGTAGTTAGGTTTTTGGGGATGGGGGTTGAGGTACTTTCGTTGTTGGGGGTAGGGTAGTTTGGTTTCTGTGGGTGGGGGATCGAGTAGTTTTGTTTTTGGGGTGGGAGGTCGGGGTAGATGGGTTTTGGGTTTGGGGGATCGGGTAGTTTGTTTTTTAGGGGTGGGATGGGGGATCAGGGTAGTTTGGGTTTTGGGGGTGGGGGTCATAGTATTTTTGTTTTTGGGGTGGGGTAAAGTAGTTTGGCTTCTGGGGGTGAACGTGGGGGATCGGGATAGTTTGGTTGTGGGAGGATCAGGCTAATTTGGTTTTTGGGTGTGGGGGATCAGGGAGTTTGGTTTTTGGGGGTGGGAGAAGGTAGGTTTTTAGGGGCAGAGGTTGGGGGGTCAGGGTAGTTTGGGTTGTGGGGGTGGGGGCTCGGGGTAGTTTGGTTTTTGGGGGTCGGGGATAGGGTAGTTTGGTTTTTGGGGTGGGATGGGGGACATGGGTAGTTTGGTTTTTGGGGTGGGGATCAGGGTAGTTTGGGATTTGGGGTGGGGGATCAGGGTAGTTTGGCTTTTGGGGGTGGGGGATCAAGGTAGTTTTGTTTTTAGGGGCGGGTGGGGTGTCGGCTGTTTTTAGGGTGGGTGGGGGAGGTCAGGATAGGGTTTAGGGCTCAGGGTGGGTGGAAGGTATCCAGGGTAGTTTTGTTTTAGGGGTGAGGGGTTGGGTAGTTTTAGTATTAGGGGTGGGGTACTTCTGGGCCTTAGGGCAGGTAGGGGGGTTGCATGCTTGAACCACACATGCTGTTCCCACACATGCCTTTACTAGGCATGCTTTTACAATGAAAAATGGTTGGAAAGGCATGTGTGGTAAAGGCATTTGTGGTAACAACACGGTCGTTGTTCCGACCGCATAGTACAGGCATTGGTCGTTCCAGCATTCATCGTTCCATCATACATTCGACCCTAGTGGCACCATGCCGCCATTTGCGCTGCCCAACATGAAGAATGCACTGCTTTGTCAAGATGTCAATATAATGATCAATATTCAGAGCATCAGCACGATAATGATGGTGGAAATAATGACCTTGCATGGACTAAACCAATATGATGAAAAAAATGATAATATTAATAATAAGTCCTAAAAATAAAATAATGAATATTTAACATTGCAATGAATATGAATATGTTCTAAAAAAAATTTGCAAGTGTTCTATCTGAGTGAAACTGATAAATTATGAGCTATGTCCATACAACCTGTATAGATTTGTTTTTCTCTCTAGAAAAATAGTCTGGTATTAAAAGAATAATTTTATTTTTAAATAAGTGTCCGACTCTGCTGGAGCCTTTATAGTACTGTGATAACAAGTGCGAAACCGAAGTGAATAGTATTTATTGTATCTATCTTGAAAGGATGAGCGACTGAGTAGACCCTGTCCAGGAGCGAAATTGAAAGCTGCACAAAAGGAATCACTTAGCACACTAAGCTCCTGCAACTATTAGAAGAACGTCTTCGCTATAAGCCAATTGTTGTGTGACAAGTTTTATTTTAACCACACCTGCCTCAATTTGCCTTCAGAAAGTCACTAAAAATTTAGCCAGCAGTCGACATGCTGAGAAAAGAACAGATCTGTGCTTGAAAGGTACTAAGCGGACTGGCGTTCAAGGAAACAGCCATGTTTTGCCATTAATATGGCTATCATGTACAGACCGATATTTTCTTTGTTGTGACTGGAGAGATTTCTTTACCATATTAAGCAAAAGCTCATCATCAAAGTATCTGCAGTCTCAGCGTGCTCCCAAACATCTTATTTGTCTATGATATTGCTTTCTCAGAAATGTATTTGACAGATAAGGAGTCACCGGAGGATGGTTTGTCAGACGGATATTAAAACGATAAACTATGTTGTCCTGGGAGTCTGGCCTACAAGTAAACAGAAAGAAGCCACGCTGGGATGAAATGTTCTGAGAGGTACTGAGTTAAGTCTTGGAGGGAATTCCCAGGACATCAGCTGGGCCTGTGATATCACCGGCAGGATTGGTCTCACTGCGGAAGATTTCATAAGTAGGCCATGTTAGAATCAGCATTCGCATCAAAGTAAACGGTTCGCTCATTATGTGCTCTGATTCAAGGCAACATTCCGATTATCTTGGGAAAATAAAACATGAACAGAACAATTCACCCTATAAAAGTGTCAGGCGATTACTGGTTCAAAAATCTGGAAATAGACACCATTCACTTTTTTACATAATATAGGAAATCTGAACACTGATGTTGGTCGATTGAATGGTGACAAATAAATATGTCGTAATATGATTACGCAATCGAAATCTTTGTTTTTATTACTTTTTTTTAATTACCGTCTCATCTCAGAATAGAAAAATACTGGCACAAAGCTAAATCACCTTTGGTAAAGGGGTGATAAAGGCTACAAAAAATGGAAGAGCAGCAGCTGTTCCCCTGAGGTGTGCGTCTTACCCATTTTATAAGGTGGTAAAACATCCAGTGCCAAGGGGTATACATTTCTACTCTCCGAAGATGATTGTTTGCCCATCCCTGCAAAATATCTGCTTTAATGCGGAAAGAACGGCTCAAATTGTCAGATCTAATAGATTACCACCTCTGTAGGCAACATATGTTTTGCCTCACTACACTCTCAATAGTCGAGCAATTGAAACTGCATTAGGAAAGGTGTGCAAACATCACTGCTCTTTCTCTTTGTGAACTTGAGAAGTTTGTGAACGCCATTCAGCTTGACTACAGGGAGGCTTTACTTTTTTGCTATAGTCTTTTTTTCTTTTCTACAGCACACTTCATGTACTAATAGTGTTTTTTAGAGGAGAGCGAATGGGATGGTCTCCATACATAATTTTAGAGGCGTTTCCACCCAGTTTTCTTTAATTCAAATCTTCTCTCAGGTCACAAATGTAGTTTTTTAATACAAAAATTCATTAAGTTTGCAGAAGCAATGTCTCACCATTTTTTCTAAAATAACTTATGAGTCACTGATTACCCTCTGGAGAGCTTTCTATAGTGAGAGAAGTTCTATTAAAATTAAAATAAATAGATAAATGTATATGTATTAATAATGCATAATTCGGTGATGGAGTCTGATGGTTTATATCACAGCCCTCTCACAAATGATTCCATTTTATCAGTCTTATTGTGAGCCTTACCTCTGAACAAGAGGTGGATGACGTGAGGTGATTATTTTCGATCTAATTCTGCATATATATCCAGATAGGCCTCAGCTTCCAGGACCAAGATAAAACACATTCCATAGTCAAAAACAAAGGGCCTAATTACGACCTTGGAGGATAGGATACCCCATCACAAACGCGACAGATATCCTGCCCGCCGTATTACAAGTTCCATTATATCCTACAAAACTTGTAAAACGACGGGCGGGATATCCATCACGTTTTTGACAGGGTATCCCATCTTTCAAGGTTGTAATCAGGCCTAAAGATTTAGGTATTTGAATGCCAGAAATAGACACTATGTCACTGAGAACTATTATAAAGGAATAAAAAAAAAAGCCAAAATAATGCAGCTAACACATATCAAATAATCAAATACCTTGATTTACAATATTAGAAAGTGTGGCAAAGATCTGGCCTGCATTCTGATTTGTTACCCCCCAAAAAACCCAAACCTCTGAAGGAGGCCTTTTTTTTCTTATTATACGTTTTTTAACAGCTTAGTCCGAATCCTATTTCTCTGCATCTAGCCAGGACTGTATTATATACCTTTCTAAAAACAATAGGTCTATTTGACTATAAGCAGGGAGCCAGGGCAATTTGAATGGGGGGCTGGGTCTTGCATCTTTTTGGATGGTTTGATATTACTTCAAAAATATAATTCATCTGTTCAGTGTATATTATTTTACAGCCGATCTCCACTTGCAAATAAAACAGTTTAAAAAAAAAGTTTTCTTTTTATTTTGCTTCCCACATCATTCAAATGGATCTTATTCATTTATGATGTGAAAAATAAACACATAAAACACATAGGGAGTCATTCTGACCCTGGCGGTCATTGACCGCCAGGGACAACGACCACGGAAGCACCGCCAACAGGCTGGCGGTGCTTCCTGGCCAATTCTGACCGCGGCGGTAAAGCCGCGGTCAGAAAAGGGAAACCAGCGGTTTCCCGCCGGTTTTCCCCTGGCCAAAGGAATCCTCCATGGCGGCGGTGCAAGCAGCGCCGCCATGGGGATTCCGACCCCCTTCCTGCCAGCCTGTTCGGCGGGAACGGGTGTCGTGGGGCCCCTGGGGGCCCCTGCACTGCCCATGCCACTGGCATGGGCAGTGCTGGGGCCCCCTAACAGGGCCCCAAAAAGATTTTCACTGTCTGCTTGGCAGACACTGAAAATTGTGACCGGTGCCACTGCACCCGTCGCACCTCAGCAAATCCGCTGGCTCCATTCGGAGCCGGCTTCATCTTTGCTGGGGCTTTCCCGCTGGGCCGGCGGGCGATCTTTTGCAGATCGCCCGCCGGCCCAGCGGGAAAGTCGGAATGCCCCCGCGGTCATCTGACCGCGGGCGGTGTTTGGGTGGTTTCCGCCCAGCGGGCGGCGCCCGCCGCCCACCGGGGTCGCAATGACCCCCATAGTCCCTCCTCTCATTACAGCATGCCAGCTGCTCAAGGAAGCAAATGCAACACATTGTAAAAACTGACGCTGTAGATTGTGGGAGTCATTATCAAATGTGATAAATCACATGGCCATTGCAGCATTTTCACAAGGTTGACTATGACTTCACTGTCAAGGTAAGTAGACATGGAATTAAGAATAACAAATATGTAGTCTTTAGAGTCTCCTTGAAAATGCAAGAGCAAGCAGTTTAGAGCATTTAAATTCTGTGGATATATATTGGTGAACTTGATACAGCTATACACATTTGGGTATGGTATTTACCGGGTGCTGTATTACCTTCCCATTCCAAATTGATTCCTGTTAGAAATGGGGTCTTTGGTTGGCAGTCATTTACCCCCTGTCAAAGCAAGGACCCTCACTGTAGTCAGGGTAAAGGAGAATCATACTTAGTTAACCCCCGCTCACCCCTTTGGTAGCTTGGCTCGAGCAGGTAGGCTTAACTTCGAGTCTAGGGGTAAAGTATTTGTACCAATACACACAGTAATACAGTGAACCACTACAAAATGACACAACACAGGTTAAGAAAAATAGTAAATATTTTATCTAAATAAACAAGACCAAATAAGCTAAAAATCAACAATATACAGCTAAAAATACGAATTTAGCACTTAAACGTAAGAAAACAGTGATCTGAGGTGAAAAAAACTGCAAAGACAGCATCGTAACAAAGTCGTTCACAGAGTCGGTTGACTCTAGGTACAGTACCTTTAGAACAAGTAGAAAACAAGCCGGTGCATGCAGTTGGGGAGAGCGGCTTTGCTGGATTCAATGCGGCATCGGTTCTGGTGCCATGGGATAGGAAGACTGCAGCATCACACAGCGGCTTTGGGTCCTTGCTACAGGAAGTGAGCAGCGTCACATGCAAAGTCGGTCCCTTGTTTCCAGCAGATGCGAGTCTGGCGGAGTTACAATGCTTCGGCGCGACCTCACAGGGTTGAGATGATATCAGGGGCCGCAGGCGGTGCGATGCGTCGGAACGTCACCAACGTTGGACTTACGACAGTCCGAAGTCAGGCAGGATCAGCGGTTGCAGTGACGCAATGCCTACAGGGTCATCGGGCTTCCCCAAAGTCCACGGCCTCGAGACAGGTGATGTCAAGGCTCCGGGTCTGTGGCGTCAGCACACAGGGTCATCGGATTCGCACTTCAGTGAGGTCCACAGCCTCAGGGCAAGCGGCATTGCAGTTCCGGGCAGCAGCGTCCTTTGCGAAGTGGCACGGCATCGTCCAGCAAGGGTAGACTGGTTTTTCACCAGGAATTCACTTTTAGGGGTCCAGGAAATGGAATGGCACCCTCCGGCAAGCTAGAGTCCACAGCAAGTAGACTCAGGTCTGGTTGGTGAAGCCTATACTGTCCCTGAGGCTTCAAAACAGGAGGCAAGTTCTACTCCAAGCCCTTGGAGTCACTTCTCATTCAGTAATGGAAAAAAGACCAGTCTCTGTCCCTTTGACAGGCAGAAACAGCATATTCTGGATAGCTCCACAAAGCACCTTCACAGGCAGGGCATCATTTCTCCTCAGCTCTTCAGCTCTTCTCCAGGCAGAGGTTCCTCTTGGTTTCTTGAAGTAATCTAATGTCTGGGGTTTTGGGTCCTCTTCTTATACTCCTTCCCACCTTTGAAGTAGACAAACTTCAAAGGAAAGTCTCTCTTGTCTGTAAGATCCTGCCTTGCCCAGGCCAGGCCTCAGACACACACCAGGGGGTCAGAATCTGCATTGTGTGATGGTAGGCACAGCCCTCTCAGATGCGAGTGACCACTCCTCCCCTCCCTCCCAGCACAGATCGTTCATCAGGCTATGCAGGCTATACCACAGTTACCTTTGTGTCACTGTCTAGAGAGAAGTGCAATCAGCCCAACTGTCAAACTGACCCAGACAGGAATCCATAAAAAGAGAGAATCACAGAGTGGTTTTCACAAGAAAATGCCTAATTTCTAAAAGTGGAATTTTCAAACAATCTATAAACCAATTTCACTAAAAGATGTATTTTTAAATGGTGAGCTCAGAGATCCTAAACTCCATATTTCTATCTGTTCCCTACGGGAATCTGTACTTTAATAATATTTAAAGGCAGCCCCCATGTTAACCTATGAGAAAGATAGGCCTTGCAACAGTGAAAAACGAATTTGGCGGTATTTCAATGTCAGGACATGTAAAACACATATGTACATGTCCCACCTTGAACATACACTGCACCCAGCCCATGGGGCTACGCAGGGCCTACTTTAGGGGTGTCTTACATGTGTACTAAGGGAAGGTTTAGGCTTGGCAAGTGGGTATACTTGCCAAGTCGAATTGGTAGTTTAAAACTGCACACACAGGGCTATTTATGTGGGTGGCACAACCAGTACTGCAGGCCCACTATTAGCATTTGATTTACAGGCCCTGGTCACCTCCAGTGCACTTTACTAGGGACTTACTAGTAAATCAAATATGCCATTCATGGATAAGCCAATCAACAATACAATCAAATTATTAACAGTGGTAAAGTGACCAGAGTCCTAAAGCCAATGAAACAGGTCACACAAAATAGGAGAAAGGAGGCAAAAAGATTGGGGATGACCCTGCAAAAGGGAAAAAAGTAGAACAATTCCCTTAACATGGGAGTTAACATAGTAATGCTACATGTATTTTCTTTCTGAGCTTCAAAACTTTGATTATTGCAATATATTTCCCAGAGCAAATTAACCAGGTTTAACCTGAAAAATGTCTCTTTTAAAAAAGTTTATTATTTTTGCCCTTTATAATTCCTGTTTGGGTGCAACTGATTTATCATAGCGACAAAATGCCTACACTGTTTGTCTTGCTCTGTAGCTGGTTTCATTACACCTGTCAAATGCAAACGGTAGCTTTTACTCTGGCTCATTACATTACCTACGTGATTATTCTGGTTTTGTTATATAGGATAGTCTTAGCTTTTATCACTGTGCTTCAAATATAGATTTTCAAAGGGATTGCAGAACCTTATGAAACAAAAGAAAGAAATAATACAAAATATGTGATTCACATACAGAACGAAAGCTGAACTACATTCAATTACTTTTTTTGCCACAACTTCCTGTCTCGTATCATATTATGACTTTTTTTTCACCTTAGTCCTTTAGTTCTCTTATTAACTTCAGGCAATTTAAATGAACAATTACTTCTTTCAAGGTTAAAAAAAATACATAGTTTTGTATGAATACTATTTATTTCTTGCAAATTAGAATTTTATTTTCTGCCTCTGTGTTGAGGTATTGATGGTGCTTGTTGTGACCTGAAAAACAATCAACTCTTCTTTCTAGAAAATTGTAAAATATAACTAAATTAATAAATGACTACTAAAAACCTTATTTAAAATGTTTCTATTATTGCACTGCACAGTAACACACTTTTAGTTTTAAATTTGAATTTGTTTACAGAATCGAAAAATACATTATAAAATATTATGTCTGCAATATAGAATTATTATGTTATGCCTACAGTATAGTGCTATTTAGGTAAATCGGGTATTTTTTCAGACTTAATAAAGACAGCTATGTAGCATGTCTTTTATTAGTATTATTAATCATTGTATTCATATTCATTTATTATAAGTTATAAGGGATACATATTCATTTATATTTATTATTGGGGTCTCAAACCAAAATGCTATACCAGTGATACAGTAAATAAGACGCCAGGCATTTCAGAGAGGATACCAGGTTGTGACTTTGGAGGAAACACAACCCATCCTGATTCAGTTGTTGTGATTGGTTGTTTTTAACTTCAGATGATGTGAGATGATGTGAGAGAGAAAGAAAAAAAACCTAAAATTATTTACAAGCCCCTTGTGTTGCCGGTGCGTCACTGGGAAAAAGTGATGCACCTTTGGCGCAAAGGGGCTGTAAATAAGTCCCATAATTTGTAAACTGTTAGTGTTTATCACAGAGAAAACATATTATAGTTATCTTGTGACAATATTGGCTTCAGGTTCTGGTAGACCAATTGAAAAAGGCCACCAGTTTTCTTTGGCCAAACTTTTCTTGCAGTATTTGTTAATCATACTTTACATGAGCAATCATACTTTACAAGAGCATGCTAGTCTGTTTGAAAGATGCCTATTTAAAGAGTTGACCACCATGAGATGTTTTTGATTGTCCATTTATGAGGATGTCTGATTATCTGCTCCACTATTACATATATTAGCAGGAAACTATGCAATGCCCTCCTCCCGCTATGTCTATTGCCATTTTCAGGGACAGTAGAAGTAGATATTTCGGCACCAACTGTCTATTCAAAAGGGATAAGTTCCTGGAGTAATATATTATCTTTTATCTTAATACATCTTAGAGATAGAAGCTCACACTTCTGAAAATGAGCTCAACCACTTTTTGTTTACCCATGGACCATTGACTAAAAAAATGGTTACTTGAAATTGTGTGGGGGATTGCTCTGCCTTATGATTGTTGAGAATAAACTAAAAGGTTACCTTAAAATAATGCCTTCATGACGTCTCATACAATCGCCCTCTCAGGCAACAATTAGGTAGGGGGAGATAGCATTATATAAGCCACAGTTGCTGTATTTAACTGAGACTCATCTAGCTTAAAAGGATGGATCTTTGCTGAAGCATCTCGGCTAGGGTATTGGTAAAGGCACCAGTCAATCTGTATACATTCAAGGGGTTGCTATACTCTGTGCTAGGCCAAGGTTAAGAAATACTTTTTTTCTGTCTTTGTCATAAAAGGTTCACAATAACACAAGGATAAATACAATTCATTAGCATAATTTCTACTTAGTACGTCATTCCTAGTGGTCTTCTGTGCAAGGGGATATAGCGTGTAAACGTCTCTATTTACATATGGGCTCAATATGCAAAACAAGAACAAAAACCTAGTGTGGTCTGCCATTCCTAGCGGGGGATTAGTGCATGCTTTTGGCCTGTGGTATAACTGCATTGAGGTGGCCAGGGTTTGCTGCCCTTTTCTTCAACACTAGTTTAGTTGATGTCTTAAAGTCAAAGATTGAAAGTACAAATCTAATCTTGTGATGGCATAGCAGATATCATGAACAATAGTTTCAAGTGAGGACTTGGATCTATACACATGGTCAGGGCAGTAAGTGGGGAACAGGAGAACCACATGACTAATGTACAAGACAAAATGCAGATAAATAATAAAAGCAGACACATACCTACAACATCATGCTTAATAAATACATATATTGGTTAAAGTGAAACTCCGTAAAAGATTAAAAGTGTTACATTTTGATAAAATGCCAACCAATAGTTCTGGACGATTTTGGGGGTGGGGGGGTAATTCCCTAATAAAGTATTAATGATTTCCCCCAGCAAGGCCTATGATTTCTCCTCAGAATAACCTATCATACCCAGAGGTTTAGCTCTCATCTATGTCTATGGGGGCTAAATGAGAAATTATCTTGGACCAAATAGACCAGATGCTTTTAAAGTACTTTTTTGATCGAAAATACAACATAAGGGATGTTGTCTGATATACAGATTGTCATAGCAACCCAGAACCTATGCTAGCCATTTTGAAAATAAGGTTCTCAAAACTGTTTCGGAATCCAAGAAGAGGTGGGTAATTGCTCAGCTCTTCATCTGTGATAAGAAATAAGTTGTTTGCAATATGTATTGCTCAAATACTGATGAACCAGGGATATTTGACTGTCTGTGCTTAGATATGTTAGATTGGGTGGGGGACCTAATATTAGTGAGTGATTTTGATTGTATAGTAAATTATTAGATAGCTAGCTCAAACCATTCTGCTCACCCTTGTATGGTCAAAACAATTATTTGGTGATTGGAGGGCTCTTCATCCTCTAAGGCAGAGGTATACTTTATTTTCCTCACTCTATATGCAGTACTCCAGAATCAATGTGATCTTTATCAGCCTCGGCTAATTCAATACATTGATACTGAGGCCTGCCTGATGGTCACCTCAGATCATATCCCGGTTCTCTTCCTAACTAGTTAGTAGAGGAAGCGGCACCAGTTCACGCTTCCTCACTATTCCCTTTCTAACCTTGCTTATACAACTCATCTATCTGGGCTGCTCAGGGAGTTCTTATCTCCTGTTCTTACATGCAACTAATTGTGAGAATTCCACATGGATAGCAGACATCTAAGTACAAATGAATGCTCAATTGAAACCTTTATACCATTTTTCCAGGTTGGACATACCATACATTATCATGTGTTTTACAATCTCTTTTCCTTTCCGTACCGGGCATTTGGAGTTATCAACAATGCCCTCTGTCCTCAATGTACACTAAATTACCTTTAAGAACATCAAACTACAAAGACCTAGGTAGATGAAAAAAACAACATTTAACTAGACTTTTAATTAAACATTTTGGTATCATCAGAGAACCAAAGAGTTACAAAATCTAAATATATATTATGCATCCACTGGACTCTAATCTTTTCATTTTCAGAACTTTCATTTGCCTTTGATGTTAATTATTTTCCTGTACAAATGGCTGTAGCTGTCTGTTGGCCAGACCTATTCCTGCCAATATGCAAGCGTGGTTTTTGGGTCTGCTCCCTGCTCACCTCTGGCAGCTTTGTTCTCTATCACACCTCTGTGCTCCTATTTTGATGGCTTTCTTTCCTAACTTTGTGTTTATCCCACTAAGGCTCTTTTGGTCTAACATTATTTTTTTGGGCTTCCTTGTATCTTTCTACTGTTGGCATTGCTTGAATTCAGGGAACTTCTTTTTTTTAATGTTCAGAACGCCCTGGGAGTGTGTGTGTTTTCTTGCTCTCTTCACCATGTACTTCTCTTCACATTTCCTCTTAAGTTGTTACGTTGCTTTTGCATCCCTCTCAGCAGTGATTTTTTTTAATTGCTCCTGTGTTTGTTCCCTTGCTCATTTCACTCTACAACATTTACATCCCCAGAACCTAACCCATTATACCATATCTATTTCGCATCTCTCCATCGTCTCGGTATAAATATATATATATATATATATATATATATATATATATATATATATATATATATATATATATTTGTAAATGATTGTATTTATTTATTTTTTGTTGCGCTTTAGTTAACTGCTCTGGCACTGATTTTGAAAAAAAAGTTTTTTGTGTGCAGTTAATTATTTTTTTAATTTGTCACTTCAAGATGGACGTCTGCCATCTTGGAATGGGAAATTTAAAAAAGCAAACAAAAGCCAGCCACGTCTTGACGCAGACTCACCAAGGTGTTATGAAACATGCATACATACACTTAGGGGTATATTTATGAGCCCCTAGCATCACTGAAGCGTCGCTTTACGCGGCGCTTCAGTTGGCACTAACCTCTGCTTCATATTTACAAGGAGGCGTGATGCCACTTTTTGTGGTGTTACACCTCCTTGTAAATATGGGCCCCTCCAATGCAGTTATCTGCATCAGAGGGGCGTGCAATGGGTGTTGCTGTGGGCATGCCACAGCAACACCCATTGCGTTTTGATGCTGCCTCAGATTTACAAGATTTCTTAAAGCTGAGGCAGCGTCAAAATGTAACGCCATCCCCAGGGGTGGCGTTAGCAAGGCACAACAAGGAGGAATACTTGTATTCCTCCTCATTTTTTGCTTTTTCTATGCAGCACACACAGGAAGTGCCAAAGCGCCATTAGTGGTTGTTTATGTGCGGGAAGGGACACCTTGCCACACATAAACAATCACATCCCTATATTCAGACATCCTTGCACAATGGTGTAAGGATGCCTGCATTGGTGCTGGCAGCTAAATTTAGCGCCAACGCAGGGGACAACACAGAAATGCGCTGTATTAACTTAAATACAGCCCATCCCTGCGTTGTGAAAATGACGGAGTACGGTGCTGCCAATTTTGGTGCAACGTCACACTTCGTAATTTTCCCATAAATATGGGCCTTAGCGACACACTTGTCTTGAAGCATGCACACACGAGTACTTTGATGTATGCATGCATGTGAATCTTGATCACTTTGACCAAAAGAAAGGAAGGTAGAAAGGGGGGAAAGAATGTGGAAGAGAACTTAGACATCTGACTGTAACAAAAACCTTTGGTCTCTGGCACCTTATCATAGTTTGTTTACAATCTAAGCACTGGGACTAAGTGAGCTTGTTGGGCTGAATCAAATACAACCCATATTGACATGCTCTTCTTAGTTTGCCGAACTACCCACAATGTTCTAAAATTTGAAATGAACCATACACGCTGTGGTAGCTTGAACATGTCAAAGTTTAAGTAAACAGCAGTTCAAAATGATAGGACGGATTCTGTCTTGAGCGTTTCACAAGCAGAGGTTTCCTTTTCATGTCAAAATATGACAAAAATAGCTGCACAGTGTAAGTAATAACATTAAGAGGTGGGTAATTTAGCTTTATATTCATCAGCATAGAAGTAAAAGAATTAATTTAAGAACTAGATCACATAAGAATCCTCTGCTGAAATCTGTCTTCAGTTTACATGTTATAAAACTAATTTTTCCGTGTTTGTTGATGCCTAGATTTTATTCAGTTGTTTGCAATTTACTCATCGACATCTATAGCATGATTTACTCATTGGTCTACCAAAAAAATGTAGGGCCTCATTTAAAATGCCATTGCGCCACTGTTGTATATTTTTTTTGGCACAAGAGAGGCACAAGCAGTGGTCTACACTGCTCCACATTTAAAAACTGACAGATTGACCATAATGTGTCAGTTTTGAAAGCCTTGCTTCAAATTATACCTGTGCCAGTATACCTGTGTCAGGTATAATGTATGCCAGATGATCGTACCCGTGGGAAAAGCCATGCAGAACTACTGCAGTGAAATTTACAACATTTCACTGCGTCATTCTGCAACTTAACTGCGTAAGAATTTGACCGCCTGCTCAGAGCAGGTATAAAACTGACGCAAGACTTTTCTCAATGGGGGGCCTCCTGGCATTAATGGAGTAGCATAGTTTTTTTACTCTAGTCCAGCAATGAGTGACTTTAGCACCACAGATGTATCAGAATTTCTTATGCATCTGTGAAAACGTGTGCCATGGAGCTCTGTATTCTAAATAAAGCACACCCATGGTGTTGTTAGGGGGTTGTAGGACAGCACAAGAAATCTTACACATCTGAGCTGATGTGTCGATTTCTTGATAATGAGGGACTGAATCTTGTGACCTGCTGTCCTACACACCTCTGCAGCTGTCAGTCGAACTGATGGGAACATGTGACTTGTAGGTTACACACAAATCTCTGCAATAGTGATCAAACCAACTGCGCCTTCACATGGATTAGACACATCATCTGAAGATTACACATACCTTTTTAGCTGGATAATTAACCACTGAGCTATGATACCGCAGCATTCATTGCACTGCACTGTACCCTGAACCTTTGCTCATTCTCACCACTTTCTCACCATTCATAGGTAGGCCCGTCCTGCTTTAGCCATCCCTTCTATTTTGTTTCTTTTTAGCCCCGCCCAAATGTAAACTTTGTTCCTAAATCATCTTTCTATTTTCAAGTGAAACCTCCTTCCAGATAGTGGTTTGAAACGTGACCACTTATGCTTATGAATGAAAACGTTTAGTCTTGGAGGCAGAAACCATGACATGTTCCATCCTTTCCGCATTCATCATTCTGATTTTATGAGCCTGCCTTTGAGAGTGTGAGGCCTAGCTGCAGTTCTATGTAGAGTGATGTACCTCTTCAATGACTGTCACACACACACAGGCTAATGAATGTTCTGACTTTGCTTGCTTAGGGACACAACTTCCTGAAATAACATTTCAGGGATAGGTCACTCTGTTTGAATAATCATTGAAATTACTTTTGTGCACTGTACATGTTGGTTTTGGTGGAAAAAATATAGGCTGTGATCAGCACTATCATCATTTTGTTTGCTAAAAATAAATCGTTAGAGTGCGGTCCGTTTGTATTTTCTATCTGCGCTTGGGTCAGAGTATTCAATTATTACCTGCCTTTGCTTTTCTTATGTGGTTGAAATCATTTTGGCTTGTTTCACGAATCCTATACTACTTTTTACATCTTACAATTGCGTTTTGTATAAAGCTTTTATTTGACAGAGAATTCCTAATTTGCTATGTCTTCATCTCTCCGTCTAGCTACACCCAATGATAGGTACTCTGACAGGTGTTGTGACGTCCGAATATTGACCTGATGGCACGTGCAAAAATTAATACTAGAACCTATTGACACCCATATAAGCAGTTCAAATGAGTAGTCCTAATTAAATATTTAAAGAACAGCTACCTCTTACAGAAATCAAATTATGCTGAGAAGCCCAGTATAGTCAATTTGTTTATCACTCAGAAGAATTCTGTTGCAAAATATTTGTTACACAAAATTTTCAAAGTGTGGACATTCTTGCCTCACTCAATATTTTGTGATGTTATAACTGCCGAAGAAAATGTTTTCTTTTTCTCCTACTAATATCTTGCTTGACCTTTATGCAGGGTTTGCCCCAATGTGAAGATTTCGTGCATGCAAACAACAATTTGCATAATTCACATAATGTTGCATAATTTTTTTTAATAGTTTTCATGATATTTCGAAATGTTTTGAAATATGTGATTTTGTTTACCTATTCAGATCAGCATCATATAACAGCTAGAAAAATAGTTTGTAGTCTTGATAATAAAAATTAAGTGCAAGGAAAATACCTATTCTGATATTCAAAACTCAGGTGTAAGCTCTGTCAACTTTCAGATTAGTTCCCATTTTGTTATCAGAATTCACCACAGAAATGCAGACAAGTCATAATTCACACAAGTGATGAAAAGAAAGAGAACAGAGCTTTTTAGGGTGAGCCCATCTTTATTCCTAGTAATAGCACAGGTCACAATCAATAATGTGATTTTAAAGACTTTCATCTCCTCACAAAGACATATTTTGCTGATGAACACCGTGAAACGTGCCAGTGAATAAGACGTAGAAAACAAAAAAAGTTGCTGTAATTGATGAAGGATGGAATGAGAGTTAGAAACAGACTATTAGCTATCTTAATGCTAGAGATGAAGTGGAATGGGTTTGTTGTACAGTTACACGCAGGTTTAGATTGATAGAGCGTTCCGTACTAATAATTTACCTGTACTTGGACGCTCTTTAGGCCGATGAATCTTTTGGCTAAGTGGGACTCTCCTCACCCGTATCCAGTCAATTTAATCAGATCAATAATCAATAACGAACATAAGCAATGCCCTGATCAACATAACACTTAACAATTAACCCAGAATACATTTCGGCGAACCCTGACCTTTCAGTCAGGAATAACCACACCAGTTTATTCAAAGTTAGTGAATTTATTTCCCTATATTAACAAAGCTAGCACAATATATATGTGTCTCAACACCAAATGATAAACGTAAATGAACATTAATAGCTGTCCATAACGGCGAAACAGGTGCAATCTATGCAACATTTGAATGACAAGGCATTCGATAATAGCAACGCAAATCACTAAAACTATAATCTGTAATGAGCTAATTGCATACATTAGTCAGCATAACAAGGTCTCAAATTGCATCGTGCAAAAGGAATCCTCATCTATCCTCAAATTAGCATTGGCATGTGGGACTTCATGCAAAACAATTTAGCAACATTAATTTAGAAAACCCCTAACTAGGGATCTTATAAAAAATCAGCAGTTGGTTACCTAAAGAAACACAATGCAATTGTACAATTTCTTTTCATATTTACCAATTTCAATCAGCATTCAAGGAAGTCTTCGTCTCACAGGTACCGTTTCTCGATCAGCATGGGTACCGTTTCGATCAGCATGGGACGGGGCAAAAGGGCAGGGGTGGATGGGGCAGTTGCCTCACGGCGGCAAGATAAAACTACTACTACTTCATGCAAAGGGATCAAATCAAAGTTAAAGTCTCTAGGGCGAGAATTTCTCAAAGTCTCTTTCTCTCGATTAGAGAAAGCATCAAAGTCTCTCAAAATGGCGTCGCAGCAAGGTGGGCCATAATAGCTGCAAAGTCTACAAAATGGCGGTAATGTCCGATGGGTAATGGCTGTAATGGCAATAATGGCTGTAATGGCTACTTTCTTCTCGTACACCTGGTTCAAATAGACAACAGTTCAAATCCAGTAGGGTCTTCAATTGGAGGGTTCATAGGTTGGCTTCAAATTATCCAATCAAAAACAACAGTTCTCAAGCTTTTACTTAAGCATACATTATCCTTGGAGACGGGTACGCAAGTTGCAACATTTTATACCAATTAACTCACTTTCAGAGCTTCCATTGTCCGCACCTGCAGATTGACCTTGGAGCAAAGAGAAAAAATGCCAGGCTGGCACGAAACCTTAAGATAAGCATGTGAACGATCTCAGTGGAAAAGTACAGCTTCAAGCAGAAATACACGTTTATTAGCACATTTGGAAAAATACGAGCATCTAAACCGTGAGACCAGGCAACTAGGCCAAAGCCTCCACTAAAGTAATGCTAAGCTAAACATTTCAAACAAGCAAATCATAGCACACGTTTACGATTATGGCAAATTCGTGCAATTCTAATACATCACGTTATATAAAGCACGCTTATAAATGTTAGCAAACTACTCTGAGGGCACATTTTGTCCCCGTACAATCTTTATTAGTTCGGTTAAAATCACACTTGATTATTGCAGTACTACGTTTATGCGCTAGAAAATGAAAACCTTCATTTTCTGCTTCATCAAGATCAACTATAAATACATTTACAGCATCTTACACTTGTGAGAAGCAATAAAACAAGTTCAAGGGTAACTATAATCTAATGGGCAGTGAAGGCAAAGGAATGAACAGTCCTAATTTGCACTTGACAACAGAATACACTGTTCCAACAAGAAGAAAGGAAAAGGAAGTCCTAATTCTAGGAGCAAGAATCCTCACACACCTAAATGAGTGTCGTACTTCATCATCGGAAGTGCTCCTCGTCAGACTGGCGCTGCAATGTCTGACGGGCACCCCCCGAAGGGGGGCTCTTTGCCGGAGATCTTTACTCGATGATGCCAAGACCCTACAGGTGAGCTTGGAAAGAGGGGAAAGAGAAAGAGAGTGATAATCAGGATGTTTAAAATTGGCTCTAGACCCAGAGCCTAGGGATAACAATTTTATTCAACCATGAAGGGTATAGGCCAAGGTTAAAAATAATGTGGAGAGTGAAGTGAGTATAATGATCAGAACACTCTCAACCACATATAATGGAAAAAAAGAGGGACACAGGTGGAATTACCAGATCATCCCTGACACAAGGGTCAACATGTTTTGCGTCTCTACTTGTCCCGAAGGATCCAGCAACGCTTCTTCAGGATCAGATGGGAATGTACTTCTCCTTCTATACAACTGCAAAATTACTCCTAAATGTTAAGACTATCAGTTGACAATACTGCAGTCACTTACTATATTCATGTGTAGCTAGAACGTCCTATTCCTAACTGTCGCCCTGCAATCAGAAAGAACATAGGTAAGAACTGAAAACAGGTAGTAGTACGCAAAAACATTTTTTAATATAAAACCATAGAAATCAGTGTCGTGGATGGTGAAAAACACACAGTGTGAGTGCAGGTGGTGGCACGCTAATGCTAAAAACGAGTAAGTTAGCTTACCCTCCTATTAGAGAAACAGGCTTCATGGGACAGCTGCGGCCCAATGGCCGGGCGTGAACTATCTGATCAATAAATAGATTAACAAAAAAATTGGCTGTCATTAGAGGCAAACAGAATTCTGATACCCCCAGATCACGGGAAACTGCAAAAAGTCCAGTGTTTGAAGAAGACCCAATATTAAATGGTCTAGTCACGCACGGGGTACATTTATCCCTTATAGTGAGGCTGCATAGGAATCCAAAACGACAAAATAATAGATCAAAATGATGCAAGTTAAAGGGCTTAGAAAAAAGTAAACAGAATTAATTATTCACGATAAGCCTTCTCTGGTACAAAGGGCAATTAATTTGCTAGCAAGTCATACTGTGTCAGAGAGCATCTGGCATTATGATTGTTAAAGTCAAAAAAGAAGAAGGAGAAAAACGGACAAGGATACAGTACCGCATCTCCATTAGTCAATCAGACTGGGCCGTTATTATCAAGCGCCCGTTAGTCAGACGTGTTGGAACAGCGTCATTACAGCCAAAACAGACAAAGAAAAAAGAAGAAAGCAGCCAAGTGTGCTGGGACTTACTTTCGAAACTCCTTCGCCAAAGCAGGGAACCTACCCCTGACCGCGCTCCCGTAAGAATGGTGAAGGCGCCTAGCGCGGAGTAGAAAAACCCTATGACCGGAAGCAGGTATTCAAGGCTCCGTGTGTGTAACTGAACACACCCCGGAACGGGAGCGTCAAAATGATGCACAAACTGTTGCTAGGAGACAAAGCCGAGCGGATGCTTCGGCTCTGTTCCGGGTGAAATGGTAATAGAAAGGGGACTCCACTCGATAATCACTCGGGAATAACAGATACAGTACACCGTCTAGAAAACAAAGAAAGGGGTATTTTAAGAAAGTGTCCATAAAATATATATAGAAAAGAATGCAGGAGTCATGGAGCCCAATATAACGTATAATAAACGGGCAGAGATGGCCAAAGACTCGTGATGGACACTTCCAACAGTGTGCCAGGTGGTATCAGAGACATTAATGGGGAAACCCAAACATCACAGTATGTAAATACGGGACAACGTCAGTCAGTGAAAAGACGTAGGCCCTGACTAAGGAATCATCTGGTTAATAAAGTAAGGATGAATGCAAAACGTCGTCCTAACATAAACCGTTTGGTTATCTGTGTGACAGGCTAATCCATGGGATATCATTGTTAAGTCCTCTGATATGAGTGTTAAGTTTATACACCCAACGATGTTCAAGGTCAAAAAGGGATCTTGTGTCCTGTTGTGGGCTGGTCTATAAAATAACCCACCACATGTTGTCTGGTCTGTGGTTCACATCAATGTAATGTATACTGAGTTTGGTTGTGGTACGGCCGCATCTGATATTGCTCCGATGTTCGTTAATTCTCAATTTGACTGCTCTAGTGGTCATACCTACGTACTGCAAGTGACAAGGGCACGTAATCAGGTATACACAATTGCGAGTGTTACAATTAGTATGCTTAAGTATCCGCCATGTCCCAATTGGGTCCAGTTCAAGGGTGTCAGTGCGTTTCGTAAGTGAACACACATTGCAATTGCCACAGAGGAAATGGCCCGTCACCGGTGGAATGTGCCACAGTGCCCTTTGTTTGCAAACGGTGGCGGGGAGCCGAGGACGAGTTTGGACCAACATATCCCTTATATTGGTCGTCCTTTTAAAAGCAAATAGAGGTTTCGATATGGCGAGTCCTCCACTACACAGAATGTTCCATCTTTTAATCACCGCCTTTTAGATGGTATTGGACAGAAGGGCGAATGTGGTCACACAAGTCAGTTTGTTCTCTGAGGGTCAAGGAGTTGTTGATAATAGTGCATCCCGGTTACAGTGTTTGGCTCATTTGTAAGCTGGTTTCAGCATGTGACCCAGATAATGGCGTTCCCTCAATTTTTTGGAAAGATCTTGCGCTTGATTGGTAAATGTGTGAAGACTAACACAATTCCGACGTACTTGGAAAAATTTACTGTAAGGGAGATTGTCTCTTAAAACTCTAGGGTGATGACTTTCACAAAGTAATAGGCTGTTACGGTCAGTGTTTTTTTGATAAGTTCTTGTAACAAGTTTGCCATTGTCAATGCTGATCAATAGATCCAAAAATGGGATCTCGGAAGAGGACACTGAGGATGTGAACTTCAAGAAGGATCTAAACTGTTGACCCATGAGGTAAAAGCCTCAACCTCCAAAAGTGGACCCTGCCAAATGATCAGGACGTCATCAATATATCTGCGCCACAGTTTGATGTTATCGTGAAAATGGTTAGTAAGAGGCAGCACAGACCGCTGCTCAAAATCATACATGTATAGGCAAGCCAGACTCGGGGCAAAGGTGCTACCCATCAACGTACCACGCACTTGGTGGAAAAGAAGATCTTCAAATTGAAAAAAGTTTTCTGTCAAGGCTAGGGTGGCGCAATGCATAATAAAATGGACAGGGGTGAATGGTTCACAGGTGTTGGACAAAAGAGCAGATTCAACTACCCGTAAAGTATCTTCTTGTGGTATGTTCGTGTACAAAGATTCCACATCAAGGGTCATGAGGGCGTGTACATGAACAGTTGCATTTATGGTATCTATCAAATTTAGGACATCCTTGGTGTCTTTCAAATAAGTGGTGGACTCTTGTATGAGAGGTTGTAGGAAATGGTCACAAAAGGTGGATAGCGGTTCAAGGACCAAACCTATTCCTGACACTATAAGGTGACCAGGGGGAGGAATCCTCCCTTTGTGAATTTTAGGGAGACAGTAGAAGTATGGGATACGTGGATCCTTAGTTTCCAAGTATTCTGCTTCTTTTGGTGAAATCCATTAATTGCTGCAAGCTTCCTCGATCATTCCTCGTATCTCCATTTGTAATCTCTGGGTCGGGTCTCGAGAAATGCGAGAATAATAGGTGGAATCACCCAGAAGTCGAAGACATTCCTGCCTATAGTCTGCGATATTCATGACTACAATTGCGCCTCGCTTATCTGCTGGTTTGATCACTATACTAGTGTCGGATGCCGGGGTCCTAAGAGCACTCCGATCTGTGTTAGGTAGGTTGATATAGTTCCGTCTGGGGTGAAGACTCTGGAGGTCATTCATGACCGCCTTCTCAAATGCCAAAACTTCACATGGTAAAGACGCTGAGGATGGCATTAAGGTTGATGGTTTTTTTAGACCCGAATCCTCCGGCCGATTGTCAATGGGTCTATCTTGGAAGAAGACCTGAAGTCTGATTTTTCTGAAAAATTGGGAGAGCTCACAATGGAGACAAAAAAAATCCTCATTAGGGGTCGGGACAAAGCCCAATCCCTTGTTCAAGACCCTGCTCTCATCTGTGGATTGATTTCTAGAGGACAAGTTCACTACTAAGTCCGATTGGGCTGGTTCTTCCCTTGGCTCCGAGTCACCATCTGTGGTTCCTCTGGTGCCCAATGAACCCTTCTGCCTCTTCCTCTCCTTCTGCCTCTGCCTCTGCCCCGGCCATGGCCTAAAAAAGGCACATAATGTCCCATGGGGCGTGGCTGGTAGAAGGGGAATGGGGGTTGCCATGCTAACGGCTGGCCATGAGGGTACTGAGGGAAGTGGAAGTAGGGTTGAGATCTATCATCATCAGTACTCCATCCATCAGAAGAGGAGCTGTTGCTGAATTTACGGGGCTTCTTAACAGAGGAGGAAAAATCCTCTAAAGAGAGGAATTGAGTATCAGCTGAAAAGTCTTCTTTGATATAAGGATAGACCTTCTCTCTGCTGAACTTGGTGATATCTTTCTGTAATTTGGTGATTTTTTGCTGAGTAAGGAATTCCTTCGGTTCGTGAAGATCGGAATTGATCTCCGCCAATTGGCTCTTAAAGGCAGTCAAGGAAACTGTGGTTTTTAGTGAGCTTTCCATCAAGTTGATCTGAATATTCCTAATTTGCCAATAGGCTATTTTTTATCAATATTTATATATCAATATCACGGGATTGACATGCGTATCCTGAGGCTTAGACCAACACAGTTTTGATGCCAATAAGAAATGACTCTAAAAAAAACCTATAAGAAGCATCAGTATAAAACCTTCCTTTAGAAAATTTAAGATCTAAATTCAAATGCAATCTCTGTTGTAGGAGATTCATCTTTCTGGACAAACAATTGAAACATCTATTGTTGATAAAATCCACCACAGAATAATCTTGGTGCAAGAACCCAGTTACCCTTTTGGGAGATTGGGAGAGAACATTATGAAATACATTGCTTTAAATTTTGGATGTTAATACACTTCTCAGGAGTCTAATTACTTGCAAGAAGCTCTTATTGGAAGTAAATTACTTGAAATAAATGAAAAGTATGAATGAAATAATTATGAGAGTTTCAAGGTGGAATCTGCCTCGTATTTTCTCCATTTCTTAGATCAACAAAGAGCAGCTAGAAGGGTTTTGATAAAAGCATTTTTTTTCCCAAAGGTAGTCCAGGTATGTGTTGTTCTTTACATCCTTTGCATGGGTTCACCCCAACATTTTGCTTTCAACCCTCCTGTTTTGGCTGCCCGTTTTTCCTAGCCTTAGCACAGTTCACCACTGCTAGTGTTTGTGCTGTTTCCTTTAAACTTGGCAACATTAGCTAACATCCAATGGGCACATTTAATTTGCTTGTATGTCCCTAGCAAAATAGTACTACATGTACCCAGGGCCTGTGAGTTAAGTGCTACTAATAGGCCTGCAGCACTTATTGCGCCACCCACTTAATTAGCCTTTCAAAATATGTCTCACTCCTGCCATTGCAGACTGTGTGTGCAGTTTTAAACTGTCATTTCAATCAGCCAAAATACACCTATTGCCAGGCCCAAACACTCCTTTTCAGTACATATAGGTCACCCCTAGGGTATGCCCTAGACAGCCAGTAGATCAAGGTGTGGTGCTTTTAAAAGGTTGGTCATGTACTTTTAAGTTTTACATGTCTGGTAGTGAAAGAACTCTTAAATTTGTTTTTCACTAATGCTAGTCCTACTTCTTTCATAAGATAACAATATGTTACCTTATTACCTTTAATGAGTGATAACTTTTCATTTGGAGCAAGTAGTAATGTCAAGTTTAATGTCTAAAGAATTTTAGTTTAAAACCATCTTTAATGGTAAATTCAGATTCTAAATCAAAATTTTGAAAATGCCACTTTTAGAAAGGTGGCTTTTTGTCCTAACCATTTTGTGCCTAAAGTCTGTACCCTGAGTCACATGATGAGGTGTAGCAGGCAGTCTGTCTTCTTGTATTGTTCCCACACAGTGAGGCAAAGGGAAATAGTTTTTGGGAGGATGGGGCCACATCTGACTAGAAGAGGTGGAGGAGATAACACCTACCACACTTGCACATCATAAAGTCTCTGCCTGACCACACACACAAAGAGCTTGATCCTAGTCTTTTGTGTCGGCAGACTAGCTCTGGGAGTGGAAGCCTCCAGAACCTTCTCTTACTTCAAAGCTGGCACCAAGTATAAATATTGGATCTTTAGACCCAACTCTTCACTACACCTCTAGACCTGTGTATGAAGGACTGCTGTGCTGCTCTGCTGAAGGAAGGACTGCTACTGTACTTCCCTGCTACTCTGCTACAATGACGCCCGATTGAAAAGTACTGGTCCTATATATTGAATACAGCAACAACACCATGACTCCAAAACCTAGGTAGCTGGCATCCTGATCGGAGCCTCGGTGACAGAAAAGGCTCCAGCCACCTTGAACTCAGCACCTGCACTCCGCCTGTCAAGAGTCTTGAGCCCCCAAGTCGTGTGGTCCCAGTCCTGGGACCTTGGAAGTGGGCCTGAAGGAGCTCTAGCAGTCCAGCAATGGTCCAGAAGGAACAAAAGGCAGTACAACACATTGCCCTGCGGCTCTGCATCTGAACCACTGTTGTGTGATGCTTCCCCTACACAAGACCCTGCATCTGCTCAAAACCATCGCTGTGTGATGCATCATCAGCTCATCGGAACTGCCAACACCTGATGCATCCTCCACATGGTATCTCACAAACCACCACAACCCAGATTCAAGGCACTTTGTCCATCAGGCGTAACTTGGTCCCTGTATCTGGCCCACACTCCATTGAGGTCGGCCATAACTTGTGACTAGATAGCCACAGTGGGCACTTTGTGCTTCTAGGCACTATTTTTACCTAAATTGTTCAAATTGCATATCTCCGGTTCTACTAATTTGCATTTTTGTCTCAAATTTTGTCTTAAATTATTTATTAAAATTGATTCTACATTTACTAAATTGATGTGGGATTTTGCTTGTCTTTTCAATGTATTACTATTTGAAGTGCTGCATAAGTACTTTAGACGCTGTCTCTAAGTTATGGCTGAATGCTTTTCTGCCAAGCTACCAGAGGTTTAAGCAGAGATTAATTTGGGTTTGGCTTGTGTTTCACCCTCTCAGGGATTGTGGTTGCTGATTGAGTAGGGCTCAGCTCCTCACCAGTAACCAATTTCCTACAGTATGTATTTAAGAAAACATCAAAAGGAAACAAACTATACTTCTGGATAGCTAAGTTTACCATCAGAATTTCTAATTTGGGAGCCATCATTACAGCCAAATAAAAATCATGGATGTTTTTGAATTCTTGACACTTAGTTATGGAGTTTGTTGCCTTTTTCTTGATGTAACAGCTCTCAGTGGACAGAGAGCTCATTTGAGAGCCATCTTTTGAATTACAGATGACAGTTATGAAATCTTGACAGACCCCTCTGAGTTTTGAATTACTTCACTGTAACTCATTACATTTGTTGAATTGCAACTGACAATTCGGTTGTACCTTATAAATAGTAAGTACAAACATAATTTGCTTTTCTACTTAACATCACTCTTTGGTTAAAGTTTTACAAAACAAAAGCAAAGTGACACTATTTTGAATGAGTCTTGATGGTGGCATGCTACTGACACAAAAGACGTCTAGATATTGAAATAAATTCCTATTCTCTGAATGGAACCCTCATGAAGAAAGACATAAGAAATTGATGTTTGGGACCTCATAGTTTACATTGTGAAGTTAATGTAGTGACTTCATGGATATTTGCATGATGATTAATAGCTTATACTGAATAACACTTTGAAAAATCTTGCAGATCTATTGTAAGCCCAAGTAAAACATGTGTTGGCTTCCATTGTTATACGCTGTAAAGGATGGATCAATTCACTGCATGGTATTTTTTTTTTATTTACGAGGAAACTAATCCTATTGTGTGCTGTGTTTTAATCATTTACATTTCTTTGAATTACTGGGTGTGAGGACCCCTCGTATCTGAAGTTTCATAGCACATACCAGCAAATCTGATGTATCAAGGAAAACATTATTAATGAAAGTTTCATTTTAAAGGGTTGAACAAATACCTCAGTCTGTACACTGGTACTTAAACTCATGTATGAGAATTCTTGGGTAGAACTAAAATTCATTCAAATGTAAGAAAGTTAAAGAAATAATGGTCACTAGTAAACAGAGTGCCAAGAGACACTATAGGACAAATTAGATACTCATAGTCAGGCAGTGGTTCTCAAAATCATTGCTTACAAAACCTTGATTGGCTATTTAGATGATGCCCACGTTCAATTCTTTTCTCTCACAAACTACAAATATTTTTCTGTGACTAGGCCACCCCTTTTAAACTATCATAATTTAGTGGTCTTTAGAAAGATATAGGTATATAGTGATAAACTTCTAGGGTCTGATTTAGAGCTTGGCGGATGGCTTACTCTGTCACAAACGTGACAGATGTGCCGTCCACCATATTACGATTCCATTATATCCTATGCACTTTGTGATACCACGGACGTGATATCCGTCACATTTGTGATGGAGTAACCCATCTGCCAAATGGGTTACTCCAACACAAGTGTGACGGATATCCCGTCTGCCGTATTACAATCCCTTGATAACTCATGGTCATTGTAAAAAGATTGAGGGGTTATACGTCACATTTGTGACGGAGTAATCCTCCTGCCAAAATCTAAATTAGGCCCTGAATCTGAACTAAGATAGATTTTCTATGCAAATTCAATAGGCTGTAGAAGGTATTATGAATTTCAGTCAGGCTTCCTTGCATTTGAGAAACCACCCAATGCTCCTTAATTTAGCCAGTTTTGACATTCAAAAATTCAGCTTTCTTATCTGGAAATGATTTGGCCATTATACCATTTTGCACTTTGAAATGTTACTGTGAGAAATTGAGTTATTGGTTGAGTGGAGTTAACCCTGCTCAAGCAACAGTATCAATACCCGTCAGGTTGAGGCACAAAAGTCACTAAAGTAATCAGTGCTTTCTCCTCGGGGAGCTTAACACAAAAACAGTGAGTCTTACCTTTGAGGCAATGTGTAAAATGCAGCACATAAACAGTTATGAAGTGAAAACAAAACATAAGAAAAATCCTACACCAATTTAGAAAAATAAAGTGTATTATAATAAAGTATTTGACATCAAATGACAAAAGCTCAGTCCCTAGAACTGGAATTATGAATCTTTAAATCTAAAGGTAAAAACTAGTGCCTAAATGATCAAAGTGCCAATGTAGACATCTAGTAGGGCAGACCAGGTAAAATTTGAAAAATATGGCAGACCACAAAGGAGCACGAGTCGGATACAAAAAATGGGTTGGGCCCAGTTGCCGCTTACCTTTGAATTTATAAGACATTTTGAAGAAAAATGTTTGGAGAAGATTAAGTTCAGTGGTACAAAGCTGCAGGCGGTATCTGAGAAGGGAGCGTCATTGTCAGGGAGCTGCTGGATGAAATTGCAGTGAAGATTATTAAATTTGGACTTAGGGGGTCATTCTGACCTCGGCGGTAAAAGGCCCTTACCGCCGGTCAGAAGTCCGCCATTCTACCGCCGCGGCCGCGGTCAACCGCCACGGTCATTCTGACCCACAACGGCGAAACCGCCAAAATCCCGACATCCAAGGAAGGCCACCTCATCAGCGGGCCGCGGAAAACTGGAGATGACCAAACCTCCACCGTCACGCCAACACAAACACGCCCATGCCATTCTGACCCACCAATCCACGCGGCGGTCTTTCAACCACGGTATTCCATTGGCGGTACACACCGCTGCGGTCAAAATACACACACAGCTCCAAAACACAGCCACATTGGACAATTTGAAATACACACACCTGACACACATACAAACATCACTCCCACACATCCAACCAACTATAAAACACACACCCACATCACCCACAAACCCCTACGACCGAAGATCATAGACGAAGGAGAGAGAGACACATCACAGAATAGAGAGCTACATCACACAGAGGCACACTACACCATCACACACACCACATAGAAGCACAAAGCACCACACACCAACATACTCTTCACCATATACACCACCCCACACCTCATCCACACCACCCCATGGCACCCCAAAGGCACCCACGCTTTTCGGACCAAGAAATCCGGGTCATGGTGGAGGAGATCATAAGAGTTGAACCCCAGCTCTTCGGCTCACAGGTGCAGCACACCACTATAGCCAGGAAGGCGGAGCTATGGCAGCGGATCGTGGACAGGGTAAACGCGGTGGGACAGCATCCCAGAAATCGAGAGGACATCCGCAAACGTTGGAACGACTTACGGGGAAAGGTGCGCTTGATGGTCTCGCGACACAACATCGCAGTGCAGAAGACTGGCGGGGGACCCCCACCCACACCACCCGAATTCACAGCATGGGAGCAAGAGGTACTAAACATCCTGCATCCTGATGGCCTCGCTGGAGTACACGGAGGAATGGACTCTGGTAAGTACAATCTCAACTACTTCACCCCCCCAGCATGCCAACCCCCACCACCACCCTCACCCCCAACCCCCCATCACACATCCTCCCTGAGAATGTCTCCCCAGCACAACCCACCCAACACCAACCCCTGCATGACACCACAAACTATGGACACCCATCACCTAAGCATGACCACTGCACATACCCCCCCCCCAAACACCCCCACAACACCTCCCCCAAGGGAATGACAGCACTGGGGGACAAGGGCACCCATAAACCGCACACAATAGCACACACAGAAACAATAACCATACTCTCTTACCCAATGCAGGACCCGAACGCCAACACACCGGCCAGGAGGGTCCAGAAATGTCCATCCCCCCCCCGGAAGAGGCACCCAGTGATGACAGCAGCTCTGTCGACCTGGAACCTGATGACCAGCCCGGACCATCGGGGACCTCTGGACAGTCGCTTCCCCACACACAGGCCACAGCAGACCCAACCCCCTCTGGGAACAACAGCACAGCTCCCACCCAGCGGGCCCATGGCTCTGTCTCTAGGACAGGTCAATCAGCGGTGTGTCTGCCACTACAGGGCCCCCAGGCTAACCCACCACCCCAACAACAACAGGGACCTGGGGGCAGTGGTAGTGGGCACACCGTCCAGGGGACAGAGTCCGGGGGAAACAGGGCAACTCGGAGGGCTGCTGTGCGACAGGGGGGGAGGAGAGGCCCAGGGAACCGACTCTCCAAGAGGCCCTCACCACTATCATGGCAGCCTACCACCGCTCACAAGAGACGATGGCGACGGTACTGGCCAGGTTCCAGGAGATCCAGGCACAGCAGGAGGAACGCTACATGGGGTTCAACAATCATCTCACCAACATCTCTACCGCCATGGGGAGCATAGTCCAGGCCCTCCACCGGATAGAAGACACGTTGCGGGACCATGTGGCACCACACAGGGCCCCTGTCACTAGCCCGGACCAGGAACAGCCTACCACCTCCGCCGGCGCTAGTGGACAGGAGGCCCCACCACAACGACAGGCCACCAGAACCCCACCTCCTGCTGAAGAACAACCACCCGCAAGAGGAGCCTGAGATCCAAAAAAAAGACAGAGTAGGATGTCAAGACCCCCGCCAGCATGAGATACCCCCTGAAGTCATCCCACTGTCCCACATTGCCACCCTGTCCAACCTTGAACTGCCCCTGCTCCATCCTTCCACAGGCATATGGACAATGCACCTGTGAGACTGAGAACTGGACTCTGCCATGGACATTACTCCACCCCCACCCATCGCCGTGTGAATATCATGTACCATCATCTAGCACCAAAAATAAATCACGCAATGCACTGAAATCATACTGGAGTCAGGCTGTATTATTTACAAATGTAAAACACATTACCGATCAATTATGTTCTGTAAACTTTGTGCTGAACACATACCGAGATCAATAAGCATTAGTCCATGGGCTAACCAAGCAGAAGTCACGCAGTGGGTCATACAGCACTGAAAAGGGAAGGGAAAATCAAACATCAGTTTCAAATAACTGGGGGGTCATAGACAATGTTGAGAAGCACGAGGCATTCAGGAAAATTAAAATGGCGTGTGTGATTCTTACCTGTGTGCTACTGAAAATACTGTTGGATAACTCTGTCCCTGTTGTCTGGGTCGTCCTCTGAGTCTTCCTCCTCTTCACTCTCCACAGGCTCCACAGCTGCTTCAACACCACCATCTGGACTATCCTCCTGCAGGAAAGGCACCTGACGTCGCAATGCCAGATTGTGAAGCATACAGCAGGCCACGATGATCTGGCACACCTTCTTTGGTGAGTACATCAGGGATCCCCCTGTCATATGCAGACACCTAAACCTGGCCTTCAGAACCCCAAAGGTCCTTTCTATGATCCTCCTAGTTCGGCCATGGGCCTCATTGTACCGTTCCTCAGCCCTGGTCCGGGGATTCCTCACTGGGGTCAATAGCCAAGGCAGGTTGGGGTAACCAGAGTCACCTATTAGCCACACACGTTGTCTCTGTAGCTGTTCCATCACATAAGGGATGCTGCTATTACGCATCACATACGCGTCATGCACTGAACCAGGGAACATTGCATTCACATGGGAGATGTACTGGTCAGCCAAACAGACCACCTGGACGTTCATAGAATGGTAACTCTTCCTGTTTCTGTACACCTGCTCATCGTCTTTTGGGGGGACTAAGGCTACATGGGTCCCATCAATGGCACCAATTATGTTGGGAATATGTCCAAGGGCATAAAAATCACCCTTCACAGTGGGCAAATCAACCTCCTTAGGGAATATAATGTAACTCCGCATGTGTTTCGTCAGGGCAGACAACACTCTAGACAAAACCTTAGAAAACATTGGCTGAGACATTCCAGATGACATGGCCACTGTTGTCTGGAATGAGCCACTTGCAAGAAAATGGAGGACTGACAGCACCTGCACCAGAGGGGGAATTCCTGTGGGTTGGCGGATGGGGGACATCAGGGCTGGCTCCAGCTGGGCACACAGTTCATGGATAGTGGCACGGTCAAGTCGGTATCGTAGTATGATGTGGCGTTCTTCCATTGTCGACAGGTCCACCAGCGGTCGGTACACGCGAGGATTCATCCTTCTCCTCGCAAATCCCAGCGGACGGTGCCTAGGAAGGACAACATGGAGCACAGAGTCAAGATAATCACTGGTACGTTCACCACTGCTTGCATGGCACACGGTTATCTAGGTATTGAAAGGCGTGTATGTGTGGCAATGCCAGGCCTAGGCCTGTGTGTCGCAGTAGAAATTATGCCATGTGGGCCCTTGAAATGGCGGCTGCCTGACCTGTGAAGTGGGACAATGGGATGTGAGGTCACTGCACTGGCGGAGCACACCGTGGCGGTAGGCGGTCGAAGACCGCTATACGGAGCCGCATTGGATAACATTGAAGCCTTCACGTCTGAAGAGTTGGAGAAGCTCGTGGATGGGGTCCTCCCCCAGTATGCGTTACTCTACGGTCCTCCAGACCAACAGGTGAGTACAACGGGTGCACATGGAATGGGCGATGCCTGTGTGGAATGGGGTGGATGTAAGTTGGTGGGGTGGGGGGCGAATGAGGAGTGCAACGCACGACAGATGAGAGCATGTGCTATATTGCAAGGTTGGGGAGGGGGGGCCAATCACATCTAACATGCAGTAAGTTGATTAATGTTTCCTTCCCACCCTGTACATGTCACATAGGTCAGCGCCCATCAGAAAGTCGAGATTTGGCGTGCCATCGCCAAGGAAGTCCGGGCCCTGGGGGTCCACGTCAGACGGGGCACCCACTGCCGCAAGAGGTGGGAGGACATCCGCCGCGGAACCAGGAAGACTGCTGAGTCACTGCTGGGGATGGCCTCCCAACCTAGGAGGGGTGCCAGTCGTACCCTGACCCCCCTGATGTCCCGGATCCTGGCGGTGGCCTACCCTGATTTGGATGGGCGCTTGAGGACATCACAGCAGACACAAGGGGGTGAGTATCAGCACATTCAGCTATCTTTCTGCGCAGTGGAGGCGTCTGGGTGGGGGAGGAGGGTTGGGGGTGACATTAGGCCAGGGCGCTTTCTGTAGTGTAGTCCTCTCCCTTAGGCATGGCCCTGTGCTCCCGGCCCCCACCTCCGTAGGGTGACAAGTACAGCTATTGATGGTCCAGCCTCACACATGGGCGCGTTTGTCGTCTCCTGACCTGTTGTCCGAGTCAGAAGTACTGAGTAGTGTGCCCCGAATGCGCGGCTTAGTGCATGCGGCTCCTGTGTCTGTCCTCTCCGCCAACGGTGTTGACATTGCATGCACTCAACCAGGTCTTCTTTTTCTCCCCCCACCCTTCTTCTTCATCTTCTTGTGCATGTGTGCATTAGCATCATCAGGCGGAGGAGATTTGGCATCTGAGCACGAGGGAGCTGCAAGCCACAAGGCCCCGGTGGGCACAGGAACAGACACCGAGGGCCCAAGTGAGCCGGAGGGCGAGGGGAGCACCACGACGGGGACCGGTGGTGAGAGCAGCGACAGCGACACGTCCTCGGATGGGAGCTCCCTAGCGGTGGCAGCAACATCCGGGCCCCCCCCTCTACAGGTACAGCCGCCACCCAGCGCACCAGCCCCGCCCTCCCAGCAGCCCCTCAGCCTACGCTCCGTGCCCGCTCACCCAGGAAGGCGGGCGTCTCCTTCGCCCCAGGCACCTCAGCCCCTGCTCCTGTTACCCCTGCTGCCCTCAGTGAGGAGGTCATTGATCTCCTCAGGACACTCATTGTTGGGCAGACTACCCTTTTGAATGCCATCCAGGGGGTAGAAAGGGAGGTGCATCGGAGCAATGCCTACCTGGAGGGCATTCATTCGGGTCAGGCTGCCCATCAACGATCGTTCAATGCTCTGGCCTCAGCACTGACGGCAGCCATTGTCCCTGTTTCCAGCCTCCCTCTTCTGACTGCCTCCACCCTGTCTCTGTCTCCTGTTCCTCAGCCTATCCCATCCACACCATCTGACCAGCCTGCACACACCTCAACACCCAAGGGCAGCTCATCCAGACACAAGCACCACAGATCCCACAAACACTCACCCAAGCAACACACAGATGCAGACATCCCAACAGTCACTACCACCCCTGTGTCCCCCTCCTCCTCGTCTCCCTCCTCCCTCCCTGTGACGTCTCCACTCACACCTGCATGCACACCAACATCAGCCAGTGCTTCCATCACCACCACACCCTCCTGTACAGTCCGTACGCGTGCAGTCACCACCCCCACTGCCATTTACACGTCCCCTGTGTCCTCTCCCACTGTGTCTGTCACCACCCCTTCCAAGAAACACAAACGCAGGCAGACACCCACCCAACAGACATCCACCTCACAACAGCCTACAGCACCTGCACCTTCACCCAATGACAGCACACCTGACTCTCCTACAACCACATCCTCTTCCTCCACTTCCATCTCCACTTCTCCTACCTTTTACCTTGGCCCTAAAAAAGTTTTCCTGTCTAATCTTAACCTCTTCCCCTCCGATGACCTACCCCCTCCATCTGCAAAGAGTCCCAAGAGCACCACAGCCACCACCAGCCCAACTTCGGGTGTCACTGTTGTGCATGGGTTCTGGAGTCCACCCTTTGCCAGCAGTGACACCTCCATCAGCAGCAAGGACACATCCAGCCCCCCCCCCCCGGCAAGAGGACCAGGAAACACAAGGGCCGCCGTGCGAAGACTGACACGGCTGCCCCCAAGGAGCAGAGTTCGCCCACTTCACCAGCCACAACATCTAGGGGAGGCAAGGGCCCGAGAGCCCCATCTAAGAAGCGTAAGGGCAGCAGGGCGGAGACGTCAGCCAGCAGGAGCGCGGAGCAGGTGGGCCCCACATGCCATATCCCAGCTGTAAAGGAGGACACCAAAGGGCCCAGGACTCCGTCACCGAAGGGCCCAGGAACATCACGGTCAGAGGGCGTCTGAGCACGGAGTCCAGGCCAGGTCTGGCTCCCTTGAACCTACTGGATGTGCACCGCTGAACAGGGCCCGCCGTGCAGAAGAGCACCGCTGAACAGGGCCCGCCGTGCAGAAGAGCACCGCTGAACAGGGCCCGCCGTGCAGAAGAACACCGCTGAACAGGGCCCGCCGTGAAGATAGGCACCGCTGAACAGGGCCCGCCGTGCAGAAGAGCACCGCTGAACAGGGCCCGCCGTGCAGAAGAGCACCGCTGAACAGGGCCCGCCGTGCAGAAGAGCACCGCTGAACAGGGCCCGCCGTGCAGAAGAGCACCGCTGAACAGGGCCAGCCGTGCAGAAGAGCACCGCTGAACAGGGCCCGCCGTGAAGATAGGCACCGCTGAACAGGGCCCGCCGTGCAGAAGAGCACCGCTGAACAGGGCCCGCCGTGCAGAAGAGCACCGCTGAACAGGGCCCGCCGTGCAGAAGAGCACCGCTGAACAGGGCCCGCCGTGCTGAAGAGCACTGCTCCGCTGGGCCCTTCATCTCAGGCACCGCTCCGCTGGGCCCTTCATCTCAGGCACCGCTCCGCTGGGCCCTTCATCTCAAGCACCGCTCCGCTGGGCCCCGCCGTCTCAAGCACCGCTCCGCTGGGCCCCGCCGTCTCAAGCACCGCTCCGCTGGGCCCCGCCGTCTCAAGCACCGCTCCGCTGGGCCCCTTCATCTCAAGCACCGCTCCGCTGGGCCCCGCCGTCTCAAGCACCGCTCTGCTGGGCCCCGCCGTCTCAAGCACCGCTCCGCTGGGCCCCGCCGTCTCAAGCACCACTCCGCTGGGCCCCTTCATCTCAAGCACCGCTCCGCTGGGCCCCGCCGTCTCAAGCACCGCTCCGCTGGGCCCCGCCGTCTCAAGCACCGCTCCGCTGGGCCCCTTCATCTCAAGCACCGCTTCGCTGGACCCCGCCGTCTCAAGCACCGCTCCGCTGGGCCCCGCCGTCTCAAGCACCGTTTCGCTGGGCCCTTCATCTCAAGCACCGCTCCGCTTGGCCCCACCGTCTCAAGCACCGCTCCGCTGGGCCCCGCCGTCTCAAGCACCGCTCCGCTGGGCCCCGCCGTCTCAAGCACCGCTCCGCTGGGCCCTTCATCTCAAGCACCGCTCCGCTTGGTCCCGCCGTCTCAAGCACCGCTCCGCTGGGCCCCGCCGTCTCAAGCACCGCTCCGCTGGGCCCCACCGTCTCAAGCACCGCTCCGCTGGGCCCTTCATCTCAAGCACCGCTCCGCTTGGCCCCGCCGTCTCAAGCACCGCTCCGCTGGGCCCCACTGTCTCAAGCACCGCTCCGCTGGGCCCCGCCGTCTCAAGCACCGCTCCGCTGGGCCCCGCCGTCTCAAGCACCGCTCCGATGGGCCCCGCCGTCTCAAGCACCGCTCCGCTGGGCCCTTCATCTCAAGCACCGCTCTGTTGGGCCCTTCATCTCAAGCACCGCTCCGCTTGGCCCTGCCGTCTCAAGCACCGCTCCGCCCCGCCGTCTCAAGCACCGCTCCGCTGGGCCCCGCCGTCTCAAGCACCGCTCCGCTGGGCCCCGCCGTCTCAAGCACCGCTCCGCTGGGCCCTTCATCTCAAGCACTGTTTATGGTTCACTGTGCCCACCATGCCTCCTCCTTGACCAGTGGAGACTGTTATCCACTTGAGAGACTGTGGCTTTGCACTCCCCAGGATGGCACAGTGGGCAACCCACCCACTGTAGAGACTTGAGAGACTGTGGCTTTGCACTCCCCAGGATGGTACAGTGGGCAACCCACCCACTGTAGAGACTTGAGAGACTGTGGCTTTGCACTCCCCAGGATGGTACAGTGGGCAACCCACCCACTGTAGAGACTTGAGAGACTGTGGCTTTGCACTCCCCAGGATGGTACAGTGGGCAACCCACCCACTGTAGAGACTTGAGAGACTGTGGCTTTGCACTCCCCAGGATGGTACAGTGGGCAACCCACCCACTGTAGAGACTTGAGAGACTGTGGCTTTGCACTCCCCAGGATGGCAGAGTGGGCAACCCACCCACTGTAGAGACTTGAGAGACTGTGGCTTTGCACTCCCCAGGATGGCACAGTGGGCATGGTGGCCCCTTCGTGGATCTGGCGTCGTGGACTCATGTGGCTGTGGTGCCTCCCCCTTCCCTTCCCCCTGAGGTGGCTGTAGTATTTTCATCAGATGCCCCTGCAGTGTTCTCTCCAAAGGACTCAGGTCTCCTGTGTGGGCTTTGCCCTTGTGTCGCTACACTGTAGCCCACGGACTGTTCCATTTGACTTTGATGTAGCGGACTAATTGCCTTGGTTCTCCATGGCAGTGTGTATAGTATTATTTTGTTATGGATATTTTGCATATTTGCCGATACATATCAGAGTCTATTTTTTATATAAAATTTTGGTTCACAATTTAATTATGTCTTTGCATTTTTCAGGGGGGTTTGGGTGGTGTCACTGTGCATTGTTGCTCTGCATTGGTGTTTACATAGTTTGGGGGGGTGGGGGTCGCATATGTGTGTGCCCGTAACCTTTCCTCCTCCCCCCTCCCGTGTGTCGTACGTGCAGTACTCACCATTGTTGTCTGCGCCGGAGTTCGTACTCGTGGTAGATGAGCAGGTAGACGAGTGCAGGTAGGATGTTTAATTCGGGTTCCATGCTGTCCTCCGTACTCGTGGAGTGTGTTTTGGTGAGCGTTTTCCCGTTCGTAGTCTGTTTCCGCCGTGTTTTTATCGGCGGGGCTCCCGCCCCGGAAAAGGTGGCGGATTGGTGAGTTGTAATACTGTGGGCGGTACATTGTCTGCCGCCTGCCTGTTGGCGGTGACCGCCACGCTGTTTGTCTGTACCGCGGTGGCGGTCGGAGTGTTAATGTGGCGGGCTGTGTTGGCGGTTCCCGCCAGGGTCAGAATTCCATTTTTTGGACCGCCGGCCTGTTGGCGGGTTGGCCGCCGCTTTATCACCGACCGCCAGGGTTAGAATCACCCCTTTAGTCTCTTTTTTGGGTTTTGGAAATCTCCAGCGGAACAAGGCTGGAGGGCTGTAGTTGATGAGAGTTCCACAAGGCCAGATACCCCTTTGGTGAAGGACCACTGAACAGGATTTGCTCTTGCAGAAAGAAAAGTATCAGCATTTGCTGTGAAGTCAGGCCAAGCAGCGATGTATCTTGGGTGGATAGACGAGTAGGTTGATCCCTGTCTTCTCTTGGTTCTCAGAGCAGTTTTAGTCAATAATTTTTTAAGTCCCAAGTTTTTGATTTTGGCTATCTGGGCACATTTAGCAACACCACCAAGGGTTCCGTACTGGAAGGGCAACACTTGAGGGGTTAGGAGTCACTCAGGATGGGTCCGGGTGTGGGTTGAAGATGGTGGTAGCCTGCTATGGCCCTGTGACCCTGACACAGAGACCAGCAAGCTACCTCTTAGAGCCCCTCGGGTAGTCCTGGGTTCAAGTAGTGGAAAAGGTTTCAAGGAGCAGGGCAAGCCTCTGAGGGTTCAAGGGAGGCTCTGGGCAGCCAAGCAGTCCTTCCAGGTGCAGCAAAGCTGTCTTGTGGACCACACTTCAGGCCACAGCAGTAGCCAGTACTCTGTGGGCCATTCTGCAGGTCTAGAAAGTGAACAGAACAGTGGTTCTCAGGGTCCTATTTTTATGCCTGGTGCCTTTCTTGAAATAGGAAACCTTTCTAGAGAATTCAGATTGAAGTGCTTCATGTTTCATGACTCCACTGCCCTGGCACCAAGCTGGCTGGTGAACAATGCAGGGGTGAAAAGTCTGTTGTGCGAAAACAGAGCACAGCCTATTCATTTGCATGTGCAGCTGTGCCCAACTCCCCCACCCCATCCTGCCAGTTGATGGCCCATCCAGGTATACATAATCCCTCTATTGTCTGACTGTTTTGGAGGAATAAATAAAGTTCAACTACCAACTACATCCAGTCATGTGATCTAGGACAGGCTTCAGGGCAGGAAAATGCCAAGTTTCAAAAGTGGCATTTTCAGTATTGTAACTAAAAATCTGACTACATTATTAAAAAGGATTTGAAACTACAATTTATCAGGCACCAAACATGAAACGCTCACCTATTCCCAAATCAAACGTTATCACTTATTAAATGTAATAAGGCAATCCAATGTGATCCTATAGAAGAGGTATGCCTCACAGTAGTGAAAACAAATGTAGGAGTTTATTCACTACCAGGAAATGTAAAACATAAATGTACATGCACAGCCTTTTAATTTCAGTGCACCCTTCCCTATTGCCAACCTAGGGCATACCGTAGGGGTGACTTATTGAATTAAAAAGTACATTTATAGCTTAGCAAAGGGGTTATATTGCCATTTCGAATTGGCAGTTTAAAACTACATTCAGGCTGCAATGACAGGCCTGGGGTCTTTTTTTAGATGCTACTTAAGTGGGTGGCACAAAAGCGGCTGCAGGTACAATAGTAGCATTTAATTTACAGGAACTGGTTATAAGGAATTCCACCTTACAATGGTTTTGTAAGTACAGTAAATATGCCAGCCAGGTGTAAGCCAATTTTATTATATTTAAGGGACAGAGCACAAGCGCGTTATCACTGGTTAGTAGGGGTAAAGTGCATAGAGTCCTAAGGACAACAAAAACGAATTTCAGCAAAAACTGAAGGGCAAAGTAAAACAAGATGGGGGAAGATCACCCTTAGGCTGACAAATCAAACAATTACGTCTTTGTACTTCTAGGTACTCCTCTGAGCTTCATATTTTAAAAATCGGTTCACTTACCCAGTGGCATCTCCAGCTGCACTTGTATGCAAAGATAGTAGCAAAAACTGTAGAGGTGACATAACCTGCAGTTCATGAGCTTAAATCACAACAGTTTCACAACACAACCCATTCTTCTCAATGGTACCCTTTTGAAGTGCAGTGTAATTTGACTTCCAGGCCTCTTGATGTTTTGCTTCTGCAGAATAATGCCTGCAGTAGTGTTTTTTCAATACGACCACTGTGTAAGTGGGAGAGGAAATGGTCATTGAACTCACCATGCCTAAGTGTGGAAAATGTAGTTTGAAGGGTATTTTTTTCAGCAGTGGTGCTCTATAGCATGAGCATCATGTGATGTTTCAAGGCAATGTTTGTGCAATATTTCCACATTCTTGGTAATTTCCCCCACCCTTACCTTGAATCTAATAAAGCCTGAAAGAGGTTATTACTAGCTGCTTGCACCTTTTGTTTGATTCTAGCGATCTGTAAGCTCATGTTAATATGAAAAAATATTTTTCTCCTCCATGTCTCTATAAAGCAAAAAAGGATGATGAATTTTGCTTTTTTTTTATAAGTTACTAAAATAAATAGATGAGATGTTTGCAGGGATTTGGTTGGCCAATTCTTACCACACATCTTCTTAATAAAGACGTCCCCGAGATTCATTCTTAGTACCTCGCTTTCCCATGCACCAACAAATTACCCTGCGGTTGATAATACCACTTAATACAAAGGAAATTACTTTTGCAAATGACTTAAGCTATCCACCCATGTTAATGCCAAAAGGCTGATATTCATTCTCCCTCACAGAAGGGAACGTTGAAAAATGCGTCCCCACGGGGAATTGTCAATACATCCGAGCAGGCAGGTCGCAAAATATCGCTCCCAGGCTGCAAGGAACCTCATTACCACACATTTAGGAGCCAAGGTACTGTATATTTGATTTATCTAGTGAATTTATTCATTAGATTTATTTATGGCTTGGCTGAAATGCAAAATGAGTCCTGTACTGTTTATTGGTCATATGTTATATTTTCTCCTATGGAGCAAATGAGAAAATAAAACATGACATGTTTGGATATAAAACAAAATATGGTAATTCATTCAGTGTTTCGATAACAGGGCCCTGTTCTGATTGAGCAGTATGTAGCTTCAAAATTGTGGCACAATTTATGCCTATTTCAGGCAGAAACGATGGAACTTTTTAAGACTGTATTTTTTTATTTTTTATGTCAAGATGAATTTAAGAATATAGCTCAAATAAATTCGAATGCTTCATTCAGTATATTGTTTGGCAAGAAAGTTATTGTATTGAAATGTGTGTCTTTCATTTGAATGGTTTGAGGGAACCACCATATCTACCTTGAATGCTTTTCATTACAGAAAGCAAAAAAAAATCCCTAAACTTCCAAAGCCACCACTCTTATAATTTTGCGGTTCTCTCAATTAAAAATACACTATCAAAAACTGCGGATATGATCCTCTCGGAGAAAGGTATTAGCTTTGGGATTCGTTTTGAAAACTCAGAATAATATCGTATTCTAGAGTAAGGGTTAATTTCAACCTGCATTGTCCGAAAAAGAAAAAATCTATCAAAGGCGTCCAGCAATCATAGACATAATTCTAGATTATTTTGTTTTGCCCAACTTAGATATTATCATGCAATTAAGGAAATATTGTTCGACCTCTTTTGTGGTGAAATTCAAGGATGGTGCATCACGTCTGGTAAAATAACACTAAAATATGGTACACTAAAATGTTTGAATAAAGCAGATTAAGGAGAAGGATAGGCAGGTCTAGAGGCGTTCTGTCTTTTTTGTTTCTTATGATGTTTTGGAACAGGAAGTAGGTTAGATGGAATGTTGATCACCAGAGGAGAGGTGACAAGTTGCACTGGTTGCTGTAACGGCCAGCAAGGGGAGACTCTTATAGGACCAGGCCCACCACTAGGAATCGTGGCCATTTTTGGAGGTCCAAATCAAATCAAATCAGGGTTTATAAAATGCAACTACTTACCCATAGGGATCTTAAGGTGGTAAGGTTTTTTTTTTTTTCTGAGCTTCAGTCAAAAAGCCTTGTTTTAAGATCCTTCCTTAAAGGCCAGTAGTGCTGAGAAACAGTGAGCAAGCAGGCCCCACAAGTTTGATTGAAACTAGCATGAAATAGAAAAAGGCAAACAATCACATTTAGGCAATGATAGCATGACAGCAGAAACAGTAATTTACTCTGTTTACCAACATATCACGATGCAGTGTATTTTATATACTTTTCATAAAGGCAGCAGGGTGTAAGATGCCATGGAGTCATGTGAAAATGAATTACGTGCAAATACATTTATTTAGGTGAAGTGCTTGCATTAACCATCGGGGAAAAAAGATAATGATGGAAGGCCAATGAAAATGGTGTGCAAACCACATAATTGCACTTGACTGGCTAGCCCACTAATACAGGTGGCACCATCACAAGAGTCTAAAGTATCAGCGGCCTCAGTAGTATTCCATTCACAATTCTTTCCTAGACTCAAGCATCATCATCTGTTTTTACTGTGTGGGCAGATGTAGCCAAAAGATAGTTGTACAGTAAAATATCAAACTTCCATGTGGTTTGCTTATACATGATTATTTCTAGAAGCAAAGCTCAAAAAGATGTCTTTAAGGAAAAATGTCGGTAGTGGGTGTAGGAAGCTGGGTTCTGTTGCAGTACCCACCCGCCCCCCACTTTTTGCCTGGTTTTTGATGCAACTTTGACTGAAGTGCACTGGGTTCCTGCTAACCAGATCCCCAGTGCCAGTGTTCCTTCCCCAAAACAAGACACGTGGTCACTTGATCCCCAACAACTTATGCCACTCTAGGGGACCCAGCACCAACCTCATGCCAGGCTGCCATTGCTGGGTTCGTGACAAGGTGCTCCCTAAAAGTGAAAACATGACATGGCACACAGAGTTGGTGCCATGTCCCCTAAACACTGCATGTAATATTTATAAGTCACCCCTACAGCAGGTCTTGCAGCCCTGAGGCAGAGGGCATTATATTACATGTTTGGGCATATCCGCAAGAGCAGATATGCTCCTGCTATGCCTTTGTCAATTCTTAGACATAGTAAGTGAACAGTAAAGCCATTTTAAAAACATGTGCTGGACATTGGTTAATACGAGTTCCCCAGCTACATGATGGCTGAACCAAGAATAGGGATGCTTGGTATGAAACATCTTGCATTAATAAACCCTCACTGATTCCAGTGACCGATGTATTAATACATGCACCGAGAAGGCACCTGAGAGGTACCCCCTGAAAACCTACCAACTGCTGGTGAGCTCACTGACCAGTTATAGCCAGATTCCCATCCACAGGTGAGAATCTGACCCTCAAGGGTGAGAGCCTCCACTCCCTGGAGGTCAGAAACAAAGCCTGCTCTTGTTGAGGTGTTAACACACTCCTCCCAATAGGATGGCACACAAATCTACATTCCAAGGCAAAAAGCTTGAAAGAAGCCCACCACCTTTGGTATGCAGAACTTGCTTTCCGTAGAGGAGGATGCCGACTCCCCTTACCCCAGGCCCCATCTGGCACCTGAACAGATGTGAAAATCAGCTATGCAAGAGGAGTGTCACCCTTTTTAGGTTGGACAAACCACTAGGGTTACCAGCCTGAAGTGGATAAAACCTAGGAAATTCTGCCTTCTTGTGTGTGTTGGAATTTAGGAACACTAGACAGGCTAATAACCCACCCACCACAGGAAGAGGTCATCTAGGGGAGAAAGTGACCACAAGGGTAAGTAGTCCATTGGCCACTACCCTTTACTCCCCCTTAACACCTCCTAAATTGAGCATTCAGGGGACTCCTGATACCAGGAAAACAGATGTTTGTTGGACAAAAAAGAAGGAGTAGGCAAGAAGCCTGCTAAACCCAAGAACCAAGGAGCACAACTGACCTGGTGCCATAAACCTTCGAGGAGCAACTGACCGGTCCTGCATCTGCAGCCTCCAGGAAACTAGCGAGCTTCCAGTTCTTCACAAATCGCTATGAACAACTCCCTTGGAGAAGAGGAGCTGCTCCCCTGCATCTGCAGGCACCCAAGAAAGAATTGTGAGGACCGGAACAGCCAAAAACCCAATGCTGGATATCACCATGGCACCCGAGCCACCTAACCCATGCTGAAGTGGGCTAATGGTGTTAATGTGGTCCCCCTACCCTCAAGAAATGAAGCCTATCTTGATTACGCCCACTCTGGACTACCCAACAGCGTCTGCAGCCTGTTTCTGCAGAACCCCCAGCAAACACGAGTGACCAGGAGACAAGGACCCAACACCTCAGGACACCTCTGAGCCTAACCACCTCGGACCAAGGAGAAGCAAACCAATGGTGTCCACGTGTCTAACAGCCTTGTGAACCATGCCCCATACTTACCATACATCCAGGAGATTGTTCCCATACATCAATGTACTCTACCTGTATGCAGTGTTTTCTTCCTCCATACAATAACATCACTGCACCTGAAAAATGCACTGTGTCAACTTTTGCAAACTCTAAAAATCTATCTAAAAAAGTACTCACCTGACTCCTGTGATTGGTATCTAAATTCATCTACAAGTATGAGTTATTTATATAAATTGGTGTTGGATTTCTTTATTGAGTGAGTCTCACTTACTGTATGAGTCTGTGCCTTACATGCTTAGTGTTCGCCTCTGATATGCCTAACTTCTCGACCACATTACCCAAACATAGAGCATTTGGGATGTCATTTGCGCCTCTGTGATACCTCTGGGATTGCTTGGAATATTTGAACAGTCTATCTCATTTTGGTCCACAATATAAAAAGTCAGCTTCCTACATTAATGGTACAGCGGTGGGAAGAAGAAGTGTGCTGTTCCACTCTGTCAGTATTGTGATTCCAATAAAGAATCCGCAATTGACGTAGGTTGGCAAAAATATTTTTTAATTTTTGCATTTTTTTCCATATTTTTAATCTGGTCTGTTATAGACTTGGTTAAGTCCCCCAGTACTGTTGTGTTTAGAAATTGTAAACGTTATGATAGGCCTTAAAAACTGCTTAGGATGTTTGCGTAAAGTTCTAAAAAGCTCCAAACTATTTTAAAAGCCATGTCTAAGGCAGCAGGTTCCTCCCAGAAGCTCAACTTGGGCTCCTATAAAAACCTTAAGTGTGCCCAGCTTAAGACCCTCTGCCAAGCATGGAAGCTTACCATGGATCATAAACCCACAAAAGCCCAACTGCAGCAGTAGCTTGTAGAAAATAACAGGGCCATGGCAGAAAAAGAATCTCCCATTGTGGAACAGGAGGTTGAGGAGGAGGATGGATTCTCTTAGCACCACTTTGATAGTAATACCATTGGAGGCACTTCTAATAGTATTCCCAGGGGATGAGGATAGTGGAGATGACAAACTCCGAAGACTAGCTATAAGGATAGAATTAGAATCTAAACTCCTGGCTATAAAAAAGAAGAACAGAGATGAGTTTAGAGCCTATCTCTGGAGTGTGCCACAACCTCAATAGGGAGAAAGACATAGGGGGTTATTCCAACTTTGGAGGAAGTGGTAATCCGTCCCAAAAGTGACGGTAAAGTGGCGGATATACCACCAGCCGTATTACGAGTCCATTATATCCTATGGAACTCGTAATACGGCTGGTGGTAAATCCGTCACATTTGGGACAGATTACCACCTCCTCAAAAGTTGGAATAACCCCCATAGTTTTTGACCCTAAAATCCCCAAAGGGATTGTCCCTAAATATGAGGAAGGTGATGATGTCAGCAAATGGTTTTCAGACATTGAGAGGGCTTGTAGAATGAGAAAACTCAGCAAAAAATATTGGCACCCTCTACGCTGGGAGCTATTTTCAGGCATGTGCAGGGATAAACTCCTAACACTTGATGAGGCAGATGCTGAGTCCTATGACTTCATGAAGGATACCCTGATTGAGGGCTTTGGACTTCCCACCGAGGAACATAGAATCAGGTTCAGGAAGACTCAGAAAACTCTGAGTCAGTCCTGGGTAAATTTTGTAGACGTTTCAGTGAAAGCACTAGGTGGTTGGTTAAAAGGAAGTCAGGTGCAAGATTATGATGTTCTTTATAATTCGGTTATGAACGGACATCTGTTGAGTAACTGTACTTCTGGAAAGTTGCATCAATACCTGGTGGACCAAGGGCCAGTCTCTCTCCAAGAGTTGGGGAGGAAGACTGATCATTGGGTCAAAACTAGAGTGTTCAAGAAAAGCCATGGAGGGGGTGATCAAGTAAAAAGGTCAGGGAAGCCCCCACAGGAGAATAAGGAGGGTCACTCTAAAAATAAAGAAAGGGTGTCCTCCTGTCATCATGACACAGTTGGGCTGGTAGTAGCTTTATCACTCCGCTTTGCTGGGATGGCTACCGTGTATCACAAATAACAGCAGCAAAATGCCACCAATCAATGCCAAAGTTATTGGAAATCCACCGAAGACACTCGAAAAGAGTGAATGAATGGCTGAAGAAATTACTCCAAATACTGTCTGGAACGTGCTGACAACTCCAGACCCAACAGCATTAAAAAAGTGTACAATCCCAGCAGTGTTAGATGCATTAAAAAACCTGATCACCAATTTTCCAAAGTGTTTGAGGAAGTTGGTATTTAATAAGTACTGTATCTCTGCCGATGACCTTGCTAGATGCAGGTCAGAGGTCTCGTTGACTGATGCTAGAACCATATGTTGTTTAAACAGTAGCACCTTTAGTCTGATCAGTTTGTCAATTTATCTTTTGGAAGTAGCAATGTGTGTCTACAGTCTGCCACTTTTATCTGTCGTGTAGGGGGAGTAGCACATGGCTGAAGCAAGTTACAATTTGGGAAACCGAAATTGCATAGACAATTCCAGGTTTCATACCACAGCAGCTTTGATCATTTAGCATTATATAACTTTCATTGGAAAGTTTCTGAAATGCTGGGTGACTCATAGAAACGGGAGTACCCTTCAGATGGCAGGCCAAATTTTATACTACTGCATTGCAAGTGCCATGCAAGGACACCTGCTTACAAATCATAGAATGACTAACAGTCTCATATTTGCTTCCATTAAGAAAGACCTTTGTTTCACCATTCAGACATTTGTAATCGAAAGGCAACTCCCACACCTCATGGATATGACTGTCTCCTAACCACTCAAATCTGCAAGCTGTGAAATGTTTTAAGCAGTCCGTAAACTGAAATGTTGAAATGGGCAGATTTATCACTCCATGTATGAGCCTCTTGTGCCAAGGGAATTTCTGCCACAGTGAAAGGCAACTTTACCAACTTCTCAATAGTAAGCGTGATGTAACTAATTTCTTTTGTAGCTATTAGCTGCTGTTGCTTGGTCAGGTTAAATGTAGCAATTAACTCAGTAGAGTTAACATGCTGCCAGGACATGTGGCCACTTTTAAAAACCTGTAACGTCCAACTTAACTGCATGATGGACCTCAGTTGACTTTGTCCGTGATGTAAAAAGGACAAGTCATTCTGAAAAATGTCTATTGCAGAGAACACAATGTTATTTAGGGTGTAGATGCGGTTGGACAAGGTATTCATATCATTATCAACAACTACTAAAGCCATCTCCATGTTTCCTTCGTCAATCTGCCTTAAACATGCAGCACCCTCCATTTGTGAAATCTTCCAGATTTCATTATATATGGCATACCAAAAACCTTTTGAGCGTGGCTTTCTAGGACCTACCAAGAAATCTTCTAAGTCAACTCCCTCTGAAAGGAGAAAAAGGTGTTATTTGACAGAAGCTAATGTGGAAGATCATAACCATTGTTGGTAAAGCTTACCCACACTATATGTTTTTATGATACCTGAGTGCTGAGCTGTGACATCGCAAGGGTTTGGTCGGATTGCCCTGAAAACCCCTGAGGAATTAACAAAACATACATGACAACAATTTGTGTCCACTGGCCACAATAGCTATTCACCGGGACATGAAAGTGAGGAATTAAAGATAACGTTCTGAGCCCAAGTAGGGAGCTGTTCTTCAGTGTCATGTAAAACTGCTTGCCAATTGTTTCATTTAGCTGGTGTGTGGATACTGGGCACATTTAGTTATTATATATTTTCTAGCCACAGGCAAGCCATTTGCTGCACAGTTTCATTCATTCAAAAATATAATTTACACAGGAGTAAGGCATGCCCTAAATAAAGCTCGCCTACACTGTATTTTCCAATCTTTTGTTCCCCATACACTTTTTAATCAATCTTGTTTTCCAAAACTCATAGCCTTTAACAGCAAGCTGGGAAACAAACAAATCTGAATAAATCAATTTTGTATCAGTTAACAATATCTTTCTCACTTTTGAGGGAGGCAATTTAAGAAGATCCTGCATTTTTAGCATTGTGCCCAGTAAAATATGCAAACTTTTCTGTGTATGTTTTGAAACTCCCCACTGGTGGAGTCAAAGAATTCTCCCTTTTCTTATAATTAGAAACTGATCTAAGATTGTTAGTTTGCTGTGGAATATAATGTCTATAATGCGGATGACAGAACATTTGCCCATAATTCGCTGCATTCAAATAAACATATTCACTTTCAAATACAGTGTAATATTCAAGCTCAGAAAGTATAGAATCAATTATCTTAACACAATCATCAGAAACAATCCCAGATGTAACTACATCACTCATAGAAACTTTAAGCACTGATAGAATTTGAATGACATCTGTCGGGCCAAATATATAGAATGCATCCTTATCCCAAACAATCCCATCTGGAATCAGAACAGCTGAAATGTTCACTAGGGACAAGTCACTTTGGACCTTATGGGAGGAAAAGTGAGAGGACAAAACCTTACGCACAAGTTCAACAGCAGAGCATTCAGGAAGATAATGACCATTTATCAATAGAAAGAAAACAATTATAAAACCAATCCAGAGCAGAAAGACAAGCAATGTCAGTATTATCCATAGATAGCACCATGGATGGACCAAATAGTTATTTTTAAGCCAGTCATACAGTTTACATGTCTTTTATGCTGGTGCAGTTGCAGAAGCAGGGGAATTTAATGAAAAGTTGTCTATGTCGACAAAGTAACCAAAAGCAGTCCGTGCAAAAACAGGAGCCTGTATAGAACCGGTAGATGGACCCAATGCTGGTGGTTCAGAATAAACAATGTCATCCATTTGTGTTGAATTGTAATAGTATAGATCCATCATAGTGACAGGAATTAACAGAAGCTCATTCTCGACCCTCCCCAAACTCTGGGAGACCTTTGTAGCATTGGTAATTGCAGAAGCGTTGTTAAGTGCTAGAAGAGTTAGTTCCTGTAGGGTAGTGAGATCAGAAGGGGAAATATCCAGGAATCCTCATTGTCTACTGTACAGGATCGACCACATTGTGCAATTTGATGCTGTCAATTAAAACAAAGCAGTTTCCTGTGGAACCAGGCAGAGGTGTTAGAATTTCAATGCTGGTACTGTGTATTCCCAGGACTGAAACCAATGCTGTAAAGGATCGGCCAACCTCCTTTTTGACAGCAATCTTTTCTCAAACCAGATCCCCAACTTTAGAAATCCAGTCTGTTGATGTTGTTTGCAAATCCTTCTTTCCCAAGGTGGTGGTATAAGCATGTGAGTTTTCATAATGGAATTTCTCTATTTCCTGTAAAACAGCGACACGTTCATTTATGTCAAATAGTGTTTCTGCTGCCACCGCGCCAGGGCCATCGAGATCTGGAACATACATAGGTATCTCAAATAGGACCTTATAAGGGGTGCATCCTCCCTAGGACCATCTGGATAGATTATTTAATGCTGTCTGGACCCCATATAGGTGAAGAAGCCAACTATGACCAGAATCTAATACCCTTGCTGTAAAGGATGCTTTAAGTCTCATTTCTTCCTCTCCACAACAGAATTCCCCTCAGAATGATACAGTGATGAGTAATGGATTTGAACACCCATCATTCGAAAGGTGTCCCTGAATGCCCTGGAGGCAAAAGCAGGACCCTCGTGCAAGTGGAATGATCCAACTGCAGATGTCCTGATAAAAACTTCTTTAATAACAGTTTGAGTGTCAGCCAACCATTGTGGCCATGCCCACAGCAATCTAGAACAGTGGATTCCAACCTTTTGGCTTCTGTGGAACCCCACTTGATCAATACTGGAACCCAGGGACCCTCACTGAATCATAACTGGAATCCGGGGACCCCCCCCACTGAGTTATTACTGAAAGAGTGGGACCTAATCGGTTAAAATTATAAAATTTTCTAAGCAGTTGCGGACCCCTTGAGGAGGCTTTGCGGACCCCCTGGGGTCCCCGGACCACACGTTATGAACCACTCATCTAAAACATGAGACAACAATGACTAAAATATACTTGTATATTAGGTTGTAAGAGACTGCAATGATCTCAGGTACACACATTGTAGTGGTCTGTTGACACTAGGAGGGGTGTCTGCAGTGGGTCTTTGATGATGGACCCTTTAACTTTTTGGCAACTGTCAAGGCAAAGTACAATCTCTTTGATCTGCTTGTACATACCTGGCCACCAATAGCATTTTTTTGTAGCAGAGAAATAGTAGCCACCACACCTGTATGGGCAGATGCAACACCATCATTTGCTGGTCGAACGAGATCTGATATCTGAGTTTGGTTGGGGAACACTCAATCTCCCACCCCTGAAATTGTTGCAAAGGCAATGTTTTGGGCACTGAGATGGTAGGAATATTTTGCTGGATTTGCTTTTGGTAAAGGCTTGCAGTCACCGAGGATTTCACAGCACCCAGCGTCTCATCATCTAACCTCGTATAAGAATGAGTAATTGCAGCAACAGAAGCCGTAGCTACTGCAGGTTTGGCAGCTTCATCATCCTGTTTCCTACAACTTGTTCTCTTACACATTGATGGACCAATGTATGTACTACATGAGCTTTCGGTAGCCTGGCATTAAGATCAGCTACCCTCCCCCACAAGTTTTTGTGTTTGATGGTGTTCCATTTGGAATCCCTGAACCCATTCAGGTGCCAATTATGTAAGTAATCATTGTAGGACTGTACACAGTAATATGAATCACACACAATTAGTGTTGGATGTTCAGGACCCATATGGTCCAGTGCCAGGACCAAAGCTTTAAGCTCAGCAAGCTGAGCTGTACAGTCCCCCAGGGTCTGCATGTAGGTATTTTGAGGGTGGAATGTGCTATCCCTCATTACCCCGCTAAAGGCTTCGCAAGCACTGGAGTATTGTTTTTTGGTACTGACAACTGGCTTTGCTGAACAATCAGTAAGAATGATGACTTGGTATTGGTCAAGAGGTAAGATCAATATGGGCATTCAAGCTCATATTGGAGAAATTATTGAGGCTGTATTTTTGGGTTGAAGACATAATCAACATCAGTGGCAGTTATGGAGGTTGCCCATTGAATCCAATGTGGATGTTATGGATTAGCATTTGGAACTCTAGCTTTGGTGACCACCTCCAGGGCAGGCACCGGGGTAACAACAACAATACGTTTCCCTTGGGCAAGTGGCCTCTACTTAATGGCAGCCATCTGACCAGCAGTCAGTATTTTTTCTGTTGGTGCAAAATGTTGTCATGCATTGAAGTACAAATGTGATTTGCATGCTATGGGTACCGTTTCACCATCACTCAATGTGACATAGGTGAACCCAAGGGCACCAGTAATAATTTTGATGACCAAATTTTTTTATAAGCACGTGTGTGTGTAAGTGTTATACTTCTAACATGTCTTGTTGCAGTTCTCTGCGAATGCATGTGTGTTCTGGTGTCCAATGTTTACTTGAAAAGTCAGGACGAATCAGATCATATAGGGGTTTTATGCCTTGTGCACAATCTAGATTGTATGTTCTGCCAAAGTTGAAGAAACCCAGCAATGCCTGGAGTTTCTTGATGGTGTTTGAAGGTTGTGATTGAGGGCAATTTTCTAGAAAGTGTGTGGCCAGGCTCTTGTCTTCATCTGCTAATTCGTATACTAGAAACAGGACACTAAAAAAGGCACTTTTTGTTTTCTTAAAATTAACTTTGTAGCCATAGGTGGCAAATCCTGAGACAATGTGATCCCCCCTGGCTAAATGTAGATTAAGGTTGTCATTTGTGAGATAGATGCCATCCATATAGGACAACGCCTTGGGGTCAAACTCATGTAATATTGCTGTTAGTCTAGCAGAAAATAAACCAGGGCTGTTCTTATACCTATGAGGTTAGTGGCATAAGTGCCGCTGAGAGCCAAGTGCACGGAAGGCACTAAGATCCTGACTTTCAGGGCTAGACTTTTTGCAGAAAAAACAGATGAAGTATCCAATGTTGTTTTGTAATTGTTTTGCACTATATTGTTTATTAGTGCTGCACTGTGTGCATTTTGTATTGCAATAGTGTTTGTGTGACAATTTAAATGTCTGTAATCTAAGACTATTCAATATGAATGGTCTGATTTTTCTATAGGATATAACTGGTTATTTATTTGCAGAGACAAGGGGTTTGTTTACACCCTGATACTCCAGTTGCGTAAGAATTTCTCTCAGAGGTGCTTTAGCATCATGTTTAAGGGGATACTGAGGCTGGATCTGTGGTGTAGATCTGATTGGAAATACATGGTAGAGTGAATCTTTATTCCATCCTACGTGGTTGTGGTACAGTGTGGGAACCTGTTCCAGAGCCAAATCAGCAGCGTAGGTTTCCTTTACAATGTCTAGAACTAGGACTGAGAAAGAAGGCAAAATGACATCTTCCCCTTCTGGGAGCTTGTGGACGAATTCAGGTGGGCAATCTTTTTCTGCCAAGAGTATGTTATAACTTAGTGTTTATGTCCTCCAGAAGATTACTTCGCTAGTGTGCCCTATGTCTCCCTCAATTTGAATGTTTAATTTATAGACCCGATAGGGTGGGAAGATGCGCCTGTCTGCTATCTGGACTTCAAGAAAGTCATTATTTACTGTCACATCCAGAAGGTCTCTAAGATTCTGGCGACATATTGTGACCTTTGCTGCGCTGTCTAGCCCAAGTCTTGTTCTTCAACAACTTTCTCAATGTTTTTGGCATCCTTAATTGATATCCCTGCTATCTTCTGCTTTTTAAATTGGGGCTTTTGTTGAGGAGCGTTTTCCTCCTTTTTAACATACATTTCTGAGGAATATTGTGAGTCCTTTTGGCTTCACGTAGTCGCTTCAGTGTTCTGACTGTCCCAATGTGTCACTTTATTTATACAGTGTGTCCTGAAAGGAACGAGATAGGTGATTGTCAGTATATTGGTATCTATGGGGAGATTTTATAGTGTCCTAATGTCCATGGATGTCTCTGTATAATAGTACGTAGGGTACCTTTAGTGTGTGTGAGACAGAGATACTCAGGAGACCTGTATAATTAGTGCCTAACCATTGTTGATGGTGCATGTATTAGGACTCTCATTAATCAAATCAGACTGCTGGATTCGGGTAGACACCACCACCGCTTGTGGGTGACTCAGTCATTTCCACATCAGTTGGTGGCTGCCGGTCCAATCCTACCGGTTTGCTAGCAGCACCTCACCCACCCCAAGAAGGAAAGGTGAATTGTGGCAGCCTATCACATAACACTCTAGTGACCTCTCCTGGAAGTCACGGTGAACAGAGCTCACCCCTTTCTCTTATTAGCAACAGGTCTCATAAACACACAGGTACATGAAAAGATGCATGCTGGTTTTCAATATATTCATTGAAAAGACTGCAATCTATGATAAAATATATGAGCTGCAATTATTAGGAAAATGAGGCATAACAAGATTCGGATTGTGACAGTGAGAAAAAGATGAACAATTACAATATATTGCAATGAGCATGTATTTCGAATTCTTCCTAACACCTAGCATCTAGTTTCTAGCAAGAGCACAGTGGTGATAGTCCAATCTGTCCACACCCAGTCCGTGAAAGGAGCAACCATTACCTTAAAATGAAGGTCTGCCCTTTGTCTCTTTAGCTGGCTTGCAGAGAGAAGGCTGAGGTCTTGCTGAAAAAATGGCATACCATTCACACAAAATGTTCTACTGGGAAAGGATCAATAAGCAAAACTATTAATACCAAGACATGGATACAAAATTAACCTGTCACCAAAGTCAAGTAACACCTTTCAAGAAACGAATTACATACAATTTATTGTAAAAAGTCTATATATTACAAAATGAAAGAAGGAAAAAATAAGTAAAAAGGTGCTCCAAATGTCGACACAGTGAACAAGTGATGATCAGTGAATCGTGACACAAAATATTTATATACAACATATACAAAGAATGCAATGCACCAAATGTCCACACCTCCTCAGATTACTGGATTGAGGGATTAAAGCCCAAAACTAGTTTGAGGTAAAAGTCCTGTATCCCACAATAGAAATTAGGAATGGGCGAAACAAACAAGCCAACATTTAGACCCCGTGTTAGGATGAATCCTCTGGGTTCATCATCAGGACAAGATATTGGTAGACGCCTATGGAAAAGAAAGAGGAATAACTAAAATTCAATTGCATAACCAATCTCACCAAATGGCTATATCCAAAAATGGTGGTGATCAGAGGGAACAGATCTTCCCCAGACAGATAAAATTCAAGAGCAACTTCTTTGAGAGGAGTCCCATTTATAAAAAAAAATGACAAGCAGCATAGATGGAAATCCTGGTCAGAAGGACCCCTCTGAACCCTCACTTGGCCTACATGGTGTTTTATAGAAAAACATTGTCTTGTGTTGATCTCGTACTGTTTCCTGTCAACCTTGGATCAGTAACATGATTAGAAATGTTGTGCATAGTAATAATAATAATGCTCTCGCAGAATAGCAGCTGATTAGGAAAATAAAACATCCTCGCTGAAAAGCAAGCTGTTCTAAAAGTGAATAATGAGAATGGAGCATATTATCTGGGGTAAAAGAGCACAGGTTGCAGACCTAAGCTAAACTAAAATATATTTACTCAAGCAAGGTACTAAAATGAGCTCACAACACAGTGTCCCTTTCAATCATGAATGGCATGAAGATTTTCCGATGGAACCGGCAGAGCAAGTATTGTACTGTGGTCGAAGCTAGATTGGGAACTAAGAGTGAATTAGTTTCAAGATAAGATTTTGATAGGAAAGGTAATAAGGTTATGGGACATTAAGGGCCTGGAAAGTTAGAATACATGGTGGGCTTCTTTAGAGGAGGGACTTCTGGGGCTAGTTTCCATGTAGAGAAGACCATAGCTGAACAAAGACAAAGACTGACAAGCTGTCCCAAAGACAACAGATGCACCCAGCATGTATAGCTAGCGAAAGATATGAGACAGACACTAGTCCAAATGAGATCCAGACATAATAGAAGTGACAACTGCTAAAAGCATTAAGCAAATCAACAAGCAGTTGCACAGGAAAACCCTCATAAAGAGTAGCAATTTTGGTGTGAAAAATGTTGCAAGATCAGAACAGAGTTTTGAAGGAGCAAAAGTGTTTGGCTTATGGCAGTAGGACTAATACGAGACTTAACTGTGGAAAATAATGCTCATTAAGAATTTACGCAAATCAATGTGTACTATATTTTAATTTTTATAAATCAACCTGACATCAGAGTTGCACAAGAGTGTCTATTTGTGCCCTAGCACTTTACAGTGTTGGCTGAAGGTCATGTGGTTGTCATCAAACCATAGGCAGAGGGATTAGCCATTGGGGGCAGGGTGGTCTTTCAAAAGGACCACTGTGTCCAATGAACACTCTTAAAATTAAGAGATTAAGATCCTTTTTGTGGAAGTCAAAAGAGGGTTTTATGGCAGGATCTTCATAGGGCAGTGGCACTGAGTTTCGACCAGGCCCCTGAAGAAGCGGGTGCTGGAGGCGTGGTGGGACAGGTTAATAGGTATAGGATAATATCCATCCTGGCAAAATGTTACATTTGAAAGAGTCTTTTGTTCCTCATAAAATATTGTACAGCCGTTCTATCTACTCCAAGCTGATCAAAATGGGATGCTCTGTGGATATTCTGGGAGTGACTGAATGTTTGAGACACCTAGCCACCTACCACAGTAGCCCTGCTTTCAAATTCGTTTTTTCTGCCTGGTGGTATTCAGGAGAGATCAGAAAAAAAATGGTCCTTGACATTCCAATCTCTGATTTCTACTCTGGAACAGAAGCAGGGTGTCCAAGATAAGACTTGGTTTGAGATCAGAGAAGATGTTTCATGATGCAGTTTTAAGAGCTGAATAGATTTTGCTGTATTCTGGGGTGCCTCTAGAGGAATCTGTCCAAAATAGTTTAATTTCCACTGGGCATGGCCCATATAGGTTTGGCATTTTTCGATTATCAGACAAAATGAAGCAATGTAGTTCAGTAATGCACACAATGTAACAATCACAGTGGTCCTCCCTCAAGTACCTCAAATTGAAGAACAACAAGAAATAATTTCTATGCATGCAAATGTTAGAGTTTTGGAAAGTTCATCATTTCAGCCACATGGTGGAATTTGTGTTCTATACTGCACATCTCTGGTGGGACTGCATCTCTAAGCCTTCAAAAAACGATTGCCATTTCATAGGGCGTACACATGGGCATGTAACAAGGCCTTCTGCTCTGTGTGAGGGCAATAGTGCATTGTTACTGGCCTTTTTTGTGGAATGTGAAAGGGCACAGTAAAGAACCAGTGCTTCAATTTGTAAAGTATTTCATATCTTCTTGAAAGCAGGAAGGTTGCTTAACAGTTAGCTCCGAGAGGTGAAGTGAGTTCAAATGGCTGACCGCAAGTGGAGGTTGTCAAGAAGCCAAATAAACACAGAGATAGTGAACCCAGGCATCTCCAAGTAGATGTGCATTGCATAATATGTCACCTTTCTCTTGAATTTACTCAATCCAGCACTATTTGTGGTTCAAATATCATAAACTGTGTTCGTTATTTATTTTTAATTGTAATTGTTCATCCACATGTGCCCTTAATTGCTGTTAACCACTCACCCAAGTCTCTTTGAAGTGTAGCAGCAGCACATAAAGAAAGAAAACACTGTATGAATATGATGTTTTAAAGACCTACACTTATTAGCAGTTTCTGCTTGTGCCCTGATTGTGGGGTGAAATTATTTGATAAAGAAACCAGGAGTGTCCATATGTTGCATAGATCTTAATAAGCAAAGTGTTCTTCTACTAAACTTTCCATCTCAATCCATCCTAATTTACCATATAATTTTATACATGTGATTAAGCTGTCTTAGCTAACCCAGGTAATAGCTTATTTGATATTCTTTAATCGAGTTTGTTGAGAGAAATACCTTGGAATCCATTCTTCGGTGTGGGTGACTAAATAAATTCATCCAAAAGTTTGAATTCCACTAGACTTGACACATGGAAGTTTAGGTGAGTAATATTACCAGACAAAATTCAGCCTTTCAAATCCTGGATGAATGATGCAACTTAAGAAGAATGGAAAGCATCATTGTTTGCAGGACATATTTGCGAGATATCTTTCTTTGTCTGACAAAGGGTCTTATGTAGTAGAGTCTGTAATGTGGGGTACTTTACCAAAAAGTCTGCCAAACTATGGTTCCCAAGCTTTATTTAAAACTGGGGAAAATCCAAGGCTTCCAACATCGGAGGCTATTCTGGCTCCGCTGGTGGAAACCGACCACCAGTGGTTAGATTGACACGAGGCTGATGGTCAATGGATTCTATACGGCCTGCACTGTTGAGGGTTGATGTTCTAGCATAATTGTTTCTTGTTCAGGAGTGGCAGTGAAATAGAATTAATGACCCCCATGCACTGGGAAAATTCATCAGTGCATTAGCACCACTAATATTTTGTTTTTTAACAATAATCTCCTTCTTTGGGAGTTTGTTTTGAGAAAACGATTTTGATGCAGGTGCATTGAAAATGGTGGCCATACAACAAAGCATCGGTGACTTCAATAGAACTGCTGTGGTGAATGCTCTGCTGAAAGCATACACATCTCTAAATGTGACAGGCGGTACTCCAGGAGTGCAGGTCAGTATGTCACTCCACTGAACTAAATTAAAGGAGTACAGTTCGCCACAATTTAAATAAGGCCCAAAGACTATTGATTAAAGTGGCACATCCAATAAATTAAGATCCCAGATCAGCTAAACATCTGACAAATCTATAGGACATACATAAAGGTGCAATGACCATTCCCCCATGCTTGTACTACCTCATGCAAGGGAGGGCCGGCCATGGATTGCAGGAGATACTACTGGCTTTCCCTTCAGTACTCCTTCCTCTGCCCTGGTTACCCATGCTGGTAACCCAGGTCACAAAGGCAGCAGCACGAACAAAATATTAACACAGCTCTTGAAGATCTGTTTGCTTTCTGTGTTTTTCGCATTTTAACATTGCTATGTTGCTTGAACAGCAAATAGGAGGTTGCTGACATGCAAGTGGACAAGGCGCCAGACCTGTGGTGTCTGGGAGTGTTCATAACATGCATGTTTTTATTCCAGCTACCCATGCTATTTTGTGACTTGCTGTCCATGCCCACACCTTCTGCATTTTTCTGAATTACAGTGTAGCATCATTCCATAAAGGGGTGCAGGGGAGCCACGCTCTATGGGCTTTTATGGTAAAAGTCCCATTTAGATCTAAACTAGAAGCACCCAGTTAGAGTCTTTTATTTGTTGTAACTCCTCGTTACAATTTTGACTATTGTGGTCATTACTGCATCCCAAATATTTTTCCCAGAAAAGTTGTTTAAAAAGCACCACCAACACGTGCAATCCCAATTTTCTTAAGGAATCTTGTCACAGAAGGCCTTGAAGGCAACATTTAAGTATCTCACCACAGATAATGCTTACCGAGTGGAGTAAGCACCTCCACCCATTCTGCGGCACTTTGTAATCAGGGATTGGACTGCATTTTACAACTCACGAATTTCTCAGATTTTGTAATTCACAATGTAATTAAGACATGGATGCAACGCAGAGCTGGAATGCTTGATGTAGATCTTTCTCAAATGCTCAGTGTGGAAACTTTAGAGTAATCTGTGCACGACTGAAACCTTTGCAGCGTGCCTTTGTGCGAAGGGATTCAATTACTGCGCGCAATGTTTTGTAAGTAACTATCTTGCATAAAAAGTTAATTAATCAGGACTGTGTCAATTTTCTTGTGCCATGTCAATTTGCAGCGAGGTAATTAATCACTAATCGCCTAGTGTGCAGCAGGCTGAGGGACGATCTGCAAGGCGTTTATTGTCTTCTAAGAAATAAATGGCAAGCAGTGTGGCGGAGAAACACATCTTGCCTTTCACAATATTTTTATCCACACGTTTGCATGTTGTAATAGACTGACGCAACAAGCAGCTGTATTTCACCGGAATATGAATATTAGAGGAACAAATGAGCGCAGATTTATTGGCCATTGAGTTTTTGTTATGCCAGTTATCAGTTTCCACGGAGAAAGGGGACAGTGAAAAATGGCTCTTCCGTGTGGAGGGTAGTGATTAGACTTGTATATTAATTAGACATTTTTTGTTTTCCTTTTCAATGCATTTGGTATGAGAATGCCTCTGAGAGACCGTCTCAAACATGTAAATCCAAAATGCAGATTTATCCTTCCTTAAGCAACATCCAAAAACATTTGTATACGCTTTTCTAACTTTGAAGGGAATACTCGTTTCAATTATACCAACTGTGTGTTTCCAGACCCAAGCATTGCTAGAATCACAGACAAAACGCACCTCACACAACTAAAAGGACAGTCACGTCTGTAGTCTCTAGTTTTTCAATCCATTTTTAAGAAGAAAGGCACGGCCAATCTAAGGGGCATATTTATACTCTGTTTGCACCGAATTAGTGTCATTTTTTTTTACTCTAATTCGGTGCAAAACTAACTCCATATTTATACTTTGGTGCTAGACCCCTCTAGCACCAAATTTATGGAGTTAAAGTCATTTTTTGAAAGTGGAGACTTACTTTGCCTTAATGAGATGCAAGGTAGACGTTCCCGTGCAAAAAATAACTCTATGGCCTTAACGCCATATTTAGGGGCATATTTATACTCTGTTGCATATTTATACTCTGTTTGCACCGAATTAGCGTCATTTTTTTTACTCTAATTCGGTGCAAAACTAACTCCATATTTATACTTTGGTGCTAGACCCATCTAGCACCAAGGCCCTGATTTAAACTTTTTTCGCACTGCATTAACGTCATTTTATGATGCAAAAGTGGCGCAAACTTACAAAATATTGGCCCTTATTTATACTTTTTGCTGCAAAACTGCACTAACTCAGTTTTGCACCAAAAGATTTAGCACCGGCTTGCACCATTTCTGTGCACCAGCCGGGCACCATATTTATGGAATGGTGCAAGCCGGTGCAAAGGGTAGGCTAGAGTTTTAAAAAATGACTTTAGTCGGGTGGGGCTGGCAGTATAGAAGAAGAGGGTTTAGCACCAAAAAATGGCTTTAGGCAGGTTAGAGTAAAAAAAAATGACTCTAACCAGATTAGCGTCATTTTATGGTGCTAAACCTACCATGCCTCATGACTCCTGCCTTAGAAAAGGCAGGAGTCATGCCCACCACCCCAATGGCCAGCACAGAGGACAGGGGTCCCCTGGGCATGGCCATTGCACCTTGTGCCATGTATGGGGGCCCATTTCAGGGCCCCCTATGGCACTTTCAAAAATAAAATGCACTTACCTGTACTTACCTGGGATGGGGTGCCCCATCCTCGCAGTCCCTCTAGTGTGGGTGGGGTTGCCCCTAGGGCCTAGGGAGGGCACCTCTGGGCTTATTCCACGGTGTTCCACTATGGAAATAGGGCCACAGATCCCCTAACCCCTGCCCTGACCCAGGTCTTAAAAAATGGGGCAAAGCAAGCTTTGCCCCATTTTTTGACCCCTCCTCCCTCCCTTGCACCATTTTTACATGGGAGTATAAATATGGTGTTAAGTCCATAGAGTTATTTTTTTGCACGGGAACGCCTACCTTGCATCTCATTAAGGCAAGGTAGGTTTCCACTACCAAAAAATGACTTTAACTCCATAAATTTGGCGCTAGACGGGTCTAGCACCAAAGTATAAATATGGAGTTAGTTTTGCACTGAATTAGAGTAAAACAAAATGACACTAATTCAGTGCAAAAAGAGTATAAATATGCCCTTTAGCGTCAAAAAATGATGCTAATCTGGTCGGAATCATTTATTTTGACTCAAAACTGCCTAACGTCCTTTTTTTTTAAGCTAGCCTACCCTTTGCACCGGCTTGCACCATTCCATAAATATGGTGCCCAGCTGGTGCTAAAAAATGGTGCAAGCCGGTGCAAAACTTTTTGGGGCAAAACTTCCTTAGTGCAGTTTTGCACCAAAAAGTATAAATAAGGCCCTAAGTGCCCATGCTGTGATGACTTTAGAAAAAGAATTGGACATATTTAGCGGAGTGTGTTATTACTAAGAACACAATCTCTCTATTAGTTATTGATTTTGTTGATTTGTTGTCAACAGAACAAATATCAAATCTGATTGGGTGTTAAAAGCACTTTAATTAAGCTGCCTAATGGTTGTACCGAGAATGCATAGGGGCTCGGAAGGTACCTCAGATGTAAAAAAAAAAAAAAAAAAAAAAAAATTACAATGAATTGTTGGTACAGCTCAGGGTGTTTAAAATGGGAACTACAGTTTCAGGAATATAAGCGTAAGACTTAGTGGCACAATCCAATGGCCTACATGACATGTTTTATTTGGATACGACCACTATTGTTTAAAGGTGTGTGTAATAGGCAAGATAAAGCTTTATAACGTGAATTTAGCAAAATAATGCTGCTCCTTATACAACCTACTTAAAACATTTATGGCTGTTAGGTCGAGCCAGCGCAGTTATTTGCTTGTGAAAGTCATATTGTGGGTTTACCAAGAACATACAGGGACTGAAGCCTGTCCATATGCTACTATTGTTTGGCTTTCCTATCACTCTTATTTGCCTGCTTTTTGTCAATGCCTCAGCTTGTCCATCTTGTATTTGTCCCTCCAGATTTACCATCTCTTCACTGCGTGGCTTCTATGCATATGTGTTTTCCAGTTGTCTCCCTCATGTACTAATCTCTCCCTGTACTCTGTGTTGCTCACTGTTACTTTTCCCCACCCTCTCCATGTTGTGCTAGCTCTTGTGTCTTCCCCCTTTGCTTTCTCTCTCCTACGCTTCTCTCTGCCTGCTCTACGCTGCTTCTACCCCTGCATTCTATTACTTTCATACCGCCTCCCTCTGTGTTGCTTCCCTTCTCAACACCCTCCTTTTCTGTTGCTTGCTGCTTGTCCATCCCACCTCCTGTGTTGCTTCACCCACCCAGGCCCTCTGAGTGCTCTTTTCTCATCTGCACCCTTTGTATTAATCCCCCTAACTGCACCTCTAAAAAATGCGTTTGCACATTTCAGAATAAGAAAAAAATCGGTTGCATCACTTTGTAGCTATGCGTATGTGTGGTGCTTGTGCCTAAAACATTAAGCAACTGGCCGCACCATAGGCCCTTTTTCCTACAGCCATCAGGTATGCTATACAGCATAGCTACAACAGTTGACAATCCAATATGACTCCAAGGTGAGACTTATTGGCTTTGCTATTGCTGGTTCTAGAGAGACTTCACTTTGCAGGATTCAACTTTCTTGAAACCTTCTTGGAATAATATCAAACGGTTATTATTTGAGGGCACTTGTAAGCATGCCAACTGATAGGTTGAAGGTGCAGTAGCATGTATGCCAATGAAGGAAGGTTGGAATTATCTGAAGTAACAAGGATTGGTTGTGGGGAAGAGCTGACTGTTTCTAATTTCTTCAGTTTAATGGTGAGGGGAGCAAAGGTCGTGCTGTGTGCCATAACCTCTCCACCTCACAACATTTGGCTGGTTTTGGACTGCTAGTGCCTGCTTCTCCAAACGCTTACAGAGTGCAGAAAGATGAGAAGGAGTGAGGAATGAGTGCTGGAAGTCCATGGAGAGCACGGTATGGGGAGGATAAACTCACTGAGTATTTGTTTGGTGCTTTGAAGAATAACAAAATCCCAATCTTGCTGCACACCTGTGTCATTACCTGGAACCCTCACAGACCTTCACAGCAGTGAAAACCCAGAATTGGAACAAAGTTCTTGATCACTGATAAGCTAATGGGATACAAAAGGAAGCCATACCTGGATGCTGTCAGTGTTAAATATTAAAAGTGTACTTCAATCAACCAGTAAAACGTAATAATCAATATGGTGTCACCAGCACTAATTCAGTCAAACAAGTAGAACTTGTATGCAAATCTGCAGTCATGAAAACAAACCAAAATGAAATCAGAGCTACTATTAATTCCACCAGTGTAGCTTGATCAGTAAGAATGGGGGGGTGTTAAGTTCAGATTTTCTGACAACCAGGCTGGCATATAATGTCTAAATATAATATACAACAAGCAGGGTGCATGAGAGGGTGGCTAAGGGGCAATGGAAAAGAGAGTGAATGCAGATTGGTAGGAGTCCTAAGAGAGAAAACACAATATTTTGTAAAATAACCAATAAAATATTCATTGGCACATATAATTGTTTTAGGGAAAATCTATTTAAAAGATGAAGCATGCATAAAATCAAATACAGAAAGTAGTCAATGTTAACATTATTGTAATTTGTGGGAAAGGTCCTGCATTTTCAAATATTGGCTGTTTGTACACGATACCCAGCATTTTTTTCAGCTGCTCTCATTCTCATTAATTGATATAGTACCTTTAGTAGTATTGTTTCAATTCGCTTCATGCCACGAAGGGGACATTTTTTTAATACAAAGTTCTTGGCGTGAATAGAAGTAGCTAGAAACGTGTGATTGTTGGCACTGGGATTACTTGGACATTCGACCAACTGGTTTTCATAGTCGGGAAAGTTGCTCTATTGACAGATGTCAACGTTGTTTGCGATCAGACTGTTTACACCCGTCTGTTCAGGGTCAAATGCTAGGGGTTTTGTGGAGGCTTGATGCCAACTGTAGTGGCACAGTTCATGAAAGTAAATGGGCATCCTAGAACTCTGCTATAAACGTTTATCAACCTATATGCGACTGCAGCCTGCCGTACACCGCTCCAGAAATTACGAACCACTGGCATACAAATGATTCAATTTCTCCCCCTTTAGCGTGTCACCTAAAATGCCTTTCTTTCTAATACATCGCCCAGGAACGCTGATGAAGATTCCCAACAGGGAACCTTCACAAGCCCTGGAATTAATTGCAAGGCTGGTTTAGCCTTCGCTTTATCTCACGAAATTCCGTCAAAATGTTACTTTGTCTCAAACTGAAATGTCTCCGATTGATTCATCCAAAACTCAACACATTCCGTGCTTCACATTATGAAGGAGTAGGATACAAGACAGACGAGCGTGCCTGGTGTCAAGGGAACAGGGCATTGGTAGGGAACCGGAGAGGGCTGGGAGGCAACGGGCCCATATATCCATGTTGATGGCACACCTTTCCACAGGCATATGGCGCTCGCATGCAAATTTCATCTAACACGCAAATGCAAAGAATAATTGCCCATTAAAGCGGCTGTATATTTTTATAGCTTCGATGCAGAATCTGCCCCCCTGTCGATTTTTGCATCTGCCACTCTTTGATCTCTCCTAAAGCAGTAAAACTTTAATATGCAGTTTACAGCCCTCATGTATCTCTGTGTTTGTGCGTGCTTATCCTATTTGGCAACACAGGGTGGTAAATACAGTCTTTTCTCATTTACCCTGAAAAAATGGTGCAGTTTTACACTCCCGTAGGTTTTAGTTAAAGTTTGCCACTGATGTGGCTCACAGAACAATAATCCAAGGAGAATGGATGGTTGAACATTGGCCTTAAGTTTTGGGATTGTTTTATTCCCCTCCTTTCTATTCCATCGAGTTATTTTTCTTAATTTGGCTCAGTTACAAAACTCCTGCTCATTAACTTGGATGGAGTGGTGAGTGCCCAGAGCAAAATTATGGTAGGATATAGACAACTTTAATTCTAAAATCTGAATGTCATTTTGCTAGTATTGGTGGTAGTCAAAGTATTTGTTTCAGCAATTAAAACGTAAAAAACAAAAGCACGTGGTTTAAATGTACTACAACACACTTCATAACTGCAGCAATTTAAATTTACTTCAGCAATTTAAATTTAATTTAATTTAAATACTTTCTGGATATGTTTCTTCATTTGTGTTGTGTTTCTGCTAAACTGGGAAAGAAATGGCCGGTTCTGTTAAAAGAGGATTTAAAAACGGACTAGAAGTGAAAAATCATTTACTAACCCGTTAGATCTCTAATGGGATCGTTTTTGTGATTTTTTGCATTCTTGATACTGAGCTAAAGAAATCCCATTACCTCCTCGCCCATCTTCCTTGTCCAATTCTTTATGTATGTAAGGAAGCTACGATTCCCAAAGACAGTTAAGCCTAAGTGTCACTAATAGCAAGATGGCTGTTTTATTATACCTCCCTTGAAATATGTTTTTTTTCCCCTTTATATGTTTTCCAATTTACCCCATCCTCCATACACCCACCCTCTTGACTACTTTTGAGGATTAAGCCAAAACCCAGAAAGGATACTCAACTGAAGCCAAGGGCATTGCGAGGAGCAAGACAGATGGGAGTGAGAGTAGCAAGAATGTCTTGCATTTGAAGTGATTAAGATAAGTAGGAACAATAAAGGCATCTAGTTCTTCAGCCTTAGAATCCTTGAAAAAGTGGGTGTTTAAATTGTCTTAAAAGCATGCCATTATTTCATTGTATTCCTCTGTTGAAGTTAGTGAGTTATGCATCTTCATGTTTTCACTAGCTCAGAGCGCCAAGTTAAAGGTCCTTTTGTGGTGCTATATTTTTTGTAGATTTTTAAAAGACTAGCAGAAAGTTCCTATCAAGAACCAAAGAAACAAGGTGGCTCAAATTAAAAACTGATTGAGTGGTGCTAGTTTGCTGAAGCGCTATTTGTTACTATATAACATATGTTAAAGATTATCTATTTTGCAGAGGCCACATCCATTTTGTAGTTTTAAAAACAGTATTTTCATTTCCTTATATATATTGCTGTTTTGCAGTAAAAAAAAAAATCTAACATAGATTTTGTCTATGTACACAAAAACAAACAATTAGGTCCATATTTACAGGAAAATGATGTAGCGCGACCCTGAGCCTAAATTGGCAGCGCCGCGCTCCATCATTTTCATAACACAGCGATACACGTTATTTAATTGAATACGGCGCACCCCTGTGTTGTCCCTTTCAGTGGCACTAAATTTAGCTGCCAGCACCAATGCAGGCATCCTTGCACCATTGTGCAAGGATGTCTGCATTGAGGGGTGTGATTGTTTATTTGCAAGAAGGTCTTCCTGCCTGCACATAAGCAATCACTAATGGTGATTTGGCCCTTCTGTGTGTGCTACAGAATGCAGCACCCACAGAAGTGCCAAAGAGTCATTTTCAAATCATTGTATATGTGCAGGAAGGGACATCCTTCCCACACATAAACAATAATTTCTGGCATTTTGCTCTTTCTTTGCGTGCTGCTCCTTTTGCGCTTGCTAACACCACCACTTGGGTGGTGTTAGATTTTGGCGCTGCCTCAGGTTTATGAAAACTCTAAAATCTGAGGCAGCGTCAAAATGCAATGGGTGTTGCTGTGGCACACCCACAGCAACACCCATTGACGTCCCTTCCACACAAAGGGCTGCTTGTGAAGGGGTCATATTTACAAGGTGGCGTTAAGCCACCGAAAGTGGCTTAACGCCGCCTTGTAAATATAGCGCCACCATGTTAATACAGCACAGGGTATAGCGCCACTAGAGCGTCACGAAAAGTGATGCTCCAGAGGCGCTAGGGGCTCTTAAATATGCCCTGAAATGTTTAAGCTAGAAGAAAGCACTGACAGCAGGTCTTGAAATGGAATATAAAATATGGTGCAGAAGAGCACATTTATATAGACCTAGAACCCGCCGTAGCGGGCTCTTCCGGCTATTAAAGGCCCGCTCCCCGCGTTAAATGCCCGAGCCGAAGGCGAGGGCATTTAACGAGGGAGAGGGACTTTAATAGCCGGTAGAGCCCGCTACGGTGGGTTCTAAGGCTATTAGAACATTCTGCCACACAGGGCAGAATGTTCTATTAAAAAAAAAATGTTCACGGAGCCCGAGGGGATTAAAATCCCCTCGGGCTCCGTGAGGCTTTGTTCACAGCTCTTGCTGTGAACAAAGCAAACATTGGAATGTTGGCGCTGCAGGCTTTTACCGTACAGTAAAAGCCGGCAGCACTCCATTGTTTTCAAAGGAGCCCCCAGCATTCCAATGTTCTAATGCTCATTAGCGTCATCAGACAGTTTATTTAACATAGTTCAAGGTGAAATATATCTATGTTGGTTTTAGCATACCTTCAGAGTGATGGTGATGCAAGCCCGAACAGTTTGTGGTCATCCATTTACTGTGCATTCTACAACTTAAATGAGACCAACAGAAGCATTGATTTTTTAAGTGGTTATGTGCTAGAACTATATGTGCTGTTAACTCAGGTGTAAATGGATATATGTATCTTTTTGTTGAAAGTGTTTATATACACAAAATAAATCAGGACGGTGTTCTGATAAAAAAAAAAGAACAGAGGATTGTGGCCGATTTTTTATTGGCAGTATATTACCTACAGTACATCAGAACTGTCAGTTTGGTGCTTGTAAGGAGGACTTCAGAATTGTGTGAGATGGCATACATCACTTCAAAAATATTTTTGCTCCCGTACATATATCTTAAAAAAGAGAGAAGCAAAGTACTGGAAAAATGAATATAAGGTAAGGTGCTTTTATGTTGCGATCTGTGTCAAATGATATTGATAGGCTGACCAGCCTATGAAAGCATTTTTCCCATGAAAACAGTGGCAGATATCAGTAATCAGATAACTTCACATTTCTGGTTTTAGTGAAGCTTTATAGGCATGTAGTGATACCACATTATGTTACAGAATTACCTGATAATTGTTGCTACATAAAGGCTTTTGGAAAACAACACAAATTAAATGTGGAGACATGAGTGGTAACAGTGTTACAGTCCTTTGTCCTATTCAGAGGCTAAATCAGGTAGCAGTGGTGTCCAGCAATTTTATTACAATTTCTAATGATCAGCCCAGTGTATCACATATGCCTATATGTGTACCAGAGAAGAGGAGAGCTTTTCAATTGCTGTTAATGAAACAACTTTTGTGGCTTTTCCAAGTACAATATTTTTCAGTACTATTCACTGTTCCCCTAACATCCTTTCCCTTTACCTGAAATAAAGAAATCTGGAGAGGTGAACAGAATGCTGAATTTTGCCCTTTGAATTGGTAACATTTTGAAACTCTGCATTACTCTTGTAACATGGAGTTCCAGACAAATTCCGCTAATTGTCGAGTGGTGGAATTATTTTTTTCTCAAGGGTCCAGAAATGTGAGCGAGATTTGGCATTTCCTAGTGCCATTTTCTAACCCAGGCGGTCACAAGTGGTTGCAGTGAGAGTTCTGCTTCTTGAGTAGATTTACTGCCGCTCAAGTAGATTACCTACTCGAGCTGCAGCCACATCAACTCAAATGGCCACACTCTTGCACACAGGACACTGCCTTTCGTATTGATTTTTCATTTGACCTCCATGCAGTAAACCTCTGCAAGTTCTGCCCACACCCTACATTGAACAACTAATGATCTGTGAGTTTTGCAATGGTTTTATGCGTCAGTTGTTGTGGGTGATTTATGAGTGTTGAATCCTCCTGGCTGATATAGAGACCACATATCAGTGCTTTCATTACACACTTTCAGGAAACATTTTTTTATGTGAGACTAGTTCGGTATTTATAACCTACAAGGTGTGAAAATGGTACATATATTACAGGGGTGTCCAATTTGAGTTAGTAAATGATGAATCCATCCCTGTTTTCTTTTAGCCTAACTTTAGATAAAGTAATTCAGTTCAATGCAAGTTAACTGTAAGGACATTTAATTTATGTTGATATCTTGAAAATTTGTAATGGACCCTGTCCTCATGGATCTGCAGTGGAAAGCTATGGGCTCATCACTGGGCAATGTTAATGTATAAATGCTTGACTGATGAATCCCTAACAATAGGTGTGCTTTCATAGTGGCAAATAAAGAGAACCTGATCAAAGCATGCTGAAATGTACTTTTGAAACTTCAGCAAAAGAATACTGATCCTGCCTAAATCTCCTTGTATCCCATACAAAGATACCATTATCTCTAATTTTTTTTCTGCTCACTTATTTTTACAGACCCAGGCCTGATCTTTTGCAGTGACTGGACAACGCTGAGAATGCAGCAGAAAGGAGGTAATCATGATTTCTGTATTGTAAAAGTTAACAAAACAATAAATAAATTCATCTCTTGAAAGCAATTGTTTAGATTTGTATATAAAAAATTCAAACCAATGCATTTGCTAGGTGGCGTATGACTTTTTAAATGTTCTCTTTTTAATAAGCTCTACATGATGCACTATGAAATATTGTCCCCAATACAACATATGATGCCTTAAGCAATGTTTTCAACTACCATAAGAGAAGATTGAAAATTAAAGAACTACCTTACCAACATCATTTAAAAAAGTTTTTTGCATTTTGCAGGTAACCTTAAAATTGTGCTAAAAATTTTTTCATTTTTTTTTTACAATACAGATGTAAGTTAAGAAATCTCAATACTAAACCTTTTTACTACCCTATAAGTCCATTGTAAATGCTGCTTAAAATGCACCTACGGCATGGGCAGCAAGGGTACATTTTGGGTTTTAGTTTGTATTTACACCACACACATATATAACAAAAATATATGCCTGCCAGAAGCACCACTGTGTTCGCGCTAAACTGCAGTTTAAATGTACTGCACTGACACTTAGGAAGGAAATGTGACTGCTAAACTGCAGTTTAAATGTACTACACTGACACTTAGGAAGGAAATGTGCCCTCGCCAGATAAGAAAAATCTACTTTTATTTAATCATAAATCATTCACAGAATATGCCTTGTAATCTCACAGTTCTGGGTTCTAATATTGATGTGCTAGATCTCTAAGTTTTGGTGTGTTCTCCGCCAAACACTTTGCTTTCATCACTCCTGGTTTCTGAATTTCTTTTTTGTTGACCTTAGGTGCGTTTTACCACTGCTAACCAAAGCTAAAGCTAAAGTGCTTGTGCACTCTCCTTTACACATGGTAAAATTGGTTGACCATTGATTGGCACATTTATTTTACTTGTAAGTCCCTACTGAAGTAGTAATACCTGCCCCCAGACCATATAAATAAAATGGTACTAGATACCCTGTAGCATTCAGGAGCTTATTAAAACATGTCTCAGGCCTGCCATTACAGCCTGTAATGCAGTTTTATACTGCCATGTTGACTTGGCAATATAAACCATTTCCACCCCAAACCTTCTTTTTAATACATATGTCATCCCTAAGATAGGCACTAAACAACTCTAAGTACAAGGTGCAGTGTATGCAAAAAGTCAGACATGTGTTTTTAAGTTTTACATGTCCTGGTAGTAAAAAACTCCTAACTTCCTTTTTCACTACTTTAAGGCCTATCTCTCCCAGTGAATAACATTGGGTTACCTTATTGCATTTAATAAGTACTAACTTTGATTAGGAACAGATAGGAATGTCAAGTTTGGACTCAAATTCTAATTTAACTCCCTCGGTAATGGTAAAGTCAGATTTGATGTCACAATTCTGAAAATATCACTTTTAAAAGTTGGCATTTTCTTGTTCCAGCCATTTGGTGCCTAAAGCCTATGCCACATGACTCTAAATAGCTTGTCAGCTGACCTTTGTATATTTCTCCCAGACAGACAAAGGATGTGGTAGGATAGGCCATCCTGCCAAAAGGGTGGGGCAGAACTACTCCCAGTCCCACTTACATTTCATAGCTCTGCCTTTAGCACACCCACAAAGGCACTTGACACCAGTATATTGTAATCCCAGACTTGTTGGAGCATCTTGACAAGGGGATGCAAGAACTTTCCTGAACCAGATGTGGGGTTTTCCAGGATATCAGCTCCACTTTAAAGGCTGACCCCTGGTATGAATATTGGCCCTCCTGAGCCACCTCTTCAGTACACTCCTGGACCTCTGAAGATATAGAAGGACTGCTGCCCCGCTGCCAGAAGGAATGCTCTGCTGCCCTACTGCTGGAAGAACTGCCTAGGTCACTGAAAGAGGACTCAACCTGCTGCTTGAACCCAGGACCACAACAGTGACTCCAAGAACTAGTTGACTGGCCTCCGGTGTGTGCTACAGGGGCATAGCAAGGTTCAGAGACATTGAACCCTGCACCTGACCTATGCCTCGAGTGAATCCTAACCCACTGAGTGGTTCCCCCATCTCCTGGACCCTTGGAAGTGGTGTTAGAGGTGCTGTACCAACCTAACCCTAAAAATTGAGATTTAAAAGAAAATAAGTGCTAGAAGAACCAACAGAAGATTGAGACCTACCTGCCAGCCGATCTGCCCATGGTTCCTCATTAGTCAGACTGACTTTGCTGTAATTCCTGCTACATTCTTCTCCGCAGCAACAAATTGTATTCAGCGGAACCTCTCACCGAAGGTATCCAGGCTCACAGAGTCTCTGGCATTTGAAGCCTACAGCCTTCATCCCACTGGAGCTTTTTGAAGTCATGAGGTAGAAATCTTCACTGCAACTCCATCCTGCTGCTCATCGACAACAATGCCTCCTCCACGGACACCTCTGGCTGCCTTGCCCAGTGAACTTTTCTTCATAAATTCTTCTAAGTTTGAAGGTAAGCTGAGACTTGGACCAATCCACCTCATACAGTTGAACTAGACTTCATAGTTTTTAGTTGTAACTTTCAACTTTGCCCTGGTCTCCTCTCCTTGAACCAGATACCCAAGGTTGGTGCTTTGATCTTTTAGGTACTATTTTACACTTAAAAGCTTACAAATTCATAACTCTATACTCAACTGATTGAGTTTAATTTGTTTTTGTGTCATTGTATTTATTAAAACATGTTTTATTTTTCTAAACAGTTATTGGATTTTTCTTGTGATGTGTTTTCACTTTTGCACATTGCCCCCGATTTAAGCCTGACTGCTTTTTGTGCCAAGCTACCAGAGGGTTAAGAACAGGTTCCTTTAGAGACCTTTGAGGTTCACCCTGGTAGGGATTGTGGTGATTGCTCAAGATGGGTCTTCACATCCCTCAATCAAAAACCAAGGCCCAGATTTAGGAGGGCCTAGAGCATTCTTGCGCAAATGTGGCCCAACAAGGCCTAAATCGCCACACCAGATTCACAAAGTGGCACAATGCATGCACTGCGCCACTTTGTAACCCCTTGTGCCGCATTATGCCTGCACCAGGCATAATACATGCAAGGGGGGCATTCCCTCTTTAGGGGGGCAAACAAATGGTGCAAAGAAATCTAAAAGATTACTTTGAGACATTTTTTGTGGAATTTTTATTGCCTGCACATAGCAGGCATTAAAGGGAGGCATGCCATTATTTAAAATGGGTCTCAATGTGCTTTGCAGGATTAGTGCCAACATTTTTGATGCTAATCCTGCAAAGCACCAAACTTTCATCAAAAGTTTTAACGCTAGTTCCCTAAATACCACTAGTGTGCACCATATCTTAAATACAGCGCACAGTTGATGGCAGTATGGGGGGCACTAAGGGGAGCTAGGAAAGTGGCACTGCATCAAATGCAGTGGCACTTTTCTTAAATCTGCCCGCAAATTTCTTAAATCATATATTTATTTATAATATTTTTCTAAAGTTCACCAAGCAATATTAGAGCACTGCACAGCAAAATATAGATCGGAAAATGTGCTTGGAAACAACATCACAAAAAACCATATCAAAAGAACAAAGAGGTTGAAGAATAAGGCATAAACAAAATGGGGTGTAGAAGACTAATGGAATTAGCTGATAAGTAGAGCAAATAACATCTGGGAGGGATGAGTCTGCTACAACAGACCATTCAATGAAGAGGAAATGCCATAATCTGAGTCAGATTAATTTTTAAGGGGATATTAGGAAGAAGAGAGGAATCTAATGTATCTGGATTCATGTTGTTTTATTTCCTATTTCTAGTTCAGGAAAATCTAGAAAACAAATTAAAAGTTATTTTCATTTTGAAATTCTGATTTAATGATGAAATTAGATTAATGATGAAATTTGATTTTTGATAACATAAGTGGAAAAGTAGCTTTGTAAAAATGGACTTTAGGATTCCTGAGCCAGAGCTAGATTAAATACAGTTCTGCCACCGATCATAGCTTTAGCACTAGAATACACATCCTTGGCTGGGAGAGTTAACAACTCTGGGTCAAAGGAAAATAGGCTGCCTGTTAACCCAGGAAATTGGTGTTAACTGCTGATCACGTTGCAGAGAGTAGCCATCTGAGAGTGGGCAAAGAACTCTTTGCAGGTCAAACACCAGCTTCAGCACTACCTGTTTTGAATTGGAGATGCCAAGAAGGGCCTCTCCTATTAATTTCCAGGACCTTGTTGGACAGCCAGGCTCCACTCACAATAGGAGAGAAAGGCAGTTTTGCCCAGTCAGCTGGTAAGAGAGTTGATCTAAACAGGGCATTGTCTTGGAAGCTGACAACAGGTCAGCCGGGTGGCAGCAGGACACTGGCACCTCGACATATGTGTTTCTGGTTAATTTTACATTAAGGGAAAGATAATTTTCTGCGGAAGGAGATGGAGAAGGTGGAGGTTTTACAGAAAATAAGATTGGGTGGTAAAATTTCTCCAGGCATTTGCCAGTGCACAGGATAATTTTGACACTACAACCTCCTCCGAACATTCCTGAACCTAGGAAGTCCCATCTGTAGATGACAGCCCCAATTGAAGACAACTCTAAACTCTTGCTGCAAGAAGAGGACTCACTGATTGACAGAAGGTTACTAAATTCAGCTGAAAACCAGGGACCATGTTAGACCTGGCATCCTTGGGATGATTGTCTTCCAAATCATTTGCTTTAACCCTCCAGGTAGATGACTTATTTTTTACTAGTTTGAGGGTTCTACGCATATTACCACTGCTGATCAGTGCTTAGGTGCTTGTGCTCTCTTCTTAAAACATGGTGGAATTGGCCTATACCGAATTGGTATATTTAATGTACTTATACACCCTTAGTAAGGTTACACTAACTGTGCAGAGGGCCTGTAAATAAAATGCTACTAGCGGGTCTGCTGCACTGTTTGTGCCACCCACTTAAATTTCCCTTTCACCTTGTCTCAGGCCTACAATTGCAGGCTGTGTATTCAGTTTTAAAGTACCATTTTGACTTGGGAAAATAAACCTTTTGCCAGGCTACAACCTTTCCATTTAATACATATATGTAACCCCTAGGGTAGGCCCTGAACAGCCCAGAGCGCAGGGTGCAAAGTATTTAAAAATCTTAAATTTGTTTTTCACTACTGGAAGGTCTACCTCTTCCACAGGATAACATTAGAGTTACCTTATTACATTTAATAAGCTATAACTTCCAAATGGGAACAGTTAACTCTCTCATGTTTGGTGTCTTAGGAATTGTAATGAAAACCTGTAATGCATGGTGAAGTCAGATTTTAAATTACAGTTCTAAAAATGCCACTTTTAGAAAGTTGATATTTCCTTGCTTAACCATTTGTTGCATACGGCCTGGTTCTGGGTCACATGATTCAGTGTAGTTAATGGTAGGGCTTTGTATATTGCTCCTAGGCTGTCACGCATAATAGGACCTTAGGTGTGTCTAGATGGGCTGTCACTGACAGGAATGGGGGGCTAGGAACAGTCCCATTTGCAGTTGAATAGGCTGTGCCCTGCCTCCTCACAAAGGGCTTCCTATCCCCTGTAGTTAGTTTGGAGCCAGGACAAGGAATGCAGGGTACCTGTACACTTCAAAGGCAAACATCTACAAGATTCTCCCACTTTAAAGGCAGACTTAATTATAAATATTGGACCCAAGTCACCAGCTCTTCAATACACTTCCAGAGCTAGTGATACTCTTCCAGAAAGAAGAACTGCTGTGCTTCTGAAAGGACTCCCACCCTGCTGACTGCTATACAGAAGGACTGCTGCCCTGCTGTGCTTACCTGCTGCCTGCTGCCTTCTTTCCAAGGTTAGAAGGACTAGATCTGCATCTGTAGAATCAAGAACCCCAGAGTGACTCCAAGGGCTCGTTGACTGGCCTCCTGACTTAAGTGTCAGGGACAGAAGGCTCCAACAACCTCGACCACAGCACCTGGACTCTGCCATCTGGGAGGCTGCACTGCCAAGTTGTGCAAACCCAGTTCTGGGCCTAAGGTGGTCGGACTGACTCTGTGGATCCAGTGGAACCAACACTTCTCCTGTGCTGTGCATTGCAATCTTGAACAGAACCTACACATAGATGCCACTGTGTGGGTCTTATTCATCACAAAAATCAGCATTGTATCGTAGCCCACTGCCTCATCGAAACAGCCACTGCATGACTTGTACTTGGTCAGGCCGTAATGCCCCTCACCCACAGCAGCCTCAACGAAGACACCAGACACGGCAGTGCAGCATCACAGCTCCTAAGAACCAATAATAGCCTCGACTGCTCAACATATCCTCAAAGCCGGATTTTGGATTGCTAACCCTTGTCAACAGGATTGTTGACAATGATACTTGATCTATCATTTCAGCTTCACCGCATCCCGGAACTCATGCATCACATCGGCTACACAAAACATCTTCAACAAGGACATTGCAATGCTCCACAAACCAGGATTTAAGGTACTTTGTTCAGTGGGCCTAACTGGGTCCTTGAGCCGGCCATTGTTCCATTTGTGGTCAGTTTGAACTTGCGTCTTCACCCCAGTCCGGCACAACCAGATATGCACAGTTGGTCCATTGTGCTTTTTGGGGCTATTTTCATAGAAGTCCTTAAACTTGCATATGTCCTGTTCTACTTATTGGATATTTGTAATTTTAGTCTTGGTTTATTCATTACAAATTCCTCTACTTTTCTAAACTGTTGTGGGATCATTTTAATGTGATGTTGTCGCTGAATTACTATTTGGAGTGTTGCAAAAATACTTTCATGACTCATAGCCCAGTAAACCAATAACCCAATTTCTTACTTACCAACACTGCTCTCGAAGGGGCACATTGATGCTCTTCTATTTGTCTACTTCAGAGACACAAACAAAACATAAAGAGTCCAGACTCTAAGAAGGGCAAGCTCACCACAAATGATTGGACCTTGTAAGAGACTTGGATGGAGAGAAACCATGTGCCTATAATCCCTCCCTGAGGAGCTAGGGCTGCAGGACTGGCCTGAACAAACTTCTTCAGATCCTTCAAAAAAGTGGGACTTCGTTTTTTTCGAACATCGTAAGACCAGTACAAGGTGCTCAGGTTTGCCAGGGTGTATGCCTTTTAGGTGGACATTAAAAAAAAACGCTATGCTCCACTCAAGGGTTTTTGATGCATTTGAATCTTGTTCAGCAGGACCTAGAACAAAGATATATCTGACCAAGTGAAGCTCTGTTTGACTGTGGCTTGCAGGCTTACCCAAATGTAGGGTTTCAACTTCCAAAAAAGTGACTACGCCTGAAGGTAAAACATTTGACTGCGCTGAGTCTGCAAATTTATCAGAACCGTGAAACAACCTTGACAGCTATGAAATCCAGTCTGCCTTTCTAGGATATTTTGGTGGCAAAACCAACAGCTTCAGAGGATGCTTTGATTAGGTATCTGACCTTAACAGACCATCACCTTGCCCCATTAGCCAAGTTTGTTTTAGAATTATTTTTATTAGATTTTGTTAAACAAGACAAAAATTCCACTGCTCAAATATACAGTTAAATAAGCATATACCAAGAGAGAATGACATGACCACTAACTCTCATCATCCGTTGCAACTTAAACTTAATTATTCCACCATACATCCTTTATTTTGTTATGCTTTTGTGGCCACAAATGCCCTTCTAGACAATTTTGACTTTCATTTGAAAGACTAAGGGCCTGATTTAGAGTTTGGCAGGTGGGTTACTCTGTCACAAACTAAACAGATATCATGTCCACCATATTATGATTCAGATGATGGGATCATAATATGGCTGATGGGATACCCATCATGTTTGTGACTGTGCAACCCCATCTGTGAACTCTACATCAGGCCTTAAGTCTCAGGGTTAAAATTTTGACTCAGAAGACAGTCTGGTTATGTTCAATTTCTATTCCATCACAGCTGGCATAAAATTGTGCTTAAGTCGCTGCCAATAGTAGACTATTGTTTTTGATTGGGTATTTACATTTTCTGTGTGCTTTTTATCCTAACCCTTTAAAAACTCTTCTCAACTATTTCATTTGACCTACTTACATGATGTTGGTATCTCTGCACTCATTAATTTGTTCTCTAGTTTAATACATTGATTTGGGAATGTTATTGTGTTGAGTTCTTTACTTTAAAATTGTAGGTACTTCATAAGCTTAACACAGTGCTCCAATACCTTTGAGTCAAGTTTGTGTTATATAAAAATGCAAACCAAAATAATAAAAAATATCACTATGCCCAATATAGAACACAAGCAGAGCATCACAGGTTTTACAAAGTGCAATATATCATGTCAGCTCTCCAGAAAAGAAACTCACTGCCTTAAATGGTTTTCCCCTGTACAAGTAGAACAGCAACCAGTGTAACTGAAAAATATCCACAATGCATACAAAAATCAGTCCCCTGTGAATTAAAACGAAGCATTGGTTAGGGCAGTGGGTCTGACAAATGTTTCTCTTCATTAATTTGCTATATATTTCAGTCCTAGAGTTTGCTATTACACCAATGCATGCATTCAGTCACTCATCATCATTGATGCACTTGTTCAGTCATGTTTGCACTTATACAGCCACTCATGGCACATTCTTTCAGTTTGTAATTGTTGTCTTTGTTTTGAGTAGTACATTGGTGACCCACAACATGTTAATTAGCTGAAGGCTGCAGACCTGAACAGTATCCACCATGACTGATAGTGAGAAGCTGTATTCTGTCATTTAAGTTAATGTTTGTGTCAGTGTCACTGATTTAGGAGCAAATGCACATTATATGGAAATTATAATTACTCTCTATTCCCCAGTTGTCTGATCAACTGGTGACAGCTTCCAGAAAAAGAAAAAGAAAAAGTTTGTTTCTCTTTTAATGCTATACAAAAGTTGTCACCTTCTATTCCAAAGTGATGTCTGCTTCATGGACATGCTGCAAAAAACCTTGTTCACCTATGATTATGCCCTGTTTTTCACAAAGACAATATAATATATGCTAGCATTTAACAATCACACAAAAAATATTATTTAACCCACTGGCACTTCTTGAATTCCAAGTGTGTGCCTTTACGTTTTAGTAACGTTTGTGCAGTTACTGCATGTGATGCTTTATGGTGTGTATATGTGTGAGTGGGTCTGTGTGTGTGCATATGTGTATGTTTGTGTCTGTGAGTGTGTGTGTGGGTGTGTGTGTGTGTGTGTGTGTGGCTGTTCCCTATTTTATGCTGATAAAATCTTCTAATTCTTTTACCTTGTATGTCAGTCAAAATACTTTTCTGCTGTTGACCTTGGCCCTTTCTGTAGGGTCATCCCCAAACTTTTTGTCATTTCCCTCCGTTGCTAAATCCGTTTTTCTTGGCCTTATGGCTCTGTGCACTTTACCACCTCTAACCAGTCTTAAGTGCTTGTACTCTTTCCTTAAACATGGTACAAATGGCTTATGCTCAAATGTCATACTTAATTTACTAGTAAGTCCCTCTTAAAGTGGTGTACTATGTACCAAGATGCTGTAAATTCAATGCTACTAGTGGGCCTGCAGTACCGATTGTGGCATCCATTTAAGTTGCACCTTAAAACATTCACAGGCCTGCCATTGCAGACTGAATGCTGTTTAAAACTGTTATGTCGACATGGCATTTAAACCCCCTTGCCAAGCCTTAAGTTCCACTTTTATTACATATGTCACCCCTAAGGTAGGCCCTGAGTCGTCCTTAGGGCAGGGTGCTGTGTAATTAAATGGTTGAACACGTACTTTTACATTTCACATGTCCTACTAGTGAAGAACCCTTAAAGTCATTTTTCACTATTGTGAGGGCGTATCCCCACCATAGCATAACACTGGGGATTCCTTATTACATTAGTCTGTAATTTCCAATTTGAAGCCTGTAGGTATGTCGTGTTTGGTTACTTGGGAATTGTGGTAAAAAGCCACATTTAAGGTAAATTTGGGCTTTTTATCACAATTATAAAATGCCACTTTAAGAAAGTTGGGATTTTTCCTCTCTACGCCTTTTTATGCCTGAATTGTGGCTTAGGTCATATGACTGGGCGTAACTGATAGATGTGTGAATTCCTGTCAGACAGTCACACAATAGAGGGATAAGTGTTTCTGAATGGGACATCTGCTGACTGAATAGCCTGTTCTCTGCCTTCACGCAAAGAGCCTAACAACACTGCATTGTCACTTCTGCCAGCTTGGAGCCAGGGGAGGGGACTCATGGAATTCCATGCACTTCAAAGCCACTGTCTAGAATCTACTCCCATCTTGCAGGACGTCATACAACACAACTTCAGTTTTCTTCCGGTCTTATGGATACTCTGCCAGGAAGAAGGAATGCTATGCTGCTACAAGGACTGTCACACAGCTGAACTGCTCTTCTAAAGGAACTACCACCCTCCTGTTCTGACCTGCTGCCCTCTTGCTCGGGGAAGAAGAAGAACTGGACCTGCAACTTCATCTGAACCCAGGAATCCAGAGTGACTCAAATGGATAGTCTGCTGGCCTCCTGATCTGAGTTTGAGGGACACAAAAGGTTCCCTAACCAGTTCCTGGACCCCGTTGCAGGGAGTTCCTGAGTCTCAGTGTGTCTTCCAGGTGTTGGAGCCTTGGTGTGGTTCACGGTTTCTTGAAATCAAGCTTTTGGGCTCTTTACAGGGGTGAATGGGCCAGTACACACCAGATCTTTGATGCACACACTGAAATTTAATACAAGCTGCTGCCAGCCCATCTCTTCTCTTCCCAGAGCAAATATTGATCATCCAACCAATTCCCCTGATGCTCTACTTGCTCCCTGCAACCCTTTCTAAATGGAACGAAACTCTTGGCACAAAACATGAGAAGGTAAAACTTCAGTGGGACTAATCTGGGACTGTAACCGCTATTCTCTCCATCGTGGTGGGCATGAAGGTTTTACTTTGAACCTGTCCAGAGCAACCAGATAGTTTAGGTTGGCACTTTATGCTTTTAGGCACTATTTGTCCCATTAATTCTGGTTGCACAAATATGTTACACATTGCCTCTAAGTTAAGCCTAACTACTCTGTGGCAAGCTGTCAAGGCTTGAGCACAGGTTAAAGGGGTTTGGATGTGACTTACCCTGACTAGGATTGTGGTTGTTGCTTGACCAGGGCTCACATTCTCGTCTACCAGTAACCCAGTTTCTAACCTCTGGTCTGTGATATTACCAACCCTTTGCATCATCAATGTTTGCGTATTTGACCATGTGGTGCAGCTATCCTGTATCTGGAAAATGTGCCATAACACTATTACCATACAACTTCTGTGTGTTTGGGTGGGGCTTGGTTTGCTGTGTCTATGTTAGACCTAATATGTATGCCAGTTATGCTTGCTGTTCTAATAAATATCTTATACCTGCCCTGCACTGCTGATTACAATGTGGTACAATTTCTGTATGTTGTACTGATGTTTGTTACAGGAAAGCAAAATGTATTGGTTTTGTCAATGACTGTTTATATTGTGGATAGGTCGTTGTTCTCTGTGAAGTTGTTTAGAGAAACAGTTGCCTTAGAACTTGATGAATGACTTTAAAAATACAATATACTTCTAAATGTGAAGCTTTTCCTGAGTTAGCAACACAACCTAAGCAGGAGATTTCATTACCAAATACTTTCCACTAGGTTTGTGGAAGCCTGCATTTCTATTAGTGAGGTGTATTTGATGTTTATTGCTACAGCCACACAGCTCATGGGAAGTAAAATAGCAAACGTTTTGCCATGGGATTTTGAAATGCAGTTACCCTAGTCTTGAAGTTGGTTTATATGCAGAAATCAGACTTTCAAATGTATCTGGCCCGTCCTTCAATTTTTCCCAAATTATTATCCAGGTATGAAAATGAATGCTGTTAAGCATTTGTCTTGTCCCCATTTAACTTCCACTGAATAGCTCTGCAAGGCATACACTGGATCATAAAATGGAAGGGTATTGGAATAAAATGTAACTCTTGTTTGCGCTCTGTTGGGCTACTTTTGGAATACCTCCTGAGCTCAGGTTCAATCAGTGATGGTGGATCTCTGCCTCTGAAATGCCAACTGGTAGGTCTAGGGCTGAGTCTGTCACATGCTGAGCTCACCTATAACTTCTACATGCCGGCAGCATTGTGAGTGGTGTGTACGCAACAGGCCCACAAAGAGCAACTGTACAATTGCCCATTCTGTCACATGTTGCAAGTAGCTGGTAGATATAGGTAAAGACATTCAATGGGAATTACGCAGTCAGTTACATATCTAACTTGTGACTAACTCTGCCCAGAGATGTTGACTTAAGATGAGATAAACTGTGCTCATGACCCGCCAGCGACGCAGAACTCATATGTCTCATTCATCCAATTATCTCAAGACATCAGCCTGATTAGTGATTGACTCTACCACTGTATTGTTTTCTCTGCCTTATTTAATGTTACAGAGCAATAAAGGAACTAACAACAACGTTTAAATCCTCAACACAATGAGCCATTTTCATGTTCTAAGTTTACATACTAACGCGAAATACCCCAAAAACTAAGGAAAATAATCTATATAAAGTAATGATAACAAAAAAAGTAATGAGCATTTTAGAGCATTTAGAGAAATTCAATCAATTTCAATAAAAAATAATTAAGTTAATTGTCAGGGATGGGGTCATTAGTTTGGTACCCGTACTAAGTCACTGTATCAACTGTTTAGGTTAAAATGCCTTCTGAGACAATCTCTGCTTCACCAAATGTAGCTCTAGCACAAGCAGCAAGCAATCCCCAGAGTTGTGTCATGTTTGAACGAGTCATACAACAAAGTTACAATACATTGGCAGGAACTGCCTTGATGTCAGTTCCTGTCCATGCTTGTAATGTCCGCAGGCCAGATAGACATTTCAAAATGTGGTCACACGGGACCTCCGCCAGGGGGCAGAGTAGTTTACGCCATTGGCCTCGCAGAGGACAGCCGAATTGTCAAATTATAAATCGGGACCAAAGTGATTTGCCCAGAATCACAGGATGTTTAAAGCTCCAATCCAGCTCCAAGACTCAAACCTGGTTCCCCAATTCCAAATTCAGTAGTTCTCGTGGTAATGCCACATCCTCTCACTATACACAGGAAATGATGTTCCACAGCTAACTCCTCTTCTCTACTGTTGGATGATACCACACTACTGCAGCCTCAGAGCTCAGGTTCAATCATGATGAGAGCGTGTGAACCGGCAGTTGCTTTTTCACATTTTTGTCATCATATTGCACGCCCAGATAGTGAAATAATGTACATTTATTGTAGCAGCCGATTTCACTATACCACCCATTTTTGTGCCTGGATGTTGTTAGCGGACAAATGTTCTTTTTAAAGTTGGGTATCCTGGTGACTGGGTGTGTGGATGAATAGAAGCTCTGTATGCATATTTAAATCAATCGCAAAGGTATACTCCGCCATGCTTCATATTCCATCAACAGTTTTCAAAGACACCAGAGAGATAAATTTAGCACTCTATGGGCCAGACATATAAAGCCATTTTGCATTTCTTAATGGTCTGAATCGCTATTTTGGGCTGTTAAGAAACGCAAAATGGGCTTTTCAGATGTGCAGAGCCCCGTAAGGAATCGCAAATAGGTATTACCTATTTGCAATTCCTCTTCAGATGCACAAAGCATTTCCTAAATGTGAATTGAGCATTTGGGAAATGCAATTACCATCGAATTCAAGTCGATGGTAACCATGTGCAATTTAAAAAAACACCCCAAAATGCTTTTTTTAAAGTTCAACAGAGCACACACTTGCCCCTTGGGCATATATGTGCTCTACATTTGCACCACTATTTTTGGGATGCATTTCAGGGAGGGCTTTTGCCTATAGTCATCCTTGGTTTTGCATGTCCCAAATAGCGATTTAGTAATATGAAATCGCTATTTGGGAAATGCAACACTGGCTCATTGCCACAAATGCCAGGTGATTTCCTAAAAGCGACTATATATACACGGGTATGTCTACTGATTTTCTAAAAATTTTAATTTTCATTTAACAGAGAGGGATATTTAGGGGGTGATTCTGACTATGGCGGACGGCGGAGGCCGTCCGCCATAGTACCGCCGCCAAATGACCGCACCGCGGTCAAAAGACGGCGGCGGCCATTCAGACATTTCCTCTGGGCCGGCGGGCGCTCTCCAAAAGAGCACCCGCCGGCCCAGAGGAAATGCCCCTGCAACGAGGACGCCGGCTCAGAATTGAGCCGGCGTAGTTGCAGGGGTGCGACGGGTGCAGTTGCACCCGTCGCGTATTTCAGTGTCTGCAAGGCAGACACTGAAATACTTTGCGGGGCCCTCTTACGGGGGCCCCGCGGCACCCCCTACGGCCATCCTGTTCATGGCGGGTTTCCCGCCATGAACAGGATGGCGGTAGGGGCTGTCAGAATCCTCATGGCGGCGGAGCGCGCTCCGCCGCCATGAAGGATTCCCCCGAGCAGCGGTAAGTCGGCGGGAGCCCGCCGACTTGCCGCTTCTGACCGCGGCTGAACCGCCGCGGTCAGAATGCTCGTGGGAGCACCGCCAGCCTGTTGGCGGTGCTCCCGTGGTCGGTGGCCCTGGCGGCCACCGACCGCCAGGGTCAGAATGACCCCCTTAGTGTCTTGTTGCATGTTTTAGGACAGAGCCTTTCTGACTCCTAAAGCACTCCATATCAGTGTGAGGTAATTGCTAGAAAAGTATGTAATGAGAGCTTGGTTTAGAATGTTTCAGTACACAGGTACACACAGAGGAATAAAGACGAGTGATTTGCATCTCTGCGTGTGGTGTAGTCATCAATGGGTACCCAGGCTAAGGAGGATGCTACAGTTTCCATGTGTGATGCAGAGTTTGCAGCATGCTGATGAGTCTAATATGCAAACAGAAGAAAATTTATTTTGCAGGCCATGTTAGGCGTTTGCCAGAGTAAACCTCGTTGCATCTGATACATGCAAATAGGGTTTACGTATTTGTAGAAAACAATAAAACGCTTGCACACATTTTCCTGTGTATTCCTGGTTGGACTAACCCAGCAGCAACCTTTAAGGAAGAAATTATTAGTGACTTTTGAAATCTGGAATATGCCTATCAAAGGAAATTATAATTATATTGGGGGAACCTGTAAATGAAACTGGCCGGCACAAATTGATTACAACCCATGAAATCTCACTAACGCTGACATATTTCAGGTTAAAAAGCGGATTTTGGAAAGACTAACATGTTATGTTATGTTACATGGTTTGTAGAGCGCATGGATACCCTCGGGTTTCCCAGCGCTAATGGACCTTAACCACAGAAAGTACACAGGAGGAAAAAGACCAGATCTAAAACAACCATGTTTTCAAAGCCTTCCGAAACTCAAGTTCATGATTCATCAGCCGAAGTTTAAGGGGCAACAGATTCCAGAGTTTGGCTCCTAAGAATGCCAGTGTAGACCCACCCCATCTGACTTTCTTTATTTTAGGTGTAGTTGCTAAAGCTATTGTGGCGGATCTCAAATCTCTGTTCGGCTTGTAAAAAGTGGCCAAATTCTTAACGAGCGAGGGTCCTCTGTCATACAAAGATCTATGTATATGACAGAGGGCCTTGAATTTGATCCATTGCTCTACCGGCAACCAGTGCAAGGAGGCTAACCCAGCTTGCACGGATGAATGTCTCGGGATGTTCAGCAGTAAACGAGCTGCAGCATTTTGTACTCTTTGTAATTTCTTCTTCACATAAGCTGGGGAGCCTAAGAAGAGGCCCATGGGAATCCGCCATGGCGGCGCTGCTTGCTGCGCCGTCATGGGGATTCAAACACCGCTTACCGCCATCCTGTTCCTGGCGGTTCGCCCGCCATGAACAGGATGGCGGTATGGGGTGCCGTGGGGCCCCTGGGGGCCCCTGCAGTGCCCATGCCAATGGCATGGGCACTGCAGGGCCCCCCGTAAGAGGGACCCACAAAGAATTTCAGTGTCTGCTTTGCAGACACTGAAATTCACGACGGGTGCAACTGCACCCGTCGCACCTTCCCACTCCGCCGGCTCCATTCGGAGCCGGCTTCCTCGTGGGAAGGGTGTTTCCCGCTGGGCTGGCGGGCGGACTTTCGGCGGTCGCCCGCCAGCCCAGTGGGAAAGCCAGAATGACCGCCGCGGTCTTTTGACCGCGGAGCGGTCTTTCGGCGGGAACCGCTTGGCGGGCGGCGACCGCCGTCCGCCGCAATCAGAATCACCCCCTAAGTGCCAGAGGACAACTGCGAAGGATTCCAGGTCTAGGTTCCGGCCCCAAAATCATCAATTCAGTTTTCTCCTCATTTAGTTGCAATTTACTCTGGGTCATCCAGCTGGAGACCGCTTGCATGCACGTTGATAATGCGACTCCTTCCACTGTCTCATTAGTAGAGAAAGAGCCCACCAGTTGGGTGTCATCAACATAGGACACCAACGCTAGACCAAATGATTCTACCAGGGTAGCCAGCGGGGCCATATAAATGATAAACAGTGTCGGACTCAGGGCAGAGCCCTGAGGTACACCGCTCCTAGACTGTAGTTTGTCTGACAGAAAAGATCGGTCAAGGACCTGAAAGGATCTGTCCTGTACGAAGGATATGAACCAAGCCAACGCCTGATCCCTAATTCCAATATTTTTCATTCTCTGGATCAGATCTTGGTGGTCTACAGTGTCAAATGCTGCACTCAGGTCTAGCATAATGATCACTGTAGTATGATCCTGGTCAACCCGCTTCCTGGCTTCTTCAATAACCGCAATTAATGCAGTTTCCGTACTATGACCCGCTCTGAAACCCATCTGAGTGGGATGGAGCAGCATATTCTCTTCCAAAAGGTGGAAAGTTGTAGATTGATATATTTATCCAAAATCTTGCTAGGGGTAGGCAGTGGGTAGATAGGTCTAAAATTCTTCAACACTGTAGGGTCAAGAGTGGATTTGTTTGGTAGCGGCTTCACTATAGCATGCTTCCATAGGCTATGTACTAGTCCTTTGGATAGTGAATCATTAAGTAGTTCTGTAAGCACGGGTATTATAGCTTCTGCTCCTTGAACAAGTATGACCGGAGGAGCCGGGTCCAAGGGGGATCCTGATTCAAGGGCACTCAAGAAAGCTAATACCTAATACATGGATATAGGAGGAAAACGAACTTGCTATGCCAATAGTGAGGTTATTTGCTTTGCTAAAATCTTGGTAAAGACCAAAGCCTTATCTATATTGGGGCCCTGTTTTAGAATTTGACCAGTGACTTGACGACCACCATTGTAGTGGAAGTCATTACCTCCACCATCCTGGTAGACTACTGCCTGCCATATTTAAATAATTCTGCCTTGCTTGGAAGAGATCACAGTGCCATCAAAGACATAGGGCCTGATTCTAACTTTGGAGGACGGTGTTAAACCGTCCCAAAAGTGGCGGATTTACCACCTACCGTATTACGAGTCCATTATATCCTATGGAACTCGTAATACGGTAGGTGGTATATCCGCCACTTTTGGGACGGTTTAACACCGTCCTCCAAAGTTAGAATCAGGCCCATAGTTGCTAAGTGTCCATGCATGACTACTTAGGCCTCTCCTTTTTTTTTAAGTCGGGGACTGGTAGCATTTTTTAACCCAATATCAATTTAGGACTACAAGTCCTAGAATTCTATGAAAAACAAAATTGGTTTAAATAGTTATGCATGAACTTGGGATACTTGGTTGCTATGCAAAGGAGACAGTCATAGTGGCTCCAAACCTTTTTTTGTTTTACAAAATCAAACTGACTAAGCTGGAGTTTCTTTTTGAATGGCAAAATACCATTGACCGGGACATCCTACTAGTTTTCTACTAGGGCCTTGGGGTAATACTTCACCCTGGAACTTAGTATAGCTACGGGCACTCTTTTTACCTGAACCTGGGAATACGAGGTACCCCTTCCATCCCTCTTTTGACTTGTTATAAACTAAAAAACAAACTACACTAAGATATAATAAATGTTATATACTGTGTGAGAAAGTCCCTACAATTGTCACTTTGGAAAGGGGAAACTAGCCTTACATGTTTTACTTGTACGTGCCCTCATAACCCCTGTAATTCTGCTCAGTGGTTTTCACAACAGATTTGATTTCCTTTTTACTGAAATGCCTAGCTTATGATATGTTTCATCTTGTGCTATTTTTTCCAACACCCCTACCGCAAATGACTGTTTACATGAGCTCCAGCCGCATGCCAACTGGCATCTAATCAGTTTCTGCACATTTGTTGTTTTAAACATATTCATCTATTGGTATTCAGCCCACCCCTTTGGCAAGCAGCTCATTGAGTAACATGTGAATTTACACTATGTGCTGTATAATTTAGATTTTCGGTGCGATTTGAATTTGACAACAAACACACAGTTAGCTGTGTTATTTTAGGAATCCAACATGGTGTTTTTAAAGCAACTTACTGTGCCACTTTTATGCTTGCTGTTTTGCAAATCGTCAAGGTACTGTACATTTTAACAATTGACTTCCATTAAATTCATGTAACCTACAAAGCTGATACGCAGTTTCACACTTGGTGCCCAATATGCCATTGCAAAAAGTAGAAGCCAATAGAAGAAGCATTAAACACTTGAATTACAACACTGCCTGCACTACTGATTACATCGCCTGTGGTTCCACTGAAGCCCTTTTTTGTTTATGCAAGATGCCCATTCCCAGTGATGTTTCAAGGACTCTCTAGACCCTAGCACAAGCAAAGAAGTGTGGACTTTTCCATCAGTTTTGATGTAAAATGATGATCATAATTTGGGTGCAATGGACTCTCTCACTCCTGGTTCTAGGGGCAACTGCACATCCTGCAGTAATAATAGCAAATCATTGCTATTACCCTATTGTAATTACAGAGCCTCTCCCTCCAGCCTATTTTATAGATCTTACCTTTCATAATGTAATGTCCAACTATTTAGTGGTCAGGCAAGTTAATGGATGTTAGAAATGGGGTCTCTAGTTGGCAGTCAGATCACACCCTGCCCAAGTAGGGACCGTCACTCTAGCCAGGGTAAGGGAATCACACACCTAAGATAACCCCTGCTCACCCCTTTGTAGCTTGGCTTATGCAGTTCGGCTTATCTCAGAGGCAATGTATAAAGTATTTGTATACACACACACACGCACACACACACACAAACAGTCACACAGTGAAAACACCAGAAAAAGGCTCAACACCGGTTTAGAAAAATAGCCAATATTTATCTGAGTTATACAAGACCAAAACAACACAAATCCAACATACACAAATAGAGATACCACTTTTTCAGGTTTAAAAGAGTCTTAATCCTGAAAAATCAATGGTTGTATCTTAATAACACACAGTACCTGGGATGCATCAAAAACAATGACAATGCCGGCCACAAAGGAAGTGATGCATCGGAAAAGCAAGCGATGTGTTGATTCTTTTCCAGCCGGACAAGCAATTTGACAATTCTTTTCACACCGGGTTGGCAATGCGTTGATTTTTTTTCTCACAGGAAAGGTGATGTATGGAATCCTTACAGCAGTGCAGAATAGATGAAGAAAATGATGCCAAGGGGTGATGCATGGAAAATCCAGATGCGTGACAAAGATGAATCCATGCTGAAGCAGGAGATGCATTGAATCTGCAGCTGCAAGATAGCGATGCATCGATTTTTCAGCCATGGTACAGGTGCTGCATCAATTTTTTGGGACGCAACAGCCAGGTGCATGGATCTTTCTTAGATCACCAGCTTCTACTTCCAAGGGCCCAGGGACTGGATTTGACACCACCTGATGAAGTCTTTGATGTCCCTGAGACTTCCTAAGAGGAGAGAAGCTCAGTTCAAGCCCTTGGACAACCTTAGAAAGCAGGCAGAGGCCAATCCTTTCACTTCCAGGGCAGAAGCAGCAAGCAGCCGGCAAACACAGCACAGCAAAGCAACAGGCAGAGTGACACTTCCTCCTACAGCATCCAGCTCTTTTTCCTGGCAGAATATCATCAGGTCAGCAGTGTCCTGAAGTTGTGGTCTCAGAGGCCCAATACTTATACTCATGTGTGCCTTTGAAGTGGGCAAACTTCAAAGGAAAGTCTTTGTCATGCACAAGACCCTACCTTTCCTGACCTGGCATCAGACATACTTAAGGGGGTTGGAGAATGCTTTGTGTAAGGACAGACACAGCCCTATTCAGGTGCAAGTGTCAGCTCCTCCCTCCGCTCTATCCCAGGAAGACCCATCAGGATATGCAGGGCACACCTCAACTCCCTTTGTGTGACTGTTTAGGGTGAATTCACAAAGAAAATCACTACAGAGAGGTAGGAGAATTACCAAACCCCATCAATTTCCAATACATAAAACAAAACCACAAAAACATAGGGGCAGGGAGATCCAGATAAATAGTTGTCTGGTCAGTAGGGTACCAGTATGGTAAAATAAAAAAATAAAAAAACTACCTCAGCCTCTAGCCAAGAAATGTTCTTTATTGGTGATGCAGCTGGGTAGGGCTAAAAAGAAAGAATACACCATTATTTTTCAAGGTGACATTGGTGACTAGTGGATCTACAATGGATCCTTGTACTTTATATAAACATTTTCAGTTTTTTTCTTAGTAAAAATATCAACTCAAATGAATGTGTTATGGCCTTCATCTGCACCACCTGATAACAACTTTGTTTGAATGCACCTGAAGGGCCCAGGGCCATCCCTAGGCAAGGCAGTCTGTATGGCCACAGTGGACCTCACTCAAGCTCACCAAGGAGAGGCCTGGAGCTCTAGCTTTCTTCATATCCTATCCATCCCACTCCTGCCTCTCCCCTCACCACTTAGGTAAAAAATAGGTAGGTGTCTGTCTCAGAAGGAGATATATTCTGATTGTTTCTTTCCACCTTGATGGTTCTGCTGCTTAGCTTTATTCCTGATTTACAGCTGTAAAAGTTACATATTTTTGTCATTTTGGCTGAATAGGACACTGCAGCTACATCTGTCAGCTACAATAGGACTGCAAGGCATCACAGTACCTCCAGAGAGGCCCAAGGATAGGATTAGTAAGTAAGATTAAATAACTCTACCAACTGGGAACCAGGTTAGGAAAGTGTCAGGAGGAGATAAAAGGAGAGAGTTTTGAATGGGACTCCGCAGTAGGAACTTATATCCACTGTGCCAACATATCAAAATGAGAAAGTAAGAGAGTGGAGTGAAAGTGAGCTAGGGGGAGAAAGAGAAACACAAAGAGAAAAGTACAGTCAGCAAAAAAGAATGAAATATAATGAGAGAAAGGTAGGGAGAGAAAGAAGTGGTAGGGAGGATAGGACAGAAAGAGTGGGAGATAAGGAATGACAATAAAACAGTAGAGTAGAAGAGTGGAGTGAGATAAATATGGAAGTAGACCAGGAGAACGAATGAATGAGGGAGAGAGACAGAGAGAGGAGTGAGGGTAGGGAAAACAGAGAGCTACTGAAAAGTTGGGGGAGAGAAAGAGAATGGGGCACAGAGATAAAGAGAGGAAGAGAATCAGATTGAGTGAAAGAGAGATATGAGGAAAGACAGACTGCGTGAAAGAGGCCGAGACATAGAGAATAAAGAAAGGAAAGAGAGTAAAAAACTTCATGAAGAACAGAAAGATAGGTTGAAGGTCAACCAACGAGGTAACCATATACTATTGTAAGACATCTTTCTTTAGAACTAGCCAACATCATCAAGTAAAGTCCAATGATGCTAAAGATGCTTAATGGTCAAGCATCGCCTACTCTGATATAAGTTGATATCATAACATCTTTATTTTGATCAAAACTATATAAGGAGTAATACAAATTAAAGGTACCTTACACTTTTCCTTTATCTGCTTGAGGCAACTAAAATCCTCAGGCAAATCCTGGAATTGCCAAAGCTTTAATTGTGTTACATTGTTTTTATATATATGGTTCAAAAGTAGAGATGGGGAAGAACAAGATGATTTTATAGAAACAGGCTTTAGTATGCCTCCCAATTGTATAGTATATAGTACAGCCTGTGTTAAATAAAATAGCAAAAGCCTAGGTTGAGGACTCCAAAAAAGATCCACCTAGTTTTGACAATATAAACAACTCTGTAGGAAAATAACTATGTAGGCTATTGGAGAGCGGTAACATTCCTCATGTGGTCAGTGACTTCTGAGTGAATAATTGCCCAACCTATTTGCAAATTTCCCTCTTTTTATGAAGTAACCCAAAGTGACCATGTTGTTTGATATTACTGTTCTAGCCCTTACTTCTGCCTTCAGGTTCCATCTCTGTTTGTAAAAGGGAATGTTTTACATTTTAGATTCCCTCTTCCATTTAGAAAGAGAAACCTCAAGCTTTATGTTCTGTTTCACTTACAAAATAAGTACTAAACATATATGACATAAGCTTCTTCAAAGACTACTGAAATGTTAAGTCCTCCATTTCAACTTAGGGCAATGTGTTTCTCTTGTAAATAATTATCAACTGATGAATGAAATGGGCTGATTTTAGAAACTACTATTAAGCTGATACTAAACCTTTAATGAAATGGTCTATAAAATCAGTCTTCACAATAAAAAATTGTCAGCAAGAGGGTTAATATTTTTGGAGAGGGTTCATATCTACCAATTCAATACACCTACTCTTGTTAGGTTAAAAACAGGCAGCTATGAGAGAATCTATGTTCAGCTCCCGCTAACTGGGGCACAAATAGCAGGCAATCCTCAAAAAAGTGCTTGTTAATTTCAAGAAGTAGCAACACTTTTAAATTGAAGAACACTACACAATATAATTCCCAAACCAATTTGGAAAAACAGACAAAATTGTAGTGAACACAATTATGTGAAGAAGAGAGGGGCAGATACAGGGACCAAGTTAGGCCAGCTGAAAAAGAGTACATTTAATCCTGATTGTGTCGCTTTGGGTGATCCTGCATCAAGGATGTGTCACGTGTATCAGCGGTTCCAAGGAGGTGCAAGACTGCGATGCAAGAACCTACATTGTTTTCGAGGATGCCTTCAACAGAGAGCTTGTGATGTGAAGGCCTTTGTTGAAGATGCATGGTGCACCGGTGGTTCAAAAGAAGTTGTGGGGTTGCAATGTGGAGGCTTGCATTGTCGTCAAGGATGCCATCAAAAAGCCGTTCTTCTTATTTTCAGCCCCTCCCTCTTAGGGTTTTTCTAGGCCTTCTCGCCATTTTTCCAGGCCACCTCGCCGTTCTTTTTGCCGCCTTTTTTCCCAGGCCTCCAGGCCTCCTCGCCGCTCTTTTTTTCCCGCCTTCAGATTCCCCCGCCTACCCGCCCGCCTCCCAGCTGACCCCTCCTCCCCGGCTACCCTTAAATGGCGGCGGCGCGCCTAAGGCAAGCCCGTCTGCGCCCGTCCGCGCCCGTCCGCGCCTGGACCGCGCCCAGTGCCACAACCCCTGGCCCCCGCGACCCCCAACTCCCCCGCCGCCCCCGCCTGACCCACAACTCCGCCGTCCTCACCGCTCTCAACCCCGGCCGCACGCCGGGCTGCTGCCGCGCCACCCCGAAGCGGACCCACGGACCTTTCAGCTGCCGCAACTGCCATTTCACCTGCCTACGAACTCACATCGCACCTAACAGGAACGACTCGCCCGGAAACAACCTCGACTGCATCCTGGTCAACACCCGATCCGTCCACAGGCACGCCATCGAACTGTGGAACCTCATCGACTCCACAAACCCAGACATCGCCTTCCTCACCAAGACCTTGATGAACTCCTCCTCGGCACCCGACATCGCCATAGCCATCCCCGACGGCTACAAAATCATCAGGAAAGACCGCACCAACCGCACCGGAGGAGCCATCGCCATCGCCCACAAGAGCTCCATCCGCATCGCTACCTACACCGACGACTCACTCCCTGACGCCGAGCACCTCCACTTCTCAATCCACAGCGACCCCAACACCACCCTCAGAGGCACCCTCATATACAGACCACCAGGACCACGCACAAAGTTCAGTGAAGACATCGCAGACTTCATCAGCCCACACGCACTCCCGTCCACCGACTACATCCTCCTAGGGGACCTCAACTTCCACCTGGAGAACCGCACCGACAACAACACCACCGCCTTATTGGACAACCTCGCCAACCTGGGACTGAAACAACTAGTCAACACCCCCACCCACTACGCCTGACACACGCTCGACCCCATCTTCTCCTCCAGCAAACACATCTCTTTCAGCCACACTACCAAACTCTCCTGGAGCGACCACAGCTGTGTCCACTTCAGCTTCAAGAAGACCAACGTACACCACCACGCCCAACAACCACCAAGAAGCCAGTGGAACCGAATCTCCACGGAACAACTCGCATCAACCCTCTCTCAGAACCCACCCACCAGCACTACAGACCCCAACGAAGCCGCCAACAACCTCACAAGCTGGATCTCAGACTGCGCCAACCTCCTGGCCCCCCTGAAGACCCAAGCAAACAAAAACAGCCACAAGAAAAACTCCCGGTTCACCCCCGACCTCAAGGACTCCAAAAAAGAATGCCGCACCCTCGAGAAGACTTGGCGCCTCAACCAGACCGACGAGAACATGTCTGCTCTCAAAAATGCCACCTGCAAACACCACCAACTCCTCCGCGCCGCACGAAAATCAGCCTTCCAGAACAGACTAGACAACAACGCCCACAACAGCAAGGAACTATTTGGCATCGTCAAAGAGCTCTCCAACCCCGACGCCGAAAACAACTCCATCCCTCCCTCACAGGACCTCTGCGACTCCCTCGCAGCCTTCTTCCACCACAAGATCACCGACATCTACAACAGCTTCACCACAACCAACACGAGCCCTCCACCGGATCCCGCCACCGACAACACCACCATCCACACCTGGAACCCAACCACCACCGAGGAAACCACCCGCGTCATGAACTCCATCCACTCAGGATCACCATCCGACCCCTGCCCGCACCACATCTTCAACAAAGCCGACAACATCATCGCACCCCACCTCCGAGACGTCATCAACACATCTTTTACCACCGCCACCTTCCCGGAGAAATGGAAACACGCCGAACTGAACGCCCTCCTAAAGAAACCAACAGCAGACCCCACCGAACTCAAAAACCTCCGGCCCATCTCGCTCCTACCGTTCCCCGCCAAAGTGATTGAGAACATCGTCAACGCTCAACTCACCACCGCCCTGGAAACCAACGACTCACTCGACCCCCCACAGTTCGGCTTCAGAGCTAACCACAGCACCGAGACCGCCCTCATCGCAGCCACGGACGACATCAGATCCCTGACCGACAAAGGAGAAACCGTGGCCCTCATACTCCTGGACCTCTCTGCAGCATTCGACACGGTCTGCCACCGTATCCTGATACGTCGCCTCAGCAACGCCGGCATCAGAGGCAAGGCCCTGGAATGGATCATCTCCTTCCTCTCCGGAAGAACTCAGGGAGTCCGCCTCCCCCCCTTCAGATCCACAGCTACGGAGATCATCTGCGGCGTCCCCCAGGGATCCTCCCTCAGCCCCACCCTCTTCAACATCTACATGACCCCCCTGGCGAACATCGCACGTAAACACGGACTCGACCTCATATCCTACGCAGACGACACCCAGCTCATCCTATCCCTCACCAACAACCCCACCTCAGCAAGAACCAGACTACACGAAGGCATGAAGGAAGTAGCGAACTGGATGACAGACAGCCGGCTAAAAGACGGAGGTCCTCATCCTCGGCCCCACACCCACCGCCTGGGATGACTCCTGGTGGCCCCCCGCCCTAGGCAGCACTCCCCAACCCACCGACCACGCACGCAACCTCGGCTTCATCCTGGACTCATCCCTCTCCATGACCAGACAGGTCAACGCGGTGACCTCGGCATGCTTCAACACTCTCCGCATGCTCCGCAAGGTCTTCTGCTGGATCCCCCCGATACCAGGAAGACCCTCACCCACGCCCTCGTCACCAGTCGCTTGGACTATGGGAGCACTCTGTACGCTGGCATCACCACCAAGCTGCAGAGGAAACTTCAACGAATCCAGAACGCGGCCGCACGACTCATCCTGAACATACCCCGCCACCACCACATCTCCGGACACCTGAAGAAACTTCACTGGCTCCCAGTCAACAAGAGGATCACCTTCAGACTCCTCACCCACGCACACAAAGCCCTGCACAACCTCGGACCAAAACTCATCAACCACCGCGTCTCCTTCTACACTCCTCCTCGCACCCTACGCTCGACCGGACAAGCCCTGGCAGCCGTACCTCGCATTCGCAAAGCCACCGCCGGAGGCAGGTCTTTCTCTTACCTAGCAGCGAAGACCTGGAACTCTCTTCCCAGCTACCTTCGCGCCATACAAGACCACCTCCCCTTCAGAAGGAAGCTCAAGACCTGGCTCTTCGAGCACTGACCCCCCCCCCCAGCGCCTTGAGACCCTTACGGGTGAGTAGCGCGCTTTATAAATGCAATTGATTGAAAGGGGCTTGCCATGCAAAGGCCTGCATCATGGATGCATCACACTGTGTTGGTTCTGCACAAAGAACCACAGCTGGGGAGGCAGAAAACCTTCAGGTCCACTTATTTAGGGCCAGGACTGGGGTGGCACCACTTGGGCGATGAGACTCACAGCAGACTGACTCCAGGTTTTGGATTCAAGATGGTTGGAGCCTGTTCCGTCCCTGAGGCTTCTGATCAGAAGGACCACTAACTTCAAGATGCAGGTGAAGTTCTTTTCTCTGGCGGCAGGACAGTGAGGTAGCAGAAGAAGCATCCTTCACTGTTCCTTCGGTGGATGTGGGGGTGTGGGTGAGGCATAGGATGGGGGAGTGAGGGTGTCTATGGGGTAAGTGGGAGTTCACAATGTGTTTGATGTAAGCTGGACCTTGGTTGTCTAGGCCTTTGTGGATGTTGAAAAATATCTTAAAATGACATCTCTTCCTAATGGGAAGCCAATGGAGCTTTTTGAGGTGGGGGGGTGGTCGGGTTTGCTTAGGGTGGCTGGGGATGAGTCTGGCGGCTAAATTCTGTATGGTCTTCCATCTCTTCAGGAGGTGAGAGGTGATTCCAACAAAGAGTGTGTTGCCGTAGCCCAGCACCTGGTGATAAGGGCTTGAGTGGTGGTTTGTCTGATGTTGATGGGGGAGCAGATCTTGCCCAGCATTCGAAGGGTGAAAAAGCAGGTGGAGAAGACTACATGAGTGAGGGTCCTAGTTTGAAAGGCATCAGGCATTGCCCCATCGAGAGAGGTTGTTCCCAAAGATCAGCTCTTCTGTTTTGTCTGTGTTGAGTTTTAGGCATTTGTGTTTCATCCAGTAGGCAATGAAACGTTATGCGGGTTCTGAGGGTGCTGGTCAAGGGGGTCATTTAGGTGTTGGAACAGGGTAGGGCTGAGGGACGAGTACTGAGGGATGCCGCAGATGATGTTCTTTGTTCTGAGGTGAAGGGACGGCGGAGGATTCTATGGTTTTGCCAGTGAGGAAGGAGGTGACCCATTTGAGGGCATCTGCTTGAATTCCGATGTGGGGAAGCCTCTTGATAAGAGTGTGGTGGGAGCCAGTGTTGAACGCTGCTGAGAGATCAAGGAGGATCAGCAACACCTTTTCTCCCCAGTCCACAAGGGTTCTGATGTCATCAGCGCCAGCAATGAGGGAAGTTTTGGTGCTGTAGTTGGTGCGGAATCCCAATTGGGAGGTGTCCAAAAGATTGTTCCTCTTTAGGTGTTCTGTGAGGTAGCGGTTGATGGCTTTTGCAAGGACTTTGGTGGAGAAGGGTAGCAGCGAGATGGGGCAGTAGTTCTTGAGTTCGCTGAGGTCGGTGGAAGGTTTCTTGAGAAGGAGTTTCACTTCTGCTTGTTTCGATTCTTTGGGGAAGCTGACAGAAGTGATGTGTGTGTTGCAAATGGGGTGAGCTTGCTGCTGACTATGTTGCTCCCAAGGTTGAAGATGTAGTGGGGACAGGGTTCCATGTGTGCTCCTGAGTAGATTGAGTTCATGATGGCTGTGGTGTTTTGAGTTGTGAGCTGTCCAGGTGGAGAGCAGGTGGTCAGCATTTGCATCTGTGGGAGCAAGAAGGCTGAGGGTGTTGGCTGTGGTGGTTTGAGGTTCAAAGGTTTTGTAAATGGCGGAGAAAACAAACAGCCAGGGTGTTGCAAAGTTCCAAGGATTGGGTGATGATGTTTTCAGTGGCTGACGGGTTGAAGAGCTCTCTGATGACGTTGAAGAGTTATTTGCTGTGGTTCCTACTTGCTTCAGCTCAGGGGGATTAGTCTGTGGACTCCTTGCTGGTGTGCCATTATCTTTCATGTTGCTTGCAATTGTGTTTAGTGGTTTTCAGGTTTGTGGTGTGCCAGCTGGCTTGTTTGTAGGTTCTCTTGCTTTTGGTGGCTATTACGGTGATAATTCTTTCATCGCAATCAGTAATCCATGCACAGAAGTTCTTGACAGCCTGTTCTAGGTTGGTTGTAGTGTCAGGGGGGGAGGTGTTGAGGACATTGGTCCACTGGCTCTCTGTTACTTTGTGGCAGTTGTGGTGTGAGGTACTGAGCAGCTTTGTGGTGGTGCCAGGGGGGTAGGTCCTGTGATGGTGTGGTGGACAATGGCGTTTTTTTTCCAGGCAATGTCGGTGATATGGCTGTACTTGATTCTCTCTCTGGATTTGAAGATGGGGTTGAGTGTGTGTCCTCCGGTCTGAGTGGGGAAGTTGGGTGAAGCCAATGTTCATGCTTTTGGTGAGGTTGGCTGTGTTGGTCACTTTAAGACCATCTAGGTGGAAATTGAAGTTGCAGAGGAAGATGTATTGTTTACAGTCAAAGGAGAGCATGCCGATGAATTCAGGGATGGCAACGCAGAAGCTGGTGCGGGTCTGTAGGCAAGGGTGCCTCTGATGGTGGTTTTGCCATCAGTACGGAGTTGGAAGTTGAAATTTTCCATGATCGGGGTGGTGTTATCTACGGTGGATGGTTTCTTTGTGGATGATGGCAATAACCACCTCTGTGTTTGTTGATGCAGGTTTGGTGTGCTATTTTGTAGCCATCTGGCATTGCTGAGGCGATGTTAGGCTTGGATGTGGGGTTGAGCCAGGTCTTGGTGAGGAAGATGATCTTGAGTGAGTAGAAGGAAGTGATGGTGTCCCACATTTTGGTGCTGTGTTTGCAGAGTGATTGTGCATTGAGCAGGAGGCAGTGGATTTATACAGAGGCAGTCGAGATGAGCATGGTGGTGGTAGACATCCTGTGTGTGGGTACTCCAGTGTTGCAGGAGAAGAGAGAGTGCTGGCATGAAAGATGCCATACCATGGGTCGGGGGGAGGTGTGGCAGCAGTTGTTGTTGTAGAGTTTGGTGTGATGGGCTCAGAGCTTGGCTAACTGTGAGTGGCGGCAGGGCCAGGATTTCTGGCACTGGCCGTGGTCAAGGCTTGGAGAGGCACATATGGGCTTGATTTTGACACACCTTTGGCACCCCCACTTCTCGTGTCCAATGCACACTGTGCTGCACCTACATTAATTAGGTTCTGGGAGGAGGGCCGGGTGCTGGATAGTGGCAAAGACAGTGGGAAAAAGTGAGCGGGCCAGCTCATGAAACGCAACCAATGTTCAGCAATATGGGATAACAAACAAAGTCACAAACAGAAATTGACAGTAATGTTACAGGCAGAAAAATGGGCAAAATGGCCACAGTGTTATAAACAAAAAATGAGGTTATTAATGTTAAACTGAGGATAGGGCTAGGCAGTAAAGTACAGTAAAGAGAATGACACCGAAGGAGGTAAACGACTAAAATTCAGGCCAAACAGTGAAACAGAGAGAGGCAGAATGCTAATCGAGTAAAAGCAAGGTGGGAACGACAGTGTGGGGATCACGGCGGACAGCAGAGAGGCATGATTAGCAAAGTCAGGGGGGCCTGCTGATTGTGCAGCAAGGGGGGAGCTGCCTTTGGACCTAAATGAAATGCTAATAGTGAGCCTACAACACTTCTTGTGCCATCTAATTAAGTAGCCCTTTAAACATGGCCCTGGCCTGTCATTGCAGCACGCGTGTGCAGGTTTAAACTGCTGTTTGTGCCTGGTAAGATATACTACTTTTATGTCCTCCCTAGAGGAGGCCCTGCACAGCCCAGAGGACAGGATGCATTTTATTTAAAAAGTTAGACATGCGCATTTAAGTTTTACAATTCATTTAGTGAGAAACTCATAAAGCCATTTTTCACTACATTGATGCCTACCTTTCCAATAGGATAACATTGGGTTGCCCAACTACATTTAATAAGTGGTAACGTTTGATTAGTAACAAATAAACATTTTATTTTTGGTATCAGGAAGATTGCATTTAAATATCTTCTTCAATTGTAAAGTTGGATTCTAAGTTGCAATTTTGAAAATGCCTTTTTTATAAAGTTGGCTTGTTCCTGCCCTAACAATATGATGCTTGCAGACAGTTGCAGAGTGTTTAGTTTGAAGCAGGACATTGTCCTCCCAGACAGCCATCCAATAGAGATATTTGATGTGGTGGGATGGGCCACAAAACTGTCAAGATGGAGACCACGGATGCCATTCTGGCTTTCCCGCTGGGCCGGCGGGCGACTGCCAAAAGGCCGCCTGCCGGCCCAGCGGGAAAGCCCCTGCAACATAGAAGCCGGCTCCGAATGGAGCCGGCGGTGTTGCAGGGGTGCGACGGGTGCAGTAGCACCCGTCGCGATTTTCACTGTCTGCAAAGCAGACAGTGAAAATCTTCATGGGGCCCTGTTAGGGGGCCCCTGCACTGCCCATGCCAGTGGCATGGGCAGTGCAGGGGCCCCCAGGGGCCCCACGACACCCGTTCCCGCCATCCTGGTTCTGGCGGTGTAAGCCGGCAGAAACAGGCTGGCGGGAAGGGGGTCGGAATCCCCATGGCGGCGCTGCAAGCAGCGCCACCATGGAGGATTCCCTGGGCCAGGGGAAAACCGGCGGGAAACCGCCGGTTCCCCTTTTCTGACCGCGGCTTTACCGCCGCGGTCAGAATGGCCCTGAGTCCTAAAACCACCAAAAATAAGGTACGAAAAAAGGTGAACAATCTGTGATAACCATGAAGAAAAAGGCACATTTGCCACACATATTTTCTGTAGATAGTTGAGTAGAGGGACTTCTTCAGGAAGGGGACAACCTTCTAACACTCTATTATCCAATACAGAGGATGAATTTCTTTGGAAGTATTTTAACCAAGTTTAAATCTCTAGATGCCTAGGTGTCCTTATTTTAATGAAATATTATCCACATTGCTAAGCCATTCTCTATCACAGCACCACACCAATCTGCGTGGCGTATTTTGTGCCATTTGAGAAAATGCAGATTAAAGATCAAAAGCTGCCAATAACTGGGGCATTTTCCCCAAATTGTTATGGCAGCAAAAAGACAAAAGCAAAGCTCCAGTTGTCTCTGATGCCACATAATACTCCAAAATGAAACCCTCTTGTTATTAGCAGCTACCCATAAACAATTTCACGTTTGCTTCCCAAATCCATCCTTAGTGGTAAATGCGTCATGGGGAGCCATGCACGCTATGATGTCACCTCCAACATTCAATTAAAAAAAATACCTGGAACCTACAGCTCCCTCAGTTTAATTTTCCACTTCTTGAAAGCTAAAAAATGAAATACCTTGTGCCCTGCTATTTACCTCCCTTGGTTTTACTGTCCTGCCTGATTATAAAATATACTTTGTTATGTGGTAGCTTGACAGTTGTGCCTAGCATCAATTCACCGTCTTATTCTTTAACACTCCAAAACCGGGCTCTTCACTCACAATCTAAGAACAGAAAGCAGATGCTGTGCTACCATCATGTACTGTGTACTAGAATCATCTCTCATAGAGAGTATGAGTAGAACTGTGTCTCACAGGGGAGATAACTGCAGCCACCCCAAAGTGCCACCCACATTCCTCTGACTATCTTGGGCCTGTGGTGACGTGGAAGAGGCCAGATAAGACGGGCATGATGGTGGATCATCATTTGCATTCCACCACTCTGCTAAGGCCTTTGGAGTTCCCGAAGAATAAACAGTACAAATGGGCTCTAAGTGCATCCCCATGGGATAAATACATTGAAAAAGAACTTTAGTTTTTTTTCAATCTTGTGGTGTAAGAACAGAGAATATTCCGATTTCCAATCTGATATTTACTATAATGGCCTCTAGCTGAAGACATGCAGTGTACCCATGTCTCACTTCTGTGAAAGAGGCTTCCTCCTAAAAAACATGAAAAAAGAGTGCCATTATTTGAAACCTTACACTGCTACCTTGCAGCATGCCACATCCCTCCTCTTTTGCATTTCCCCTGAACTCTTGACTTCTTAATTTTATTAATAGTATTTTATTACTTTTTCTCAGCCAAAATAATGAGATCATGCAGGGGGCAAAGTCTACTCAAACAGCATTCTGATACTGGAAACTTGCATTTGAGATTCAGTGAAGGAGACAGATGTACCATATCAACAAATGTGTTATCATACTTAGAAGGTGAAGGTTCCATAAATTATCTTGTGAATGTAATGACTTCTAAATTTATTAAAAGTCATTTTAGATACAGCTGCCTTAAACTCTTGTTTATTTCAGATGGGTATTGCTGCCAAAGAATTGTGACTGTGTATTTATCCTGCCAGTAATGCTTTCATATAATCATATTATTGTTAACCAGAAGAGCATGATGATGATAAAAGATACTCTCATGTTAGGACCTGTAGACCTTGACTTAAAGCGCCTTGTTGTTTTTGCGAACACTGCCCAAATCCCTGTTTACATAAATATTGCAATTATAAGAGTTGATGAGCTTACATTATCCAATACATACTGGGTGCTATAAAGTCCACATCCCTGAGGTTTCCACCCATTACATTTGGTCAGGTCAAGTCAACCTAAATACAACAGGTGAAAAAGGTGTGGTAAATATTGGGACATGTCAATTTTGTTGGGGAAAGCACTACAATCCACAGGTAATTCTCCTTTATAAGGGAAAACCTGTAAAGGATGCTATTTATTTATTCCATCTCAGAAATTACAACATTATTTTTCTAGATTTTACTATATGCAGTAAAGTGAAGACCAACCTCTGGATCACTATCTGGGCCTATGTGGCAGGATGGTGAGGGTAATTTTAACATTATTTTTTGATGATGTGTGCAGTTTACAATCACTTTGTGTGTCATTCTTTATGTATTTATTTGAATGAAATGAAAGCCTTAGACCTTTGATATTGCCACCATAATTGCCACCAAAAATTGTCTAACATAACCTTTTCGTACAAATTAAAATGGGGAAGAGTTCATAACTGTGTTTTGTTTCTTTGTGTTTATTGTAGTGCCAGGTTTTCCCTACCCTGCTGCCACCGCCGCTGCTGCCTATCGAGGGGCACACCTCAGAGGCCGAGGTCGCACTGTTTACAATACGTTTCGTGCTGCAGCACCTCCTCCTCCAATTCCAGCCTATGGCGGGTGAGTGTATTTATCAATATTTGCTTAATTTCAACTATGATTATACATCTTACCTCACAAGCTGAAAACAGTGAGTGAGCTGCATGCTGGTCACATCTTGCCACTTAACACAACTCTGCATGCTACTAACCACAGTACCTGCACATTGACTGGAGTATTGAAAAATGACAATTTGTGCTGTCGTGGTTGGTGGCTTCGGCCATTTATTGTATCATTGTCATAAATTCTCATAAATACTCAATTTCACAGAACTCTAGATTCTGTAACTGTTAAATGTATATTACCAATAACTGCGAGCATCTTGTCATTAGGGAGGTTGGATACTACTGCCCTTTATTAAAATAGGAAATTGATTTGGATTCATGAATTCTACTTACAGTCGAAAACTTGACTCAGGGCTTTGTGAGAAAAATAACATTAAGAGATGTGTTAAGGTGACTGGTCTTTACACTATCTAGGTGTATAATGCTGAACTTACCAAGGCACCCTTCACTTCAAAGTGTTTCACCAGAAAATTAAGGCATGCCTTATTGAGAACAATCCACAATGCAATTTGATTAATATAAAGTAAAAACCCTGAATAGTTCTGTTATTAAAGCTACTTTATAATTCAACTAAAGAAATAATTCACAAGTAGGTTTGTTTTTATTTGGAGCTCATCACAATATGTATTTGAGGGAAACTAAGTATACTGAATTTTAAGTGTATATTTGCAATGGTCATTTTCCCACATGAATTACTTGCAATAAGATTGACGTTGTTTTCTAAAATGAAGACACATGATTTGACGTGTAAAAAAATCTAGCTGTAAAACATTTATAATGATATGCACATTGTTACCTTGAAAACACTTTTTGGGTGTCCTTTTCCTGAATTGTGAAAACACTTTCACACGTCATCTAGTTGCGAGGGGGGGTGCATCATCTATCTTATGAAGTGACAAGTTCAAGAATTCCTTTAAAAATCAAAACTTGACAAGCATTAACAGATTTACTTGAGTCCAACTATATTTGTTTTGTAAGAATATTTGTTTTCGAGATTTCAACTGAAAGACGAGGACACTTTAATTCAAGAGAAATATTAATTTATCATTTTAAAAAGTGTGTCCAAGCTAGGGATGGTTTACCAAAAAAATAGGTTGTCCTAAGTACATACCTTGGCATAAGCACCTCACTGTGCTGCTTTTGTTTTTGTCTTCCAACATTATCACACAATCATGTAGGTTTTTTAGTGTATTAGTATAGTACTGAGGCACATACAACCCACTTCATGTCAACTCTGCTATTATTAGATTTAACTAAGAAATGCATATATATGCATAGGGATCTTTGAACAGTGCTACTGCCCAAACGGCTGAACGGAATTACTCCAAATTTGGCAGAAACCTCAATCTTTACCTAGAAAGCATGTTTTTTTGTGATATGATAAATCTAGGTTCAGTACTTATATACATCTGGATGATTGCATGTGTGGGACTCCCACAGGGTCCCAAAGGCCTGCAACCTCAAATTATAGAGCTATCAGATTTGCCTAGGTGGCTTTTTTACATTTGCCTCCTTGCTTCCAGGGGACCAAAGAGCTCCCACAAGTCTCACAAAAGGAAGAGAATAGGTGGCCACAGTATGATTAGAAATATTGCGGCCACCATTGCAGGACTTGGTGACTCAGTCCCCTTGTCATGAAAACTAAAAAAGAATATACGTAACAAGAGCATGGGCACTATGACTCCTTAGGCCTTGTGGGAGAATCTCAAAGGAACCTCGCCATGAGGACAAATTTAAAATATATATATTTATGGGGCGCTACAATCCCATAACAGTTCTTCAGGAGCCAGCGTAGCTATCTGAGCTCTAGCAGGAGTCCAGGGGATTTTTTTTTTTTTTAAGTGTTAGATATTTTGTTCCTGGGTAAGTGAGTGATAATGTTAAATATGAGTTGTGCTTCAGTGTTCTCTAAACTGGGGTGTTTTAGCTTTATGATTGGTATTAATCTTATTTTCTCTTATTCTTGAATTTCTTATGCATGTCACAATCATTTTCATTTTATTTTGATTATGTTTTATATCCTCTCCTCACATCTTCAAAACATCATAGATACAGAACAGAGAACTGAAACCGAGCTAACTGACCAAATACAACATACATTAAGGCCCTCATTATGAGTCTTTCGGTCCTAGGACCACCAGACTTGCGGTGGAGGTTGTGCCTCTGCCAAAGCAGTGGTCCAGCATCCACATTACCACCCTGACGGAGCTGCCACAGTCCGACCACCAGCACCTCCAGGTTGTCGTCAGTCGACACCCTGGCGGTGCCAGCGGTCTTAACCGGGCAGGGCAGCACTGCAAGTAGTGCTGCTCTGAGGATTACAGAGGCTGGTGGAGGCAGGATGCCAGGGGCCCCATGGGGCCCCCTGTGCTGCCCATGTACTTTGCATGGTCAGTGCAGGGGCCCCCTGGACAGCACAGTCTTGCTTTTCACTGCCTGAATTATGGCATGTGAAAAGCGAGATGGGTGCTTTCGCACCCGAAGCACCGCAGCATTGCGCTGGCTCGATTACGAGCTGGCGTCAATGTTGTGGTGAGTGTTCCGCTGGACCAGCGGAAAACTCACAATAGGGCCAGCAGGCAGAAAACCTGAGTGGCGGTTTTCCAACCCACAGAGTTTGGCGGGCGGCAGAACTCTTAATAAGGGCCTAAGACTGTATTGGCCACTGTATATCCATTCCTCATGTGACCCAGAGGCCCTAGTCACAAATTGTGGTGAACTGATGCTGCATGAACAGGAATTAGCCCAGGAATAGTTAACCTGAGTTACAAGGTAATTATTTCATCCTGCTCTCCACCCACTGTTTTTCTTTTATACAATTGTTTTGGAGAAAGGCCCCAGAAAAAAAGGCAAAGCCTGATAATTTTGGTGCAATAAATATTAAATCTGCGATATCTCTCATTCCAATGTAAGGAGCTAGGAATAAGAGGTATTTAAAGACTGTAAATATTATTCAGTGTTTTATACTGCTGGGAGTCAGGACCAGAATCACAACTCAAACCTTTTTTTCCCCTTTGAACATGCACTCTTGAACATACTTATTACTGTTTGCTAATATTCACTGAAAGTCAAGAGGGGCCAACAGATATATTTGGTTGAGTAAATTAAAACAACTATCAAAGCAAAACATTGGTGACATATGCTTAGGGATCCTTTATTACAACAGTTCTTTCCATTCTTATTACTGTTTGTCGAATTGTTGGCACATTGTCTTTGCTTTTCTTTCTTTTAGTGGCAAAACGGAGAGATAAACTCAAACATACACTAATCATTGTCATGCAGACAAATTAGGAATTTTATTTATACTTTCAGAACATTTCTGTCCACATCCATCTGTGTATCATGTAACTAAGGGATCATTTCTTTTTTTTTTTTTTTTTGCTCAATTTAAGGAGAAATTTAGGGCCAGATTTACAATGCCCTTGCACCCCTTAGTGCAATTATTTTGCCACAAATATGACGCAAACAAGCCACTATCATAACGCCATATTTACAATGTGGCACAAACTAGGTTTGCACCACCTTGTAAACCCTTTGTGCCACATCATGGATAATGTATGCATGATGTATGTAAAGGGGGTAGTACCCTTGTTAGATGGTCGCTAAACATGGAGCAATGGAATCTGCAAGATTGCATTGTGCAATTTATAGCGCCATTTTTAACTCCTTTTAAAGCCCGCATTAAAATGAGGCTCCCATTGATTGCAATGGGCCTCTTAACACTATACTGGATTAGTGTCATTTTTTAAAACTCTAATCCAGTATAGCTTTACAATAGCATAAAAAGATTATGCTATTGCCCCTAATATGCGCCATGGTGTGCTGTATTGTAAATACGGCACTACCATTGTGGTGTTAGAGGACACAAAAAAAGTGGCGCATCACTAGTGATGCGCCACTTTCTTGTAAATATGGCCTTTAATTTAGAAGAGGAGCCATGTATTTCAGTATTTAATTGACATTGTAGTTTCATGTTGGGAACACAATAGAGAAATTGAAATTGTGAAAAACATTATTACAACATTATCTGTTTAAGCATTCTTCTTGTGACCAGCATCAATTGCCCATTTTTCTCTCATTAGATTCAATTTTTATTTTTATGGAAGCATTACTGGTTAATACGGGCCATCACATGCAATGGCAATATCTCCCAATCGTTCCTTCAATTATCCACTTATATTTTTGTTACTCTGATGAATGTTTTAGAAAATACACAGAAAACAAATAAACTTCGCGTAAGAGCACCTTAATATGTTTCTTAACATGTCAGATCAAATCTTTCTATGTGCTGCCGATTTTAGGGAAGTAGGAGCACTGAGGTGTCCAATAGGATCCGATTCTCAAGAATTTTACACACGAAAGTCCATCTTGCAAACATAAACTGCTTTACTTATGTGCGCAAGGAAAGACAAAAGGTAAAGCTCCAGCTCCACTTATAATTCTATTAACCCGGGTATTATATTTCTCCACCAGAACACAATACACTTCTAGGCAGATCCTTCTTATCGGAGAGAATGATGTCCATGAACAAGGAGTTCATATTACTAAAATTAAGTAGATATTTTCAGGCATAATCATATACTTTTGCATATCCTAGCTGTGTATATACATCATTCCATTATATCGACTACTATGATTTTGTGAATAATGGCCCCGAAAAAATATAGTTTTATATTTTATATTCATTGTCTTTTAGTTTTGCATTCCAAACCATTGTGCGTGCTTCAGACCATGTTTTATATTTTGAATGACACACAACACATCGCAACCTTATCTGGTTTATATAACACTGTATACATTCTGTAGTACAAAACAGTACAATAATGGAAATAAAGGTACCACAGGCCAGAAAAGATTTAAAAAAAGATCAACAGCCATTTTACCTATTAAGATTGATGATGTAACAAATTTAAGGTTTACCAGCGTGAATGAATTAATGAGGACTAAGAAATTAAACACAAGATCGGAATTTGAATAAGAGAGTCCAGTCTTGATTCAAATGAACTTTTCGAGGCAAGTCCAATGCTTCTCTAGGAATTTACAACATTACTCGTGCCAGATCTCTCCTCTCTCACCTCGCGTTTCTATTATTTGTTAGAGGTTTTGTGAACTGGGATAAAAGAAGGAGCATATTGGTCAGCTCTATGGATATGGGTATCCCACTGGGAAGAAGGAACTAGTGGGGAAGAGAAGATGAGTAAAAGTTGAGTGTGTGCTTGTCAGCGAGCTTCCAGGCTTAGCACTCACTAAGCAATTGACACAGATTTCTTGTAGATATGCAATGGTAGACAGATTATTACAATGGAATATTTTGACCTCCTGAGTAGTACAGCTGTCATGGCATTAAAAGCTCTGAATTTCAAAGGTGAACCCCCCAGGTGAGTCACAGACGACATTCACACCTCATCTACTATATAACTGAGAAACATAGGGATCTCCTAGACGTTCATTTCATGATAAATTTATTTTGATTACATTTCCTTCCTGAGTAAGACTTGTGCTATTATCTAAGTTGTAACAAAATAATCCAATTCCAAAAAACAAGTTGACATTGAAAATAATATTATTAAGATAAAAATCGATTATTTAGCTGGTTAGAAGATGATGCAAAAAGCCATCATGAAAAAACAAGAACCATTTGCTATCTTGTACTCTGAAGCATGAGCCAAGTGCTTTATACTTCACTCATACTTACAACAAGAAATTTGAAGTTTGTGATTACCATGTTTCCTGTAGTGAAACACAAGCCCACTTTGTATTAAATAATTGTGCTGCTTAGAAGATGTATCTGTATTGCAAACAGAGAACACAATTCACAGAGTCCTACTTACTCTGTGCTAATTTTATGCACTAGCACTACTCAGTACGAACTGAAGAAGTGTAACAATTGTTTGCTAATACTAACCTCACAGTCTTTTCTTTACTATACCGGAAGTTAGTGGTGCTTTTAGACGTCTGTCGTGTCACAAGGCCCCCGGTGCTGGTGAGGTGCCAGCAGACCTTTTTAAGGATGACACAGCTATTTGTGCACCTCTGTTGACCAGCATCTTAAATGTTGCTGCATCTTTTGTCCCCTTATACTCTTGGTCATAATCTATTACAGTTCCAGTTTTTAAGAAAGGTTATCGGACAGACCCAAAATGTTACAGGCCTATCTCTCTCATTGACACCACAGTTAAGGTTCTGGGTCAGGTTGTCTCAAAAAGGCTGACGGATTGAGCTGATGAGTATGGCATCATTATTAATTCCAATCCTTAATATAGGCTTAGGTCTGGCCTTGGCACCATTGATCAGTGCTTGAACTTGCATATTCTGATTCAAAATTACACAGTGATCAAAAAAGGAACACCTTTTCTTGGTTTTATGGACATCTCAACAGCTCGATTTGGACTTGTCTGTGAATATCTCGATTTCCTTTACACTGGTGACAAGGGTAAACTTTCTAAATTAATGAGTCATCATTGTCTCAAGTCAAGATTACCCATATTCATTCTTTTAACTACCTTGGTGTCCTGTTTGATGACAAAGCCTCCTGGGGTCCCTCCCTGCAATCAAAGAAGCTTGCCTTAGCCGGGCTCAGTGGAGGGGGTCTGGATTTTAACTCAAGAGTGGGGAGGAAACCAGTTAAAGCATTATCCCGCATGCACAAAGCAAAGTGTGTTTCTGCTACTAGTTATGGTAGCGATCTGTGGGGGTACTGAGTTTGTGGTTTGAAACAGCTGGAGGGTTTTGGGCGTTCCTCAAAGAGTTCACTGACATTTGCCGTACATGAGGAAATCGGTACTAGTTATATATCAGATTTTGGATTTCAATCTGGTTTAAGAGCGAGCCAAGACTTAATAGATTGTTAATCCAGGACTGCCTCTCCTTGGATAACCACAAAGCTCTCCCCTGGATGTGTTACATTAAGTCTTCTTTCACACCCTTGTGTCAACCTGGCCTCTTTTCGCAGCCTATAGATCATAGTTAAATTTGATTATGGGAGTATTAAACACATTTTTTTAGTGGGCCTCTTGGTCACCAGAGGCAGCACTGAACTTTGTAAACAATCTTTTCTGGCCTATTGTTTCATCAAAACTGTCAGTTCTATAGAACCCTATCTTTCCTGGGTGAACAGCTGTTCCACTGTCAGCTTTTATCCAGGTTTGGATTGAACTCTTTCCTCCTATTTATAAGCTTCTCCAAAGGCTGGACTGCAGGTGGCTATCTCGGCCCCTGTGAGTGTAAAACATTTCAATGCAATCCATCTTGCACGTTGTCATATTCCGCAGCCTATATACTTTGCCAAGGAAAATTTTTTGGGGTTCCCATTTTCAGAAAGGCACAGTTCAGGTTAGGCCTGTCATGCTATTTCTTGTAATGTTGGGTGACATCAGTGTTCGTGTAAACATGGTCCGTTTTTTAAGTAATGTTGTTACAATTCGGGTGCATGGCCTTGAACAGTGGGTTTTACAATGTCTGTATACTTTGAAACCGTTTTTAGTATGTGTGTATCTGTTTTTATTTTGTTTTTATTCTGGTTTTATCTTTTTATTCTTTTCATGGTTATTTAACGGAATAAAGAGTTTAACTACTAATCCTAATTGAAGTGGAATTCATGGCTGTTTCCTGCTAATGCATTCATATTGGAACTTGTAGTCTTTGTCAGTAACATTTTGCCAACTTGTGTTTTCCTAGAGCTCATTGACAGTGCTCCTTTCATGAAACCATATGTACTGGCAGATGTTATCATAATACCCAATGCAGCTAAGTGATCTAGAATAGAACTAATTGGACTACAGTATGTGATTTTAATAGTTTTCACAAAATAAAACAGCCCAGGGCTCAAGGACTGTGTCCCCAATGACATGAAGCCACCTCATAACAACAACACAGGAGTTACCTGCATGTAGTATTAGGTCAACCCCAATAGCATGCAAAGAATCAAGGAAAGGAGGCCCAACTGAATTTACCAGCTTTTTGTATCCATTAATTTTCACTATCTGTAGCATGTATCATTCCTTTAGAAATGTATCAAAAATGGACACCACAAATATGCACCTCCGTTTGTCCAGCCTCCTTAATCAGTGTGATTAGTTATTACCTCCTGTTGTATGTTGTGGCAGAACTAACCTCCACAGGTTGACTGTGTCTGCATGTGGAAACACACTAATCTGGATGTTTCTCTTTATGTGTGCACCCTTGCAGTGTTGTTTACCAGGATGGATTTTATGGTGCAGACATTTATGTAAGTATTCATCGATGTGCATGCTGTCCTTGTGCATTATTACAGCCATTCTTTTCACAGTTATGCAGCCCAGCATGTCCCTGTTGTATCTCCCTGTAGTACCCCCAGTCTATCATGTCACATTTGCTCGACTATTACTCATATTAAAATATTTTTATGCTCATTGCATCTATCATTGCTCACTGAGGCCAAATGAACTTGTCCTTGGGAGACTAGAGACTTGCAGATGTAATCGTAAATGTATTGCAAAGTTCAAATACTTTTTCAAATTCTTTTTTTCTATGTTCGGTAAACACTCTTGACAACATGAGTGCTATGTTAGTTATTCATTCAGAGCTAAAGGCTGCTTTCTGGGTTGTTCTGCCATTTACTGTCATACATAAAAGATGGCATTCAATTATTCATTTCGTTCACACACACAAATAAGTTCAGTCTCTATTGAGGCTTTTAGGGAGGAACTTTTTAAAGGAAATGGTGATATGGTTATGGAAGAAAGAGTCACTATTTTTGTATAATCCGAATTCTAAAATGCCCTTTAGTTTTTGTACAAATAGCAGGCACTCAGTGATATATTTGAAGTAAGTTCTTTGATTGAAAATGTCAAAAAATGCACCTGCCTAGAACATATTTGTAATGTTTACCATGTTATAAAATCATTACAGTTAAGTTGGTGATAAGGCAATTAATTATTTTTTTATCATATGAAGAAACATCAACTCAACAGCTTCTCAGTTATACTTTATCTCCCTTTTTTCAAATGATGCTGACGTGAATCTTAGCAAATGATGCAGTAATCCTAATTGGAAAATCTAACGTGTATATATTGTACCGATCATTCGGTGTGATTACGTTGTTTGAAAGCGCTGTTAAGATGATAAAAGAGTTCACATTCAGGCCCTAATAACTCATCAGTCAACGATTTATACATTCCACGGTAAAATCAACAATTTACATACTGTTCCCAGATGACATACTTTGTGATTTTCAACACATGTTGTTTGCTGTAGCTGATAAAATACAGCGCTATTCTGTCGCCTAGCAGAAAAGTCAGCACCTGATGTGTTAATTCTGGTTATTCTTTTTATGGTCATGAGACAAAGGATGTTATTTGCTGAAACCATAGAACTAATGATGTCTGGATCAAAACACGAAGTAGGAAATTTGATTTTTACTTTATAATGCTTTAGCTGTGGATGAAGTGCCAGCTAGTCATGAACAAGTTAAAGCTATCAGAGTGATTTTTGTCCAATCTTCTTCAGAGGAGAAGTGAAACACTATCAGAGGGCAGAGTGCAGATGTTCCTTACTAACCAGAAGAGCAAAATGTAACCAAACCTGCAATATGAAAGTACAGCCAGGGCTTCGATTTGCTGTAGACACTCCTTTTAACTGAAATGTTAAAGTACAAAAAAGTTTAGATTAGAAATAACGTACCAGATAATATTGCACTGTAAACTAGAAATCAATTACCGAAAATCAGTTGTAAAACAAGGGCTTCTATTTGTAAAGTCCATATGCCCTTTCTGATCACAACATCATTGCAAACATCAGAACAACCATGTAATTCAGAAACACCGTACAACCCTAATCAGTTACTGTAAAATATTAAGATATTTTATTTATTGTTAGTACATTTAATGCTTGTGATTGTTAACAACTCACAAATACGGTAGTGGTAGGTAGAAGGTCACAATTCATCTACCATATTATTGTGTCCTTTTTTACTTCATGCAATCCTTGCCATTAAGTATCCTACAGATCACAAACATCCGAAACTGGAAAAAAAAATCACACTGACATAGGATAGTGCTGCGGAACATTATCTATTCATAGACATCTGAGTGTCTCAGAGTTCAGGAATTAGAGACAAAATAATCTGGAGTATTAACCTATCTCAGGGTTAGGGTTAGCAGTTGTCAGAAAATGTAAATGTGAATGATACATGACATAGCAGCCCTAGTAAATCTGGTCAGCAGCACCTTCAGCACCTCCACACTTAGAGGGTCCAATCTTGACAGTCGAGGTGGCAAACTGAAGATTCCCTAGAGAGGCAATGATTTCTGAGCTCAAGACAAGCACACTCACTAGCATCACTTAGGCAAGTCTGCACACATGCCTATCAGTTGCACACAAAGGAAAGTCCAGGTCAAATTAAAAACAAAAAAAGTGATGCAAGAGGAGACTATGGGGGTGATTTTAACCTTGGCGGACGGCGGAGGCTGTCCGCCAAGGTACCGCCGTGAAATGACCGCACCGCGGTCAAAAGACCACGGCGGCCATTTAAACATTTCCTCTGGGCCGGCGGGCGCTCTCCGAAAGAGCGCCCGCCGGCCCAGAGGAAATGCCCCTGCAACGAGGACGCCGGCTCAGAATTGAGCCGGCGTAGTTGCAGGGGTGCGACGGGTGCAGTTGCACCCGTCGCGTATTTCAGTGTCTGCAAGGCAGACACTGAAATACTTTGCGGGGCCCTCTTACGGGGGCCCCTGCCGTGCCCATGCCATTGGCATGGGCACGGCAGGGGCCCCCAGGGGCCCCGCGGCACCCCCTACCGCCATCCTGTTCATGGCGGGTTTCCCGCCATGAACAGGATGGCGGTAGGGGCTGTCAGAATCCTCATGGCGGCGGAGCGCGCTCCGCCGCCATGAAGGATTCCCCCGAGCAGCGGTAAGTCGGCGGGAGCCCGCCGACTTGCCGCTTCTGACCGCGGCTGAACCGCCGCGGTCAGAGTGCTCGTGGGAGCACCGCCAGCCTGTTGGCGGTGCTCCCGTGGTCGGTGGCCCTGGCGGCCACCGGCCGCCAGGGTCAGAATGACCCCCTATGGGCCTGATTCTAACTTTGGAGGACGGTGTTAAACCGTCCCAAAAGTGGCGGATATACCACCTACCGTATTACGAGTCCATTATATCCTATGGAACTCGTAATACGGTAGGTGGTATATCCGCCACTTTTGGGACGGTTTAACACCGTCCTCCAAAGTTAGAATCAGGCCCTATGTTTGCCAGATAGAGTCAGCTCTTAGCTCCCTTGCAATTATAGTACCCTTATCTTAATGCATCTCTTCTGTTGTCATTGTAAGGTTAGAGAGAGAGCATCTATCCAAAAGCAGACTATTTGGATGAGCTGTTGAATTACACACAAGGGGGGTCAGCATCAGTAGCAGAGTAGGTAAGTAGAACTTCAGAATCACCTCTAAGGTTATTCACAGCCGAGAGGAATTTACCAACCATGTCCTAGGGGCACCACTGCAGGCCCACGTAGCCTTATGACAAAGAAGGCATTAACCAAGCTGGTGATATCCTTCTTGCAGCTGGATGACTGTGTAATACCCCAGGAGCCTTCCCTGGTGGGAATCCTTGTCTATTCACACAGGTAGGCCATAGAGACATAAAATAAGAAAGGGACAAGACAGGAGATTTGCTGTCCTTGCTGATCTTTGTAGGCAGTATCCAACAACCATCTTGCAAACACCTTTCATGCACATATATGATATTTCCATTCATCCAAGCGTAACCTTAATGAGACATGCACCACTAATGAATGGAGTCAATCTTCTATGTGCACACTTACCATTTTTCACAACTATTATTAGAAAACCTATCCATATAATAGTTAGAAATATTACCTCCTGTACAAATAACACAAAATGACTCATTCAGTCACGGATGCTTGGATTAGAAAGGAACGCCAGTAGGTATCACCCTGTGTACAGCCATTCCACACAACTCCTACTACATAGCCACCAGCCACGGCTGGCACAAGGGTGATTAACTTGACCACCGGTGGGGTGATCAAAAGAAAGCCTCTTCATCTCATGGCATTCCAAAGTATACAGTGACTTTCTGTGCTTACTCTATCAGTATACCAAAAAGCACTTCTCACTTCTATACCATACTATTCGGAATTCCTCTTTATTTTAGGACAAAGCTAAAATCGCGTCAAAGCAAGAGCCATTGTATCATATCCAATTCCGAATTGAGAGATGTTGCCTTTTTAGCCTTTAGAATTTTAGTGTCAGGTGGCAAAATAATCAGTATGCCATGGCAAGAGTGTTGGCTGTTACACTGTGAATATGCATTTATGTTTGGTAAAATTGTCAATGATAAGAGACATTTCTAACTGCAAGCAGAAGTATTTCAGCAAAAATGAAGGGAAATGCAAATGGAAGTTGCAGTGTAATGTACATTTAAGCAAATAAAACCTGTTTTCTTAAGAGGAACGTTAAAAGAATATTGAAGGCGAACACCTAGTGCATTACATGTGAATCATTTTTGGTAATCATACTAATGAATTACACTGTTAGTCCTGTACATAGTTTTGAATCTTTGGAACATAAGCAAATTGCACATGTAAACACAATTTTATTGCAAAGTTCAAGAGGAAAAATTGGTAGACTTTTTCAAATTATTTGTTCCTATATTTGTTAAACACTTATGACAACATAAGTGCTATGTTAGTTGTTATTTAGATGCAAAATGTGTTGCAAAATGTTAAGTAACTGTGAATTTCATGCTATCTGGTGGAGGTCAGTTTGAGCACAGGGGTGTTGATGATACAATTATGCCAATAGAAAAAATATCAGTTTGTCTGTGATCAAAGGTGTGACTCTGTCAGAAGACAATCAACACAAGAACATTGGGGGAAAAGGAGTAATACTTAATATGTCAAGAATGGTTTAGTTAAGGATTTTCAAATTCAATGTAGAACAATAGAAAGACAATAAAAAGGTAGAGGAAACCAAAAGTAAGAGTAAACTACTGCAAATTATATATTGGAGATTGTAAAATATTTCCAGATTTTTGGTTAAAACATTGGACAAAAAGAGAGGAATATTGGTGTGGTTAAAAAGATGATCACTGAGAACAAAAGTGCTTGTATGATCTATATAGAGCAACATGTAATTAGATGTTGGCCATTGAGTATTTTTGTTCTTTTGTCACAGCTCCAGATGAATATTACCACAGATAACAAGAGTCACAAAGGCAGAAGCCAAGTTACTAAAGAGGTAGCTTGTGACGGGTCTTCAGAAGGAGGCCAGAAAATGTCAGTTTAGGGGTGGGTAAAAACCAAGGAGCCATGAAACAAAGTTAGTTATGGTGAGGTTTAGGACTAGTGTAGGCATGTTCCCAGAAACAGAAGTAAAGACACCGAAATGCATTTCAGTGTCAGAAAATGTGAAAGAAAAAAGCAAGCCAATTTTAAAAGAACTTGGCATCTTGAGAATGTACAGATTCTCACTGAGCGAGATTGAGGTCAGCCATAGAGTCTTGCAGGGCTATAAAATGACTGCCTGAGTGAGAGTCAGTGTGAAGATTGATGTAGCTCAGTATTGAACCTGATAAACCTCATCACACCACACCAAATACACCACAGACCGAAGAGCAGACAAGGAAGCCGTGCTTTCTCAGTTAAGGCAGCAGAGATATCGAACACACTGCCTCCCGATCTCAGATCGACTATTATCTAAGTAACTGCCCCTGTCGAAGTGCATATTTGTATATTTTTTTCTCCTGTCTGTAGTTCGTTCTCCATAGCCTTAAGCTCCAGGATGCCACCATTGGTGACAGCTGTGCTCTTTAAATTATGTACATAAATAAATAAATAAATATTTTCGGAATTGTAAATTGCTACCCCTGATAAAGCGCTGAATCGTTTTGCAGTGAGTAGTTCATTACTCCGGAATCCAAGATTAGTGTTAAATAGTAGATTATTAATGTCTCCATTCTTTTTTTGGATTAGTAGTAAGTTTGTGCTATTGAGTCATTCTTTTAATAGTGTTTTGAGTAGGCACAGAATGATAAGAATGAACTAGAAAAGGGGAAATAGTAAGTTGTTATTGGGAGTAGTGGCATGTGTGCCTGTTAGTTGGTTGAATTTGTCTAAAAAGGATGGAGACATTTGAAAAGGATGATTGAGAATAGTGGGCATGTGCCCCTATTAGTTAGGTTAATTGGCTAAAACAGACAGGGAAGTTTGAGAAGGATGTTCTGAAGTCCATATCATCAGAAATTTTGGCGATGAGTCAGAGAATGGAGAGATTGGCCAAAGGTTGATAGGAATATTTTTTTAGCAAAACTGAAATCAACTCATACATTTACATATACACATGCCACTCAGTAAATTTTTAGTGGTTGGAATAATCCCCCCTATATATACACATGTACCTAAAAGCAGCAATATTTACATGCCCGGAGAAACACATGAATCTTGTGGTGAACCATGCAAAGTTCTGTTTGTTAACAAATAATTAAAAGTGACTTATACATACATACATATGACACTTCATAAAGTATTAGTAATAGGAATAATTCCCTCTACATACACACCCATTTGCACATAGAAGCAGTAATATATACATGGTTGTATATACCTATGTATTTTGTGGTGTAACATACAATATTTCCCCTTATAATACACCACATAGCTTAGTTTAATGCACTATAACACATGTTTAACAATACCCTCATCTTCATGCTCTGAAAAGCATAGTTTGTTATGTCTAAGTATACATGCAGTGTTCATATATACACATATGCATACACAAACATATACATATACATTTTGTCTATCTGTGAAGATTATTTAAGATATAACCTGGCATATTTATCTTGGCCTTGTACTTGAGAATAGTTGAGTTTGTCATGTGACTTCCTGTAAATGAGAGCACGGTATATTAGTTGGCGTAGCTCAATTCAAAACGCACAACAATCATGACAATATCACACTATGGTTTTGAAATAGGAATAGGTGTAAGATATTAAAGTTTTATTAATCTGAATTGAAACTATACGAGTGCATCAAATTGTCGTGAAGGGAAATATTTAATTTCAGTACATGGTTGTATGAAACTAATGCTGTAGACTTTCAAGAATGGTAAACTCTACCTTCACTGTATTCCATCTTCTTGATCAAGAGCCCGAGAGATGTTCTTTAGATTGATTGAAAAAGCATAGAGCAAAGTTAGAGAAGTATTACCATGAAAAGTATATATCTGACTTAGTGTTAGGGTGGATGCAACAAGCTAAAGAATGTAAAGATTGGCGTTGCAATATTTCTTTTCCACCTTCAAATTTAGATGAATATGCAGTAAGTCACACTATTATAAATATAGTTTATATTATTTTATTTATAGAGTGCAGTTTTACTTAAAAAGGCATTGTGGTGCAGCTTATCCTGACTGGAAGAAAAATAAAAACACTAAAGAAAAAATGCAGGGAACTCAGTATTGTAAAGCCAAGTTTTGAGAACTTTCCAAATAGCGTAGAGTTCACTGATGTCTGGAAGAGTGAGATGCGAGCAATTAGACTGCTGAGCAGCTTTTGGCCAAGAAAGCTTGGCGCACCTGCTCGAAGGAAAGTAACGTTGCATTTGGTTTTGAAGCGAGCATGGTTTGACTTGGTGTAAAGCTCTGTGGGTCATACAGAAGTATTTAAATTGAATTCACTTTGGCACCGGGAGCCAATGCGGAGATTCTATCACAGCTGTAGTAGAAGAACCTTGTGACAGAGAGAGCAAGCTCCCTTTGCTGTGGCTGACTAAATATGGTAAAGACATCCGCCGTCAAGGTTGAACCGCCAAGCGGCCACCTATGCGGCCGCATTCCCACCGGCCGCATTTCAACATCCCCGCTGGGCCAGAAACAGCGGGGATGTCGGCCGTAACATTGCAGCCGGCTCCTAATGCTGCACCCGTTGCGCTTTTCACTTTCTACTGTGCAGACAGGGAAAACCAGCAGGGTGGAACTGTGCCTGGGGGCCCCTGCATTGCCCATTCCCGGATGAATTTCACCGCCAGCCTGTTGGAGGTACAATCGCCAATACAACCCTGGTGGTCTTTGACCACCAGTGTTGTAATCAGGGCCTTAGTAAGGCACATAGGAGCCCTCAAGGACAGTGTATTACTGTAGTTCAGTGTACTCAAAATGTCATCCTGCACTATTGAGGGGTGTAACTGATTGGATAGAAGAGGTAAGATTTCATATTATACCTGTATGAGTGAAAAGCAAGTAGATGAGAGTCTGTTGGCGTAACTTGTAAGTGAGAGATCACTGTCCATATACACTTCCAAATTCCAAACCAAAGGCACCACCACCAAAACAGACTGTTCTCAGGTGCCCGGAAACCTATTGGCAGTGGATGTATAGTTTTTCCTGTAAATGAGCACATACCTTTAGTTTTAGAGCATTAAATTTAAGGGAGTTTGCACAGCGTCGTCTCCAAATGTCCCATATGAAGCTATGGAACAGTTGTCAGCTGCATAGTTAATAAACATTTTGCCCTGGATCTATTTAGAAAGGCAAGTGGCATAAGGTAGCCATTAAATAATGTCAGACTCAGGGTAGAACCTGAGATGTGCCCTCACCAATTGCTTTGAAGGATGGAAGGAAAGTGGGAAAGATAAATTGCTTGTGTACTGCCCTCCAGAGATGATATGCATTTTAAGCCTCTTCCTTGAGCTGAATTTATGATGAATTGTGCAACATTGTGTAGGGAAGTTCTTCCAGGACCCAGAATAGCCTTTGTTTACATGGGGAACGGCAAAAGTGAGATTGTGGCTTTTTTAAAAGAAGGATAATTAAAGACCCAATTTATAGTTTGGTGGAGAGGGTATTCCACTTCCAATATGTCAACGACAGACAACAGAGACTATTCCATCTCCACTGCAGACATACAACTCTGACAGCCCAACAGAGTAGGGGCCATCAGAGGTTTGGACATTTGTTCTACCACATTATTTAGAACGGAGGGACATAAGGACATTTTACTTGATCTATCATCACAAGATTTTGTGATAAGAGACTGTGAAAATTGTATGTAACATGATCGGCACATCTTTGCGGAAAACTCTCATGTCTCAGAATTCATTGTTTTTTCTTTTCTCAAAAAGCAGATATAGCTTTGTGATTTTTTTAAAAATAAAAAAAACATTGCAAGTTGGCCAAAGAACTCTATTTTGTTGACATTATTATGGCAGTTCCTTTAAATGCAAGAGATTTCCACTTGGCTGGTAGATTTTTAGTGAGATGGTACTCCCTCATTGCGAAAGAGCACATACCCATCCTCCTAATTGCAAAACAGGCCTTAAGGACCTTTTTCCAGGCCAGTGTTACAACAGCCACTTGCAGGGAATAGTTACAGATTGTGCCTAGTGGGGAGATGGATGTGATGGAGCTAGCAATGTTACTAAAGTCAACACCTGAAAGCCGACTCGAGTCATCCAGGGTTACAGAATAATTATTTGTTTGCAGGTAATGTCCACATTTAAAGTGGTAGCCAAAAGGTTAAGTGAAGCATATACATTTGTTTGTGGAGTAGGAGTCGCTATTATATTATTGACCAGGGGCCTTACAAAACTTGAGGAGGCCCCCTGCAAAAGATGTTGAAGGAGCTGCCTCCATGGTCTGCCCCCTACTGCCTTCAGAAAAATCTATATCTACATGTTATTTACAGCTTTATGAAGTGACATACACCGAGTTCGGGCTGTGTTATATCTCTTCTCTGTCCCTCTGTCCTCCTCTCAGCAGTTTTTCTTTAATGCTTCTTTATTTCCCCTGCCTTTCCACCTTGTGGCCGCCTCTTTTAGGTCTTGCCTGCTGCACTTCAGTGCTCAGTTTCAAAGAGGGCCACTGGGGCACCTTTCCTTCCAGGCCTCTCTACACCAGCACAAAACAAAAGTTTCAAATTGCAATTTTGTTTCTTTTTCCATGCCTTTGATAATCACTGCACTCCCACTAAATAGCACTTGCTGTCCATTTCTTGAGCATGTGTGGCCCTTGTGGCAGTCATACTCCCAACTGTGGGTGCCAATGGGTCATCCCCAAAATGGGGAAAGGTGGGGGCCCCTCACAACCCGTGGGATGTGAGGCCTTTGTTATGCCCCGTTATTGACATTTATGGCAACGAAGTCCACCAAAGTTTTGCATCGAGATTGAGAGAGAGTGACCAATTGTGAGGTGCAAGGTGGATTAGGTAGGGAGTGGTCAATAGAGAAGATTGTCTTTGTTGTGTTGGGTGCCCCCAAAATTTCTTTTGCAAAGAACTCTACCTTTTGCATATAAAGCTTTTGTTGCTCTTCAAATTATTGCATATAACACACTGTGTACAGTCTAGCAGTATTATCTGAAAAAGCAGTCATATTTTAATACAGAAATAGCTTATGGAAAACCTGTGTGTTGATTTACAGTAACTCAGGCCCTCATTCTGACCCTGGCGGTTCTCTACCGCCAGGGCCAACGGGGGCGGGAGCACCGCCGACAGGCCGGCGGTGCTCCCTTGGTCATTCTGACCGCGGCGCTTTGGCCGCGGTCATAACGGGAAAACCGGCGGTCTCCCGCCGGTTTTCCACTGACCTTAGAATCCTCCAAGGCGGCGCAGCTCGCTGCGCCGCCGAGGGGATTCTGACCCCCCCTACCGCCATCCTGTTCATGGCGGGAAAGCCGCCATGAACAGGATGGCGGTAGGGGGGGTCGCGGGGCCCCTGGGGGCCCCTGCCGTGCCCATGCCAATGGCATGGGCACGGCAGGGGCCCCCGTAAAAGGGCCCCGCAAAGTATTTCAGTGTCTGCCTTGCAGACACTGAAATACGCGACGGGTGCCACTGCACCCGTCGCACCTTCCCACTCCGCCGGCTCGATTACGAGCCGGCATCCTCGTGGGAAGGGAGTTTTTCCCTGGGCTGGCGGGCGGTCTTTTGGAGACCGCCCGCCAGCCCAGGGAAAAACTCATAATACCCTCCGCGGTCTTCTGACCGCGGAGCGGTATAATGGAGGGCGGGATCCTGGCGGGCGGCCTCCGCCGCCCGCCAGGGTCATAATGAGGCCCTCAGTCTGTATTTTACTTGCAAGGTAGACACACATTCGCTTATTTCTTAAATAATCTAGTTCATGACTGTTTACTAGGCATAACACAAGTCCAAAATTATTTTGGGCTCAATTCTGTCATGTTTAATTTTACTGCACTCTTTTTTCAATGTGCTTTTTGTAATGTAGCTATTTCACAGGCACTATATTTCAGTAGCTATTTTTAGAAGATGCACTTCCTCCTACTCTTGTACTGCCATCACTCTGGAAACTAGAAGTGAGTTGTCATTTTAAAGTGATGACAAAAGAATGATACAATTGTCCACCCGTTGATTGTTCTACAAGAATGCCTGCCTCACATGCATTGCACGGTTTCCCATTTGTCCTGGTATATACAATTAATAGCAGAATTGTTAGGGTGAGAGTTTACTTTTCAAATGAAGCAGATTGACCATTCCCTGTTATTAACCTACAATGTAATTTGTTCTGTAGCACCTATGAAAAGTAAGGAAGAAGGGGAGCTATTTGGACCAGTGTAGATTTATATTTTGATGTAATATAATGAAAGCAAACATGCAAGGAAATGACTTTCAGGAATCATGAATAATTTATTTTTATTTATCATAATTTTGTGTTTCATATTTTATTCAATTCATTGCATTTTTGTTTCCTTATAGAGTAGTGTACCAAGAGCCAGTGTATGGCACTAAATTAACACAGGTATGAAGAATGGGTTGATGCAAAACATGCTCATCATACTGAATGTGGTTTGCAGTGGAATTATACTAACATCCTTTTTTAATTTAGGGGCAGAGGGATGGATCATATTTCACAGAACATACAGTTGCCCTGAGTTAAAGTGAATTGGGGAGATTTAGATATGGTTTTCTTTTGGTTTATTATTTGCTTCCTTTCTTAAGACCAGTCACAAATTGTACATGCCTGCTTGGATACTGCATGTGTATCACTGTCATGATCTATGAACTCCAACAACACTTTTAATTCTTGGTTCTTTTTCATGGAGTAAATATTCTGCACTGCAATGACACTATGTGCTTTATTTAAATAAAATCTGCATGAGTACATTTGACTGCAGCATATTAGAGAACACGGCAAACAAGCTAATATTTAAAAAAACAATATGCACATGAAATTAACTGAATATTTTATTAGAATTGCAAAGTATTTCGTTTTCGGAATATATCCCATTTTAAAGACATCCGATTGTGTCATTGAATAATGGTATCTCTCCTTAAAATTGAAATAGAGCTACGCATCTAAGGTGGTTACTTTTCTAAAGTTTTGTTTGGAAATTTAAAGGATGACTAAGTTAATCAGAAATTACAATGTTTTAAAAGTAAAAATATTCACAATGATAACAACAATATAAATCTGATTAGTGACATATCCTGGGTGCAATCACTGTTTGAAAAAACGGATGCAAATGTACATACAAAAGTCATTGCACTCCTACTTCACTGAAGTATTTTCCAGGTGTAATCTTTATTTATGCATTTGTATATTATGCTTCTGTAATTTATGCCCAATTGAAAAAATAGTCACCCTTGAGTAGATTATATGGTTATATAGTTGTAGTTTAGGTATAAAGGGGTGTGTCATGGGGGACTAGGGAAATATGACGCATATGTGGAGACTTACTGAGCATTATCAATCAACTCGAAGTGCATTGACATTACTTTGTGGTACATCCAAGTTACTGCTGACATTCCTGATCATGTTGCAAAAGGTGTGGGAGAGCGTCTTAATTAACAAAGTTCTCAGATAGGTGAGGATTGGAGAGATATGTTATAAAAAGTGTTTTAAGATAAGCCAGAATTCGGAATAGACATGCTTCATATTTTTGTAACCTTACAGTTATGGTTTAGAGACTCAGTTGCAGTACCTATTTCCATTAATATATTTCCACAACTCTATTTCAGTCCTACTGGGGTTACTTAGACATGTCTGAATAAGAATGGTGTGTGAATAAGTGCAATGGAGTAGCCGATGCACAAGAGAGAGTTTAGCAACCTCTTCCTCTAATTTTAGTGAATCTTTGATAAAAACAAGAAATTATCTGATCTTTCCTGAAAAGTACTTTCTAAAAAGTCATAACAACTATAAAGATGAATAACATTGTATATTTTCATCCTGTAAACTGCATTATAGATGGCTGAGTAACTCTCAACACTGCTATGGTTACTAAACTATGTGAATGACTGTAAACCGGTGGTCTGAGGAAGCAAGGGATGCATCCATATAATAGTGGTGATTATGGAAAAGAAATGAAATGTAAAATGTTTGCTGAGAGAGGACATTGTATGATAGGTGTGTGTTGCAGAATCTTTGACAAACGTCTTCCTAGTAATTTTAGTTTCAGTAATACTTACTGGTTTATCTAACTTAAAACACTGGGGGCATATCCACCAAATATAAAACAAGAGGAAAATACACTACACCTGTTCAATCCCTACCTTCTCCCTTGGGTCAACCATTGCTCTTTAATTCACCTGAGGACATCAGAAACCTATTGTTTAGATTAAACCACAAAGGTGATGTTTGAGTCCCGGAAACCCAGGACACACAATCTCGTTGGGTATGTGATGCCATTATTGTCTTGAATTAGATATAGGAGGACCATAGTCCATAGTTGAACAAATCTGTCCAATTAATCGTTCAAACCATATGACATCTTCTCTTTGGCTATCTGCTGCCACAGTTTCTATAACCAAAGTTGTCTTGTGGCTATAGCAGTCTTGCCCCATAGACCCACAACTATTTGTTTTGTCATGAGAAGTAGATGAGCAATTCCCTTGTTCCATGGAGTGTAATGAATAAATGCCTGCTATTGCACCTCCCAGTAAAACTGACGCTGCATTATCTTTCAAATGTTTCCCCTCAATTTCTCTTATGATTGAGAGAGTCAATGACCAGAAATTCCTGATTCTGGGGTATGATCATACGTCACCACACAGTCTCCCACACAGCTCAGAATTTGTTATGTTTATAATATGCATCAAGGCAGAGGTGTAAGGACACCTGCACACTTTATTATACAGTGGTTCTCAGCCTTATTAGTAGTGTGCAAATGTTGCAAGCGAGGACTTCTTTCCACTGTTCTAGTCTAAATGTACCTCTAAGTCCCATTCCCAGCTAGTTTGATATGAATAGATGTATATATGATCAGCCACTTTTCCATTAAGTAAGGTGCATAACCTTGAAACCAAATGTCACCTTGTTTGACATAATTGGAGGTGACAGGGCAGGTGACCCTTTGTCTAATGCCCTGGTGGGAGAACCATTAAAGGAGTTGTAGATAGTGGTATCTTTCCCTTCTCGTGATCTGTCTGATGGATTTAAAGACTTCAAATGGACTGATTGTGCCATAGTGGAAAAAATCCTAAAGACGATAGCACTCTCCCACTATTAAATCTGGGAAGAACTGCCTGTCTATCCTGGAGTGAAACATGTCTAGCCAGATAGTACCAAGTTCGTAGGTAATAGCCTAAAAACACACTCATTTCAGTGCTGTTCACAGATACTTTGACCAGGGCTTTGACAGAAGTCTGCTGAACTTCCAGACTGTGAGCAGGGGGACTTTTATACATACCTTGGTGCATGAATTCACTCTCTTCTAGAGTAAAGGGCAACAATGCAAATATTGTTAGGAGTTGCAGACCAGATCAAGATTGACATTATCTATGTGAGAGAATCATATGGCACTTACATAACAAAAACAGTAGACAACGTTCTTGCTATTGTCTCCCTATTGGAGGGTACTTCAGGAAGGACTTCAGGGGGTTGCCTTTTTGACCCATCTAGGGACAAGGCCAACCTCACAGTTGTGACATTAAATGATTTCCCCTTCTTTATGAATGTTCTTTCACTTAGCAGCATGTCCCTAACTTGTAAGTGAGACAACAATCTCTTCCGATTCCTAGACTGCACTGTGACATGTTAAAGAATGTGGAAACAATAATAGCCATCCCACCTAACGAAGCACATCATCCACCCAAAACAGTTGGCACCAGGCACATATGCATCCCTTCCTGTAAGGGTAAAAGGTAATACTGAGTATAAGTTAGATAAATAGATTGTGGCAGTGTTGTCATTTTGAAATCCACAGTACTTTCAGTAAGCAGAAGGTGATCCATGAAGCTTTGGTCCAATGTGCACCGGATTTTGGCTGATACTCCGGTGAGCAACTCTACTGCATATCTCAAGAGTGCTTCTTTGTAGTAGCTGTGTATATTTGCTATCTCCAAGCTTCCCTACTGAAATCACATTCTAGAGATGTTTGTGGAGTTGCAATTTAACCCTCCCAAACAAAGCTATCACAAATGTGTTGTAATTAGGATGGTTCACATTTTGATAGAATTTGGGGTGTTTGGGAACATGTAAAGGATTTTAGGGAGGACAGTCAGTTTAAGGGTCATTATCCAGCTGATCCATGAAAGATCAAGAAAGTACCACAATATTGTGGGAAATTTAATCATCTTACAAAGGAGCTTGAAGTTACTTCTGGAATGCACCTGGAGCCCTATCAGGGATCCACTAAAAAGGGAATCTCTGCTGTAGTGAGCTGGCTAATAATTGACTCCCCCCCTAATATGAGGCCTAAAGATTTGCTTAATCTTGAGGCCCACAACCTGCTGATATTTGTCTAATAATTTAGTGAGTTCTTTAAAAGATTTCTGGGGTCGATGAGTAAGAGAAAAATAGCTGAAATATTGCTAAAACCTAATAGGTTGTGCCTCAGAATGGCATGTCCTAGACTCCCTCATTCTCTCAGATCTTTTTAGTAGGGGTTCCAGGTAGAGGCTGAAAAGCAATGACAGTAATGGGCATCCCTGCCTCATGCCTCTTTGTATCTCTATTCTTGTAGTAACTAGGTTGTTCACCTGGAACATTGTCCATGGAATGGTATATAGTGTGTCCATTCACCTGCAAAATCCAGGTCCCAGGCGTGCCTTACAATGTATTGCTCTCATGATGTCCCAGTCCACTCTTTTGAATGCTTTTTCAGCATTTCATGAAAGGAGCAGTGGTTCTTTGCATCTTTTGATGTGAGCACATTTAACCAAAATTAAATAACAGCTTAACCTCCATCTTATGGTGACCAGACTGCCATTTTTCAGAGTGTGACGCCGGCCAGCTAAGGCTCAAAATTGGAGCCACAGGGTTTTCCAAACCTTGCAATGATTTGCAGAAAGCAGGGGTGGAGAATTTCGGTAAACGGATGACATTTTGCACATTTCCTATTGCCTCCCAACTTTAAATATGACTGTTGGGCTTAAAGTTAGTTTTGAATGTATGCACACTGCCAGGATTAATTATAAGGTCAGAATGAGGCTAGACATAGGGCTAATATTTGCTTTGTGTTTAGCCTCACAGGTAAAATGCCATATAAGTTTAAGATTAGTACATGGCTTTGCCTCATTTCAGCAGTATATTTTCATGAATGTATTAATAACCACTGTAATCACATATTTAGTTTTATAAAACACGACAATTATGTTTGAATATTATAGGTTAAGTATCATAAACCACGACCATTATAATAAATTTGCATTTTCAATAAATCATTGATACAAATAGCATATTCAGTTCTAGTATTATGATGGCAAAACTATCCTACAATAGTTACCCACAGTGAGAGAGCGGGAGGATAGGATGAGCCTTATCAAGTCCTCCCACGATTAAACACTAAGGGGCATATTTAAGAGCCCCAAGCTCCAGTGGAGCATCACATTTTTTGGCGCTAAGCACTGCTCCATATTTACAAGAAGGTGTGATGGCAATTTTTTGTGGCTTTACGCCTCCTTGTAAATATGTGCCCCTCTGATGCAGTTTTCTGCGTCAAAGAGGTGTGTAGTGTGTGTGGCTGTGGGTGTTCCACTACAACACCCATTGCTTTTGACACTGCCTCAGATTTACGAGCTGTCGTAAACCTGAGGCAGTGCCAAAAACTAGGGGTGGCGTTAGTGTGACAAAATGAGGAGGAATGCTTTTATTCCTCCTCAATTTTTTTTTTTCTGTGTGTGCTGCATTCTGCAGCACACATAGAAGAAGCTAAATCTCATGGACAATTGTTTACGTGCAGGAAGGGACACCTTCCTGCACATATACAATCACTCAACATGACGCCTTGATACTTCTATGTGTGCTGCATTTTGCAGCACACATAGAAGTCCCAAATTGCCATTATAGATTGTTAATATGCAGGAAGGGACACCTTTCTGCACATAAACAATCACACCCCTCAATGCAGACACCCTTGTACTACGGTGTAAGGATGCTTGAGTTTGGCTCTCGCTGCTTAATTCAGCGCCAGTGCAGGGGGAAACACAGGGGTGCGTCACATTCCTCTAAAGACAGCACACCCGTGCATTTCAAAAGCACAGCATTGCTATATTTTTCACAGCAACGCACTGCACTACCTTTGCATAAATCTGGGCCTAAACACATACGAGCGACCTGGAGCCGTATTATGGAAAATATCCGAGGGGCACAAGGAGCATCTGCGCCCACTTTGCACGCCCCAGGGGCACTTTGGCATTACAGAAAGGGCTGCACACATTTGTATAGCCCTTTCTGTAATACAGATAGTGCTGGTGCACATATAGTGCCAGCGATATAACCAGAGGGTGTTTCCTCACTTGCATAGCCCCATGTAAATGAGGGAATCTGTTTGCCTCTGCGAATATGCCATATCATAGACTCGGGTGCAGAGTCAAAGAAGTTGTCAGGAGGCGCACTGGCAACAAACCACTGCAAACTTTAGACATGTGAGCATTGTGACTTGTGTGTTGATATATGCGCAAACTCACTCACACTGCTTGCCCCTTCTCGTGTACTGTAACTGCTTACCCACAACTTAGCAGTGATACAGCAGCCATACGAATCTATCAGGGAGGCACACCCCTGTAGTCAAACACTTTACATAAGAAAAATCTAATTATTATAAGCAATTTTAAGCAATCAGTATGTCCAGGCTGTTTCTGTTATATAGGAGAAATATTGCTTCTATTCCGATACAGTGGTATTTCAAAAACATGACCCGTAAGGAAATCGAAGGACATTTTTTTGCCTGGTCACTTGATAAGTCCATCTTGGTGTGCTGTTTACAAAAGTCATGGGGCGCTTGGAAACAATTTGCAGTTGTTAGCTTATTCAAACGGTTAGATGTGTTAACCTCTGTTTATACATGTTTCATCCGTTCAATAATGTTGCCTCTTAAAATCTTGAACTGCCCTGAGTAACTCTTATAAATAGTGAGCCTAACATGTGGCTCAGTTGTCGGGCAATCTTAACATAATGTTCGTCATCGCAAGGGATTGTATAGGTAGGGTGGCTGTTACCATATTCTATTTTTGCACGATTATATGTGATCAGGCCCTCCCTCAACTGGCACACTTACTTTGTTAAGGTGGTCATTGCTGCCCCTAAACCTAAATGTTTCCTTCATTGGCACCGCTGAACAGCTTATGTTTGTATGGTCAGGTTTTTAATGGGGATAGATGCAACTAGTGAAGGAATGTCAGGATGTGCCAACAAGCAACTGCACAGGTGTTAGTGCTTATAGTGTAAGGACACCACGCTCTACCTCCCAAAGGCCCTACTGCTCAGAGACCATGTACCCAATAGCAAAATCCATATTTGAAAGGTTGTGCTAAGATAGTCCAAAGACATTTCCTTGAGTGTTCAAAAAAGTCTTATCGTAAACAAATACAGCCTTTCTTAAAAATCCACTGAAGGGGAAGTTCATCAGAGAATTTTAATCATTTTTTATATTGCTTCTCTGATGATTCTTCTTTTACAGCACATGTCAAGCAACACTCATGTTTCCTTTTCCTCATGGGGGAGACCACGCCAAGGGTGGGCGGGGTCCCTCTCAGAAGAAAGGGGGGTAAGGGTAAAAAGGGGGAGTTCCCTAAAGGACCCCAAACTGATTCCCAGGGTAAAGATTCCCAACCCCCCAGTGAGAAGAAGCCATGGTTCTCCAAAGGGGAGCCAGTGGAAGGAGGACCCCCACGTAAGTGCTATGCATATGACCAGGTGGGTCATGTGAGGGGGGACCCCAAATGCCCCAAAAGTACACCGGCACCCATTGGTGCACAGCCCCAGGGTTTGGCTAGTGTAACGCTTAGGGAGGAGTTGGTTCCAGGTGGGAGGGAGCCAGCTGAGATGACCCTTGTCTCACTAGGGGAAAGGGAGATGGTACAAAGAACCTCATACCCAAGAACAGTAAAAAGTACAGTCAGTGGGTGACCATCAATGGACAGACGGTGGAGGCTCTGAGAGACACAGGAGCCAGTGTGACTACAGCGAGAAGTCAGCTGGGTTCTGAAGAGAAGATTGATTCCCGGGTACTTCACCAAGTAGTTGCAGTGGACAACTCAGAGTGCCTGTGCAGAGTGGCACAGGGTCCCTTTGAATGGGGGGGTCTCAGGTTCCTTGAAGGTAGCTGTGAATCCAACCATGCCTCTAGATTGTTTGCTAGGCAATGACCTGGAGGATTCCCCTTGGAAGGAGGTAGAACACAGGTCTCACTTGGAGATGTTGGGCCTGCCTGGGTGGGTATGCGTATCCACCTGGTCAATGGCAGCCCATCAGGGTGGTCAAGAGCCCATGGAGCCTGAAACAGTGGCCCAGGGGACCGCCAAAAAGAGGAAGGGCAGAGGGGCACAGGAAACCATCCCCAGAAATTGCCACGGTCCGGGAGGAGGCAGAACCTGAGGGTGACGCCCCAGAGCCTACGAGGGAACAGATGGCTGAACTGGGGGGAGGACCCTGAGCTGTCACAGTGCCAGCATGAAGGGGGACCCACCAGGGAGACATTCTGTGAGGCACAGAAAACATGCCCTACTCTAAAGGGACTGCGGCTGCAAGCTGCAGCCCAGGCGGCTGGCGAGGAGCCTAGTACTCACCTGATCTATTGGGAGGACGGCCTCCTGTATAGTGAGCCTAAGGTTCCTGAGCCTGGGTCAGCTCGTATGATGGTGGTACCCCAGTGCTTCAGGGCCTTCCCACTGCAGTTGGCTCATGAACATCTGGGGAAGGACAAGACCTACAAGCTGCTTGTCTCCCACTTCTATTGGCCCCAGACGCACAAGCATTCTGCTGCACACTGTAAGTCTTGCCCAACTTGTCAGGCAAGTGGCAAGCGTGGGGGGAAATGTAAGGCTCCCCTACAAGCTTTTCCTGTTGTTAGTACTCCTTTGAGAGGGAAGGTATTGACATTGTGGGGCCTCTGGATCCCAAGACAGCCATGGGCAACAGGTTCATCCTGGTCTTGGTGGACCATGTCACTTCCCCTGTGGTGGGTCGTGCACTGATTGGGGTTTTTACTCGCATGGGGTTCCCCAAGGAAGTGGTATCTGATAGGGGTACCAACTTCATATCAACATATATGAAGTCTCTGTGGAAGGCGTGTGGGGTAACCTACAAGTTTACCACCCCGTACCACCCCCAAAGTAATGGTCTGGTTGAGAGATTCAACAGCACCTTCAAAAGCATGATCCAGGGCCTGTCAGAGCCCTTGAGGCGAAAGTGGGACTTCCTCTTGCCATGCCTTCCGTTCGCTTACAAGGAAGTGCCTCAAAAGGGACTTGGGTTTAGTCCCTTTGAGATGATCTATGGCCACCCCGTGAGGGGACCTTTAAGTCTGGTGAAGAAGACTTTGGAGAAAGCTCCTAGTAAACCCCCCAGGATGTATTTAGCTACATGCTGGCTTTGAGAAACCAGACTGTCCACTTCAGGGGTCTCGCACAGGAGAACCTAGAAGCAAGCCAGGAGGATATGAAACAGTGGTATGACCAGAATGCCACTCTGGTCGAGTTTCAACCTGGTCAAAAAGTGTGGGTGATGGAGTCAGTGGATCCTAGGGCGCTCCAGGATAAGTGCACTGGGCCATTTGAGGTGGTGGAGCGCTAGAGTGAAGTCACCTACCTGGTTGCCCCGAGCCGCACTTTGAGCAGACTGAACTGTCCATGCTCCTTGCAACAGATGATGGGGTGGAGGAGGAGAGTGAGCCTCTTCCTGACCTCCTGTCTGCAGGAGAGAAAGATGGGTCTGTGGAGGGAGTGATACTCTCCCCCTCCCTGACTGAAGAGCAGCAGAGGGACTGTCGCCAGGTGTTGGGACAGTTCGCCTCACTGTTTTCCCTGATCCCAGGGGTCACACATGATGTGGACACTGGGGACAGTCCACCCATTAAGCTGTGAGTTTACAGGGTGAATGACAGGGTCGGGCTATCATTAAGGATGAAGTATCCAAAATGTTAACCCTAGGGGTTATTGAGCATTCCAGCAGTCCTTTGGCCAGTCCAGTGGTGTTGGTCCCAAAGGCTGCTGCACCTGGTGCCTCTCCGGAACTCAGGTTCTGTGTGGACTACCGGGGACTCAATGCGGTCAGCAAGACTAACGCGCACCCCATCCCCCGAGCTCATAGACCGGTTGGGACCTGCCAAGTACCTCAGTACATTTGAGTTAATGTCTGGGTACTGGCAGATTGCCTTAACTGAGAGGAGAGGTCAGCATTTTCTACCCCAGATGGACACTTTCAGTTTAAAGTGATGCCATTTGGGATGAAGAATGCCCCTGCCACCTTTCAGAGGTTGGTCAACCAGGTATTGGCTGGGCTGGATGAGTTCAGTACTGCCTACCTGGATGACATTGCTGTGTTTAGTTCCACATGGGAGGAGCATCTGCAACACCTCTGGAGAGTGTTAGAGGCCCTGCAGAAGGCAGGCCTCACTATTAAGGCAAGCAAGTGCCAAATAGGGCAAGGTTCTGTGGTGTGGTGTGGTTCTGTGGTGTACTTGGGACACTAGGTAGGGAGTAGCCAGGTGGCCCCCCTACAGCCAAACATTGTCACCATTCTGACTTGGGAACCACCCAAGACCCAGACTGAGGTGATGGCCTTTTTAGGCCTCACTGGCTATTACAGGAGGTTTGTCAAGGGGCATGGTACCATTGTGACCCCTTTGACTGAGTTGACCTCTAAGAAACAACCAAGGAAGGTGATCTGGAAAGAAGATTTCCAGACCGCTTTTGATGCCCTGAATGCTGCCATGTGCCCAGCACCTGTGCTGAAGGCACCTGACTACTCCAAGGAGTTTGTTGCGCAAACAGATGCCTCAGAGCACGGTATTGGAGCAGCACTCTCACAGCTTAATGAAGAGGGCCTAGATCAACCCGTAGCCTTCATTAGCAGGAGGTTACTTCCCAGCGAACGTAGGTGGAGTGCCATAGAACGTGAAGCATTTGCTGTGGTCTGGGTGCTGAAGAAGCTAAGACCCTACTTGTTTGGGACTCACTTCCGGGTTCAGACTGCCCACAGGCCCCTCAGATGGTTAATGCAGATGAGGGTTCAGAATCAAAAACTGTTGAGGTTGTCCATTTCCCTACAGGGGACGGACTTTACGGTGGAACACCGCCCTGGCACAGAACAAGCCAAACCTAGTGGTCTGTCCAGATTCTTCTGTCTTAATGATGAGAACTCCCATGAGGTTAGGTAGTTGCTCCCCACTTTCAGCTGGGGTGACACGTGTTAGACTTTTCATCCTTGGCATGGTCTCCCTTAACTTTTTGCCTTGGTTTCCCAGGTTGTTGATGTGTGCTGGACTCTGTTCTTCTTATACCCCTTCCTGCCTTTGAGGTAGGCCTACTTCAAAGGAAAGTCTCTCTTGTTTGTGAGATCCTGCCTTGCCCAGGCCAGGCCCCAGACACACACCAGGGATTTGGAGACTGCATTGTGTGAGGCCAAACACAGCCCTTTCAGGTGTAAGTGACCACTCCTCCCCTCCCTCTAGCACAGATGGCTCTTCAGGATATGCCGGCTACACCTCAGCTCCCTTTGTGTCACTGTCTAGAGAGAGGTGCAAACAGCCCAACTGGCAAACTGACCCAGACAGGGAATCCACAAACAGGCAATGTCACAGAATGGTTTAAGCAAGGAAAATGCCTACTTTCTAAAAGTGGCATTTTCAAACACACAATCTCAAAACTAGCTTCACTAAAAGATGTATTTTTAAATTGTGAGTTCAGAGACCCCAAACTCCATATGTCTATCTGCTCCCAAAGGGAATATATGCTTTAATCACTTTTAAAGGCAGCCCTCATGTTAACCTATGAGAGATAAGCCTTGCAACAGTGAAAACCAAATCTGGCAGTATTTCACTGTCAGGACATATAAAACACATTAGTATCATGTCCTACCTTAAACATACACTGCACCTTATCCATGGGGCTTCCTAGTGCCTACCTTAGGGGTGTCATACATGTAAGAAAAGGGAAGGTTTAGGCCTGGCAAGTGGGTACACTTGCCAAGTCGAATTGGCAGTATAAACGTGCATACACAGACACTGCAGTGGCAGGTCTGAGCCATGTACACAGGGCTACTAATGTGGGTGGCACAACTAGTGCTGCAGGCCCACCAGTAGCATTTGATTTACAGGCCCTGGGCACCTCTAGTGCAGTGTACTAGGGACTTACCAGTAAATCAAATATGGCAATCATGGAAATCCAAACAAACATACATCTTACATAGGAGCACTTGCACTTTATCCCTAGATAGCAGTGGTAAAGTGCCCAGAGTAACAAAAACAGTAAAAACAGAGTCCAGCACACATCAACAATCTGGGAAACAGAGGCAAAAAGTTAGGGGAGCCCACGCCAAGGATGCCAAATCTAACACCAAGGATTACTCAATGAAACCTCCTTGTATGCTTTAGGTACTAGATCATTTAATGCAGTGGGAGCTAAGCTGTAACTCATTGAAAACCTAGGTCATTCTTCCCCAGTTCTTGAACTGGTGTCCTAAGCTAATGAAATAGGCAACTATGCCACATGCTCATTATTTAAATTTCAGAGCATTTTTACCTATTCATGTGTCTGTTACATTCTCATTCATTCTCTGTCCAACTCATTGAGGCTTTATTTCCCAATTTCAAAAACTGATCCAAAACCAATTTGTAGATTTTTCTTTCAAAAGACAGTGAGCCAAAATAGTTTAGCTCTAACAAGGCAATATAAAGAGTTGTAAAAAATAATTTTAGAAAAATACATTTTCTAATGAAAAATATTTCAAATGTTTTTTGCAAGGGTTTTTTAAAACTGTTAAAGTGGTTTCTAATATTATACCAGGGAACATTAGGGCAACTCGGGAAGCAAGGTCTTCATACAAGCACGTCATCGTAGTAAACAAGATATTAAGATGAAAGCTTGAGAGGATCTAAATAAATCAGCACAGCTAAAAGACACCTGACTCTTTTGGGAAGTAGTTGTTTGCCCCTTTTTTGGACAGTCAGTCTGTAGAGATTGATTGTTGCATCCCTGAACAAGACTAGGTGGATCACTTTTCTTTTGTTTTATATCCTAATTGAAGGGAGGATGTGGATGTTGAGGCATATGGGTTGGTTCCCCATCCTGCAGATGAAAATTGGATAGCTGACCTTGTAGACCTAGCCTCTGTAACTGAAGCTATTATGGACACTGCAAATGGGAAGGCTTATGGACCTGGCGGGATAACTATTGATCTATTTAACCAGAAAATAGAATTGTGGGCCCCATTGGTCAATAGCATGTTGAGGGTCTCAGTGAAAGTTAAACTATGGAGAAATTATGCAGTTTAACTTGCTAACTCGATGATTGTCAGAAGTGTTCTTGTCATCACTTACTAATAGAAATGTGGTGAATAATTCAAAGTGAGAAGGTTTTGCAGACAGACACTAATGCAAAGAAAAAGGGGGAAGTAGTATTACAAAGAATGGACGTGTTCAATAGCTGAATCCCTTAATAAGGACTACCTATTCAATAACAAACTCTAACACTGAATGGAAGTTATTGAAGCTACTCAACATATTGTTGTGTTCACCCTACCAAATAACTAGTACCTACATCAACACTGGCTGAATCTTCTCATAATCTAGACATTTTAGTTGAAATGAGCTCCCCATATGGTTCTGAAATCAGCCTGCAATCAGCCTGGAAGACCATACCCACCATTTTGTGCTAGTAAGGAACAGTAATAAATTAAAAACAGAATACAGCAATACTATCTGTTAGGGGCTCCATCGGATACATATATTATATCCAGAAAAATGTAGAGTAGGACATCAATAACGGCTAACAAAGAATAGATCTAAGCATGTCATGCTATTCTTGCTCCATCTGTGTTGACTTGCAGAGAAATGGAACATAGAGGTGAAAATTATTTGCATCAGTCACAGGAAGTACTCATAATGCCAACAACGTTCCTTAAAGAGAATTGAGTATTCAGATTAAACAATGAGAATGAAGCTCATGGGTAATCCACTCAACCACAAAGAAGCAGAGTGAAACAAAAGGGAGGGCAAGCAGTCTTTGAAGCTGACTCTCTTCTGGTAGGATCATGAAAATCCCTGATCATCTAGGTCTCAGAAATAAGCAATACATATATGTAAAACACTCCTGTTCTGTCAAAAGATGCACATTCTAGAGAACACTGAGTTTGGCTTTTGGGAGCATTATTCTATACAAAAAGACTGCATAGCATAATGTTACTTAACATAATATAACATGATAAAACATAATGGAAAATAAGAAAATATAGCATAATATATGATGGATAATCTATGGAGCAGATCCGCCTGAAAAAACCATTGGAACAGTACTGCCTAAGACGTTGACCTGTGCCTGCAGCACCAATTATATAACAATATACACTGTGCATGCACTGTGAGCATATATGTGTGTGTGTCTGTGTGTGTATGTGTGTGTGTGTGAGTATGTGTGTGTGTATCCTTTTCACTGACAAGCACGCGAGTACTGTTAGGAACTGAGAGATACCATGACCGGAACCTCAAACATGAAGCAGTTAGCTATCCCTTGAAAGAAGAACACAAGTGATTAATTCACTAGTCAATTAATAAAAGTAACAGAAAACAGGGGTAGTGTTAGGCTTTGATCCGGACTTTCCACCAAAATTACCATTTATAGTCATACCAAATAGACAGAAAATGTGATTCCCTTATTACTCATTGCTCTCCTTTTGGTAGTATGCCAAGCACATAGATTCCTTATGGATTCCCTGTGGATGGTGGACTGAGAGGAGGTAAAAAATGACACAATCCACAAAATAAGTACCATACATAATCAAATTCTTGTTGTTTATGTATCAGTCTCTAAATAACTACACGTAATCAGCTAGGGCAATAAAATAAAGGCTAAGACTGGTGAAATCCATATGACAATTGACTCAACTTTTGATGGACAAAACCTCATTTGCATCACAAAATCCTCTAATTGACACGGATGCTATAACCAGTATTGACATAATTTCCCAAACCCCTGAGATCAATATCGGCCAAGCAATATGTTGACAACTTAACTGTTATGGCTTCATCTTCTTTTGAGGGGCTTTGGGCTGGATTACTCGTGAACACAAGGACAAAAAAAATTAAAATACAATGCACCCATTCTAGAATTACAGACCCATGCTACATGACATGCACCCAAAATGGGGGTTGCACTTCTATTTCTCTATTGCACATGTACAAGAGCTCGACACCTTGCTGAATTCAATCACATTACGACTTAGCTAGTTCCCCAAACCTCCAATCTTTTTTAAGTCTATCATGGGAAGGTCTGCTAGAGCTAAAACAGATATCGGTCTTTTGCCATTTGATCCAGGCGACCCTTTAAGCTTCACGATATGTGCTTGCATGGCCATTTATACTTAATTCACATTCTTATTACCCATTATTTGACAACTGTCATGTTTAAGTATATAAAGTGCTGTGTTAACCACAATGTAATCAGAGTTCGAAATGATCACCATACGTTCTACATTTCCAACTTCTAGTTTCTAAGAACTAACCTTGCAAGAGATCCCAGGATAATATCTCCCCACACCGCCTTTATTAAGCGTTATGGGGCGGCAATGTCTAACTGGGGAGCAAATGTTGTTTGCGTTATCAGCGACCACTGGACCCTGCTTCTTAGCTGGTATGCTGAGATCATTGTTGAAATGGTTAACTTCGCTCATTGGTCCACTGAGTGGGAAGCTCTGCTGTTATCACAGTTTGAAAAGGGATGCATCGCTGCACACAGTCCCTTTCAAATATCTGTGTTTGTTTGTCCTGTTTACCTAATTAAACTGCAGCAATTACTGCTACAGTCAACTGAGTGTTAATTTGACAAACAAGTGCTATTTGTTTTATTTTCAAATATTAAACAATTCACAACTCGATCTGTTTTGATACTGGTACAGGTTCAAAAAAGCGATTTAATAATTGTACACCAGCGCAAAGGAATTTAATCTGCAATGTAAACCTATAATTTACGCATCAGTGCCTCTGAGACAATAAGCAATTTCAAGAATGTTCAGATTGCTCAAATTGCTGTTTTATGTCTATGCATCAAGCACTGGAATGCGAATCTTCTGAATGTAACCTCTCGTCTTCAAAAGAAATGTTTGTGAATTTGAACTTTTCTTCTTGATGCAAAGCAATTACCGAAATGTGCTTTGTGCTAAACTTCATTTAACAAGCCAGTAAAGTTTTAATGTGTAACATCTGCCTAACCCTCTGGCATCCTAGCATGAACCGAACTGACAAACACATTAGCGCCCACTGCACAGACAATGCTTTTTCCGCCACAGTCAGATTAAAGTGTCAGTTTTGTTTTCTAGGGTGGTTATGCTGCCTACCGGTATGCCCAGCCTGCCACAGCCGCAACAGCTGCCTACAGTGACAGGTAAGGCCTACGTCATATTGATTACTTTACAACAGTAATGAAGGGCAGAGATGGCACTAAGTCACTTGAAGATAGATCCATTCTGTTGTATGGAAGTAATATTTTAGAATGTGTAGTTACAGACCCCAAGAGAATCTTAAAAAGAGAGAGATTGGTCGAGGCAATGATGTGGAGGAATGGCCAAGGGTCTACTCTGTCACCCTGGAATACATAACTACAGTCAAGTGATGGTCACTGGTCATGAAACTTCACTTATTTAGTTTGTTATACAGTCACGTTAACAAAGGTGGTCAGCATATGGGTGTCTTTAGTCAGTTCCCTAAGGTTTTTAATACAGGACCAAATTACTTAGTAGTTGAGCAGAACTTGTGAGTAATCAAAATTCAGCTCATTAATTCTCACATGACACAGCTCAAAAGTAGTTGAGTTTGAGTGAAGTGGTGTGTTCCATATAAAAAGTTGATATTGTGCCCTACCCAAAGGGAACCATATTACACAGCATCTAAATCCTGTGTTTGTAGCATTTATGATACTAGCAAACTATGCCACACTCAATTTGTTCAGCATCGTCAAACCCAACTTTTAGTATCTTGCCCTCTAAGTGATTAAGCTGCTGTGTAGCATTGCTGTATGAAATATGGCACTGCTAGGGTGTTGTCTTGTGATGCCTGGCAACATAAATAGAGACCATCACTTTCCAGATCTGATAACGTGGTACCTGTCATAAGGTCACACAATGCTTTCCATTTAGCTGTGCTTTTATCTGCAGGTGATAACTATTGAGAGGCTAATAAATTTAATTTTCGTCAAGTTAAGGAATGTTCATGTTAACATAAATATTGAACAATTGAAATAAAAAAGAGACCTATAGTTTAAGGTCATGGTTCTATTGTGTTTGTACAGATATTCCTTACCTAAAATCAATCTTTTTTCATGGACCCAGCTTTGATGAATTGGAAACAAAATTTCTCACTGTATGGCATTAAGGCATAACTAGAAGAGATATTAGAATTAAGACATGGGTCTATCTATCTATCTATCTATCTATCTATCTATCTATCTATCTATCTATCTATCCATCTATCTATCTATCTATCTGTATAAATAGAGAGAGAGAGAGAGAGAGAGAGAGATTTTGGTCTATGATTTTTGAACAGTATGGCAGCCCTCTTCAACTTTGGTCTATAAAATAATTTCAATTTTCGGGAAGACTAAGTATACAAGAACATTTGTTTTAATTTGATGCCACCAACTGGATCCAGGCTGAGAGATGTAAATCTCTTCATGTATATGTTTTCTAATTTGAAGCTCACCCACTTTTCATGCCTTTATAAGACCAAAATGACATGTGACTGCCATACAGAACAAAGGACCAATTTCCTAAAAACACACACCCATAGAAGCTAGCACAAATGCTCAACAAAGCGTTCCCTAGGGAGAACATTACTTCCTGCATGTCACATTTGAATCTTCTGTGTCTTGATAGAGTTCACAAATATGTGAAAGTCAATTTACACAATGATTTATTTTTTTAATGAAAACAATGGAATGTTTGTTTAGGTTTATGTGCATGCATGCATAGTTGCCTTAAAACGTGCTTAAAATGGCAATGGTCATGATAACAATATTCAATAAAAACAATTTGCATGTGTGGCTGAGGCATGCTGTTTCAGACAGGTAAGCAAGCTATTTTCCTTAAGTACTTTATTAGTAATATTAAAAACTGTGTGGAGATCGCAAGCATTTCACACTGTTACACTTATAGTTCGGCAAGCCTGCCCCGTGATTACTATGTGTCTCATACCGTTTCCCCTTAGTGTTAGCATGTTGTAGGTGCAGTGCTTTTTGTGATACGTTTCTTGTGTTGAACTGTTTCTTTGCATCAGAACATTTGAACTCCTTTTATTATAAAATTCAGATTTAGATTAATCATATTTTCATAGTTCATAAACAGATATGTTTATAAAAGGGCAAATATATTTAAACAAAAAGCATTGTTTAAACATTTAAGTTATTTATAACTTTAATGGAGTTGTTAAGTGATTGTTTCTTTTCTAGTGTCAGTGAAGAACACAACCCTAGGATAATGCTTGCATTTTTAAATGTAGTTTCTTTTAGTAAGTGGAAACCTTAGTGACTGTGCAATTCGATAATACATATGTAGGTTTGTCATTGGACATGCTCAACTAGTAGTAACAGGGATTTAGACAGGGATTTTTTATTTTAGCCACAAACTATAATCTTCTCAAAAGTTATTCTGTAGGTTTACTTACTCGATAATATGTATCATCAAAGTAAATATATGTGAAGCTTAGAACAGTAAACATTCTGTCATGTATATATATGTATCCTCTCTATGTAGAGATATTTGATAATCTGGAGTCAGTATTGTTGGGGGTTGATTTAAAAAAAAAAAAAAAAAAAACTTTATACACCAATAGAGCACATGAAGGAATTCATAATAATAGTGCCTGTTTGCTCAATGTACTCAAGGGACTCAATCATCCCCAGACGTGTCAAAGAATATCCGTAATGAAGTAAACATAATCATGCTTATATTCTTTAAGACAGGTTTTTCGAAATAAATGAATACCTTTTTATTTTAGTGACTCTTTATCAAAGAAATATACTGTCAATATTTTAAAGTAGAAATATGGAGTTTACAAATATGAATTCAAACCTGTTTTAAGTTCATCTAGTCCTGTGGGAATCCCACACAAAACAGTCATAAAGAGGGATCACAGATGATAAGATGCATAAGGAATTCTAGGAAAGTAAGATAAAAAGCATTGGCTAAAGTTTTTAGGGTTAAGAGATGTTCTGTCATGTGCTATATAACTTAGTCGAAAGTCCTGTTCACATCAGTGATTTTTAATGGTATTGCAAGCAGGCAGGAAGGTATTGATAATAGCCCACTGTACCAAGCTATACCTGTCATTAGAGGACTGTTCCAGTGTTTCGGTTCGGGCCTGTAAGGCGTATGTGGGACTTTAGTGGCCGGTATAGCCCAGCTACGAAGGGCGATAAGGCTATTAGAACATTCAGCCACTAGAGGGCAGAATGTTCAAATAAATAAAAACAAAGGCCTCATGGACTGTGAGGGTACTTGGCTTTGTAAGGTCTTTGTTCACAGCTGTTGCTGTGTGAAAAAGATTGGAATGTTGGACCTCTGGATTTCTCCCAGTCATTAGAAGCCTGGAGTACTCCATTGTTTTCAATGGAGCTCCCAATAGTCCAGTGTTCTGATTTATATTGTCAGATGGCAGTTGGATCCACAGCTGTGGTTCCTTTCCCCAGAGAAATGAGAAAAACCTACAAAGCAGTTATGATAACTTGAAGATTCATTAGACACATTAACATTGAAACTCAGAACAAGAAATCTCTTGCAACAGGATTAGTTGTGAGACCTTGCAAGCCACCAAACAGAAGCAGTAGCAAATGTGTATTATATCTAATTGCATATATTGTTCATTTCATGATGTAGAACACTGGTGATAGCTGCCAGACTGTTTGGCCCTTGAGAGCTCGAGATCATGTTTCACAGGCATCAGTCTCTCTCCATTGGTTTCCAATGAGAGAACACATATTTTTAAATGTCTTTGTTTGGCTAACACAGTAGTGTGCCACTTTACACAGTATCAGGTCCAATGATCATCTGCTGCTTTTGATGTCTCAGTTTTAACACTCTTCTACTAGTGGGTGAGCCTTCTAGTTGGCAGCCTCTAACAAATGGAATTCCCTTTCCCGGTAGTTGGACAAGGAATCCAACTTGCTACAGTTTAGGAAGGTGTTGAAAACCTGTTCATTTCCAAATTGCTGTGATCGTAGCAAATCTGGATAGTTTCTTATTTTTGCTCTTTTGCTGACCTAATGGGACCTTTAGTGCACGGATGTCCTTGCAGGGTGACAGTGTTGCTCTTTACAAGATTCATATGAATAAATAGCAAGGAAGTGTCAGAAGGTCAAAGAAGAGAAGATAAACTCTGAGGTAGGTTGCTTAAGTCACTCATGGGATTATTTGCATCGCCTGTGGTACAGGGCGGCACAGCAAGTGTTCTGCTGTGCCACCTTGTGCCACCATTAAAGGAGGGAAATGCTCCATATCTACAAGATACAGCACATTTCTGTCCTCTCACAGTGTGCTGCTGCACAAATTGCTGCCTAGCGTCCCAGGGATTCCTTCCTGTACAAAAACAATCAGGAGAGGTGTTTTTCTCTTTCTATGTGTGCTGCAGAATGTAGCACACTTAGAAAGAGGAAAAGATGGGGAGAAACAAAGCGATTTCTCCCCGTTGCCTCACTTGTACTCCACCTCTGAGGTGGCGTAGATACCTGACACATTCCCAGACTTGCAAATCTGGGAATGCATCAGATTCATTAGCGTTCCATGGGTGTTGCATGGGAATACCCACTGCAACACCTACGGAATCCAAGGTGGCTCTACTTGGTCTAATAAATATGGGATGTCACACTGCGTCACCGGAGCATTAAAAAACTGCTACGGTAGCACAGTCTGCTGATAGGGCCCCGTAAATGAGGCCCATAGTTACCAAAAGGTATTGTGTGTGCAGTATAAGCTAAATCAGGTTAAACACAGCCTCATTTCAAAAGCTTGGGAGGGACGTTAGAGGTGAGAGATGTGATATTCTTAATAAACACATCAGAATATAAGCGTCCTGGAGAGGAGGTAGACAATTTTCAGTGGAGATGTGATTGTAGGGTCATGAGATAATTTCAGTAAGACAAGGCTTTAACACACACTTGGCGGTAGTATAAAAATCTATTTACATCTTTCCAATAAGAGAGTGTTTCTCAGTGGAAATGGTGTAAATTAAAACTTAAACAATTTAATAAAGATTCAGAGCAAACAGTAAGATGGTTGTAAATGACAAGTAAAGCATGAATAAAGCTAGACACTTGACCAGTAAAACTGGAATGGCACTTTTTGCATACACTATATTTTCATAGTCCTTCTACAACCTGAAATGCTTCAATACACTTGACGGGCATATGCATTTGTAATGGATTGATCCAATCCATTTCAGTGATACCAAGGTCCTGCTAATTGGTGAATTTCCACTGACAAATTAGAAAAAATATACAAAGCAGTTACAAAAACTGCTAAATAAGTATTGCCCGTAGATCATCCGACTGCTGACCTATACATTTTGTTACCTGAGGGAGGTATCTTTGAAAGAGGGTAGAAGAGTGTCACAGACATTCAGCCACCCAATCCTGGGTGCTGTAGTCTGAGAGTTCATGCTTCAGGTGATGATCTTTGCACCCCATTTCTAACTAATGGACTTACATAGAGCATCACATAGCAACAGCCCCAGCCTTTGCATTGGGAATTGATTCTGGGGCTGCATTTCCCATAAAGGAGGAATCATGGCTGTTAAAATAGATAAAATGGCCATCCTATGGTCGTAGGTTAAGCCTGCACATTGCCTAACTAAAAAGCAGTAACAGGACAACTAACAGCATCATCGTATAATCTATTTTGAAACTGTTGAACAATTATAAGTCAACCATGGCACCTCACTTTCATTATCAACCTCCACAGATCAATAATATCACAGGAAGCTGATTAATAGGGAGTAGGTGAGCTACCGATAATGGTCCAAATAAGCTTTCTATCCAACATTGTCCATTGGTAATATAGAGGGAAGTTATTGAAGCCTTTCCATTTTAGGTATGTTAATTTGTGATTTTCTTATTCAGCATCTTGCATGATTTATAATTGTGCATGAAGGATGCCATAAATTGCAAGTGCAATGGCAAGACAAATTAATAGTACTGCAGCAAATATTTATTAAATTGATAATGTGAGAGGCACGTCAGTTAAACGCCATCGGGATAAAAATAGTAAAGACAATCATTCTGTACATAGACACTTTAAGTAATACTCCTTGATGTATTGACCCTACAAGAGGTGAAAAAAACACAGGTTTAAACTCCATCACTTTACAAGTTACATATCCAAGATATACTCACAACATGTAGGTTGTGGTGTATGACTGGCGTTTCTCAACGATGGAGACAAACCTGCCAGTTAATTTAACACAGTGCTAATTATTTTGCTTATAACAAAACAACAAAACCATGAAAGTAGAGGAGCTACTTAACTTTAAGAGACCGTAGCACTATTGAAAACAAAAACTGGCTTTCCATAATTCAGTTGGCATGATTTCAATGTATGCTGTGCGTATAAATTGTAGAAAACATAATTTTAGCATTTCAGTTGTGCATGGACAATCTATTAGATTTAATGTAGCTAAAGCTTTTCCGCAAAGCTTTACTTCATTGCAGACCGTCTAACAAGATCTCTACTTTCCGTCCTTTCTTAAATGGATCCAGCCCCTTGATCCTAGTATTGTGACCAATATGCCTTATTATCTAAAAGAGACCCTGAATTAATATTCTTTTTATGAACTGTGACCCTTTGCTTTGCTGGAGCATAATTCCTATAGTCCTCTGGGATTAAACCTCTTTTTATTGCATTTTTTTAATGTAATTTCTAAAAACAATAGCATGTCATTCTACATATAAAGGTAGCATGGCATTAGAACCTTATAAGTATTTTTTGTTTCTTAGCCAGAGGAGGGTTTTAATTTGGAAAACCTCCAATTTTTGGGGGGGAGCGTAGGTACATTTATTATCATAATAATATTATAATCATTCTTAATTAGCATCTTCATTTTCTAATCCTTTAACTGAGGGATTTGTTAAAGGCAAAAGACTTGGGGCCGCATTACAACCCTGGTGGTCTTAACACCACCGCCAATGTGGCAGTCCGACAGCCACATTACGACGTTGGAGTTTGCGCCACGGTCGGACAGCCGGCACCACTTCTCCTCCACTGGAGGGGCTGGTGCTGCCCTGGGTATTATGAGTCCCTTCTCCGCCAGCTTTTACATGGCAGTAGCAAAACCACACAAAGGCTGGCAGAGACAGGGTGCAGGGGGCCCCCATGGCCAGCCCCGTCGCACTTTTCACTGTCTGCTCTGCTGGTGCACCCTACTCACCGCAAGATTGCAGCCAGCTCTATTATGAGCCGGTGTCAATGTTGTGGGCTGTTTCCCACTGGGCCAGCCGGCGGAGCCTCTGTTTCCTCCTGCTAAACCAGCAGGAAACTCATAATAGGGGCTACGGGAATGGGACCGCACTGACGGTAACCTGACCGCAGGACTTTGGCAGATGGCCTTTTTCGTCCGCCGAATTCGTAATAAGGGGCTTGGGGTCCAGGACATAGATTCAGGTACATGTTTTGTATTTATTGGTGGAGAATTAATTAATTAGTTACTTTTGGATTTATCGGCCAGGTTAAACAAAAAATAGAGAGCGGTGTTGTGTTATGCTTGATGATAGGTACTTCTCTTTTTCACCCTCTTCCTACGAGCAGCTAATGGAATAGTCAGGGACCATGAATTAATTGTAATTGTTTTCCAAGGAATCAGTTGCCTTTTTAGTACAGCTTGATAACGAGCTGCCCAGGTGTATACCAGTTGTTATTGATTGGGGTTAAATACCCAGCAATTGTGGAAACTGCAGGACTGACTCACCGCACGCAGGAGTACAAAGTGGATAAAGGCATGTATTGCACCACTTTGTAAAACTGGCGCTGGTAAAAGGCCTCCTTGACGCCGCCTTAGTATAAAACAAAATGACGCTAGGGTGGCAGGATTACGCTGCCCCAGTATTCAGTGTTGGCACATTTAATTGCAGCAGCTGCGTGTTTGAGAAGAGGGCTTTGGGCACTGGCACGTTTTTATTTACAAATTAAGCACTGATAAAAAGTAATGGAATGAACACATGCTACAGATAGATGTAGGGATAGGGCCTCCCATCAACACTCAATAAATAATTATTAAAATAGTTTGAATACATTTGTGGAAGAGCATTGGGCCATCATGTGAGTCAAAACCTTAGATTAAATAAAGGAAAGGTGCGTTACAGCAGCAGACTGGCGATCATAACATATGTTACATTACAGCTGGTAAAAACTCAGCCATTTCCCCCTACTTATTGGAATGTATATTCAGGCCACATTTGCTTTTTATTTATGTCACATTTTGCAATAAAATTCCACATTTACTTTTGTAATCAGTATAACTTACTTAATTATGCTGGCCACAGCTCCGGTGTGAATTGACATATTTTCAAAGAGAGTTATATATGAATTTGGAATAATTTATTATAAATGAAAGTTTAGGATTTCAGTAAGACTCATAAAATGTGTGACAAAGAGGAAATATATTCCTAAACAGATTTTTAATAGAAGAGAAAAACAGCACTACTTTTCTATTTAATGCAGCGTTTTTATCCTGCAAAACGAGCTAAAAGGCCTGCAGTCAGATGCAAAAAGCAGATTTAAGGACGAAAATAAATTAGCATGCATAAAAACGTGAATCCAGAAAACTGGATCACGGTTGCAAGGAAAATGGGAGAAAATCACTACTGTCGCTGTAAGTTTGTTCAGAAAGCTTAGTCTTCAAAGCAGTGCCGGTGCTCAAAGCTCTTCTCTTAAACACACGGCTGCTGTAATTAAATCTGCCAGCACTGAATACAGAGGCTGCGTAATCCTGTAGCCATCTTGGGCCTCTTCAATCCATTTACGGCCACCCCTGCCCCTTCAGCTCATCCTGCAACTTTCTACTTTCTCCCTTTATGACGCTTTTTAGTTTTTCCTTCTTCCGTCTTTCCCATATGTGTCTTTAGCTCGCAGCAAATGCATTAAGGCATAAGAATAAGCCCCGGCCCTCACAAATAAGTGCCGGTGCTCAGCACCGGAAACAACAAGCACAAATTAAGCACTGCTTCAAAGGTTATGAAAGATGAATTAAGAAAAAAATTACAATTGTTCTAGCAAAGTGTTCGAGATCCGAGGAGCAAATGGGCTACAGTTTGATAGTCTCTTGTCATTCTCAATCACAAAATAGCTGGGGAGAGGATGATCTATTTGTAATTGCACTGCAGCTCTCCTGGAGCGGAAAACATTTTTGGCGATAGTAATGTTGATTAAAAGGAAACGATTTATATTTAAAGCACACAAACTTACGTATGATTCTAAAGTGAGAGTCAGCATTGAGTGATGAGAAAATGGGTGCCATGATCAGATGTGTTGGCCAACAAAAAGAGTTGTTTCTCACCAGGGGCTAGCACCTGGACCACTGTCCTAAAAATAATGTTAGGAATGAGGAGCTTAATCTCTGTAGGAAACACAGTTTTTTGGATGAAATGCAGATAAGTCAATCAAAGTCTCCTTGTAAGAATGTAATGTCTGTTTAGGTTTTGAGGGTAGATGAGTCCTTAATTTCAGTAGGCTGTGTGGGTGATGCATACAGCTTAAAATTTAATCTTGGATTCCACTAGGAGCCTGTGGAGCAATTTGAAAGCTGTTTTTTTTTTGTTTAATTTCTAAAGGCTGAAACAGGCTGTGTTAGAAATTGGGTCTCTAGTTGGCAGAGGCTTGCACCCTGTCCAAATAGGGACTACATTCCTAGTCTGGGTAAGTGAGGTACACCCCATAAATAAACCTGTCCTCACCCCCTGGTAGCTTGGCACGGAGCAGTCAGGCTTACCTTTAAGAGGCAATGTGTGAAGTATTTGTGCAACACTTAATTTACAGTAACACAGTGAAAGACACCACAGACATACTCAACACAAGGTAAGAAAAATAAACAATGTTTATCTGAATAAATTATAACCGAAACAATTAAAAAATTCATTCAATTATTGCGATGTTAGACCATAAATTATATAGCATGAGGATTTAGTTGGGATTTCAAGAAAGATTGCTGCAAATCTCCGCTGGTGTCAGAGGAGTATTTTATCCAAGTTATGGTGGGTCTCGGGTTCAGTAGCCTGCCTCAGGGAGAATATACAGTGCTCCTTTAAAGTGGATTACGGTCTGGGCGCAAAGTATTTCCCTGCTTCAGTCTGGAAAGAAGCTGAGGGTGCTTCTGCTTGTGTCTTTGAGGCCCAGGCCACAACCGTAGCAGTTACTGGCGGCAGGCGCCGTCCCGCCGGATGGGGAGTCGTCAGGCAGTGGCTTTGCCCGAGGAAGTTGAGTGAGCCCAGAGTCCGTGCCTGAAGTTTTGGGAAAGGGAGTCCAGCCTCATCAGTAGAGCTTAAATGAGAGTTGCCATGGCTCATACTGCGGGTGGTTACAGGTGAGCCCCGCGGCCGTGCTGAAAGATCAAAACAAGAGCAGGCTGGGGGAGCTGATACTGGGTGTGGGCGATGCGGCAGGTGTGGTGCAGGGGAGCCCTGCAGTAGCACTTGGAGTTTAAGAGACTGCAGCCCATGTATGGCAGAGCCCCATACAGTCTTGACGGTAGTCCACTTGCTGCAATTCTGAGAGGAGTGCCTTATGCAGGGGCACGGTGTCAACAGTATAATCCTGAGGCAGGTTCGCTAGAGGTGTGGGAGTCCAACAAAGCACCGCACCGGATCCTTTAGTCCTAATATCCAGGAGCGCACTTGGGGGTAAGAGGTGCACAACTGGGGTATGAGGTCTGTGATATCCCTGGGACCTCAAGGAATAACTGGGGGCAAGCCAACAAGCCCTTGGAGATTCTTAGGGGAAAGGTAACTAGAAGAGTCCAGACCTTCTCCTGCAGGGTGAGGCAGCAGGCCAACACACAGAGCACAGCAGTGTGACAGTCCCTCAGACAAATCAGTATGCAGCAGCAGTAGGGCAACACAGCAATGTGGAGCAGATTGGCAGTCCCTCCTGGAATCACAGCAGTCCTTCTTCATGGCAGGGTGTCCTTGTCATAGTAGAGCTCTTAGAGCTCTTAGTTTGTGGGGGCTTGGAGTCTAGCATTTATATTTTAGTGCCCAGGTTCTGTAAGGTTGGGGAAATTTACAGATCTTTCTTTGAAGTCCCCAGGGTCCCTTCCCCTGCCCTCCCCAGCTACAGACACTATGAAGAGGGTATGCAGCCCTTTGTGTGAGGAGAGGCACAGCTCTATTCAGAAGCAAGTGTCAGCTCCTCGCTGCCACTTATCCCAGGAAGGCCCATCAGCCTGGTGATGGGCCATCACTATGCTAATGCCACACACAAGCTCTCTTTGTGTGTGGCTGTCTAGTGGGAATTCACGCAGCCCAACTGTCATCTACCACAGACGTATATTCAGAGACAGGCAGAGGCACAGAATGGTTAAAGTAAGAACATGCCACCTTTCTTGAAGTGGCATTTTCAGACATACAATTTAAAATCCGACTTCACCATAGGTTGTGAAATTTAAATTGTGAGTCCAGGGACACCCAACTCCATATTCCTCTTTTATCCCATTTGGAAGTTATTCTTAAATGTTTGAAGGAAACCCCAATGATATTCTATAGGAGGGATAGATCCTGCAATAGTGAAAACAAAATTAGCAGCTTTTCACTACCTGGAGATGTTAAACTTAAAAAGTAGATGCCCAACCTCTTATTTACACAGAACCCTGCCCTTGGGGCTGATTAATGCCAACCTTAGGTGTCACTTACTTGCAATAAAAGGGAAGGTTAGGGCATTGCAAGCAGATACACTTCCAATGTCAAAATGGCAATTTAAAACTGCACAAACAGGATCTTCATTGGCAGACCTGAGACATATTTTGAGAAGCTACTGTAGTGAGTGGCACAATCAGTAGTGCTGCAGGCCCACTAGTAGCATTTAACCTGCAGGCCCTGGGCACTGATACTGCACTTTACTAGGGACTTACAGGTAAATTAAATATGCCAATGGTGGAGAAGTCAATTTTACCATGCTTTAAAGGGCAAAGCACCTGCACTTTAGCACTTATCAGCAGTGATAAAGTGCACAGATCACTAAAGGCCAGCACAAATAGGCAAAAGTTCGGGGGGACCACGCCAACGATGCCAGGTATAACAGGATGGCAGAGGGCTTTTGTATGCTTTGCCTCCTGTTAGTGGATTTTTATTTACTATTTAGTGGAATTCATGGCTCTTGTCAGTATCATTCAATAACTTAAGTGAATGAATGGAGGATCATTCGGATCAAGCTCAGTTTTAAGTTAATGCCATTTACCAGAACATGAATGTGTGGGGTGAATGAGAGATCTGCATCAAAGTGTATTCGCATTGTGGTGTCTTTATGAGATGTAGTCAGTGGAGGATCCCGGCTATTGAGGCACTTAAAAGGAACTTTACTTCTATGAGGACTAGCTAGTTCCAAGGTCTCCTCTTTTGTTCTATTCAGGCAATTCAGACATGTTTTTAGTGATTTGTTGATGTTTGCTTGGGTCCAGTCTAAAGTGGATTTGGATAATAACAGCATTTGCAAATAACAGCATTTTAATATGTGCATCTGGGGAACATATAGATGATGAGAAAAAAAGTAGCAATAATGAGCCAAGTTGAACACACCAATAAACCCATTTTACTGGATTTTTTTCTGTTCTAATCCACTCTTGTTGGTTTTGTGAGGAAAGAAAGAATTAATTCTTTGGAAGGTAATGCCAGATACACCTGCTCATTTCTTGCGTCTTCAAAATGATTTCCTAAACCATATTACTGTGCAAAACGTTGAAGGACAATTAGAGCCACTTGCTTCCCTTTTTCTAGAAGGCTGGCGGAATTCTGTCAACGGTCATGGCGGTGGACGGCGGTAAGGTGGCCCTGCTGCCAGCAGCAGTGCCACGCCTGCTAAACGCTGCCTACTGTATCATGTCCCATGATACGGCCTGGCGGTGTTCTGCTGGTGGACGCTGCTGCTGGCAGCAGCGCCGCATCCCGTCTCTGCCCGGAGGACCCCCCCTGCAAGCAGGTAAGTCAGGTTCTCTGACAGTGAAGGGGGTGGGAGGGTGTTGTGTGCATGTGGGTGTGTGTGTGACTGTGTTTGAATGCGTGCATGCATGTGTAATGCGTGTGTGCATGAGTGGGTGTGTGTGTACGTTAATGTTGTGTCGTGTGATTGCGTGTGTGCATGGATGTATGTTCGTGAGTGTTGCTGTGAGAGTGCATGAATGTATGTATGTGTGGGTGAATGTGTGTATGCATGTGTGTATCAATTAATCAATCAATCATTGCATTTGTAGAAGGCGCTACTCACCCTGAAGGTCTCAAGGCGCTTGGGGGTGGGGGTGTGTGCTGCTGCTGCTCGAACAGCCAGGTCCTGAGGAGTTTCCTGAAGGTCAGTAGGTCCTTGGTCTGATGTAGGTGGATGGGGAGGGTGTTCCAGGTCTTGGCAGTGTGGTAAGAGAATTATCTGCTGCCGGCTGTTGACCTGTGTATGCGTGGGACAGTGCCGAGGGCGAGGTTGGCTGAATGGAGCTGACGGTTCGGGGTGTAGAAGGTGAGTTGATCATTGAGGTATGCGTAGGTCTCCTAGGTAGGCTGAGATGTTGGTGTGGCGGTGGGATGTCGAGGATGAGGCGTGTGGAGGCGTTCTGTATCTGTTGCAATCTTTTCTGGAGAGTGGCCTTGGTTCCCGCGTAGAGAGCGTTGCCGTAGTCCAGTCTGCTGGTGACGAGAGCCTTCTGGTTTCGGTAGGGATCCACCTGTAGATTTTGCGGAGCATGCGGAGGGTGTTGAACCAGGAGGATGAGGTGTATGGGTGTGTATGTATGTGCGTGTATGTGTGTATATAGAGAGGGGGTCGGGAGTGATAGGGGAAGGCTGGGGGAGGACTCTGGGGAGAGGGGGGTGGAAGAGACCCCTATCAGTGCCAGGGAAGGAATTCCCTGGCACTAATAGTGCCTACCGCCATGGTTTCCGTGGCGGTACAGAAACCACAGAAACCATGGCGGTGGGCAGAGTCAAAATCCCATGGGCGGCCTAGTGACGGCCGCCGGGCTGGAGACTGTAGTCTCCAGCCCGGCGGTCATTACCGCTGTGGCGGTTGGTGTGTTAACTTGGCAGTTTGGCTTTGGCCAAACCGCCAATGTTATAATAGTGGTGGTAGGTACCGCCAGCCGGTAATACTGCCACTATTACACCGACCGCTGGGGTCGTAATGACCCCCATAGTTTTAAGCATCCCATATTATAACTGTTGACCACATTTAGAAGCAATCAAGGTGCTATTGCAATGCGTGTGCTGGGAGCCAAAGGGATCACTTAGAGAATTAAACAGCGCATCACATTAGTTCAGTGAGCATGTTTCACTTGATTGGAGAATCACTCTTGGGAACGTCGTACTTCAGGCGACTCAGTATGTAGTCACACCATATAATTTCAAAGAAGTTTCACATCGCCTGGGTCTGTATTGTCCTAATCGCCCTTCAGGCACCCACAGGCAAAGGAGAAAGCCATAATGACCACACTGTGAGTACTCAATCTAAGATTGCACACATTGGAGAGCCAGAAGAGAGAGAGAGTGAATGTGTGCACAAAGCATGCAAAGGCCATAAAGTGCGGGTCTATAGAGTTACAGATCGAGGAAAGTCCAGCGTGAATATAACATTAAATTGCTATTTGTTGATGAAGCTCACGGCCAATATTCTCGGTGGCTTAATATGAGTTTCCCCACGTGAAAAATTCTTTATGTGCTGAACAGAATATAACACATTTTGTCATTCTATGATTTATTTTGATTTACAGAGACGAGTGAATGTGTCATCTTTAGGAGAATTTGTATTTGTAGGTGTATAAACAAAAAAGACAACAGCCTGTTATATGTTTTGTTCTATGGCACTTGGAATGGCAGGACAACAACCAGATTATTACAACCCCAAGCGATAAAAGGCAAATAAACCTAGCAAAGAATACCAAAGACCACTCTGGCACTCATGAATATGAAATGTCAAAGATCATTTTGCATGTTTACTTCTGGGGACTGGGATTTGTACAGCATTATTAACACCAAGATGGTGGACTTGTTTTTTTCGTTCCCGTTGCGCTATTAGAAAAGCTGAAAGCATATGATATATTTAAGAGGCTTCAATACCACCACCCTTTGTGTTCGTGACAAAATTTAGTGGCACGAAATATGTGCTCTATTAAATCTTTGAGGTTGTAATCGCAACACTGCAACCCAGTGAGCAAGATTTAGATTTTCACCAAGAATTAAAGAGGATGCATACTTTTTATGTAAAATGAGAGAGAAAAAGAGAACCCATCTAGGGGCTAATTTCAACAGTATGGAACCAGAAAACCTGTGATAAATCCTAGTTTCCACGCTAGACCAAATTGTGTGATCTTGGGCAATTGTTTTATTTCACCTTGCCTTCTTTTTCTTCTTTATCTCTTACGAGAGCACCTTGAAATATCTAAGTGCAGGGTGTGCGGTCTGCAAAAAATTTTCTAGATTATATTGTTGATCCATGTATAATAACATCCAGGGCCACATAGAGGGTGTACATGAAAAATTGGCATGCCTTTTGGTTCAGTTACAGCATTTTTGTTAGAGATCCGACAGGAACGGCTCTAAGCTCATGTTTGAAAGCTATCTCTTCTAATAGATGTCTTTAAAAGCGAAAGTGCTCTTAATGCTAAGTGGTGGGTGAAGAACACCTTCTGGGCATTTTTTTTTCCTTCTCTTAAATTGCAAAAAATGCTTGCCCTTTTGTTGAAATTCTTTCAGAATGTTAGCTCTCTCAAGTAATCTGCAGCCCAATGCGTCACTAGAGTGCGACATGTAAAGGTCGGATGGGCCATAATTGGTGTCCTTGCTTTAGGGTCATAGTTTAAAGGTCCCAAAGAGCAATTCTAAGTAAAAGAGGCTTAGTCTTTTGACTCGTTTTTTGTTTCCTACTCACTTGCTGTCTACATTGAAGTTTTTTGTAAGTTACTCCTTCTTGGCAATTCACAGAAATGTCTACAAGTATGTCTGGAAATCTAAAAAAGCCATAGATTTTTAGATGTATTTCTCTTACATCATTCCTAAACCTTTAAATTGTTAACATTGGGACAATCAGCAGGCTTAGTCATAGTGAAAATGTGAATCTGCACAATTGTTTTTTCCCATTTTTTTTTCTCACAGAGAAGATGTTTTCAATTGGTAGGAATCCATTTCTAACTCTATGAAAACGTGGTGATTGATGCACTCTCACACCTAAAACTCAGACTCACCCTAACGTTTTGTTGATGTAAGTTTACTTGTACATCTTGGTTTGATAAATGCATCTGAATATCTGAGCAGATCCTTTGATTTGCAACTTAATGTGTGTTACCAACATCCTCAAAAAGCGACGACCATGGACTCCCTGGGGACCAATTATATTCCCACCCCTTTCTCAAGTCTATCTCTGTAGAAAATCTAGCCACCTCGCAGATCTTGGAGCATAAATACACACTTATCCTGAGTCCACAAATAAGCATCTGACTAAGTGAAACACTGCTGCATAAAAAGATCTGTGAACTCAATCAGCAACAAGTAATGTAGAAAGAAGTCAAGCATTCTAACAATCAACAGCATTAAAACCAGTGCTCACTGCTTTAAAAATGTCAGCTGCCTTGATGTCGTTGAAGTGAAGGACACTTGAGCATCTCAAGGATATCTATTTTGATACCTCACAACTATTACGAATAACTATGCCAAGTGGTGAAGCAGTTACCAGGTTTCATAAGTAACTCGTACTTGAGTTTGCCTTTAGAAAATTAGGGATTACATGTTGAATAAGTGTTTTCTGTACTATATACCCATATATCGGAATATACTGCTTGTTATTTACCACCAGGAAATTTGGAAAGTTGTGAATAGCCACAATTTTATTTTGACTACTCTATTATTCTGAGCTTTTACTTGTGATATTAAGCTCTACCCAGTCAGAGTTTTCAGGGATGTAACATCCACGTGTTTATTCATTGAGAAATATTTTGAAATAGAAGCCTCGGTTAGTTATGGAGATTTTAGCCTTTATTAATGTTTAGTGGAGAAGATTGAAAATAACAATTCTTCAATTCGATTGCCCTGGTAATTAGGAGTCCTGCCTGTTAGTTCATCATGCCTTACAAACTCGTGAGATAAATATAGTAATATCTTTGATCCACATGTCAATCAAAACATTTGTGTTGCTTTACATTTTTCTGCAGGTTTGATCAGATCTGTCTTCCTATGTAGGAACAGTCTTTTAAGTTTTCATTTAACATGCAGACCTTGTTGTTTACTAATTCTGTTAGGAAAACGTGTAATCTTTAATGCAGAGTTTTGTTTACCTAAAAATAGCTCCCTTATTAAGATGCTCTTGCTTTTGTGTGTGTGTTTTTATCCCCCCTACTCCTTTACTCTGGTGGAATTGCAGCGAATCAAACTATGCTATTGTCACACAATAGACAATTACTAAAATCAGCAGTGCTTACCTAAATCGACCACATCTGACCTAGAAACAGAATTAACAGACCTATGCCCTTGGTAGAGTTTGCAACTATAGTGCAAACAAATTATACTCACATAGACCAAGAACATGCTAAATACTTGCATGTGTAATATACTTTAATAGTTTTGGGAATTTAGAAAGTGCAAAACACGCTCCCAAAAACCCTTGTGGTTCTGAGAGTAATATGATTGTCAAGGTTAGCTGTGATGGTCAAACTGGGTTAGATCGTGCCAGTCAATTTTTTAACATTTTTCTGAATTTTAATGATGTGAGGTTAGGTCTGATTTTCAGAAGGAGGTTGTAGCAGCTTGAAACGCTAGAGACTTTCAGCACATTTTGTAAGATAGAATTTCAGAGCATAAAACGGTAACTGACCCATAGAGCAAAAGGCCTGACCAGGCTTATATTTCTAAATTTCTTGGATAAGAGCTTCGGGACAGAATCAAAGAAAATTCAGTAAACCATGCAAGCTGTTTTGAACAGGGTTCTCCTACGAACCGGCAGCCAATGGTGCTTGCAAAAGTGATCTTGAAATGTGTACGATTTTCCCTAGATTGAATACAATTCTACAAAACGTTTCTGAATCTTTTGTTTTGGAAGAACCAAATACGAAGCACTGCATACAAAATATAAGACTGCGCACATGGAAAAATCATTTTTATGGTTTTCCAGCTGGAACATTAGGATCTGGTAACCATAGAAATCTGGTTAAGGTTAAGTTTGTTGTCCATCTGTCATCCAGGACTTCTCCCTACCTAAGCTGGTTCTGAAAAATATACAGAGCTCAAAATGGCAAGTCTCATTTTGTAATCCTGTTGCCTCTTCATTGTAAAAAAGCTTAGTTAATTTCCTACTCTGCATACATATTAATATTTTTGAAGTCCTAAAATAGATATCCAACTTTCTAAAGCTACAGCATAGCTTTCATCGGTAAAGTTTGCAGGTAAACAAATAAACTCGTTCTAGGACTAATCCGTCTGAACAATTGGGAAGTTTGTGGCAGCTAAAATTATACATGAATGCTCGATCAGTACATTAGGGTGACACATTTGTGCAGTATAGACTTTTTTGGCAAACCTGTTGCATTGTTCATACACGCTGTGCATTCCTTATAAGTCTGTAGTGACAACTCTCCACACCAAAAATTTTTTTTAGCCTCATAGATACCTCAGTGTTTTTGGCAACAGGACAAGTTCCTACTTGAATCACAATTTATTTTGATAGTTAAATGTTTTTAATTAATTTAGCTGTATGTAGTTATTTCCATCTTATCTGGAGGTTGTCCTTTCAGTCTTCATTCATGGATTCCTTGACCCAGATTAATTGCTGATTAGATGACACTAGCCCATTGAAACCTGACCGGTCCATGTCATTTTGTACTTGGTAATAACATATTTGGTGAAAGGATAGTGGTTTCTAAGGAACAGAGCCCTCTGAAGCCACCTATCAACTGTAATGAGTTCTACAATAAGCATATTGGCATTTGCCCATTTCACAAAAACCGTGCTGTGACATACTCTTTTAGTATTTGTGGTTTACTCCTGAATTGTAGGAATACGCTGGAAGTAAGGTGAGGATTTCTGTCTTACTCCTGGAAAGAGTAAGGCATACCTACCTATAGGAAATTGTTTGTGAATCAGTCCCATTATGTTATTTGCTTTTGAAGCAGATGTTAGTCATGGAAACGTATACTTTCCCACTGGTGCTTAAAACATATTTTGAACTGTCTCGGCATCTGTTGCATAATGCGTGAATTTAGGTACTGGTTAAGGATTTTGCTGTCCTGTGTGCTTTTTTATATTTTCACATTTTCACATATACATGTGGTATTCGATACATTTACACAAATGTTTAATTAAAGCATTCTTCCATTTAATGGATCTATATACATATATATATATATATATATATATATATATATATATATATATATATATATATATATATATTTATAGTACAAATGTTAATGCTGTCTCTGATATATGTACCCACCTATAATGTTATTTTAGCATATGTTTGTTTCATTGAATTACACATAACTATAGTGTTACTTTAAACTTAGTTTTTTTCAGAATGCCTTCCAGGTCCCACACCTTCACCTCCTTTGAGCACCACATTTGTTTTCTCTATATAATATCTCACTGTTATCTTTGTTATCTTCACCATATCCTATTTTTATTTTTAAAATCACTTTATTTGGTCGCCATTTGTTCTTTTTGAATATATACGCATGTGGCTTTTTAATTCATTTAACTATACAGCAGCTACAAATGCCAGTTACACTCGTTCTAAGTGTCCATTCTTTTTGCTTTCTGCCATCATCACTATTCTGTATGGTGGCTGAAGGAGTTATTCTCCGTTCTGAAAAATCTTCTCTAGCTCAGGGTGGGAGATGCCCTCTTTGACTTACCATCTCCAGAGCACATATTGCCGGAAAGAGGTGTGGTCTAACGGCCACTGCTGCCAACTTTGGAACTGAGCATCTGGGTTTCAGTTCAGGCTTCATTTAGACATCCTGTAATTCTGGACAAATCACTTAACCACACATGTCTAAAAAAAAGTGAATGTAATCTTGTTCTACTTTATAGTGCTCTAATGGCCTTGCATCATGTTTGCGCTATGTAAAAACTGAAAACATAATTTAAAAAACGAAAAAAGTGTGATTTTCATAGCAGCGCTCCATTGACAATGCCAAGTTGGTTCATGGTATTCAGTTCATGACTGACTAAATAGTTCTACAACAGAAGGTTTAGCTAAGCATAATAATGTTTCCGCTAACATTCACATGTTCCCCCACAAGGTGCTCTGAGGGCACTGTGTGGTGTGGTTAGTTGTGCCTTGCAAAAACGCTAAAATATGCAAATAAATAAATAAACTGTAGAAGTTTCAGCTTATATTCACCTTCTTAGACAGAAGATTTCCAAGGTTTCTTTCATGACCACACCTTTTCAATGTTATTCCACAGCATTAACATTTTCGGAAACTTAGACTACTCTATTTTACTATAGGCATATGTATTTGAATAGAAAACAATCTGTGCTTTCAAATATAGCGATGAAGAGGTCCCCATTTTTAAGTATGCATTCCTTTCCAGATTCATCCTACACCATATTGTACACCTAATGTAGTATATTGTTTTGTTCAGTGGTTCTCCTATTTTTCTAATCAGCATTCCATCATGCAGCATCACATTTGACATGACAAATTGGCAGTCCTTGGAATCCACACTTCTAACCAGTTCTGCTTGCATCAGTGGAGAGGCACTTCATTAGCAATTATTAAATTACACGTCCAATTTCTACAGGCCCAGCAACTGCTCTTTTCTTCTGTGTTTAGTGAACAATATTTCTTTTAAGTGACGAAGGAACAAATCTGTTCAAATTGAAAAAAATGGCTGGCAGTTTTTCAGTATCTCAAAAACCATCTGGACTCTTAGCAGCCCAGACGGGCGACAGCAATAAAAAACCTGCACTTTTTATTACGAGTGCAAAATCAGGTTTGCTTTCAGCAGGCTGGGCATGTTTTCATTTTTGAGCCAATCACATAAATCTTTAGCGGTCAATGCCGCAATGAGCCTATTTCTCTTGAAATGAACTCTCCATTATACATTTTGCCAGTTCCTGGTGTTTCTTCTAATTTTATCTTTACCATAAATGGCACTTCACAGGCAGTCTCAGCTGCTCCAGAATGTCCCCACATTTACATTTTAGCTGAACAATTAATTTACTTGCTTGACCCTGTAAGTTGAATGCTTAGTCAGAAACAGCGTTGACTTGCAAGGTTTCAAACTCTTCATAGTACAGCAACGTTTTGCATCCTCAGTTTTTATAACATTCCGACAATATCGTCACTGGAAGGACTTTATAATCAAGTAATAGCGTTTCAGCTGTGTTCTTATGACAAACTAAAACTTGAAATGCCGTAGGCTAGTAATTCTAGAGAACCATGAAGAGTTACCACTTCACATAAATCAGTATGAGTGACTAATGGGGGACATTTGACAGTACAATTTTCTGCCTCACCCCAATCATATACTCCACAGCCGTGATTGTTCAACTGCGAGGCACGAGATGTGGTAAAATCAAACCAGGATCCCTTACTATTGTTGCAATACTTTACTCCCAAATGTGTTTCCTCAGTGCACAGAGATAGTCCGTTTACCTGGCAAAATGCTATCAGAGTGCTTCACTCCCTGGGGGAGTTTTGTTTGTGTGTAATATTTATATTTTGCTAAATTCAAGATTAGTATCCAAGCCCTCTCACATTATGTGTGTTTTAGAAGGGCCTTCTGCTTTCCCTCTTCAGCACCAACGAGCATGTAATTTGATAGGGGATTGGTGAGTGGATAGTAGCAGGTTTTATTTGCCAATTAGATCCACAGTTGTTGAAGCTACTGGCACAGTACGCATTTGAGCAAGCATTCGAAGAGCTCTTGCAGCCAGTACATAGCCCTCAATACTGGCAACCTATAGTGGATAAGAGTAGCTCCCAGAAAGTGGTCTCAGCTACAATTATATGCCTTCTACCTTCCCTTGCATTTAAGGTGTATGATCACTGTGTCTATCTAGGCAAGGGGGAGGGGTTAGATAGCTATCATCTGTGCAGCAGGTGCAGTTACACCATTGCCAGAGGTTTAGGTACCCGTGGACCCCAATTGTGTTTGTCCTTTACTACATAACTGGGTAGAAGGGGGGATTTTCCGTGCTTGCTTTAGGGGCCATGACATCCTTGCTATGCCACTGAGGAAAATAAATGTGTATACTATTTGGAGAAGAGGTACATTCTACATAGGTGTGTGATCAATCTGTTCTGCAGGGCCCCATGGTTGTCAGAAGGCACTGAGACAAAATTCTAAAAACTAATGTATTTCATTAGTGTTGCCCTGGCCCTCCCATGCTACGGACCCCGAAACTTGTAACAAAAACGACATTTTTAGTTCTTAACACTCTAGTAGTGAGGCAGAGCGGTTCAAGGCACGCTTAGGGGAGATGATGTAGGCTAGAGATTCAGAATCTTGCAATGCAACAAATACCATTTAATAAGTCACTCTCCAGTCAGTATTTTAACTTTGAAAAACAAAGCTAAATCCTATACACAAATTAACAAATATAAAAAACTGACAGGTGTAAAGGCCTATGAGAGCACCCTCTAAAGGGCTGCACAACCTGCAGAGGGCGCAAATGAAGAAAGGCCAAACAGCTCAAATAGCCTTCTGTGTACGCTGGTGCCTCTATGGCAGACTAAACTGTAAGGGTATATGCAGCCCCAAGCCTGTAAAAATGAAATATTCAGATGTATGCCTAAAACAACCATGGGTGAGCATTAATGACAAAATAACCTACTGTCTTTATCAGGCATCATGATAAATAGAAAAAGCGGAACATAAGCCAATCCAGTTTAAAATATTTGAACAATGTGCAACATATTTCAGGTATTGTCATTACTATGGATTGCTAATGAATTTCATGGAAATATACAATATTAAAACATGTCATGTAAGAAATATTTCTACATTAAACAATACCATCAAACAACCGCATACAGCCTAACAATGAAGGTCTGTGCACCCAAGAACCTCTAGGGCAAATGCCCAGTCACAGGAGTGCTTGAATCCCGGCAAATCCTCACCTGTGGTCACTCTTTTGCTGGCCTTGGAGACTTAGGGTGGGAAAAAACCCAAACTGCTGGGGATTTCCTTGCAACACTTACAAACACCAATATCGGTTTTAGAGTTGTTCCATGTCCCTTAGGGTCCATCAAAACACAAATATGTGAATTCTGGAGGGGTACAAGAGAATGGTCTTCCAGAATGCAGCTAGACCTTTGATACTGGAGCAGCAAGCCTCTAAATTGTATACTTTTACCACATGTGCCTTTAATTTGGCCCTCTGACATGGTGATATATTTTTTTACAATAGGTTTCATGTGGGGTACCCACACTCTCTTTAAAGATCATGTGGGAGCCCAGGCAAACATGCTTTGGCTAGTTCCTCTTCTGCCTGGCACTTTCTCTCTGATGTCTGGAGAGTCAGTTTCTGCTCTTCTGTCTCTCCCACCCAGGCACACACTCCTGTAATAGGAGCAGGAGAGATGAAGGTGCTTCCCTACCTGCCTACCTCCTTCTTATGCAGCCCTCAGTTCCAGCAAGCAGGGACAAAGGGATATCTTTGCTCCTCTACCCACAGACACTGGCACAGGGAATAGGATCAATGAGTGCATGCTGGCACTTCTAGTCTAGTCTAGTTGTTTAACGCCACCTTGTAAATATATGCCTCTCTGACTCATTTCTGTATCATGGGGGTGTGCAATGGGTGTTGCAATGGGAGTTCCACTGCAACACCCATTGCTTTTGATGCTGCCCCAGATTTACAAGAAGTCACAAATCTGTGGCAGCCCCAAAAACTAACGCCACCCCGGAGGTGGCGTTAACATAGTACAAGGAGGAGGAATACTTTTTATTCCTCCTCGTTTTTTCCTTTTCCAAAAGAAAAATGCCATGAATTATTGTTTATGTGCAGTAAGGTTTCTTCTCCTGCACATAAACAATCATTCAAAAATGATGATTTGCTACTTCTACTTGTGCTGCAGAATGCAGCACACATAGAAGTGCCAAATCACCATTGTAGATTGTTTATTTGCAGTAAGGGACACCTTACTGCACATACACAATCATGGCCTTTAATGCAGACACCGTTCCACTATGGGGCAAGTATGCCTGTGTTGGCACTGGCAACTATATTTAGCGCCTGTGCAGGGGGACAAACAGAGGTGCACCATACTTTAGTAAATACAGCATATCCCAGCGAGCGTTTCTAAAGTGACACAGTGCAGCGCTGCAACTTGTTTTGCAGCAACGCGATGCACCACTTCGTGTTAAATCTGGCCCTTAGTGTGACCTTGCTGGTCCCTTACCTACACAAGGTGATTGCTTACCAACCATTCATCATGTAAAGATTTTGGCAGACCCAGTGGCCCCAGCAGTCTCAGGGGACATGCTGGGTGGGTTCCAGTAGAGGTTAAACACAAGCAAAAAGAAGTCTTACAAATATCTCTGGCACCGATGAGCCAAATATCACAGGGTTTAGATTGCTGTGCCTCTAGTTGCCAGCTTCAGCTTCCAGGTTTTTTATTTTTAGACCACATGGCCTTTAACAATTAGCTTGTTTTTTTCCGCTCCCTTTGGAGATCTGTGTTTAGACTGCCCTTCATCCATTGAGGAAGCCCCTCATGTAACTGCCTCCCCCCAGCTTCTGACAATTTTGCTGCATGAGCCCCCAAGGAAGACTATAGGGCTTTCCTTCAGTCCCCTGGCCCCAATCCATCCTTTCAACTTACAGGATACTTTTATTAAAGTCATAGAACAACCATGCTTTGGGGCTCAGAAAAAAGTAGAGCAAGATGGTGATGCCTTTGTGTTTTCCTAAAACGGAGGGAGAGAAGTAACTTCCTTTGGTGATCTGCACATAGGGTGACTGTTGGGAGGGAAGAAGGACATAGTAGGGAGATCTAGGGTGTGTGTTAGCAGGAGAGATTATGAGCATAGGCACTGGAAGTGGGGGTGTTGGAAAACCTCAAAATGAATCATTCCAGTCACCTAGAGGCCCCAGATACCACCATAAGCCATTGTCAAAGCTAGAGAGGAGGACTGAAAGCTGCTGGTACTGGGCACTGCTGTGCAGGCTCACCCCACCGATCATCTATGAGACCACAGTCCTGAACGTTGCTGATGGTGCAGCCTATCCCCAAGAAGGGAAACTGCAATAACTGCAGGAGCAAGTCTACTTCTGTAGTCCTGCCAGAACTGCTACAGAAGCCAGAAATTAAAAATGTGTGGCTCAGCCTTCACAAGGGACTAGACTGAGCATGTGGAGTTGAGTATCCTCCTAAACATTTTGCCAGGTAGCGGTAAAGAGACATTAATCGAGTTGCACAATTCAAATGTAAAAGGAATTAAGCTGTCTCCACATGTGACTAATCCTTGTCTTAAACCTGTACCGTATTGAGGACTGTAAATAAGTTGCCTTTGCCAAAGCAGAAGAAGAATAGAGGATACAAGGAAGATACCAGGTAGTAGGAGGTTTAACACCTATTGGGCCTGGCCATCCCTACAGGATCACCACCAAACTTTTTGCCTTCACCCCTCCTATTTTCTGTACCTGTTTCTGTTGACTTTTAGGACCCTGTGCACTTTAACACTTCTAACCAGTGCTAAAATGCTTTCTTCTTTAACCATGTTAAATTTGGCTTGCACCTAGTTGGCACATTTAATTTACTTGTAAGCCTTTAGTAAAGTGGTACTACATGTACCCAGAGCCTGCACATTAAATGCTACTAATAGACCTGCAGCTCCTATTGTGCCAGCCACATAAGTAGCCCATTAAAACAAGTCTCAGACCTGCCATTGCAGCCTCTGTGCAGTTTGAAACTGCCATTTCTCAAGCTGGTTTTTCCCTTTTGCTAGGCCTACCTCTCCCATAGGATAATTTTGGGCTACCTTACCACACATAGTACATGACACCTTTTATGTGGTAGCAGGTAGGAATGTCATGTTTGAGATTGGAGGAATTGTAATTTAGAACCATCTTTGATGGTAAATTTGGATTTTAGGTAACAATTCTGAAAATGCCACTTTTAGAAAGTTGGAATTTGCTTGTGTTAACCATTTGGTGCCTGTAGCCTGTTTTCTAAAGCATATGACTATTTATAGTTTGCCTTTGCATATTCCTCCCAGATAGTGTTACAAAAGAGGGGCTAGATGTTATCAGGATGGGCCAGCTGGACTGTATGAGGGGAGCAGAGCTGGAATCTGTCACACTTGCACTTTAAAAACACTGTCTCAGCCCACACATGAAGAACTTCACAGTAGTCTATTGTGACTGCAGACAGACCAGGGCCAGGGCAGAGAGACAGGAAATTCCAAACACCTCTCTGGGGGGCAAAGCTCCAGAAGCTTCTCGCGTTTCAAAGCTAGCTCAGGTATGAAAAGTAGGTCCCTCAGATCCACACTTCAGATTACTTCTGGATCTGGACCTGTGGAGCACTCAGAAGAAGGACCGCTCTGTGGTCCTGCTGAACTGAGGGCTACCCTGCTGCCTATGAAACAAAGACTGGACTTGATCCTTGAACCCTGAACTTCCAGAGTGACACCAAGGCCTAGCTGCCTAGCCTACTGTTCTGAGCTACAGGGATATACAAGCTTCAGAGACCATCCTGCATGTCCCAGCTGCCCAGACTCAACTCAACCAGCCTGTGCACTGCTGCTAGTCTCTGTTGGAGTGAGTCACGATCCCCAAGATGTGCCCTCAGGTGCCGGACCTTGACTGGCATCAGACTGTACTCCTCTTGGCCCAACTGTGGGTTCCTTCCATCTCGATTCAACTCAATGCAGAACGAAGCAGGACCTCACATAGCAGACCTCACAGCCCCTCATCGGAACCAATACAGCGTGATGCAACGTGATGCAGCACCTTGCATCGCATCACTCACATCTCCTCATCAGAGCTGACACAGCATGGTGGAACTCCACACAGGACCTCGCAAAGCAGCCCTCACAGTCCCTCATCAGAACTGACCCGACATGACGCCCCACATAAAGGACATAAGGAGGGACTCAGTGGGACTAACCAGTTTCCTGAATCTGGCCTACACTCCATTGTGGTTGACCTGAACTTGTGACTTTGTCCTTGTCCGGTGCAACCAGATCACCATGGTTAGTGCTTCATGATTTTAGTCACAGTACTTACCTTAAAACATTAAAATTGCATATTGCCGGTTCTACTGATTGGATTTTTGTTGCTTTGGTTTTAAATGATTAATTAAACTCAACTCTATTTTCTAACTTGGTATGGGATTTTTCTTGTGTTTTGTTCTCATTTTATTTCTGTTTCTGTGCTGAATAAATACTTTACACATTGCCTCTAAGTTTAGCCTGACTGCTTTAGTGCCAAGCTACCAGAGGTTTAAGCACAGATTAAATTAATGGCTGTTTGTGGCTCACCCTGACAAGAATTGTGGCTGTAACTTGAAAAGGTCTCAACCAACCAACAATCTAATTCCTCACAGTGCCTCACTGTCTATTGGAGCCTAGTTTTCAATTTTGTATGTCTCTTCCATTAATTGTGTAATGTTTACTTTCCTTTTTTTTCATAAAATATAAGCAATGGGCTGGATATCACATAATTGTCTCTATTGGTTGTTTGTTTCATTTTTAGCTTTTGCCTCCCAACACTACCTTCATGAAAAGCCTATGACTTCTCACTCTCACTAACCTTGAGAGTTAAGTGTGGAAAGTGTGTACTTCGCTCAGTTTTCAGACACATATTAGGACGGGCCTAGGGCACCAATGGCAAATTACCCCACCCACCACAGCTGTGGCATACTATTCCCTGTCTTCACTGTGTTCTTTCAAATTGGTCGGACTGACTCTGTTTTAAATTTGGATGGTGCTGCTGTGTAATGCAAGGTGATCAAGGAGGCAAGGTCTTGCTACTGAGTGATCACCAGTATGCTTCTGAGTGGGTCGGTATATTTTTGTGGAGAGCAGTGCTTTCCTCTTCTTTCCAAAATTGTTTACGTAAACCATTATTGGAGACCTTGTAATTCGGAAGAGAAGGTGCTCCTATTGATAAGAGCTAGAAATTGCTTCTCAAAATAAAATCCAGGTAAAGAGCTACCTATCTTTCAAAAACCTTCAGACATATTGCACACCAGTGTACATTTTACAAATATTCACTTTTTGGGGGGAAATGGGTCAGATAATGCTTACTCCTCTAGCCCTACAAGCTATACATTGCCCATCAGCATTGCCATCAAGATAAAAGGTCCTGTCTCTGTAAATATAAGTACCCTGTATGTTTATGTCACAAAGTAAAGAGGAGAAGGAAAGAATGCAATGTATTGCCAAAACGGTGTACACAAAGTGTAAAATATGATGGCATAATAGTGCTGATTTTAAAATGCTACTGCGTAGATTGAGAACTGTCGATGTGTAATAATAAATACAGTCAAACGCACATACCTGTTATTTTAGGACGGTGTTAATGTATTATTCTACTGCAAATCCAAGCACATCTGGTTACAACTGCACATGAATATTTTATATATCTATGGATAGTAGAGATTAAGGAGTATTGTGTTTTGGAGTGACTGTTTTCACATACTTCTATGGAACTGTAATGTAACTAATGTAAAATAAAGAATAATGATGTAAAGTAACATAACTCCTTACACCTATGTGAAAGATTAAGCATTTTGAAATCAAACTTTATCAAAGTCACACATCAATTCATACATTTATGTATGTGTTTTAAGAACAGATGAAGTAATACATGCAAAGCTGTTACATTTCTGGTACTATCATAATTTTGTTCAACTGGCACATTGTATCATCCTGCTAGGATGGTTCTTTAAGGGTAAATTGTGGTGCTTAGAATTGGAAATACCTATTGATGATAATCGATCAGTTACTACAACATATATCAAGACTACACTGTGTGTGCTATTGATTAAATACATAATCCAGTAAATATTGTTTTGATTAAAAGATGGATTTCTCTTTTGTCATTAGTGGTTCACAAGTTCACAGACCATTATATATTAGTGCAGAATTCATTCCAAACCACGTCTGCTTTATCTGGAGCAATAAGGAATAGTGCTGTCAAGCTGGTCTTAATTGTCTAGTCAGGCGATCCAGAATGAATCAATTGTCATGGTTGTCTGCACCTTGCAGTGATGTGTATACCAAATACATGGTTTTGAGGGGGATCATTTGCTTGATGGGCAACGGCGCTTTGTTCATGGGACTGAGTTGATGCGTTCTGAGGTTTTGAAGTGAACTGGGTGCCAAAAGTTTTTTTTTTTTATAGCCTGATTCGTGTTGTAACTTATAAATCCACAGATGACATTACAGCAATCAACACTTGATTAGTACCACAAGGATCAATGCAATATACTCCTGAGTTTGATGAAGAGGGACAATCCAGCAGAAGCAACAGAAATGAGAGGATTTTTTGTGACCACAGTGATCTGAATTGAGCACAGTACTGTGTTGATGATGAAACCCAGAGGGAAAGGCCAGGTAGTAATTGTAGTCACAGGTTGATTTTATGGCCAGTGAGTTGGATATCCTGCAGTCAGTTGTCTGTCATCCATGTTTTAATTTGTTTGAAAGCATTCACTCAATTCAACAAATGCTTTGGTTCTTTGAGGTTGCAGATGTTTATTCAGGTGTTATCAGCAAACTAAAGATAATTTAATTATCATTGCTAGGGGGATCAACATCCCTTAAGGACAGCAGATTAGAGGAATGATGCCCGAGGCACTCCACAGGTAACTTGGCAGTTTTGATATGAAGGTGCACATCTTATGTGGTGGAAATAGTCTGAGAGGAAAGTTTTAAACCATGAGTGAATGATGCTGCCAAGGCCAAATGGAGCTTCAGATTCAAGAGTTGGAGGCGGTGGTCAACTGTGATGAAGGTGGCAGCCCTTTCTATGAGAAGTGTTGTGGTTTAGAGTGACTGTTGTGACTGTCTTCTTTGACTGTTAGGAGGTCTTGCTTCCTAGTGAGGTTTCAGTACATCATCTGTGCCTGAAGCCTCATTGGAAGTCACTGAGTCAGTTAAGGAGCTCTGAATACACAAGCTTTAGGAAGTAACTGTGAATTCTGTGACCTCATGTAAATTGTAGGGAGGCTAGATATGAGGTTGTAATGAGCCAGGGGCTAGTTTTGAGCTTAGGTTTCTTGAGAAATATTGTTATAAGGCAATGTTGCTTGGCACACCTCTTACCTATTGAGAGGAATTCATAAGGAGATGCTCATGACTGAGGGGGCTTGTCCAGATCAAGTCTGTATGGACTGCAAGGATCTAAAGAAGAAGAAGCAATAGTTTTCAGTTTGTTGATGGTGTTTTGGTTAGTTTGAGCTCGGCTGCGTAGAGACATAGACGTTTAAACATGAAGGTATTAAAGATTTCACATTGGTCAGGTATTTAGTGGTTTGTCTTTAAGGAAGGATATTAGATCCTTGCAGTGTCTTTGAGACAGTTGCACTTGAAGGGTGGGGAAAGGGATTGTTATCTTTTCGTAATAGATCCAAAAGAGTTCATTTGGGTAATTCCTGGTTTGGGAGACATGCTTTCTTTCTGCTTTTTTGTCTTTTATGTGAATGTCATACCTGATTTAAGGAATAGGAGGTAAAACTTTTTTTCAACCATGTTTCAAGGGAGCTATCTTTTTTTTTTAAAATCAAAACTCTTCAGAAAACTAGTTGCTGTTTTTTACTTTGAATGATTTTCGTTATTTATTTTTTGGAATAGCCTTATCTCCACCAGTGCAACAGAGGTGATGGGGAGAGGCGGTTAAGGTTACTTGATGACTTTTCAGAAGTAGTGAAACATTTCACTTTATAAAATTCCTTGAACTACTAATTTTTTAGATATAAAGGCCAAGACGATTGAAGGGAGCTTCCACTGCTGTTTTAGAGGGGAACTCTTTTTGAAAGCACAAATGAAAGAGGAATAGCATGACCAATAATACGGTTGGTCTCTACTAATGACCAGTTTAAACGTTTCTAAAAATGGCAGGTTTGTGAGTTGATGAGCCAATTAATTGGATAAAATCCAGATTGCCATATTGTCCACTATGTATATGAGTTTTAAAGGTCATCAGCCCAAATTTCAAAATATCCTACAATGAGAGAATGCATTGAGGATGACCTAATGAGTTGTGAGAGATTGAAAAGGTCTGTAGGGAAGGGTTCAGAAAATTGTTTTGTGCAGTTTTAGACAATTACAAATATGAAGAATGAAAATATTACATATTTAACAAGTAGATGTTTAAAGGACTAATTTTACAAAGAGAGGTCTGAACTGCACATAGTACCAGCTTTTGATCTTGTGACAGATGATGTGAGATTGTTGGATGAGGGCCACTCATCAGCCAGTTTCACAGTGTTTACCAAAAATATTCCAAATTACTGGAAGAATGTTTTTAGGTTTGGAATACTGAGGTCAGTCCTCCAGGTTCCAAGGAGAGTGAGGATATGTGGTGAAAGGTAATAAATAATATCGCAGGTCACATGTTTAAACGAAGACCTAGCATCAAGAGCAGTATACATAGAGATATCATTGTATGCAGAGTTATTTATTTTTAGGAACTTTTAGTAGAACAGAGGAGAAGAGTCTTCTTGTACATTCACACTTCTGAATAGGAAAATGAATGATTCTAAAGTGGTGTGCTCCAGAAGAATGTGTGTTGGTTAGTGTAAGTACAGTTTTTTGAGGTCTTGCTCTTTATTAGACCTCTGTGATCTTCACAGGCAGTTGTAGGGGAAGGAGACGTAACAATATGTGCCTGGATACTGTAATGAGGTGTTACTAGCTGAGAGGTGAGAGTTGCTAGCTGTGATTCTCCTTGGTAGTTATCAACTAGGTAGGATCCAATCAAAATCAAGCATTTCATTTTGGAAGCGTCCACATTTTCTGGGCCTGATAGAAAATTAGTTCCTATCACTTAGTCTGTAATAATCTGGGCTTGCCATCTATTTGTATGCTTGTCTTTGTTCCTTATAGGTTTACAGTTTGGAGCTGGCAATTTGGGAGGCCTGTCAGTACATCATTACAATGATCCAGTCAGTACCAAAATCAGAAATGTGAAATTGCTACTGGAAGTTACTGTGGCTTGTGTAGGGATTAGTTGTCCCACCAGGGCATGCATAGTTGCAGTGAGACATTCATTATCATTCCCTGCTGCTTTGTTTGGTGACAGTAATCACATCTCTATAATTGTGCATAGGTCATTAGGGAAAGATGTATTTTTATCTTACATGACAGGTGGAATTAGTATCTATTCCCCAATATTGCTAATGTTAAAATCAAAGTGTAGCTAGGAAATCGCAATAGTCCTCAGATATTTTGACTTTGTGCTATAGTAGGTAGTGTTCCTTTTTCATGTAAATATTATGAGCAATTTCTGGTTTAAAGAGCCACCATTTCATTTTCATGAGGGTTAACATTTAGGAACTATTGTAATACCTGGTACCTAATGGAGGATAGACATTCAATGAGATGGCAATATCCTATTTTTGTAATATGTAGTAAATTATATGTGGTTTTGCAAAGTTCTAGTCTGTGATGCTTAGATTCCATCAGAGATATAGCAGTTCTGTTTATCTAATGTAACTGTTTTGTACTTGAAGTTTACTCAACACTCAACTGTACCTTTTTACAGTGCATCAATTACCATCAATGGCTAATATTTACCTTTTCCATCAGTCCCTTACGCTTTGTACCACCCCTGCCTGTACAACATTTTGATTGAAGTGGCCATGCTGCATAAATAAATATAACATTTTCAAAAGGCTGAACAGCATGATAGTTTACATCCACTTGCCATGCTAAATATCACCCCCACAGTGATGATCTTTATTAAGTATTTTGACATACTGTTACAATGTTGTAGTAGATGCAATAGCTAGTCTATGAATGCTATAAATATTATTGTGTTCTCCTTGATGGTGTTGGGTTTGTTATTCCTCTGTATCAACATGCTGCTGTTGGTGAAAACACAAAAATAGGCAGTTTGCTGCTGTTTTACTATGTGCATTGCATTGTCAATGAATTGTAACACACACATTCCAGTAAACCAACCAGGTCTGAATAAAAAAACACCCTACCCCAACAGTTTTCTCTATTAGAACATTAATATTTAGCATGTTAAAAAGCTTTCAATAGTCATAGGTCAGAAGAGGAGTGCAGACAATAAAAGAATAGGAGAATAATTAATTAAGAAAGAAACCCTGATATCTAAGTTGTCTGCGTTTTGAGAAAATATAAAAACATAAACAGGATAGCCTTTCCTTTGTGGGCTTGTAGTCTAAGCAAAAGAGAGGAAAAGTAAATAAACTGAAATATCTAAACCATTTAGGGATGTTATCATTGTAATACATGTCAAACAAATAAACAACAAATGATGGGGGCATGGTCTATCTCATACAGCAGTGGTTCCCAACCTTTTGATTTCTGTGGACCCCCACTTTAACATTAATGGAACCCAGGGACCCCCACTGAATCATCATGGGAATCCGGGGACCCCCGCCTGAGTCATTACTGGAAGCTGGGGACCTAATTTGTCAATGTTTGTTAATATTTTTTAATTTTCTAGGCTCTCGCGGACACCCTGAGAAGGCTTCGCGGACCCCCAGGGGTCCCCGGACCACAGGTTGGGAACCACTGTCATACAGCATGTAAACATTATAATTACATTTAAACTGACAATAAAACATTAGAATTGTATGGTCCTTGAGTTCCAAATGAGAAAAACAAATGAATACTACAAAAAATAGGACAAAGAAGTTAGGGATAACCTAAAATATTTTAATATATTTAAATTGGCTGCACTGGAACTACTAAATTGTCACACGTCAAAGAACAAATAAGTTCTAGGCAAATTGTTTTGAAAATTACTGGAAAGTCTAATTGGCTGAACGACTCAAATAACCTGTCTTAATGTGTGGCATTAAAATCATGTTTCATGTAGGCAAAGCCCTAAAGAGTAAAATACCCATATTGACACATTTCACAACCTAATAAACACCATTAATCTTAAAATGCTTTACTAAAGTGTACTTGTCAACATTCTTTATCATCTTACAAACCTACTGATGGGCTAGAAGAAATAGTGACTGAAGTACAACAAAACTGAAGATTCCAAAAATTGAAGACCGTCTGTTTGCAGAGGCAGTTTAGGTGGAAGAAAATTATTTAAACCTGCATGACAGTAATGATAACCTAATGGTGACAAAACATAACACAACAACAGCGTGCTTGGAAGAGACCAACACCAGAATTAAAACCTAACCATTTACCAATTTTTCAATCATTTAATGGCAGCCAATTATTCCACACTGTAGTGTGGTTGTTATGACATACACACATAGGAGCTGATTCAAAAAATCTTTGCTTACACATTTAAAATATATGTAATGTACAATTTATAGGTCTGAATGTGCTTAGCTGACTGCTTTTGTGGTAAACTACATACAGTCCTTGTGGCCTAATGTGTAAGTTATGAAGTCCATAATATATGTACATATTTGTGTATTCATGACTTACCATTTACTTAATACCTCCTGGCCATAAATTATCCATGTATAGGTTCAGGGAAAGTATAAAATAATATGCAACTTCCTATGTACAATTTCAATCTGTTAAATATATTTAACAAAATTAACACCACTTCCTTCTCACATTATGAAAAAAATGAATTAATGTTTTTTTTTTCCATAAATGTTTCTCTGTCTACACACGTCCTTTTAACTGTGAGATAGATGCCTACAGAGGCATTTCAGAGAGAGGTCACAATGATGTAAATGGAATAAAATGTAAGTTACTTAACGTGCACACCTTTATATTAAGATTTTGGCTTTAAATAAAACCTGGATAGCGACTACTGTGAGGTCACTAACATCATTTGGTTTGAATAGTGAATAAAAAATAGTCTTAAATTAGGTTAATAGTATACCTGCGTAATGTACATTGGAACAGGGGACAACAACCCTATCCCAGTGAATAACTTTGCTAGGCATACTATGATGTAAGTTGTAGATGGATACTGAATAAAAGTGCCCCTTTCTAAATGTTTGTTGGTGGTCTTCCTTGGTCCTTGTTCTCAGGGGGTTATATCCCTCTCAAGCAGTGTACAATCAGGAACTGCATTTTAGGTACACTCACAAAGGTGGGGATCAGGGGTTTGCTAGTGCTCCCAAAAGCATCACAGCCTTAGTCAAGTCAAGGCAAGTTTATCTATTATGTTTGATTAATTAAAATCATTATTAAGACAAAATTAATACCAGTGAGCATACAAGTCTTACAAAGTACTCAAAATAGTTAATAATTTCTAAAGGATGTCCCCATATTACATAGTAATCTCCTTTAAATTGGTTAAGGGGGAAGAACCCCTTGGTGCATGGGGTTGAGTTGCACCATTCCCTTATTAGTTTAAGACCCTCAATGACATTCATGATGGCTTTGAACAGAGATTTGTTATTCAATTTATGAGATAAAAACAGCAACCCTGCTATACTTCCAAAGTGCACAAAGCAGTTAGTGGATTCAAGAAACACCCCCTTGTTACACCTGAATTTGATTTGATACAGTGAGATGTTACCATAGGTATACAGAGTTAAATTAAACAGTGCCCTTATGTTTAAACCTTTCGCAGATACCCATATTGACTTGAAAGTATCAGTACCTTAGGATTAATGAGGCCCTGAAATGCAGGGTACTTGATGTACTCATCACAGCATTAAATCTTTTGCCATATTTTGGAATACTTCTTTGGCAGGGGGGCTCAGACCACATGAGGAAACACTTAATCCAATGGTGAAGTATTTAATGGTACATTCAGCACTGCATCTTATTCATGAATATGAATCTTCCATGTACAACAATATCTAACTTAAATCATTTTTTAGCCCACCAGCCTTATTTATTAGTTAGAATAATAAAGTAAATTACCTCCAATACAAGAATGTTCATAGGAGAGAAAAGCTGCATTATATGTTTTCTACTCTGTTACATTTCTAAAAGCTAAGGGAATATTATAAACTCTTTATTATGAATAAACAATGCTTACGCACTTGCTTCCATAATATTAAATTAGTTAAGAGGTCATATCTCAGTGAAAAAGCTTTTCGAAGAGAAAAGAAATGGTCATTTTGGGAAAAGAAAATTGGGTGGATGTTGGAGATTTCCTCATTCTAAATATTCTCTTTTCACTACCAGTAGAAAATTCAGTAGTTTATTAATTGTTTTTATTGTCCTTAATATGAGCATCTAGATATTGATATTATCCATGCAGATTTATAAATACTTGGTTGGCTGTATATAAGTTTCTTATTCGTAGAAAATCAATTGACCTCAATTTCCAATTCAATGTAAGTGTGCATCTTGAATTTGTGATGGAGGAGTGAGAAAGATGCTTAGTTACTTTCTTTAAATTTGTTGTCAGCAATAGTATTACCAGTGTCCAGGAAGTTGCATCATAAGAAGCAAAGGGGCAGATGTATGAATTAATTTAGTAGGTCGCTAAATCAAAAAGTTAGTAACTGCTAAATGGCTCCTTGGCATGCATTGAACCCATATAGAGATTCGCTGATAGATTACTGAACTGCTAAATGGGTTTATAAATGCATTACTAATCGATACACGGAAGGGAAGTGTTTAGTGCATTCCTCCCAAATAGCTATTTGTAATGCAAAGTGTCAATATTTTTAATTCTGGATGCAAATTATTGTGAAGTTACAGATTCTGAAGATGGGGTAGTAACTCAGTCACAAAGAGGAGTAAGTTAGCGATAGACCTTTTCCCCTTGGAGATTGAAAAAAAAATGTTTGTTTGGGAGTGGGCTATGGCCCTGGTGACCACCACCGAATCTTAAACAGTTTTACTTAAATTCATATCCATTTAATTTAAGAAAAATGGTCTGTATGCTTAAAAACTAAATTTACTTTATTGAAATGTGATCGTAGACATGGTGATCCTCTGATCCCAGTAGGCCACCATTTCTGTGATGGTATCCAAATCGTAGTGAGTAGCAACTTACGACCTACCGCAGGAGTATTAATGAAGATTGTGAACAACTCTGATTAAGGATTTTGTAGACTGACCTTTTAGTACATAGGTAATTTTGGAAAATTCCACACTGTTCTCAAAAATACTGGTCATAAATTGCAGACATTATTTTGTTACCAGCATTTAAATCATCTGGGCCTACATTAGCTAAGATCTACAATATACAATTTTCAGGCATGATTTGCATTTTGATAAACAATTGAAAATACTGAAACTTTGAGGGAAACTCACTTACAAATTTTGACTTAAGGCAACCTCTCATTATCTCAACTATTTCAGAAAAAATGACAGTATCTGATTAAGAAGTGCCTTTTCTAAGTGAGCATAAGAAAGTTTATCATCTTCTTCTAAAATGTAAGCAATGTTCGCCCATTTTTTGGAATGGGGGAGATTTCCTAAAATTCTTCCAGAGGACTGAAGGTCCTTATGGCTTACAATTCCTCTTGTCCACACTTCATGGGGCATACGTAAGTAAAACAGACAATTGAGTCCTTAAATTTGCATTATATTATTAAACATTGTTATTAAATTCTCTATTTTTTTCTCTACCAGGAAAATATTTTTTTTTCCTAATTGACAAGTCTGTTTTCGCTACATCCTCATGAAACATTGGGAAGTTTAGGGAGATTAACCACCCAATTCTTACACTCACCCTAACTGTTAGTTTATAGTATCTGTAAATATGCAACAGATGAAAAGGCATTGGGAAGGTATAGGAATAATCACAAAGTTACCACTGTGTGTGTGTTTTGATACCTTCTCAGTGCCCATTGCCTTGTAAAAGTCCTCTTTCCACCTTTGCCCCTAAAAGTAACCCTGCAAAAAATCCACCTTACTGGCAAATTTTCTATTGCGGTAATATACCTCCGGTGAATAATGATTTGACAGTTGGAATGTACATGCCTAAAATGTTTTGAAGACTGCCCAAGTTGATACTACTTCTAGAATCTAGTTTTATGAATGGCTACTTGGAGACGAAATTGGGATTTCTAATTCATCATTCGCATTGATTGAAAAATACCCTCTTTGTCTATATATCTGTGTGTGTTCAAGTATGCCTGTCTAGCCGTGTGCTTGAAGGTGTGTATCTGTTTTATTTTTAAATGATATAGGGCGTATTCTTAGATTGTGTTTTAAAAAGGCAGTTTTTATATGGCCAGGATTTCTAAGCACTTGCATGCATTATCTTGGTGGTGCCACAATGATACGGCTTGGTGGAATGACGGAATAGTAACGTGGCTCGATATGCACCATGTGGATTTATTTTGCATGAACCTTTCTCTGGAAGACATTGAAATCGTCATGCATGTTTCATTTTCATCATCAAGGTTGTGAACGTCCTCCCGAAATCCATTGCATGCGAACAAACCATCTTCGTAATACCACGGATACACAGTGCTTTGCTTGCTCTGCTTTTTTTATTTGACACAAAGGAGGTTCAAAAGTCACAAAAGTAATGTTAAAATGTTTGAATAAAATAAATTGCTGCTATATCACTAATGCAAATCCAGAGAATAAGATGTCATTGCCTATAGATGTTTGCTCTCTCAATTCTTTCATTTAGTTTTAGACAGTTCAGGGTACTTCTTTTTTCTTCCACGGTAAGAGACACTTAGGATAACGTTTATCATAGTTGTTATGTTATGTTAACACTATGCTCTAAGTAAACATGGAGAAAGTGTTTTAGGTTTCACGTCATACGAATGCCTTCACTTTTTTATGTAAAAGCCAACGTGACATCAGCGTGCCGTAAGCTCAATGAAGAAAACATCAAAATAGTCTTGGATCATATATCCAACAATTTAAGGAAACAATTATTCTGTGCATAAACAATCCAAATTGAACCACTGTAAAAAAGGCAAAAACTCCCCAAAAGCAACTGGACATGACCCAAAAGAGAAGGTACATTATGTTTTTCTACCTTTGTGTACGTATCAGTAGCATGTACAAATGCAATTTACAAACTTCTATGTTAGAGCACTTTCTTCCTACTGCTTAGCTATAAGTCGACATCCATGTGCCATGTTACACACCACGGCTCTTTTTAATGTTATTTTACTGCAGGTAGTGAGTTAAATATGAACATATATTACACATCAGAATAGAACGTTTGTTGGTCAAGTTCTGCAAAACATGCATGGTGCCAGCACGTTATTAAAGTCAATACTAACCTTAACGTAGGCGCATCCTGCATCAATTATTCCGCCTCCAGTAAGTGAAACTACAGGCATCACCCATATCAAGCATAAAATATGCGTTGAACTCACCACACATGCAATCTTCCAAACCATCAGCCCAGGTGCAACTCCTGCAGTTTTTTTCAAGGAGTTTTTAGGGAGAGAGGAACTGAAACAGACCAAAAACCATCAAGAGCAGAATTAGCTGTTAGAAGATGACCTGGTCGGTGTTTTATTTTGTGTGTCTAAGAAGCTTACTATCCTAATTCATGCTACAAATATTCAAGGCAGGATGCTTCACTAAATTGATGCCTGCCTTTCTAAAACGTGCCTTTTTTAAATTAAACAAAAAAAAAAAATCCTTTTGCCATACGCCTGCTGGACCTGTCAAAGGTATTGCATTTGTTGTGAACTACACAATGCTGCTAATTCAAATGGATGACATGATGATCCTAAAAGAAGCCGTCCTGGCATGGATCAGATCCAATCCCGCTAGCAAAAACAGTCAATCAAGGTAGACCAATTCGACTCCATCAAAGGTCATCTATTCAGTGAGGTTACCAAAAGCTTACTGTTTAATATTTTATTGAGCACCTACGTTTAACTTCTAACTTTTATAATACATCAAGGCGGGCAAACAGTCCATTTCAGAAACCACAATGACCCATTGCCTTTGCAAAGTGTAGCCAGGTTCCTTTTCCCCGGGTCATAACTTTCCACTTCTTTAGTGTTTAATGTATAAAAGAATAATTACTGGGCCCAGTGTTTGCTTCAAAGCCTCAGCAAGCAATGTTGAAGGATACGGTGCTGAATACAAAAGCTGCTTAGTCTTGATCCTGCCTCAAGTCTCTTTACTCAATCACCAGACACTGCCTATCTCTTTATCTCACTTTTGCAGGTGTTTTTTCATCCCTGGTCTCTCCCTTTATCAATGTACCCTCTTTCTCTATTTTTCCCCTTTTTTGTGTACTTGTCCCTCATGTTCTGAATAACAATTAAAAGACAATTAAAGACAAATGAGTGGCAGGCCCCAAAACAGAGTGCCGATGGGCCCCACCTACAACCACTGTCTCAAATTAAGCACTGCATTTCTGGCACCTAACAGCACCCATCTATGTGCATTTGAAATATTGCACAATCTTAGACTTTGTATGATCAATCTTCCCACTAATAAATATAGAGTTTATTTTATTCATTTTTATTTTATTTTACAGATTACAAAGCACTCAATTGTCCTCACACCTTTGGGCTACAATGAAGATATATAGAGAGTGAAGGAATATATCATCAGCTATAATGGTGCATCATGAAACTTTTTCTGCTACCTTGTAGCAAAAAATTGAAGATGAGATGTGCAACTTGAATGACGTATTTGCACAGAAGACATCCTACCACAAAAAAACATGTAGTCTTGCTAATTTGGCAGCTCAAAAGTCTTTGATCATATCCTAAATAAAAAGACAGTGTTCACAGCAGCAAGGGATATTAACAAAAAAAAAAAAAAATAGAAAACAATACTCCTTCACTATGCCATATCTAAAGCCCTCTACCTGGAAGCATGGATCAGTTAAAAACATAAAATACTGCAGAGAAACAGGAGGACAATATTGTTTGAAGTTAGGTTGCTAGTACCAGAGAATCTCCTGAATGAACTGAAAGATGAAAAACAATCTGAAAATTATAAGGTTTACCTAGCTTTCACCCCTTTACTCACCTTCACAGCCCTGACATTGAACAAATATTTACTATCTGTACCAGTTGTATCAAATGCATATGTGTTTGCCAATGTTTATCTGATGTCTGTATTGTCAAACCATTATGTGTGTGCAAGCCGGCTTTCATTTTTTTCATATTATTTCCTGTCAATGAGATCATAATTGGACATCGGATGCAATGAGTTTAATTCCACACAATTTCTGACCTGAATTAGATTTTTCCACTGTGACAGCTTTCCTGGTGGAGTGCATTGAGGAATTTTCCCTCATAGAGTAGCTACTTTCAGTGGCAACTCTTACAAAGGCCCTACATTAATTTAACAACCACTTAGGTGCAGGCTCTACTAGGTTTATATTATAGCTAGGATATCATCAATGCTACTAATGTGCTATACTTGCTTGTGGAATAATGCACATTTCCATCAGTGAACTTCATAGGTTAAAGCTATTAATCCAAAATATTGATACACATAAAACCAAAAATAATATAATGTCTTTAATAATGTTACCAATTGTCAAAACCGAAGCTGCAAGACACTAGCTGTTGGACATCTACAATTTGATAGGGAAACTCTTTAGAGTGCGTCCCCGAAGGCACCTGTTCCAACTGCCTAATATAGAAGATCTGGGTGAACCCTACTAAACTGATTCTTGTACCTGTATCCCACCAGATAACACCTGATGCAACATATGTTTAAAGTTTGTAGTTCTGTAGCAGTGGACTTTGTCATCCTCAATAGATGGAACCTTTTGAATTATCTTATATTTAAGCAGGGGCCAAACATGTCCTTTGCCCATTTGGGTATGGGCATGGGTAATCCCCAAAAAAGATTCTCTAGAATTACCATGCATGTGTTTTATATCTCGGTGTCCTTTGGATTTCTGATTGGCCAGGAAGTTCATGTTCAGAAGGAAGGAAAATATTATGGTTTACCCAAGTACTTATTGCCATGTTTTCAGTTGCAAATACATGTATGTTGAAATGAAGAGCTGCAAGGAGGTGGGCACAGGTGTTCCTCAGACTCTGTAGACACCCTGTCGTATATAGCCCCACATGGAAATCACCTATACATAGATATTTTCATGATGATAGCACTACCACCATGCTGATATTTTTTTGCCAATGCATTGGAGCCCCACTGCCTGCAAAATCAAGAACCTTACTGTAGACATGGTGTAGTCATCTAAGACCTTTACCTATGGGGAACAAAAGTATAGAGACACTGAAGTCCAAACTACTTTTTCATCATCCAACTTACTTGCAGTTGGGTGTGTTAAAGCTATGCTTAGGCCAGACAGCCATATGAACTTCTTTATAGAAATAAAAGTACAGAGACTTCTGGCCATTTTATAAAACTATTTTCCATGGATTGCACGTATTCAGAAATGACACCTCTTTCACTGTGCCGTTGATAATGCTAGCCAACCCATAAAAGTTATGCCCATTTAAGGTAGTATACCTATTTTGAACTGATAACTTCTAAATAAAACATTGCCAACAAAAAAAATATAAACATAGGTTGTTCAGATTACACAGACCTTTGGCTAAAACATATTTAGTACAATCATATTTAGCATCTCACAAAAGAAAAAGTAAGCATACATTTCTAGGATGATACTGAATATGTCACTACTGCAAGGAAGAAATATTTTGTTGAATTCAGATGCATTCATGCTAAAGAGACTCTAGCAGTTCAATAAACCTGGTGTCAAAACATGAGTTAACTGCCATCATGTTTTCTAAAAACAGGTAAAGACTCCTAATTAGTAAAAGAAAAAACTTGCAGAAGAATTTGGACAAATTATTTCAAGAAGGGAAAGTATAAATGCTGGCCTACCATCACCCATAACACCTGCATATCCAATAGTTCCAAAACTTTCCTTCATCACCTTAATCATTCGAAACGATAAATTATTAGATGCATTTTTTGCTTTACAGAATATTCTAATAATTACACTTCTTATTTATTAATGACTAGGAGGCTTTCCTAAATGGCCGTTGAAAAGTTAGTTTTCCACACTCATTTTAATTGAGAAAGATAATTAATAACGAAGAACAATTGTATTCATGATAATTCCACCCCCATTCCTGACAAAACAATTATATGTTTGGTGAACTCGAAACATCTTGACACATTATAAAACAAAATGTCCAATCCTCGGTTTGTGATTTATAATCATTCGATCCTCTCTACAGTGCAAGGAATTGGCATTTTTGCATATTTTGGGATTCAAATTTTTGGCCCTGTTTTCCAAATCTTTTTTCTTACCACATAGAAATAGGCCACACCCATATGTCGATTATGATCTTGCCATTATTGTAACATTTGCATTAAAATAGTTTATTCGGTTAGTAAAATGAAATCTTTTGTACCAATAAGTCATCAATAAAATAAAATAAAAACTCATCTACACATACAATTAAAACTGGGTGCTTGGTGCAATATATAGAGAGTACAAATAAATAATCATAAAATCATAGCTACTTTAAAAGTTTCGACCATGTCTGTCAGGTAGTTAAAAATAGCATTTGAAAGGTGTGTAACTTTGCCAAAACTACCTGAAAATGATTAGTATATGAGTGTACTATACCCAGGTATAATTTTATGTGCAGAAATGTGCTTTTATTTTGTGATAGTAAAACAACAAAAGCAAAAGCCCTTCTCGCTTGACTAAAACACTGGCAGGTAGTTCTCACTCCGCAGAATAGTCGACAACATACTCCTTAGAGAATGTTGATTTTACCACCATATTAAAAGGGACATGGAGCGTTATCGATCTGTACAGTGTGAGACCAGAATGCACGGGCAGGGCAGAGTTGCATCTTATTACACCGGTGAGGGTCTTATTTAATGGCAAGTAGGAATTATGAAAAATTGTGCCACGGTCGTGGCACTGTCACGTTCCTGGTCAGACTCAGCCAGGCATACTCCTAAAACACAGTCTGATTGTATGTGTTGGTTCACAAACACTGCTAAGCTGTTGCTTCTCTCTCAGAAGCTTCTGTTGTGTGCATACACACCAGGCCTGGCCTGTTCATCTGTCACTCTGGCATTTCCATTGACGGTTGGAGCCGAGGAGCCTGGTTGGTGAGTAGTATGGGCTTACCTGCCCAGCATTTGCCCATGGCCCATTGTGGTCGCTGCCATCATAAATATGAGACTGGTTTGAATATTTTTTCCAGTGCTGATTTTCGATTTATGTCGGACCCTGATACATGCTGGCACTCTGACCACTACTGATTTGTTTGGTGGCAGTGCTCAAGTAGGATGTACTGCCTCCTGGTTCTCATTAGCTGCCATAAGAGATACCAGTAACACACGCATTTCTGGCAGTATCCCCATCCCTAAATCAGGTATGCTCGATAAATTGTGCTGATCTCAATACCACAACAGGACTACCACTAAGTCAATAGTTGCCTTAAAATCTCACACGTTGAAAAGGCCATTGATTTTCACCTGCATCTCCATCTTAAAACTATGCTTCTCTGAACTATTTGAGAATTCTTTTTATGCATTGTGGAATGGATTCAATAAGTATAGATTGGGTCGAACAAAACGGTGCTATATGTATTGCTTACTGAGCCGAAGAGGCAGGTGTGATTGATCAAGCACCACCAAACTCAGTAGATTTCATTTATATATATTAGACAGCTTCAAAAAATAATACTTTATCAAAACTTTTTTATTGCCTTAGTTCATATACAGTCTGTGCGCCATGTTTCATTTCATGCCATGTCAGTAGAATACAAACATGCTATAGTGGATCATAATATAGGAACTAGAAAACATTAATAAACAATTTCCAATAATTCAGTGATTTTCCTACACTTTATTATTCTTTTAATTAAACAGATGTATTAAGGAGCATAAACTGAAACTGATGTGTCTTGAAATCCATAACATCAAGTAAAGACACAGTATATAAATCCGGGTTTCCTATTTCCACATACCGAAACAAATTAAGCTGCATACCGCAAAAATACAGGCACACGTTTTGTTTTTAGCAGTATGTTTGTTTACATGGGGCCAAAGGGCAAGACCACACATAGAGAAACGCTGGTAGGAAATGGGGGCTCCACATTTTCTTTTGGATTTTCTCATCCAAATTGTGAGTACACTTGAAATCACAGTGTCCATAAAGAAAATATGCCAGATGAATGTTTTAGTACAAGTATGATGGTGACATGAGGCATATAACTTGAATCATTTAAACATGGATCTATGTGCTTCGCATGACTCCTTAGTAGCCACGAACCCCCTGCTTCTGATGCAGCCCTTGTTCATACTCCATATATGAATGTCAAGTTTTCTTTTCACTCAGACAGATCCCAGCATGTCTGCTTCATAGTTATCAGTCCTGCAATCCTCGATTGAGTTGAAAGTTGTTCCTGCTACATTCATTACAAAGTGAGCACCTCTCTTCCTACCTAACCCCATCTCCAGACATCAATTGGAAACTTAGCGCATTCCCCAGTCAGCAAGCAGTATTGTGAATTTTATCTTCTCTTGCAGAAATCAATTCGTCTTCGTTGCAGCAGATGAAATTTCTTGTAACACCTCCTCAGGTAAAAACCATTGGTACTTCTTCACGTATCCATCCTGGTCTCAATATCCTGTTTTGGTCTCAACACAAGCAGCAGTATAACAAAAATCACACTGTAACGAGGTCTGTTCTGCAAATTGCTGAGATGGCTTAACAACCTCTATTAGTCTCCTTCAGGCTTAAATATTGGAAAAAGTGCATTCGTTTGTAGTTTGTATTGTGTTATTTCCAGTTTCTAAATACCTTGATCCAGAAAGGTAAGGATGGTCTGGCAACCTAAGACATTTCTTTCAAATTAAGGGGCATATTTATATTTGTTTTGCGCTGAATTTGCTTAATTTCTTTGACGCAAATGCAGTGCAAAACTATCTCCATATTTATACTTTGGCGCTAGACCTGTTTAGCGCCAAATTTATGGAGTTGAAGTCATTTTTTGGATGTGGAAACCTACTTTGCATCAATGAGATGCAGAGTAGGCTTTCCCATGTAAAAAATGACTCTATGGCCTTAGCACCATATTTATCCCCCCGTGCTAAAGTCACGTACGGGAGGGAGAAGGGGTCACAAATGGTGCAAAGCTTGCTTTGCACAATTTTTTAACACCTGGCTCAGGGCAGGCATTAGGGGACCTGTAGACCTATTTCCATGGTGGAACACCATGGAATAAGCCCACAGGTGCCCTCCCAAGGCCCCATGAACACCACCACCCACACCAGAGCGACAGCGGAGGATGGAGTACCCCATCCCAGGTAAGGATAGGTAAGTACAGGTAAGAAATTTTTTTAAAGGTCCATTGGGGGCCCTGAAATGGCCCCACCTAGATGGCACTGGGTGCAATGGCCATGACCCTGGTCCCCTGTGCTGGCCATTGGGGTGGTGGGCATGAGTCCTGTCTTTTCTAAGACAGGAGTCATGTGGTATGGATGGTTTTGCATCTGAAAATGACTCTAGGCAGGTTAGAGTCATTTTTGTTTTTGCTTTACTCTAACCTGCCTAATGTAATTTTTGGGTGAAAAACCCCCTTCTTCCATACCTCCGCCCCACCCGTCTACGTCATTTCTTTTTACACTAGCCTACCCTTTGCACCCGCTTGCACCATTACATAAATATGGTGCCCGGCTGGTGCATAGGAATGGTGCAAGACAGTGCTAAACTTTTTGGTGCAAAACTTCATTAGTGCAGTTTTGCACCAAAAAGTATAAATCAGGGCCTTAGTATCATAATGCATACATGTTATTGTGTAAGTATAACCTACGCACAGCTTGTATCTATGCTAAATTAATTTATCAATAGTGTTTCCCCACAATGAAGTATCCTGGACACATTTAGCATGGACATTCTCTAGCAAGAACCAACACATATTCTCCTCATTTCTTCCAAATCTCAGAATAAGGCAAGGATTTAAATGACGTATGCATTTACTTGTGCTCGTGTTATCCAAAGATGTGAACCCCTAGAAACTGTTTAATAATCTCAAATTGCCTTTTGACTCATCACTTTGATATAAAAATGACAAAGCAATATATTACTAAGACCATACTCGTTTAGTGTAATTTAAATTGAAAAGAAAGTTTAACCAATATGCTTTCCATACCACAAAAACCGACACCATGCCAGTCTGAAGGTATATCAGTCTATGAATGAAGAGTCAAAAGCTATCAAAATATATACCTATCAATACTGCAGAATATTGTGAATTTGTTTAGCCATTTTTTGTTCTTGAAATTGTATGGGTGAACGTAGAACATAGCTAGCTGCAGTCATGTAACCCCAGTCTGCCATCCTGGTGGGTTAAGTTTTGTCTTGTTGACATACACTCATAGCAAGTCACCAGGTGTATTATGGTAATTGTTTGAATTTCAGAATCATCCAAAATAGGTTTGCCTCCAAAAACAAAGATTTAGCAGTTCTATAAAGTCATAATTCACCCAAGAACTAAACATGAGATAAATGTTACTTATTATGAATATTTTGAAATATCGAAAACCCCAAGCAGCATTGTACACCAATATTCAGCCTCTCTGTGTCAAGTGGCTCAACCTTATCCTAATCATGCAGCATAGGCTTACTTGAGTTTATGAAAAGGCCTACATATGCCCGTGGGACCAGCAAACAAAAAGATGTTGAGAGAGGTTGGAGCTAACAGAATTGTGCTAAATGCAGGGGCCTACTTATAAGGCCTAGCTCCCCCTTGCGCCACATTAGCGTTATTTTGTATGACGCTAATGTGGCCCAACGAGGCCAAAATCCTCGCGCCATATTTACAAAGTGGTGCTATGCATGCATTGCACCACTTTGTAAACCTTTGCGCCACAGTATGCCTGTGCCAGACATAATATATTCAAGGGGGCAGTCCCCATTAGAAGGTCCCAAAAAATGGTGCAGTGAAATGTATGAGATTTCAATGCACAATTTTTCCCATCATTTTTAGCGCCTAACCAAGGCAGGCGTTAAAGTGCAAAGAAATCTAACAGATTATGTCACTTTTAATGTCTGCTCAGAGCAGGCCTTAAAAGGGGGGTTCCATTATTTATAATGAGCCCCAATGTACTCTGCAGGAGTAGTGCCAATATTTTGGCGCTACTCCTGCAGAGTACATCGATAGCATCAATAAAAATGACACTATTGCCCCCTACCCTGTACCATAGTGCACTGTATCGTAGATAAGGCGCACGCATGGTGGCGGTAGGGGGGTGCTAGGGGGCGCAAAGAAAGTGGCGCTGCACTAGGTTCAGCGCAACTTTCCTTAAATATTCCGCGCAGTGTTTTCTTTTTCAGGCCAACTCCACAATATTGCTTATGCGATACAGATAGCATGGGCCACACTGTGCTGTCTGCATTGTAAGGTCTAACAAGCGGTGTTGTCACACTAACACAGGCACGAATCTTTCTGGCCTGTCAGTGTACACTTGAACACATGGTGATTACACTGACCTTGGTGACAGGTACTCCTCTGAGGGAGATTCTGAAAGGTGCAAAAATGCGAGGAAAAAGCTTAAACGCAACCTTTGCTCAATTCAATTCACCAAACAGTTTTGTTCTCATTTTTGCGTGAGCAGATTCAGATGATTCTTTATTATATATTTTTAGAAAACACAGTTTAACCAAGCTCTGCAGCGCTTTAAAACATGTGAGAACACTATGGGGGTCATTCTGACCCCGGCGGGCGGCGGGAGCCGCCCGCCTGGAGGGAACCGCCAGAATACCGCTGCGCGGTCAAAAGACCGCCGCGGGTATTCTGGGTTTCCCACTGGGCTGGCGGGCGACCGCCAAAAGGCCGCCCGCCAGCCCAGTGGGAAACACCCCTCCATGAGGATGCCGGCTCCGAATGGAGCCGGCGGAGTGGAGGATGTGCGGGTGCAGTCGCGAATTTCAGTGTCTGCTAAGCAGACACTGAAATTCAGGGTGGGGCCCCCAGGGGCCTCACGACACCCCATACCGCCATCCTGTTCCTGGCGGCCGAAGCCACCAGGAACAGGATGGCGGTATGGGGGTCAGAATCCCCATGGCGGCGCAGCATGGAGGATTCTACAGGGCAGCGGAAAACCGGCGGGAGACCGCCGGTTTTCCCATTCTGGCCGCGGCTGAACCGCAGCGGTCAGAATACCCTGGGGAGCACCGCCAGCCTGTCCTTGACCGTCGGGGTCGGAATGACCCCCTATATGATTTTCCATGGCCAGGAAAGTAGATTTAGATTTATTCAGTTGGAGTTATTTTTTTAGTTATTGTATACAATACACATCGATTAGCTGCTCATCGGTGATGCAGTTTCAGAGTTCCTATTTAAAAAGCAATTGAGTGTCACCCATTTTTAGTGACATTAGTGTGAATAAAATATAATGTGAATTGCAGAACAGGCATATATATTAACTTTGTGAAAGTAATGAACACGACTGGATTTTAGGTGCACTTTGCTTTATTTATACAACCTTTCACATTGTCCTACCAAAGAAAATGCACACACGTCTTTCAACTGTAAGATTAATACTACTGTCGACTTTGAGGTATAATTATGTCAATTTGTGTGCATTGACAAGGTTTTCAATTCTTAAAAAACAAACACATATACACAAGTATAAATTTAAAGAGAGCAGGAGGCACTTTAATATGCCTCTGCACAAGCTAATCACTATCCTGCCATGTTTGGCATGATGCCAGGCTCCTTATTCAAATCACAGCCAGGGGCGTAGCTTCAGGGGGGTGATTTGGGTGTTCCACCCCCCCAAAAATGTATTCTGTATCATATAGTTGGGCTCAGGTGCTTGCAGTCGGGTATGGTGAGGTGTCTGTCAGATTTCACCGTGGAGTTTTACATAAACACAGCCAAAAAAAGCACACACCCGCTCTCTTATCTCTGTTTGAATGCCTTAAAAGCAGTTGGTTATTTGAAAAATGCTGTGTTTTAAGTACTCCTAACAATATGAACTGCCCTTTAAGTCCACCTCACGCCCTGCTTCTCATATTATGTATTTTGACAAGATTTATTGTTGGGAAATCTGAAGTTTACATCCCCCAATCAGGGCCACCTTTAGGACTGTGAAACAGTTTACTGTGGCGTCCCCCACCCCATGACCTCGTCCTCGGTTTCACTCACTACGACCCAGCAAATGTTCCCCTGGTCTCTCCATCACTCCCCTTTCACATACATTCATGTGTTTTAAAGAACTTGTGAAGGCTGACTTTACTAATCCACTCAACTTAAAATATAGGGGCATATTTAAGAGCCCCTAGTGCCATTCTAACGCCACATTAGTGCCATTTTTTCACGCTAACGTGGCGTTAGAAGGGCAAAAATGCCATGCCATATTTACAAAGTGGCACAATGCAGGCATTGCGTCATTTTGTTTCCCTTTGCGCTATATTAAGCCTGCGCCAGGCATAATGTATGCAAAGGTGGCATTCCCCGTTATGGGGGGCCAAAAAAAGGTGCAAAAAAATCAGACAGATTCCTTCATGTCATGTTTATCTGGCACTTTTAACACCTGCTCAGAGCAGGCATTAAAAGGAGACTTCTGTTGGTTACAATGGGCCTCTGTGTGCTTTGCAGGATTAGCATCAACATTTTTTACACTAATCCTGCAAAGTGTCAGACTAGCGTAAAAAATTCTGCCACTAGTCCTCTAACTACCGCCATGTTGCGCAGTAGTGGTGGCGTTAGGGGGGATGCTAATGGGTGCAAGAAAAGTGGCGAAGCACTGTGTGCAGTGCCACTTTTTTCAAATTTGCCCCACAGGGCAGTGCTTAATTTGTAAATAAAAAGGTGCTGGTGCCCAAAGCCCTCCTCTTAAATACGCGGCTGCTGCAATTAAATGTGTGAACACGGAATACAGAGGCAGCGTAATACTGAAGCCATCTTAGGCCTCTTCAATCCATTTACAGGCACTCCCAGCCCCTTCAGCTCACTCTTGCAGAATTTTGCTTTTTCACATTGTGACACTTTTTTGTTTTTCTCTTCCTTCGACTTTCCCGTATGGGTCTTTTTCTCGCAGTAAATGCTTGAGGCAGAAAAATAAGTACCGGTCCTCAAAAATAAGTGCCAGTGCTTCGCACCAGAAACATCAAGCACAAATTAAGCACTGCCATAGGGGCATATTTAAGAGCCCCTAGTGCTATTCTAACACAACATTAGTGTCATTTTTTACACTAATGTGGCGTTAGAAGGCCAAAAACGCTGCACCATATTTACAAAGAGGCGCAATGCATGCATTGCACCACTTTCTAACCCTTTGCGCTACATTGTACCTGCGCTAGGCAAAATAAATGCAAAGGGGGCATCCCCCAGTTAGAGGGGCCAAAAAAATGACGCAAAGAAATCTATCAGGTTTCTTTTTGGCATTTTTTTCGTCACTTTTAACACCTGCTCAGAGCAGGCAATAAAAGGAGGCTTCCATTGGTTACAATGGGCCTCTGGGTGCTTTGCAAGATTAGCGTAAACATTTTTGATGCTAATCTGACAAAGCACCAGACTAGCGTAAAAAATTCTGACGCTAGTCCCCTAACTACTGCCATGGTGCACAGTATTTTAAATTTGATGCACGCATGGTGGCGTTAGGGGGCGCGCTAAGGAGTGCAAGAAAAGTGACGCTGCACTGTGTGCAGCGCCACTTTTTTAATTATGCCCCGAGGTTCTGTGTTTTGCTGCATACATATTAAACCTCTATGCCACTTTATGTTGAGTCAAAGCTGCCAACAGGCAAAACTCCCATCTCTCTCTTTAGCAGGAACATTAATCACAAGAGATATCTTGACATTTTAATTGTTTCTTTAAGGCTAAACGCACAAGGAACTTTTCAGCAGGTGCTTTTAAATTGCAAGTTTCGGACGTTATTGCTAAACACAGCGCCCCCTGGAGGTCAGCGCCCGGTGCGGTCGCACCTCTCGCACCGCCCAAAAGCTGGCCCTGCCCTCAATCTTACTTACCAAGCTATGCCTTGACCACAGTGGTGTACTTTTGATAAATATTGCAGTCTTTCAAGAGTACAGTCATAATCTATGGTGTTAGTGATTAAAAGCTGGGGACCATCACAATATCAGTCTGTTATGATCTTATGGAATTGCCCTGAGAAAACAAAACATGTTGAAAATGTGTAGCTGTTGAGTATGTAAATCTGAACATATATATACATGCTCAGAACATAATATGTTATTTATTACCATTGTTGGGTTGTTGAGTGTGGGGAGGAGCCACGACTCATGAGAGGTGAAGCCTAAAGTGAGTCAGGACTCCCTTGCCCTCCCTCAGCAATGTTAATAAATACACTTGTCACATCTGCATCCATTGTATATGCCATGATACGTTTTCATTTTTATTTGATTTAGTAAAAGACATTTACCCAAAACCAGGATGCACGCAATTAAATCTGTGCAGCAAGGTAAAATTACACTGACAAAATACTTTGATGACCAGGAGAGTTATGTTCATGTGTAAAGTAATTGGTACATAAAGTCTGTAAACCCTAAAAAGTGCTTTACTCATGACAATTTGAAGTGCTGTGGTATATTATTTTAAGTCCATACCCCCATAATTTTCTAAGGGAGGGTGCTGCAATGCCAAGTTGGAGTAATTTACTACTGTTTTGGCCTCCTTTATGGCCGGAGTAATTTTAGAAGTGCAGTTTGTGAAATAGGCTTACTCTTTTGTGGGTGGTTGCTCGTCCCTTCTGAGCCCTACCTAACCTCCTCCTCCCAAACCCTATTCCCTTTAGTCATAATTATTTTCAAATTTCCAGCCACTTCCATCTGTCTTGCTCACATTTACTACTAATACATATACTTATGTTTGCAGAGACTCTGCAGCTGGGGAAGAGATCTCCGCATAGAAAAAGATAGGCGAGATGGAACCTCTGCACATACATTTGTGAATAGCTTTTGTAGTACGTTAGATGTTCTATTGTAGTACTACTAAACATACTAGAACATGCAGTTTTTGTTAAGCCCCTAAAGATCATAATCTCTCCACTGTTTTCTACACACTCTGAGTCTCAGCATTATTTAAATCTGACTTATGTTAAACTCATTCTAAAATATTTATGCAACTTATTACTAACTCCTTTTCGTGTGTTTAATTTGACATTAGAGTCTACTTTTTTTCTGTCTGCATTCATACTACTACGAGACACCAGGATTTAAGTGATTTGCTGGAATGGTTATGGTGTGACCATGTATTATAAGGATGAACATAGCCACTGTCATACATTCCAAAGATATTGCAAGTTACCTTGAAATTCCTAGACCATATAACAGTACTTGGCCATCAGTCTCATTCCTCAATATGGTCATGGAACTCTATGGTGACTTGCAATATCCTTATAATATACAGTAGGGTATACTTTATTTCATATATATACTACAATTCAAATTCTCTGATCCAATACCTTGAAGCTTTACCAGTAACATTAGAAGAAAGTAGTGGAATACTTCTTGCTTTAATTGTCTTTCACCAATATATCTTTGTAGAGTCCCTTGTAATGATGATAATGCAGTTTCTTGCCCTCATCTGTTAATTATTGAGGCACCTTGTTGATGGAGGGACAAACATTTTGAAAATCCACAACTGCTCTCTATGGGACAGTGTCCTTTAACCTATGGCCACAAAGTGAAAAGTTGATCACAAACTGTCAGAATGAGGTAATTGCAATTACAATTAAAGGAGTTCACTCACATGCTCTATAACGTCTGTGTATTTTTAAATCCAATGACGCTATTTTTGTTTATGAATGTGTGGTAACGTAATTCTTATTTTTGTTGATCTTAAGTGAGAACCAGCACTAAATCTCATTAGAATCAAAGCACTGACTGTTCTGCAGCCTCTTCCACTCAAGCAAGCAGTGAGACCTAAATGCTTAATTTCATAATATTATTCTCAAGGGCATCAAAATAGCATCAGCGTTACAAAAAGCAATAGCTTTTGTTTGCTCTTTGATGAGTTTTGTTTATTTATGATCACATTTATGATCACCTTGTTATATGACTTATGAATTAGAAAAATGTACTTTTGAGACGTTATAACAAACTATGATTGTATCCACAACAGTTCTGCATGAACACTGATACCGGGCTTTAAAGATTGTCTTTACATGTAGTTTGCATGTTATATTTTGAAATCTTAACTTTCATAGACGACTAGTTGATCATCAGTATTTGAGAATGAGTAGAGCTGCCAATTTCTTTACTGTTGCTCTCTGAAATAAAACTATACATTTTCAAAACAATGGCCCTTTTACAAGAATCTTGATTTAGTTTGAGAATGAAAGAAAAACATACATATGGAATTGATGAAGCAGAGTTTTCAGATGTGTTCATATTTATGTTATATTATCAGATTATTGCTCCACTATCTAATAATGTTGTTGACCATGATGTAGATGTGAGCATTCAGCTGACATTTGGGTTTCATTCACATTTACAGTTGGTTGCATATAAGTAGCATGTAGCGATGTTGATCAATAACAGAAATGATATAACATTTCCAAAAAAGTCTTGATAAAAAATAAATATCCGACCACTGAAAAGGCAAATTATTCCTTTGATTGATTTGATTTATAACCAAATTATGTGCCAGATTTACTAAAAACGGGTGCAGCGAAAAAGTTTGCAGTGCTGCGCTGCGTCACTTTTGAAATGCAGGTATAATGCTGTATTTACTAAAATATGGTGCACCCCTGTGTTTCCTCCTGTGCTGGCACTAAATTTAGTTGCCAGCCCCAACACAGGCATACTTTCACCATAGTGCAAGGGTGTCTGTGTTTAGGGGATTGATTGTTTATGTGAAGGAAGGTGTCCCTTCCTGCACATAAACAATCTACAATTCGTGATTTGACAATTCTATGGGTTCTGCAGAATGCAGCACACATATAAGTTGCAAATCGTCATTTGTTAATGATTGCTTATTTGCAGGAAGGGACATCTTCCTGCACATAAACATGCATTTATGGTCTTTTGCTCTTTCTATGTGTGCTGCAGAGTGCAGCACACATGGCAAAAGCAAAAACGGGGAAGAATAAAAGTATTCCTCCTCATTGTGCCATGCTAATACCAACCATGTGATGGTGTTAGTTTTTGGCGCTGCTGCAGATTTATGCCTTCTTGTAAATCTGGTGTAGCGTCAAAAGCAATGGATGTTGTGGTGGAACGTTCATAGCAACACCCATTGCACGCCCCTCTGATGCAGAAAGGGCCCATATTTACAAGGTGGCATTAAGCCAAAAAAAGTGGAGCACTGCACAGTGTCACTGGGGCGTCACAAAAAGTGATGCTTCCATGGCTCTAGGGCCTTGTTAATCTGCCCTGAGTTTTTAAAGTAGAAATGCACTTGCACACCTTTCATTTTCTGCTAAGCAGATTTCCTATTAGAGAGGTAATACACAAAGATAGAATGAAACAGGATGGGAAGTAGAAGATAGGAATCAAATGTTAAGAAGGATGTGAATGTCAATTGAGCTGAATGTTTTCAGTCTCCCTCAGTACAAGACAAGGACTGAACAGGAGATAAGATTGAGTTGGCAACCTTTCTGGGGCACATGGAAAAGGGGTGGAAAGCAAGTAGATGACATTGTTCATAAGTAGATGACCACTTTGTATACCAGTAGAAGATATACATAGAGAGCAGACCAGGGGGCTAATACTTTACTCCTCACAATGCTGTGATGAGTTTAATAGCCCCTAAATATGAACCATTCAGGCACTTTAAGGGGTGCAAGGTAGTGCTGGAAATATTGGTTGCACATAGACATAGTTTGCCCACAAATGTGCATGACTTTTGACTACTTTGGGGTGCATTGATACTCAAATGAGCCATCTTCAGTGGGTCTATCCTAGAAGTAGGAAAGTTCTGCCCATTATTAACAACAGGAAAGGAGGTACCAGAAATGGAGGGAGGAATTCAGAAAGAGACAATGTTGGCTTGAGTCGCTCAATAACAGATAAAAGCTTATGAAGGGGTGAGGAAAGGAAAAGGTCAACTTCTCCTAGTGGATAACAGACAGCATGTATAAAACCAGAGACCTACAGACAGACAGGAGCAGAGGCTTGATTCATGGAATAATTGGACTGGAAAAAGCAGCAGTACATCACTACCAAAGACAGCATAGCAGAGCTGCCTGGGAAATATTGAACAGAGTTAAGCAAAATAGGAAATAGTGTTAATACTTCTATTTACTTTCAGAGCTCAACAAAAATAAAAGGAGGGCTAAAACAGAACTTGATTACCTTTGTCACTGATGGAAGACTAGATAACAAAATCTCTAAGCATTATGTTGGACAACCTTATTCACACTGAAATGAACACAGACAAACAGAATATAAAGTTAGTCTTGCTATGCATGAAACTGTAATCACTGTCCTCTAGCTTCTTCAGCCTGTATCATTACTCTACCGGAGGACAGTGGTCCAACAATGGGAATCAGATTTGTTGCTAATGACATCAACATGAACCCCTTGATCAAAAACAGAGTTATTTGTTTCTACTGTGGAATACTTAGTGAACTAAGTAATTTGCCAACAATTGAGAGAAATTTCCCAAATTATCTTTACTATACACAGACGATGTGGTCTTGTGCACCTTAACTATAGTAGTTATTCAGAGACTGATAAATTCTCTTAATTTGCACACTACAAAAAATTACTTGAGTATAAATCAGAATAAAACTAAGGTGATGCTGATTAGCAGGGCACGCAGGAAAAACAGCACTTGATACCTTGGAGCCAGCAAAAGAATACACGTACCTTGGGGTGTAGCTAGATAACTAGGGGCTGGCTAAGCAACAACTCTGAGCCATCACAACAAAGAGCAACGCCTTGATTGCTGCCTTTACTACCATACGCAAGAATTGGAAGGGCCTAACGCTTGAGCCTCTTTTAATAGTCATGGCAGCAAAACGTTTGCCAACCCTAGCCTCTGGTAGTGAGGCCCTGTGTGGTCGTGGCTCAGCACTTTTAGACAAACTACAAACAAACATGTATTGTTATTCACTGAATCTACCCCCAAGTTCCCCCCAAGCCAAATTTGGCTAGAACTTGGTCTTATGAGGCAAACCATCAGGTGACTGAGGGCTACCATAAAGTGCTGCTTCAAACTAAAATATGCAGAGCCCAACTCATTAAATTCTTTGCTGCATCAGCAATTGACAGCTCGAGTGGCAGAAGGTCTGACAACAGCCTTGCAGACTATCTGAACCATGCCTTGTCTTACAGTGCCTTTAGAAAAGTAGTAAATTCAGCAATGGGTAAAATCAACCTACTTGAATACACAGTTGAGCACACAAAAGGAAGCCATGTCTGGATTGTCATAAATGGTGACTCAAAAGTAAAGCAAATGCCACACTTATCTCACACTTACCCATTCCACCTGGAGCTCAAATTGATGCGGTGTCACCTGGGCTGCCCTCCAACTCTTGATCACATAATTTACATTTGCCCACAAATGGGGGAGGAGAGGAAGAGTCTCCTCAAACCTCTGCTAAATGATAAAGGGACCCATACATGCAGGCAGGCCGTCATCTCTTGTCTAGTGTCCGATGACCCTACCCTGAACTGTCGCTCCATGAAATTTCTAAACATATTTGAACAAAAATCTACTTTTAATTAGCAACTGATCGCTTAACGTGTAGCTGGTCTTTGCATTAATCATACTCCCTTTGTGGACCAGTTATAATACTGGGTCAGGCTGCTGCCCATAGTGGAATTATCATCACTATAACCTAGGGGCTATCCTGGCCTGTCAGGGACCTGTCTACGTAACGCACACGACACACAAGCACATTTAAGGCACTTTAATCTTCTTTAAACACATTGCTCATGGTGGCCCAGTCAGAACTTCAAGGTAGGTCGCTAGCCAGAGTGGAAACAACAACCATAAAAAAAATAAGCTGTCTTGGATCGTCATGGGTCCTGACAAAGGTTAAACAGCACACAGTGCACTTCAACGTTATTAATTGGCATGTCTGATTTGTACTTCATGACTCCTTTACTTGTCTATTAAACCTTTTAGCTTTTTGTAATCACAGTTTTCTCTGTTGTCCGATTTTAATTAATCAAAACAAACACAGTTACTTACTTACCTAAATAATGTAGAGAACAATGACCCAAATGATTAATGAATAAGTGGTTGCCAAAATATTTGGACATCACCAAAGATTACAACATTCTCTTTTGTAGAGCAGTGTTTCCACTTTAGGAGTCATCATATTTCAACATCCATATGAGGAACCAACACAATACTCTCCATATCTGTTAATGAAGGTTTGAAAAATTGCAGGAAGCAATGAAGAAAAAGCACAACCTTTTGTTCACTGACACAAAATTTAAATTTTTCTTAGTTGGCCCCACAAAACTAAAGGGAAGTGATTTTTTAATGGAGTTGAAATGGTGTTTACTAAGAAAGGATTTGGAGTTGGATTGTTCTATGCACCAATACTTATGTTGATCTGGAATGACAGGGAGTATTGGTTTTAGAATGACAAGAGAGGCAATGAGCTTCTGGCCACAATTCCAATGAATGATGGTTGAAGTATGACCAACAACCACGTCGCACAAATGGTTACATCCTAATGTTGCTCCCAAATGAGCTGCTGTGAATATTCATCACATTAATGATCAAAAGTGGTGTGGTTGGTGGAGTGGTGCCGTCATCTTAGCATTCAATATTAGTCAAATGGTTTTAGAAAGTGGACACCTAGATCATCAGTAGATACCGAAGTATACCTCTGAAATTGCAAAACAGAAACCAAGGGCTAATGTTATAGTTAGATAATGAGGGCATCAAACTCTTTCATGAGAAGTGAAACTATTATAATGAACCACTCATTTCTGATGAAGGTTCTTAATCACATCACATTATACTTGATATTTATGTTGCTAATATGTACCAAAATATATTTAAAATTGTATATAATACTTGTTTATAAAACTGTACTGTGTACTAATGTCCTTTATTTAAAAAGAAGCATATTTTACCATTGTTTTATATTAAATGATTGGGTAAAAGCTCTCATGCATACTATGTTCAATGCACAAACTGACTGAAATCCCACTAGAGCAGGAGGGCTGGAATGCATAATTTGTAATGGTGCTTTTGAAGGCTATTCAGATTGAGCAAGTGCCACTGATTCAATTGGACTATTTGTTAATTCTGCTGTGCCATAGAATTAGGTCACATACGTACTAGGTCCTACAGCCTTTCTCATTAATTGTGGATTTTGAAAGCACTACTGTTGGTTTATGATAACTATGTGGATATATATAATTCATCCCCAAAAGTAGAGTGATTTGAATTAAAATGATAACATATTATGGAATATAGATGATTACTGAAACATTTAGTAGAAATGTGTTTTGTGATGAAATGATAGCATTATGAACATGCTTACATTTCCATGCACCACTATATTTGATATTGTTTCTGTTCTAATGTGTGTAAATGTATACTGCATCACTTTTTTCATTAATCAAATATAGATTTAAGCTAATGTTATGAAGTTGTTGATTTGAACAGTGGGACATTAACTGATTTAAAATAAATAATCAAGAATTACTTCTTCATCACATTGATAAGATGAATAATAGACAAGTTAGGATGAAATAAATATAGGAAAATGAACACAATGCCAAAATAGCATAGGTAAATATTGGAGCTCACATAAAAGTCGTGATTCTGGAAACAGAGTTCGGCTCTTCGTGTCACAAATTATATTTTTTTCAAAGTTTGGCATAATTTATTGAAATACATTTGGATACATTGTTTGATGGAACAATTGTATGTTTTCACAATTGAAACAATTACTTTAATTGTTTGCTCTGAGGCATAAGGTATAGTGAGCAGTGGGAATTATAAACACCAGGAATGGGAATAGAATTAATAAAATTGTCTATTCTTCATCTACCCTTTGTTTGTGCAAATCAGGGGTGTCCCACATTAATCCACACATATGAACAATGCCCTTTTAAGGATATCCTCACAAGATAAGCAAACAATTTAATTTGGAGTAATTTACATAATCATTTCGTAGGATGAAGCTGTGACATTGCTCTCACCCTCATGGGTAGACATCTATCCCTCTGTTGTAACAAATTATGCCAGCTACTGACCTGTTCATTGGTATTTACTGGGTTTTTCAACACATTTCTCTAAATTTGATTTATGAGATAACACAACAGTATAAAGGCATCACTTGATTACTTCTCCTCACTTTGTAATTTATTTCCATGAAATCATGGTTTAAAATATGTTACAAAGTGTGTAAACAGAAATTATGAATAGACTGATTATCAACAAAGAGAGGAGCTTTCAAATGGTAGGTAGAACATCTGGCATTACGTTTGTGATCTAGAATGCATTCATATCAAGTATGCAATATTTTTCATACAGTTCAATTGTGCCATACGTGATTCTTAAAGGAACTAGCTAAATTATTATGTTTTTCATACCACTATAGAAAGCATGCCGTTTCATCTCCTAGTGATTTTCTTTAGTAGAAACTTTGGGCTTAATTCAAAATAAAAGTAGTAAACCTCAATTCACAGTTGGGACGGGGCAAGCCAAGATGTCCGACTAGACACTTGTTTCAGCACTCCCTGAAATATAGCTGTATGTACCTGGCAAAATTGAGACTTCAATTTGAAGGGAAAACTCTCCTCTTTTTTTCTGTGGAGGACACCAGTGCTTGGCTAGACTCAAAAGGAGGCAGCTCAACACAAGAACCATCACAGGCAGGTGTATCCCGTCGGGCTGCAAAGGACCGGTCAGAACAACCTCAGTGACGCCGGAGTCATTAAAGAAGTGCCAACGGAGATGGAAAATTGAGAACATTGTGGTTTGCCGTGATGGTACTGTGCAGACCGAGATGGTAGTGGCTGACAAAGCGGATGCCCCTCAGGACTTGCAAGATGGCCAGACACTTGAGAATAATGACTCTGCCCAGACCAAGGCTCTGACGGCCAGGGGACATGATGTAATTTGAGGGAGGATGGAGTTATACCTCTGTATCCATGTGCTCCTATCCTGCCCCCTGGGGTGGGGCCTGATTCATCCTCATTGGAGGCAAGAAATGATCAGGAAATTCAAGTGATTTATCGTGAGTCGTCATTTGGACCAACCTTTTGATAGGGATGCCACAATTTAGAGGTTGGTGACCCGGGAGAGGGGCTAGAGTGCTTACACTTCACACCTCTCTTGGATACTCAGCCTCTTGCGGAGCACAAATTGCACTTAGTGAGGGGGTGGATGTGTTGTGATTTATTGTTTTTTATGACATGTATGGGACGAGATTTGTTGACTCCCATCTTTGTCTTTGTTCCGACTGGGTGGGTGGATGACAGTGCCCAAGGAAAGGGGAAAGTTGTGTGAGTTTTGATGAAGTGTTGTTTGAGGACCTGGTACTGCTATAATGTGTCTGAGACTCCTGGAATTTGTTGGTAGAGCCTGTGTGCTGGACACTTGGCTATGTACAATTATGGGGGCCTAAGTGTAATAGTACATACATGGGCAAAGAATGGCTGCTAAAAAAGGTGATTACTTGGAATGTCCGTGGGCTTGCTCAGTTTGAGAAAGCTAGAAGGGTGTAGAACACTTATCTGGGAGGCCCCGAGCCTACTGTTTAAACATTTAAACCACCTGGTGGACCCAGAGAGGAGATGTCTAATTTTGCACTGAACCCTCAATGGTTGAGAATTGTTTTTCATTAATATCTATGCTCCCAATAACAATTGCCTGAATCCCTTTCCCAAAGTCATGACAAGGGTGGCACCCTATGCGTGCGCAGCCGTCCTCCTTGCAAGGGACTGTAATTGTGTCTAAAGCGGGGAACTCGGCCAGGAACCCCCACCTAAACACCAAGCCTAAACGCACAGCGACCCTCCGGAGCATGTTGGAAGACTTGGCCTTGTGTGATTTTTGGCATGAGAAACACCCTGCACAAAAAACGTTTTCATGCTATACCCTGGGAAGACATAATTCTAGGCACCTAGACTATTGTTTTGTTTCTACCGATCTTGCCCCTGGGGTACAAGATATCACTTTTTTACCCAGGTATCTTTCGGACCACTCCCGGTCTTGGTGTGCTTTGGAAGAGCCTGAGTCACCCAGCGATATCTCTGTAGTGCCTCAGGGCTGTGGTCCTGAAAGATCCCCCCTTAGCACAGACAGTCCAGGATGGGCTGACACATTACATTGCAGACAACTGGGACTCAGCCACCAGCAGAGGTCTTGATTGGGAGGCCATGAAGGTTGTTCTACGTGAGGTCTGCATCACCACTTCCTATGGGGTTCGATGCCAATTAGAAGTGGCATTCAAGCTGTCAAAAAGAAACTAGGCCACTGAGAGACAGCACCCCCTTTTGACCCCCATGTACTGGCAGCCTGGCATGCAAAGCGTACTGAACTACTGGAGGATTGGCACTGGCTCGTGAAGCATCATCATACAGCATATAGACAACATCTACATGCGGAGGGTGATAGAACATGTGTATTGATGGCCCAACTGGTCTGATGTGAGCCCCTCATTTGCCACTGTGCTGCCATTGTGCATGACCACAAGTTCTCTGGTAAACACTCAGAGGGCAATCAACCAGTGTTTTACTCTCATCTCCGCAAGATATGAAAATCCTTAGTAGTGCCCTAGCTGCTCGTCTGATCCTCCGGATGTCTATTACAGTACACCTGGACCAATCAGAGTTTACCCCAAGATGAAACACCTTGCACAATTAAGGACTATGATAAAAATGCCATAGGGCTCCTAGATATCGAGCAAGCATTTGATTCCCTGAACTGGAAATATCTCTGATGTCTAAACCGAGAGATTGTTCGGGCCTCAGATTCATCTGGTGGGTCCGTCTGCTTTATTCATACTGCATTGAGGTACTCAGTAGCATTGCCCTATTTGGACTCTCCTGTTGCAATAGCCATGGAGCCCTAGTGGAGACCTCGCGACAGGCACTGGACCCATGGGACATTACACTCAGTGAGAAGATCCATGTAGTCTTCCTTTATGCAGATGGTGTTTGAGTGTACTTCCAATGCCCCACATACTCTATGTCTATCCTACTTAACACCAGGCGAGAATTTGGTGAGACTGTGAGCCTAAACAGGTCTAAATTATTTCCTCTGGGCAGACTGGCAGAGATGCCTGTTGGAGATTTGCCCAAAGCGGGGTTCCCTTGGGAGCTGCGGGAGATCTGTTACCTTGGAATCCAGCTGACACCTACAGCCTGACTTACCTTGAGAGGAAAATCAGTTGATTTGTGGAGGAAGTACGGAATTTAATTCATTTCTGGAGGAAGTTGCCACTATCCCTAGTGGACAAGATCGCTATAGCTAAAATTATAATCTTTCCTTGTTGTCTCTATGCTCTACAGAGCACATTGTATGAGATCCCACAGCACTACTTCCGGACTCTTGATGATCTGATAGTGGACCTGCTTTGGGGGCCCCAGGTTAAATGCACTGGACCATCCACTTTATGGAGACCATGGAAGCAGTGGGGGGACTTCAGGTTCCCCACTTGGAACTTTACTATATGGCGGCCAGGCTTGATCCAGAGGATAATTGAGAGATAAGGCTACTGCCGGGGCATACACAAGGAAGAATCACTGCTGGTACTGCTGATGGTGGGACAGAAGGGTTCCCCGCCATCCCCCACATTCGTTCGGTGGCAGGGGTATGGGAAGACTGGTCCAACGAGTTATCCAGCATGCTCCATATGCCCTGAAAATGACTCTGGGTGACATAAACTTTCTTGAAAATTGCAGATTTCATGTTGGTACACCAGGTGAAGGATGGTGGGTGCAAAACCATGGGGGACCTTTATACAGAGTAGCACCTTAATACAAGGGAGAGCCTGTGACCTCATTCACCTCATTTAACTAAACCAGCATGACAAAGGCAAAGCCATAGCCATAGTTGGCTTAATCCCTGGTATATGAGAGAATGCAAAGAGGGTACAAAAACATTACTTGAAGCTTTAAAGTCAAAAAATCCAGTAGCCTTTCGAGAGGTGAGGGTTAGTTAGTAAAAGGTCCTGGTTAATTGAGAGAAAAATTAGGAAGAATAGAACTGAGCTGATCTTCTCCATGTGGCTAAATACAAAGATAAAGTAACATTTTGGAGGATAGCTGCCCACAGAAGCAATGAGGGAGTATTTAGCACTGAGCATAATTTAGATCCCAGTACATGGATTCGTCACTTCACGGATCTCTATTCTGAACCACAGGGCACATTTTTAACACCGGCACTGCCCCAGGAGTCAGTTAACCCAGGTTATAGCAACTGAATCCTGCTTTAGCCTGGAAGAGACAATGGCGGCCATTGGGGCTATAAAACAGGGTAAAGCACTGGGCCTGGACAAGATTACGGTGGACCTATTCAAACACAGCACTGATGTATGGCCCCATACATGAATCTAATTAGCAATGCAGTAGCACTAGGGGACCCCATTCTTGAAATGTGGAAAGGGACGGAAATCATCTTGATTTATTTAAAAGGTTCGAGGCAGGAACCTGGAAACTACAGGCCGATTAGCTTGATAGATGTGTTGCAAAAAAAAATATGCCAGGCAATAATTAAGCAAAATAACTGACTGTATGGAGGAAAGTAGCATTTTAACACAGTATCAAGCAGGCTTTAGGCTGTGAACCAGTACAATCAGCCAGGTTTTCAGGCTTCTTTGTACCACGTGGAAATATACCAAACAAAAGGGAAGTCACCTATCTAGTGCGTTTATAGGTTTACATGCTGCCTTTGATTTGATCCCAGAGGCCCTCTATGGGTCTCATTGAGAAAACAGGGCATCCCAGAGAACCTCCTACCCAGGAAGTTAGGTTGCATGAGGGGAACTATGCAAAGGTTCTGTGGGGCCGGAATGGCGAACTAACAGAAGCTATCCCTATTAATAGGGAAGTGAGGCAGGGGTGCATACTTGCACCAACCCTATTCTCACTCTAAATAAACAATGTAGTCAACCATCTCAAGCAGTGTGCCCATTCTCCCCAAAAGTGTGGGGACTTCGTCCCCGCACTTCTCTTTGTAGATGATAGTATTTTGATGTCCAGTCCCCAAATGCTTGCAAAGTTTATTAGAAAGCTTCAATGCATATTGCATGCTAAAGCGGTTAGAAATTAACATAAAAAAGACAAAAAAATACCTGGCTGTCAGACCCCAAAGATCATATAAGATAAATGTTATTCTCCAAAGGGCAAAAACTTGAATGTGTGGCCAATTTTAATTATCTAGGTGTGACACTGGATTCCAAGCTATCATGGCCTCCCCAAGTGGATAAAGTAAAGATTTCACTTTTCCATAACTTGTTGGTGATAAGTAATAAACATCAAAATTGGAGGGTAAAAGCAGTGTCCTTTGCTCTTGAGGTTTATAAATATAAGGCCCAAGCTGCAGCCTTATATGGGGCAGAGCTTTGGGGAATAATTAACACAAAACAATTAGCACTGCGAGAAAATATGTTTATGAGAGTCATATTAGGACTGCCTGTTTCAACACCACTGATCCCAATGTACCATGATCTGAACTTAAAACAAATTGAGCATTTAGCAGCCTTGAGGAAAATGCTTTATTGGATCAGACTATGGACAGCACAAGATCTGTGCCATTACAGGGAAGCTCTAACCTAGTTGTTGGACCTTGATAAACATGTAACTTTTCCCTGGTTTCACCAGGTGTGATTTGTTAAACTGGACTAAATTTCTTCTGGAGCGACTGGACTACTGGACTACTTTTTAAACAATCTCCATCAAAATTCTAGATTAGGAAGGCTAACTTCTCAATTTCAAATGTCAAACTGAATACTAGTTTTGATGAGCTGTTAAATACAAGCCAAGTTGTGCAAATACAGTTTACATTAAGTTTCAGTACGAAATCCTTCAAGTGAGGGCATACACTACAAAACAGGATCAGTAAAATAATAATTGAGACGGTTTGAATCAGGAAATACCGGAACGCCCTAAGAATTTTAAGGTTTGACATTACTCCTTACATAGTGTTTGGAATAAACCAGTTTTTATTAGTAGTTGCATATGTTTGAGATATGGGGGTTTTGGGATTCTAGAGTACTACAAGTATTGATTGTATTAGCTTAGGCTCCTTGATCTTCCCTAGTGTATTCTGGAGGAGCTCTAAGTATGTTTCTGCAATATAAGTTGAGTTACTAATTTAAACTTGGGAGGAGGCTAAAATAGCTATTGTTTTTCTGAGCAATATAGCATTCTCCAATTAGCCTTGACTGAAACCTAATTTATTTTTATGTGAATGGTAATCTTGAGATGTTAATAAAATGTTTGGCTGTGACTTTTTTCTTGGGTGCTAGTTCAATTATCCTCAGAAATGTAATGTAATGTAGCATGATTATTTGTTTTAGTTGACTTGTTTTAAGTATTCCTTATGTAATCTCAGAAACTGAATTTTAAATTGGATATAGTATTGTTGTGTCCAATACTATATTGACTAGTATGTCATGTTTTTGTATTAAAGTTTGTTTTATGGATCTCTGTATCTGAGTAAACAGTTTTAAAGAAAGTTCTAACACTCATTTCAAGCTCCTGCAATATATCACCTTATACATCAGACGTATCTCAACCCATGCATTCTATCCCAACCAGCCTGCCATCTGTCCCCACTTTGGAGCCCAAACGGTGGATTTCCTGCATATGGTTTGGGCCTGTCGTCTTATTGAGATGCTGTTTTGCAAAGTATTAACAGGGCATCAGGGTGGGAGGTAGAATTAAATATAGACCAGTGTTTTTGGGTCTGCTCCTGTCGCCTGCTAAGAAACACTTGAGTTGGAAATTAGTCCTTCTCAGACTAGTCCTACCAGAAAGACAGATCGCCATTGCGTGGCTTCGACCAATACCCCCTACCCATACGGCATGGTTGAAAGACGTGGTTGAATGGGCAAGTGTGAAGGAGCTACGTATGTGTTTTGTTCGCAGTGATGAGCATCTGGAAGATGACCTGCAATATTGGTCAGCTATGATCTCAAACCTGCAGGACACTCGAGACCCTCCTGCCTCTAGTTTGGAAGATGAATGATAGGGTGAGACCTTGAGGTGGATGTCTGAAATTGAGCACACACTCTTAGGGTATCTGGGTTAGCTGAGTAGAAATTGTATGCTGTGTCCATTGAATCTCCAGGACAGGTTCAATAGTCATGACCAATATACAAGCAGACCAAGGAGGGCTGGGGGGAAGGTTTATATATGTTGCACTGCGGTTTGGTTAATAGTATCAATGCGGACATAGACTGTTACTTCTGGCATCGGAGTGAATGTATAATGATCTTTCGTGCTGTATCTTTTCTGTGCATCCTTTGGGAGGTTTTGTGACACCACCCTGGACTAACCCTGGGTGTCTGGACTATTTTATTGTTGGGATGTTTGATCCTACTCCTTGAAAAGTTGTACACTGGAATATGTCTCTTGCGAGATGCAATGCTACTTTTATCTTGTTTATTGTAATGTAATGGCTATGTGATACTTGAAAAACTCAATAAAGTTATTTTTTTTTAAAGTAGCAAACCTGGAGCCTAAAGTTTACTAACACACATGGGTGCTGAATTGCCAATTTTGTGTACCTAAATGTTCTACAGTGTTCTTTGCAGGAAGAACTTTTATGTTTCTTGAGTTTATAGATCAGTGGGTGTTTTTTGAGTTTAAAGATATTTAAATACATTGACATATAAACACACAAACATGAAGACATAAAACTAGATTCACAAAGGGTACTTTAGGAGTAGGTGTGACTTGCTCTTTTAGTAATCTTGCCCTGAAATAGGAGCAGCATGTTTAACGTAAACAGTATTTTCTTTGCGCTCCCAATGTTTCATTATAGGCAGATCTCTGGGTAAGCATGGCAAGTTTACACCACTGTTTATTGGGCAGCACCTACATTGGTAGGTACAATTTAATGGAGACACTAACATAGTGATTGAAAATTGCATGTTGTTCTGTTGAGTAAGTCCTAGATGTTTCTGTTTGACACACCACAAATAAAGATCTAAGGCCCTGATTTAAGAAAACACTTTTCCAGTGCCCCTTAGCACCCTCTAATGCCACCATGTGTAGGCCATATTTAATATACGGCGCACCATGGCAGTAGTTAGGGACTAGCGTCAGAATTTTTGATGGTAGTTCGGAGCTTTACAAGATTAGCATCAAAAATGTTGATGCAAATCCTGCAAAGTCCATTGTAAACAATAGTGTGACTCCTTTTAACGCCTGCTCTTAGCAGGTGTTAAAAGTGCAGAAAAAAATGACGCAAGGAAATCTTGTAGATTTCTTTGCGCTGTTTTTTTGCCCCCTCCCCACAGGGGGGGAACTTTGTATACATTGTGCCTGGCTCAGTCATAATTTAGCGCGATGAGTCAGAAGGTGGTGCAATGCATGCATTACGCCACTTTGTAAACTTGGCACAGAGATTTTGGCCCTGTTGGCCACACTAGCATAAAAAAACAACGCTAGTGGCGCAAGGAGATGTTAGGGGCGCTTAAATCTGCCCCTAAAACTTTGAGAAAATGACAAATTCAAGTTGTAAAATAAGGGATTTTTAGTTTAACTGGGTTGTTTAGTCAAGTTGTGCTGGATTTCCTGCTGATTTGGGAAATAAACAGTTACCGCCTGCATCATCATGGCTAGAAATAAAAACAATAAAACCAAATGAAATTAAAACAACCCATATCAGAGTGTATTATTTCATGTTAATGTATATTTTGCATTAGTTTAACACATTTCACTACTAACTGCAAATTCTACCATACTTTTTAAAATAAAAAATGGAATAAATGTGGACCTTTGGTTAATATAAAATGTTAATCTATAACAATATAATTCGTGAAAACTCTATTTATCCAAACTTTTGCAACACAATGACTGAAATTCATTTAATAATCCAGGGCTAAATTCTGATCCTTGGGAAAAAAGTGATTTGCCAAGGGATCAATCACAATTACAAGTTGTGATAATTGTCACACCCTTTAAATTTTCCCCTGATACATTCCATCAGGTAAAGCCTGCTGCAAATTATTGTGGGGGAAGGCTTGGAAAAAGGCAAAACATCCATAGTTTGTTAGGTTGAAGCTTATTCTGCATTTCATCCCTTATTTTCCAGTTGAAAACCTGGAATACAAGGTATTTAGTCCATCATGTAAATACCCTACCCTGGGTAAACAGTATTGCTGGGTGCGGTAAATATACTGCTCTATTCCACTCAACTTGTATTGAGTGCCTTATTGTCACAACATTTAAATACTTAAAGACTGCTACTCTAATCATCACATGGAAAATTAAGGTGCTAAGAAAACCATTTTATATTAACTGAGTACTCCTGAAAACTAATAAATGAATATAGATAATAACATATTTATCTTTTTTAGTCTTACCACTATATTAGTGATACTTTTTATGACGTATGGTTAGTAATAAAGGCCTGTACGATGTTGAAAAGGGACAGTAAGAACAACCTTATAGCGTCTTAGTAAGAGTGAGGTTAGTAAACCATGTTTCATCCATGCAGACCTCTCTTTGAGGGGCAGGGTACAATTGCCCCATTTGAATGGGGTAAATGTGACTGCCATGGCTATGACCGTTGTAATATGCCGCTATTGTTTAGTTCAGTTTCTGAATCTCAGTACCCACTAATATGACACAGCAATAGTTGATACCAAAACTGCTTACCCACTGCCTCAATGAGATCTGCCAGCAGAGTGCTGCTGTTTTGCTTTGACTGAATGCAGAAAACACAGCTGCAGGAGGGGAAAGGAAGGCAAGGAAGCTGAATGGGGGGTGGTCAAGCGTGGCAGGAAAGTATTTTTTTTAAACATTTCGGATAGTGATATATAACAAAGGCAGTGTTATGTTTGGCTCACCCATCTCTTCCATTACTTCTCTGCCACCAAGTAGCAGTTCAATGGACATGTGTCAGGGCCATGCATAGCATGAAATTATAGATGGGCATAAAGTGAGTTAAGGGGATATTTTTAACCTCAGGGTTCTGAGTAACATCATAGACATTTCAAGCTTCGGTCTCGTCGTCTATATCGTATCACTCAGAATCCTTTAGTGAAAACCCCCCGTAATTTACTCTCAACCATCTATTATTGTATATATATCTTTCATTCTTTTCTTTGCCTTAGATTGTTCTTTGAGAAACTGGAGTGCATTTATTTATAAGGATCCAAATACATTGAATTATTATAAACATAGGCAAACCTACCAAGTGCTTATTAAAAACCAGTAATAAACTCTCTTCAAGATTAGTCTTTTACCTATGCAATGTTCAATCATTTTGTGAATTTCCTTTTTCTGAATGCAAAATAGAGAGTGGAGACAGTGAGGCAAAAAGAGATAGTTTAAAAAAACAATTTACAGCCTGATTACAAGTTTGGCGGTTGGAAAACCTGACCGCCAGACCCATGATGTGGAAACCGTCTCAGAGCTGGCGGTCTCCCCACCTGCCCTATAAGGAGTTTTCCACTGGGCTAACCGGCGGATACCAAGGTTGCTCCTGCAATGCACCTCTTCAACTTATAGAGCTTTTTACAACAGTTGCTCCAAAGTTCTCCAAACTTCTTGACCTTCTTCTAGAGGTCAGTTTTGTGTGTTTGAAGTGTCCATAAACTTGAACCAAGGTTCCAGAACCTCTGAGCTGCTCCTTGGTGACCCCTTCCTGTGAAGTGTGGTAAAAATCAATAACAGAAAGCAACATTCACCAAAATTCCAACATGGAGAAAATTCATCCTTGGAGGTTACATCTGGCTGAATCCACTCACTGGTCTGGCTAAGTCTTCCTTAACATACCCTTGCAGCTCCCCTCCTAATCTAATCAGTGGGGCTCCCATGTGTCTGGGAGCAAGAAATGGGGGAGATCCAGTTTCTGTGACTTCCTTCATTTGACGACAAGCTTGGACACTTTCCCCCCTAGCCTGCTATGCCATCTGCTGCAGCAGTTCTCCTCCACCAGATGTTTCCTTAGTCTCAGCCAAGGCCACTTCATTAGGTTACCCTGGCTCAGGCTGCCGTAGTCAGACCAATCAGGAAAGGGCACTACAGAACTGACCAAAGGGTGCCCTAACAATACTGGGGTCCCTAAACCTACATGCTCTGCCATGTACTAGGAACTTATAGGGAGGTTGTCAGAGCCAATGACAGTTAGGCTTAATTTGCATATACCATTTTAAACAGACCACTGGCCCTGGGACCAGTAAGCAATGCCCAGGGCACAGTCAGATTTAAAAAACACCAGTATCAGCTAAAAATGTGGGTTGAAAGTAAGGGGGCTTCTGCAATCAACCTAGTTTTCCCACACTCATCCCTTTAAAAAATGTAATATGCACTGGATGATTTGGTCCCCTGGGTCTTTAAAGGCTCGGGGAGGGGGGCTGCATACCCTCTTCCCCTTTTTGGCACACTTCAGCTTTGGGGGTTAGTTCTCCAGGGCCTATAACGACTTGGGGAAGGGGACGCACAGTCCCTCTCCCTACAATTAATGAAAATGGGCCTGGAATCCCCAGGGCCTTTGGAGGCTCAGAAGTGGGGGCGTAAGATCCACCTTCCCCTTTTGGCACATTCCTGCCCAGGGAGTGGGCTCCCAAGGGGCTCCCACGGGGCCTTAAAAGGCCCTGTCTCATGGCAATGAAACTGGTCTTGGGGATGGGTACCAAGGGACCTTAGAGGCTCTGGAAACATGTGCAGCATGGACCCCCTCCCTTTTGTGCACTTTTAGACTCCCCAGGGCCTATAATGACTCGGGGAGGGGAGCCACCAATAACTATAACTATATCTGCTGAATTTCTATTGTTTTGTGTATGTAAAATGTGAACCTAAACCCTATAACCTTGGGGTTTTTCAGAGAATTTCTCAGTGTTTTTAACAGTATTACCTTACCATAATGTCCCTGAAACCTTTGTTTTTTTTCAGTAAATGTCTTAAATTCTTTTAATGCTATTTCCTAACTATCTCGTCCCTGTAACTTGGGTGTGTGAGTGGGTGTATGAGTTGTGTATGGGTGTGCAAATGGGTGTGTGAGTGTGTGGTAGGTATGTGGTTGCGTGTGTGACTGGCTGTGTAGGCCTGTGAGTGGGTTTGTGAGTGACTGTGTGGGTGTGTAAATAGGTGTTTAAGTGGCTATGTGGGTGTGTGAGTGGTTTTGTGGGTCTGTGAGTGGGTGTGCTAGTGGCTGTATGTGTGTGTGTGTGGTTGTGTAAGTGGGTGTGTGAGTGTGTAAGTGGATCTGTGAGTGGGTGTGTGAGTGTTGTGTGGGTCTGCGAGTGGGTGTGTGAGTATGTGAATGGGTGTGTTTGGGTGTGTGAGGGGCTGTGTGGGTGTGTGGCCCCTCCCCTCCCCCAGCGCCTTGAGACCCTCACAGGTGAGTAGCCACGCTTTACAAATACTGATTGATTGATTGTGAGTGGGTGTGTGAATAGTTGTGTGGGTGTGTAAGTGGGTGTGTGGATAGGTGTGTAGGAGTGTGGGTATGTGAGTCTGTGTATGTCTTTAAAAAAAAAAAAAATGGGGTCTGGATCTGCACATCATCCTGACTCCATGAGGGTCTAGGAGGATGCAGGTTTATCTGCAGATCCTCCTGCACTAAGAAAAAGTTTTTGGACATGCATTGCTAATTACCCTAGATATTGATTTACTCATGACATCTTCTATGGCATCACAGATAATATCAGTGTAACATCTGCAGTAAAATTATGATAACTGTGCATGGCGGGGATGCGAGTTATAGTTACCTTAGGGCATGAATTATAGTTACTTGAAATAACTCTACCTATAACTGCTGAATTTCTATGGTTTTGTACATTTGAATGTGAGCTTAACTATAACGTCCCTGTAACCTTTGTTTTTTCAAGCGAATATATATATATATATATATATATAAATATATACCTACTGGTGGTCGCCAGTAGGTAGTTATAGTTAGGACCTAGTTCCTATAGAAAAAGCTGTTTTTGATTGCCTATATTTTGGCGCCGCTTGACGAATCTTCACATAATTGTCCAAAAAAAATTGAGAGTCAGTTGAGCTGCTGCCTGGGTGATCTGTCAATCAGGGGCCAAGAAAAAAAGGGGTTGAAATTTAGAAAGTTTCCAATGTTCTATATATATATATAGATATAGATATAAATATATATGACACACTAGTGAGTGTCATTTTTCATAGAGTATTTTTGTTTTACTAATAACTTTGGCAATGTTTGATCTATTCAGAGCTTTCTAAACAAAAGTTTGTCAACCTCAGCTCCTTCCTGGGAAGATTCAGGGTGAACTGTTACCAAAGGGCCCAGAAAAAGGAGATTCCCAAAATGTTGTTTTCCCATGTTAATTCCCATTCCGAATTTTGAGAAGCAATACAGAAACAGCTTAACAGAATTATATGAATTAGGCAGAAAGTTAAAACATTACTCAGAAACCTTGGGGCAGATTTAAGAAAAGTGGCACTGCACCTAGTGCAGCGCCACTTTCCTTGCACCCCTTAGCATCCCCCTACTGCCACCATGTGTTTGCTGCATTTAAAAATATGGTGCACCATGGCTTAGGATAGGGACAATGGCGTCATTCTTTTTTACGCTAATGGTGTACTCTGCAGGAGTAGTGGCAACATTTTGGCGCTACTCCTGCACAGTACAGAGGGGCCCATGATAAATTATGGAAACACTCTTTTAATGCCTGCTCAGAGCAGGCACTAAAGCTGCTGAAAAATGTCACAAGAAAATCTCTTAGATAAGAGTCCCACGACTCCCCTTTCCGCCAGCCTTTTCATGGCGGTTCTTACTGCCATGAAAAGGCTGGCGGGAAGGGGACTCGCAATCCCCTGGGGGATTTAAACCACCGGGACCAATGTAGTGGGAAACCGCCATTCCCGGTGGTGCGACCGCGGCACTTCCTCCACAGACGTAATTCCCCTGGAAGCACCGCCAGCCTGTTGGCGGTGCTTCCTCCAAAACAGCCCTGGAGGTCAAAGTCCGCCAGGGTTGTAATGACTCCCCTCTGTGTTTAATTCAGAGCACGGGATGAACATGCAAGGGTTGAAAAAATAGGTCTGGACAATTGTTCTCACAGGAGACCAGCAGGACTTAAATTAAAAAAAATAAAGCATTCTTAGAGGCTGAGGTAGCTTTTTACTCACTGGTCATCCCAGCCCTGAGGGACCGGTACCGGTCCTGAGGGACCAAGCAATATGCTTTGCAACCTGAATGGGAGTGTTGTGGCCGCCATTACAGAGCACAGTGACTCGGTCTGCTTGTCCTGAAGTTTAAGAAAAAAACACATAAGGGGGCAGGTTAGGGATACCTGGATCCCACTGCACTGCTGGTGGGGAGACCCAAAGTAACCCCGAGCCCAAAAATAATAAACAGAATATATTTGTGCCAAGGGTACAGTGTTCTCCTGCAGGACCCATCATGGTGGTCCTGTGAGGTACTCCCACAAGAATTGTATGGCGTAGCCATGCCAGCTTTACCCACTGAAGTTTGTGAGATCCTATAGTACCCTGGAGGTAATGCGTAGTTGTGGTACCATATGACTACTGCTATACTGCTATACTGCAAAAAAAAGAAAGAAAGAAAGAAGAAAAATATGCTGCACCTGGCAGGAAAGAAGCCCGTTCTCAGGCAAATGGGTGCACATCCTGGCCATAGGTCAGGTACCCAAAGGTCATAAGCAGCCGTGAATTAGCCATAAGTGGATGTTTAGGCAGCTGTGAGCCACGTACCATGTAAGGTCAAAGCCCATGCATTGCAGAGGGTTGGTCACCCACAGGGTGGTTGGGCACAGGTCCTGGCCAGAGGCCAAGCCCTGGGACCAACTCACTGCCACACAGAAGAATAGATCTCTGAAGACACCCACATTAAGAACAGACTCTTTTTTGTACTGGTATTTAGGTCCAAGAAGCATAATAGTCCTGTAGACATTAATGAGATCAGCAACTTATTAAACCTTCAATACACTTACAAAATTTGCTTGGTCATTATTCACCTTAATGAGTTGTGCCTGTTAAATACCTCATTTGACATATAATTTTAAGTAAAAGGCTTCACATTAATGCATACAATGGCAAGTTATGCACAACCAGGCCCTCGTGACAACATTCCATAGCACATAAACGTACCCTAGACATATTCCTAAAATGAACAGAATAGTGAGCACTATTTTTATAACGCTTAGAATCATACTACACACCTTAAACTATATGTAAGTGAGTGACCCACAGATTATATACTCTACAACAATGTATATTGTCTCATTATCTTCACTAAACCTTTGAAAATAAATGTCTGCACTTTATAAATCTCCAGTTTATGTACAAATTGTTGACAGTACTATATGGGTACTCTTTGATGCTGGTATGTGCACAGAAATGCACAGGTTAATAATATATTGTAAATGTAAGAAGCAGCATTATGTTTTTGCCCATCTTTTGGTGACATGCATTTGAATTAACCCGCATCCTATTTGAAACTTACATCTGTAACTCACACTTTTTGTGCCCAATCTCTAACTTGTTTAAATGGAGTATTGCTTGCACTTGAAACATTACCTGTAGCTAAAGTGTGCATCATTTATCTTTCATCATACTGAATCAGACTTGTTTCCAGTACTGCCATGCTTCTGTTATGAACATATACAAATGTACATAAAGTCAATCTATGATGTATACGTTTATGGGATCTTCACTACCTACTTTTTTTCTTTTTTTAAATGATCAAGAGGTTTATAAAGCTATTTGAGGAGCAGTAGCTTGGAGGATGTCATCAGTGATGTCGCTTGAGTTGTCATGAGCAATGTATTATCCAAGGTCAAAAGCAGTATGATGGGGTAAAAGTTATAGTAAGCTCAGTTAACCATAACAAGCAAATGTAATTGTTTTATGATGTTTTGCTGGAAAGAATGTATTAATAAAGCAGCTGGAAAGAATGTATTAATAAAGCAGAGGATAACAAGAGAAAGCAAAATGGGGAAGAGTCAGGCAGAGACTGGTGATGCATCATGCATGTAAAGGGGAACGCAGTGGAGATACTTGGTACATATAGAGTGGAAGCCCATTGAGCGCTATAACTTAATACATTTTAATTAAATGATAGCATTTAATATTGTGTCATATTGGCAAAGTTTTGGTCCACAACAGAGGCCTTTAGCAAGTAAAATCACAAAACCACAGAACTGAGCTAACATAAAATAGGCAATATAGTATCTTCAACAAGACATGTTGCTAAAATTGTCACGCTTGGAGGCCCAACAGATCTTATACAAAGACCACAGTAATTTCAAACTCTGTGTTGTTACTGACTTATATTGAGCCATATCCATCCAAAGGTTTCTTATCAGAGGTAAGAGTCGGACTATATGAAGCCAAATTCACAAAGATAAACGCACACATTTGTATATGTAACGTGACACAAGATAGGCGTCATGACACAAGATAGGCAACGTGACACAAGATAGGCGACGTGACACAAGATAGATGACGTGACACAAGATAGGCGTGCCCTTAGGTGCCATGCAGGTATGCTCCCAAATCAAGTCCAGTGTAATCTGTCATATAATAAAAATCACAGTAGGCGTGTGGATGGAAACAATGGTAGTTTAAGTGTAACTGTAGTTTCAGAATATAACGACCCCCAATGGAGGAATTGTTTTGAACCCTTTGTGAATCCCCATGATGAGTATATTAGGGGTGAATTGAGTGACGTGGACTAGAAATTAAGCCCCGCGCACAGCTATTTGATTTTATCCTGGAACCTGGGAGCCTATAATAAACATTTAAAACAAGAGTGGTTTAAAGGAGAGTTTGAAGAGTATGATGTAATGTGTTTCCAGGAAACTTGGCTGTGCAATGAACCGGAACCAGTAGATGGTTTCATAGGTCTGTTTAGGGGAGCAATTCGACAAGGGTTAGGACGCCCATCAGGGGGACTAATAACCCTAGCCTCTACCAGAATAGCGAATAAATTCATAAAAATAAAAACAAAATGTTGTTGGCTATTGTCAGGCCAGGTAGATCTCTACAATGCAATAAGAGGTGCTAAACAGCTTTTGATACTCAATGATTATATACAACTGGGGAACGTGTTTGATTACAATATACAGCGAGGGCTGTTTGAGGAAGATCTGGAACTATTATGCACTGGTAATGCTGGCTGTCTGACTTTAATGTTGGGAGACCTTAATCATAAACTTGATCCTAATGGAAGTGACAACTTATATAAGGAGCTACTAGCAGCAGCACAAATCCCTAGAAGTATCTATCCAAACGTAGAATGTTCCACCCGTGATTTGTCCTTAGTAAGAACATTAGGGTCCTTAGGCATGTTTTGCCTAAATGGGTGTATGAAGAATGACCGTCCAGCTAAAAAAGACCTTTCGAACAGGTAATCAGGAATGCTCTATTGACTATGCTTTTGTAAACACCTGGGGCCAGATGTAGCAAAGTATTTGCATGTCGCAAACGGCAAAAATCGCCGTTTGCGAGGTGCAAATGCCTCTTTGCTATGCAGAAATGCATATTGCGAGTCGGTACCGACTCGCAATATGCATTTCCGACTCGCAAATAGGAAGGGGTGTTCCCTTCCTATTTGCGAGTCTGAGTCTGAGTGGTATGCAGTACGCGGTCACAAATGGCATCGCAGTTACCATCCACTTCAAGTGGATGGTAACCCACTCGCAAATTGGAGTTTGTGACTGGACCCACAAATATTTTTTCAGGGCAGGGAGTGGTCCAAGGGACCACTCCCTGCCCTGAAAAAATACAGAAACTAAAGGTTTCGTTTTTTTTTTTAAGTGCAGCTCGTTTTCCTGTAAGGAAAACGGGCTACACTTAAAAAAAAAAAAAATGCTTTATTTAAAAGCAGTCACGAACATGGAGGTCTGCTGATGACAGCAGGCCTCCATGTTTGCGAGTGCCTATACTCGCTATGGGGCTGCAATTTGCGACCCACCTTATGAATATTCATGAGGTGGGTCATTGCGACCCCATAGCGAGTTGCAGTCGGTGTCTGAGACACCGTACTGCATACCAATTTGCGAGGTGCAAAGTGCGAGTCGCATGAACTCGCACTTTGCACCTCACAAATTTTAAATTTGCTACATCTGGCCCCTGGTTCTTTGGAGAAGTGTAAAATGTTAAGGTTGGGCATACATAGGGCAGTGATCATTGGCTGCTCCAAATAACAATACGTTCAGCCAATAAAACCCAAAAAGAAAGAGAGAAGGCACTGATAGCGCTAGTTGAGTATCCCCGTAGGATAACAACCTGACTAACAGATAGCAGTCTAGAAGTACTTAATAATTTGATTGTAAACTATCCCATCCTTAATATGGAAGAAGATATATATTTAAAGGCTATAATAAGGGTATTACGTTAATGGTCAATTGCCCAAAAAGTAAATTAAAAATACCTCAAAAGGGAAAGAGGAAGGGAGAACCATATAAGATGAATAATAGTAAAATATGGTTTAACCGGGAATGTAGGTGTAGAAAGCAAATGATGCGAAGATTACTAAGGGATTATAAGAAAAGGCCCTCCGTTGTTAAAGAAGAGAAGCTTTGTCAAGCAAGACTGGATTATAAGATGCTGATAAGACAGGGGAAATGAGAATACGTTAATAAAAATTGGGATACAATGATGGAGGTGATAAAAACACAGAATATTAAGGGTTTTTGGCAGTTGGTAAGGGAGGGTGAAAGAGTAGGAACTATGCAGTGTTTGGTCAGAGAAGAAGACTGGTATAAATATTTGTCTTCTCTATTTAAAGGTACTCAGGATGAAGAAGGTTATGGTATTCCTAAGAAGCCTGGTGAGAAGACGAGATTAGCTTTTGTGCCACAGAAAATAAAAGAAACTATTGCAGCATTGAAATTAACTAAAGCAGCAGGTCCAGACAATCTCCCAGAAATAATAATAAAAAGGAATATTTATTGGTGGACAACATTCTTCTATGTTACTTTTTGTAAAATCCTTGATTATGGCCGTTTTCCAGAGAATTGGAAGGGTGCCATGATAAGACCGATTTATAAAAAAAGAGGATCCAACTCATCCAAAAAACTATCGGCTGATAAGTTTATTAGAAGTAGGGGAAAAGGTATTCACAAAGTTATTGCTGGGGTTAATCAAAGAATGGGCAGATGATAAAGATTTGATACCAGTAGAGCAAGGTGGTTTTAAGGAAGGGCATTCGACAATTGACCACTGCTTCAGTCTGTGGGCCTTAGCAAAAAAATCAGTTGAAATGCGAGGAAGTTGTTTTTGCTGTTTCGTTGATTTTCATGCTGCATTTGATTTGGTAGGTAGGAAATAGCTATGGGATATGCTAAAACAGCTAAGGATTGATTTGGACATACTATTTCTTCTCCAGGGCCTGCATTCACAAAATTGGGCCCAAATCATTTTAGATGAGTGGCTCACTTTCAAAACGGATCCCCATAAAGAATGGTCTCCATCAAGGTTGTGTGTTGGCCCCAATTTTATTTTCATTATTCTTGTCAGATCTGCCAGGGTTGTTACGGAAGGCTAATGGTCTAAGCCCAAAAATGGATGGTGTGCATGTTTCCTGCCTACTATATGCTGATGATTTAGTGATAATGGATGTGACAGAATTAGGGCTACAAAGGAAATTAGAGGTGTTCTATGCCTACGGTCAAAGGAAAAAATTGGTAGTAAATATGGAGAAAACAAAACTAATGTCTATAGGGAAAGAGAAAAGCGCATTTAATTACACTCTAGGGGGAGAAAAAATAGCGAAGGTAAAAGAGTATAAATATCTGGGCATATGGTTCGACTCACATTTAAGATGGAAAGTTCACACTGAAACCATAAAAAATAAAGCCTTATCTTCAGTCAGGGGATTAAACAATTTAATAGTAAATATGGAGGTCCTTCTCTCCAGCCAGTTATTTCTGCTTTTAATGCTATGGTACGCCCCCAATTTCAATATGGGGTGGAAGTTTTAACTTTCTCTGGGAAGCTAAATTGGGAAACAGAAGAAAGTATCTGCGTAAAGCGCATGCTCTCATTGCCTCCCTCGAGTATGCTACAAGCCATAAGAGCAGAATGTCAAATGACGGCGTGGACTTATTTGGGCCAGGAGCTGCACTGAAGTTCTGGTTAAGAATAACAGATGAAGGGTTCTGTAAGATCGCGAGATTGTGTAAGACAGAAATAACAATAAGTGAGTTACATTGGGCAACACAAGTGAGAGGACGGTTAAAAAAGATTTGCGTCCTCCTAGGTTTACCCGATAACCAATGGTGTGGTGCGCAAATCTCGAAACATAATCTAAGAATAATAGTGAAGGAAAGAGCAAGAGAATTAGATCTGAAGTACTTAGAAAGAAAAATATCAACTCAGGCTATGGTAGTTGGATGGAGGAATCCGGAAATTTTTCCGTATATAGAGGCTCTACCTAATTCAGGATTAAGACATTTAGGGGGTCATTCCGCCCGCCAACGCAACCCCGTCGAAAGACCGCACCGCGGTCAAAAGACCGCGGGGGTCATTTAGACTTTCCCACTGGGCCGGCGGGCGACCGCCAAAAGGGCGCCCGCCGGCCCAGCGGGAAAGACCCTGCAACAATGAAGCCGGCTCCGAATGGAGCCGGCAGAGTTGCAGGGGTGCGACGGGTGCAGTAGCACCCGACGCGATTTTCACTGTCTGCAAAGCAGACAGTGAAAATCTTAATGGGGCCCTGTTAGGGGGCCCCTGCACTGCCCATGCCAGTGGCATGGGCAGTGCAGGGGCCCCCAGGGGCCCCACGACACCCGTTCCCGCCATCCTGGTTCTGGCGGTGTAAACCGCCAGAAACAGGCTGGCGGGAAGGGGGTCGGAATCCCATGGAGGATTCCCTGGGCCAGGGGAAAACCGGCGGGAAACCGCTGGTTCCCCTTTTCTGACCGCGGCTTTACCGCCGCGGTCAGAATGGCCCTGGAAACACCGCCAGGCTGTTGGCGGTGCTTCCGTTGCCGCCAGGGTTGGAATGAGGGCCTTAGTGTTACAGTTCCGAATTGGGCTGAACCCGGGCTATATGGATCCCAAAGCAAAAGCATTTCTTAAGGATAGCCAGGGCCTATGTGCATGTGGCTTACAACAGAAATATACCATGCAACACTTACTTGTGGATTGTCAATGGTTTCTAGGAGTGCGCAAGAAGTTTTTAAAACCTATTTTTAAGGAATTTAATATTACTAATCGGGACCAAGCGCATAGGTTACTTATTGATATGAGATTTTTAAATGTAACCTGTGGACTGGGCATATTTTTAAATGATTTAAGAAGGGAAATATCTAGATTTATAGTGGTTGATAGAAGGTAGGGAATAATGCGGAATGTAGAGTTTTAAATATTGTAATTGATTATTATTATATTGGTTGATGGTATTTTAGAAAAAATTGCCATGTTAGGAGAAGGCAAGAAATAAAATGTAGAGCACTTTAGATTGAAAATAGCACTTTATGAGAAAGTAAGGAATGGAGCCCTTTTTGAACTGTATACGGGATAAATTGGTTGCCATGTTGCACTTTATGAAACTGTAAGAACTTGAATTATGTAGGAAGTAAAAGGAAAGAAGAGCTCTAAAAGCTCATAATTCATTATCCTAAAATTGCATTGGTTGATGGTACTCTAGAAAATCTTGCCACGCTATAACAAGGCATGAAAGAAAATGCGGAACACTCTAAATTGGAAATTGCACTTTATGAGATCGCAAGGACCAGAGTCTAATCATAACTGTATGTGGGATAATCTAAGTTGGCACACAGCACTTTCAGAAATTGTAAGAACTTGAATTTTAATCAAATGAATTATGTAACTAGAGTTGGTTAATAAGAATTAAAATGATTTAAGAACTGTGTATGTTAATGTAATATGTAATAGAATAGTTAAATGAACCTGTAAATTTTAATGTTTTTATACTTTTAAGGCTTATGCCAAATAAAATAATTTTTGAATGAAATGAAATGAATATGTTTGCTGCTTTTTAGTATACACAAACTACTTCCTGAGTTTTATGACTCTGCACTTCCTACACTTATATGTGCAGATTTCTATGCCCTGATTGCGGATTTTCCGGGTGGGTAGAGCTCCACATACATAAGTATACAGAATGCATAGCTGTAATACTCTGCACCTAGTCTGTGAATACTAAATAGTAGTAAACATACACAAAAGGCCTGTAGTATGATAGTCAGCATTTGATTACATGGATAAAAATATTGAAAGAAGTGCAGTTGTGGTACTGATTTTCCAAATGCATTACTTTCGTTGCACCTGTACCACACACAGTTATGAATTTTTAGTGGTCCTTAAACCCTGAATAAAATAAAAAAAAATGCCGCCATTGCTTTGGTATCATTTGATCTCTTTTTCTGATATTAGCTTTATAACTGTCTACATCATTGTTTCCTGAAATTACTGCAGTTCTGCATGGTCCGAAGAGTACATTTATTTTCACAAAATATGGACTATTTACTTTAACTACCTAAAACAGCCAATCATACCTCCTTAATCCCACGTCCAAGTATCTTTGCGACACAGACTTTTTCTGTGATTTAAATGGCTAGCAACCTATAGCACCAATAGACATTAGTAACCCTTTCCCCTACATTCCATGCTTCTCTCCTGACTTCAGAATATGTATCGAAATTTCATTACAATTACATCAGCCTTTTTCCTTTGTTTATGGTGGTATTCAGACATTAACGTTCTCCCCTGCTTACTATTCATTTGAAGAGTGTGTATCTCATGAATGAACATATGACCAAGCAATGAAATTCAGGGACATTTTGTAATATCTTTGACTGCATGCGTATGCGGCTCACCAGCCCACCTGCCCAGTGAAGGCCATAGCCTCAACTCCCCTGGCAGAGGGCTCGATCTACCACCACTTTGGCATCTAGGCAGGGTTCTAAGTGTTTTCAGTGCAACTGCAGGTCTACAGAAGTGTTTGCCAAGCAGGAGCCATGTTGTTAATGCTCTGCTCTCAAAAACAAACTCCAAAAGCAGGGGTATTTTTGGGGGAAACAAACAAATAATGACCATCACAAGCTGGATGGTTTTTCCCTAAGCACCAGTGTCTATGTTTGACTTCTCTACCTAAACTGTACACGCAAGGCATGATGGTCCTGGGCAGAGAAATCTTCTAATGGTTGCCACACCCTAAATAGTGTGAGGTGACTGTCACTGTAACCTAGTAGCCCCAAGGTGGACAGGCAAGCAGGTCAAGAGATCAAGTTGAGTCTCCACTGAAGGAAACTCTTCAGTTCCACCACCTGTAAATGAGGCAGAGGAACTATGAGCAGCCCATTTTATATTTTATGGCGGTTCACTAGGTATGTCAGGCTCTAAATGAGCCCTTTTTTCAATCCTGAAAACGTTTGATTGTGTTATGCCAGTGGACAGCAGAAATTGCATTCTTACCTTGCATTTTTACAAAATGTTAACAGAATGGAACCAGACATTTCCCAACTAATATTCAGTCGGATTTATGTTAATCGGCTTGTGGAAGACCATCATTCTTCTGTACAGATCACTGTAAGCATTTGTATTAAAAATACTTGATGACAGTCTGTGTATCTTCTTTCAATTGATCTTCATATGATGTCGTCTGAATTTGCTTTTGTCAGTAAGTCAGTCATGAACTATTCTGCAGTTCAGTTTTAGCGATGCTGTAGTGATGTGTTCACCGCCTGCATGGATCCTCACAGAAAAACGTTTCTTGTTCTTGATTGGAAGTTTCAGTTTAAAGAAAACTTGCTGGCAAGTATGCCCCCACCTCACACCCAGGACGGACGTGTAGACTGTCCTTAACGTTCTGGCCATGATTTGGCATTGTGTACAATAATTAAGTAACTCGTATAATGAAGCTGTGGTTTAGTACATAAATACACATAGAAGAGAAATGAAGAGAATGATAAAAGCAAAAGCGGAAATATCTATTTTATCCTAAATGCCAGAAACAATCTATCCTTAAAACTTGTATCACAAGAACAAATAATAAAGGAGAAAATGCATAAATTGTTTGAAACCCCTGATGCACCTATCTGAGAAACCAGATGACAGCATGTTGTGGCTTCATACATTGCATGCCCTCCTGGAATGCTCTCCAGCATTTGGTCGTGATGCATGATGTTAGCGCACCTTTTTTACTACTCTGCCTTGTGGATATTATTTAGGCAAACATTTGGTGTTCATATGTGCAAATAGTTTCCCTGGAAGTGGAGTTATGCAGCAGAGAAAATCATAAAATTCCATAGTTCGGTGAATGGCTGATGAGAAGGGAGACAGCGGGGCTCTGACAATTATAAGGTAAGTGTATAAATAACTTGAAGACTGTTTCCCTGTGCCACTTAGATAATCACAGCTATCCCTAAATTATGTGTATTCCTCTTCACTCTTTAAAGACTTGGGCAGTTTATGTTTGTGGTTGTCTTTTCAAATGTGGTTTTGAGATGTGCAGGATGTGTAGAGAAAGGTTATCAGTATTTCCTTTATGTCTGCAGCATAAACACATTCACCCCCCTCTAGTTTCTATTTGTAGTGAGACAATGTTATAAACAGTGTTACAGCTCGTATTTTAAGCGCTGTGTGTAATTTGGTCTGTTAATTCACAGAGTGATTTCTGACAAAACGGTGTAGTGCCCGATAGTAACACTTTCTTTCATTGAATCACCCTGTTGCATTTTAGGAGATTTTAAACAGGTCAGACTTGCATACAAATTCAAATGACTAAGTAGCGTAGAAAGCAGAATGATAATGAATGAAACTCGAAGTAACCACAGAGAGGGAGAACAGAGTCCTCTTGGATAATGTGCATCCAAAATAGTAATAGTCTTTGCCTCTCGAAACAAGTTATCAAAATTCCATATCGAAGATGGGTGGACTGGTGGTAATTCGTATAGACATGAATCGGCCACTCGATTGGATGTAAAATGCATAATTATTATTTACATCTCGGATACCACATCATTTTTATATTATATGATCTGAAATTTGTGAAGAATCCAGGTATTTGGTTTTACGCTTTGAGAAATGCTTTAGAGAGGGAACATCCAAGTCCAGGAAACTCTACTTTTGAACAAAATCTCCTCCTCATACTAATTAGCAGTTTTATTTGCCACTTTTTATACTCATTTAAACTGATACGCTTAAAATATACACAACCTCTGACATAGTAGTCCACTTCTCATTTCTTGCGAATGTCAATAATCTCACATTACAACCCAGTGCCTTAACGACCCCTTAACTGCCATGTTGGTACAATAGCTAACATGGTAATATGACAGAACATAACGGTGGAGGAATTTCCACATAATTTACAATGGACAACTGTTAGAAATTGTGTTTCTGGTTGGCTAGGGTAGGCAACTCATCCAGGTAGGCAAAACCACCTAGTAAGGGCAAGGGAGCTACACACCTAAGATAACCCCTGCTCACTCACCCCACTTGGCAGCTTGGCACAAGCAGTCAGGCTTATCCCAGAGCAATGTGTAAAGCGATTGCACAACACATATAACCCAATGACACAATAAATACACCACAAAGAAAATTCCACAAGCTATATAAAAATAAACTGTATTGCATAAAACATTATACCAAGAATGACATGAATCAGTAATATTGTGCCAAACGGGAACTTGTCAGGCCATCATCATGATGAATGCAGAATATGGAGAAGCATTTCCATATTGCACATGCCATATAAAACATTACCTTCCCAATACCTGCATACCAATCCTGAAATCTGTATGTCACCCCACCATGGCCCAGGCACCATAAAACATAATCAGTGCATTTAGAAGTATTTGACATGAGGGCAGAGATATCCCGGTGAGATACAACTATAACCGGAATCACCAACAACACCTTCTACACAAAGGTCACAGTGCCTCGGCACTTCTTTTAGAGGTTATATGGTAACTGGAAATCCACCACATAAAATACAGAGAGACAAATTTAAGAAAAGCCTGCATCCAATGCAGTGGCACTTCTCTTGCGCCCCCTGCAATCCCCTAATGCCACTGTGTTTGCACCATATTTAAGATTTGGTGCACCATGGAGGAAGTTATAACAATAGCGTCAACATTTTTGATGCTACTCTGGCACTTTGCTACACTAGCATTAAAAATGTTGATGCTAGTGTAGCAAAGTGCAAGGAGGCCCATTGATTTAAATGGGTGCATCATTTTAGCGCCTGCACTGAGCAGACATTAATAATTACAGAAAAAATGGCATAGTGAAATCTTTTACATTTCACTGCTTTTATTTTTTCGGGCCTCCTAACAGAGCAATGCCCTCCTTGTATACATCATGCTTGGCACAGGCATAATGTGGGGCAAGGGGTTACAAAGTGGCACAATGCACGCATTGTGCACCTTTGTAAATATGGCGCAGGGGAAAGGCCACCTTAGCGCTACCTTAGTGTAACAACGTAGCCAGCAGGGGTCTACTCCTCCTCGGCGGGCAAGTGAGATTGCCCACCAAGGTAGCACTGCAGCTACCACACTGCCACCTGGCCTGACTCAATCTCCGGGGGACGCTGCAGTGATTACACCCTAATAGGTGCCTGCTTGTGCCCCAGGGAGGCACCAACGGATGCGTGCCCCATCTGCGCTTCAACAAGACTGCCGGCCAGATGTGGATTGGAGTTGGGCTGCAAAAGAACAAGAGTCATAAGCACAGAGAAATTCCAACTTTCTGAAAGTGGCATTTCTACACTGGTAATAAAAAATCCACTTACACCAATAAGCAGCATTTCTCTCTACCATTCCAAACATACCAAACATGGCCACACTGCGCCTCATAGATCAGAATATACAAAATAGGCTGTTTGTCACTACCAGGACATGCCACACAATAAAGCATATGTCCTACCTTTTGTTCTACACGGAATACTGCCCATAGGGCTACCTAGGGCCTACATTTGGCCATATGTAGTAAAAAGGGGGTTACAGACCTGACAAGTAAATTTAGATGGCAGGCCACTGTGGCAGTAAACTGCACACACAGGCCTAAAACAAGTTTGAAAGTCTACTTCTGTGGGTGGCGCAAGCTTCACTGCAAGCCCACTAGAAGCATTTAATTTACAGGCCCTGGATATAAGAGATACCACTGTACAAGAGACTTACAGGTCAATTAAATGTTCCAATCGAATGTAAGCCACTCATGCCAACTTTAGAAAGCAAAGCACATGCACTTTAGCACTGAACAGCTGTGGTAAAGTACCCAGAGTCTTAGAGCCAACACAAATAGGTCAGAAAAACAGGAGGAGGAAGGTAAAAATCTTAGGGATCACCCTGCAAAAAGGGCCAGGTCAAACAGCAACTTATTGTGAAGCCAAAGAAATACATGATCCCCAACTTAGAAAGTACGCTATATCCCAATTGTACTAATTTATTCCAAGATTTCTGAAGGCAATTAAAACCAGACATTTTAGTACAATGTTTTATTTAATAATGCTGTTTCTGAGTGGTAAATATAAAAGCGACTTTGTGAATAATACTGCTATCCAATTGAAACCTGACCACAATGCTCAGAATGAAAAACAATAATGATTTGTGCCAGTAACCAAAGACTTGATTTGCTGAGCCCTGACCCTGTCAAGCCTCATGTATGACTTTGGTTATAAGTGAGTAAGGCCCATGGATGCATTAGCAATGTGTATGTCAAACAGGCATAGGACTCAGATATGGAATAATATAGGCAAGAGAGTAACGAATATTAATAAGACAGTAAGGCCCTGATTTTAAGAAAAGTGGAGCTTCATGTTTTGTGTTTTCTTGCGGCCCATTGCGGCCCCCTAATGCCCCCATGGCACAGGTTAGGGACAATAGCATCATAAGTTTTGATGCTATTGTTGTACTGTTCAGGATTAGTGCCAAACATGTTGGTGCTAATCCTGCAAAGTACATAGAGGCCCAATAAAATATAATATTGTGCCTCCTTTTAACACCTGCCATGTGCAGACGTTAACAATGCCGCTAAAAATGGCATAGTGGAATCTCATAGATTCCACTGTGCTGTTTTTGAGGGCCCCCTAAAGGGGGAACGCCCCCTTTGCATACATTATCCCCGGCACAGGCATAATATGGCACAAGGGTTTACAAAGTGGTGCAATGTGTGCATTTTACCACTTTGTAAATATGGCGTGACATTTTGCCACATATTGCCACATTAGCGCCAAAAAAATGATGCTAATGTGGAGATAGTTGGCACTAAGCCCTTCTTAAATGTGGGCCTTAATTTGAGACTGCAAAGAAAGGCTAGATTACCATAAGCACTTGAGTTATCTGTTTTGCAGGATTTCATTTTCTGTAAGGATTTCACTAAGAAATACGGCAATTTTGTGAAATTTGAATCATGAAATATATTAGCTTAGCTGAACTATCAACTTAGTGTGAAATTAGCTTCACACAATAATGTTCATCTTTAAGCTGCCCTTCTTTGAAGAGGTACAGTAAAATGCCAGTCCACATGACAATAGTTTGTTAGCAGACATTCCTTAGCTAATGGAGACTTTACCAAAGATTTAGACCCTTCATCTCTCAATGAATGGTTGCATCTGCTCTAGATCACAAATGACTAAAACTTATCAATACTTGAAGGCTATTTACAGACGTGGTGCGGCAAAGCTGGGACAATATCTGTGGCCTTTGGAGCTAGCAGACTTTCTCACCACCTATCACGAAATATAGGGCCTAATTTACAAGGTTTTGTCTCAGTGCAGCACCACAAGTCTTTGTTCTGGGCTGCCCTGCATCAAAAGAAAAGGGCACAAATTGCTGCCATGCGCCAATGCTGGCAGCCTTGTACTTTGATGCAAGAATGCCTATGTTGCGAGGATGATTCCTTTAGTGCAGAAAGGGACACTCCCACACACAAAAAATCAAAAGAGGAGTTTTCCTTCTTCTACAAAATGCATCACACATAGAAAGAGGACAATAATGTTATTCCTCCCCATTGCGTCACCCTTACGCCTCCCCTGTGGAGGCATAGGCTTTTGATGCATTCCCAGGTTTACAAAATCTTGTAAACCTGGGAATGCATCAAAATCCATGGGTGTTGCGTGGGAACACACACTGCAACAGCCATGGAACACCTCCTTGATGCAAAGTAAGGCAACGCAGCGACTTGCGCTGCATTGCCTTACTCCATAATTACAAGGCCCTGTAAAACCACGCAAAGTTGCTTCGCTTGGCCTTGTAGACTTGGGTCAGCAGCCTGCGCCGCAGGTGCATCACAAAAAGTGATGCACCAGCGGCCCAGATTGCTTGTAAATAAGCCCCAAAGTGTGCAATTTCCAGATATTATAATAATATCAGTGGTTTCTTTCTTCTGTTTGAACTCTCAATGGATTCAATGGAAAGAGCAAAAAAGTCAGTACTATAAGCTAATTAAGGATGTTTATTGTTAGGAGTTGACGAGCATAAAGATTTAGCATCTGTATAAATAGTTTAAAATGTACTTTATAGATTATGTCCTCCTTGCATATTGGTGACTAAGCTTAACATAACACAGGCAATAAAGGAAATGACTGTACACAACATAATTGTGCATAGGTGCATGTGGTAGCACTCATAACTGATTTTCTCGGTTACCCCCTGTGTAAATGCAGAGTTTCACGGTGAGAGTAGGAGCTCCAGTGGTTTAGTATGATGTCCAAGAGAAGGAACAATGCTCTTTTCCATCAGGCCTCAGCATTAAGGTGGTAGAGAAAGATAATGGGAAGTAGGGCTCAAAAGTAAAAGTCTTGCAATATGTCTTTTCCTTTTGTGTACTTAAAAGTCTTCCAAAAAATTAACATAGTAGCAGTGATTGCTACTTTTTCATTTCTGGAAGCAGGATCAACACCTCAACCTACCTGAAGGGTATTGCGTCCAAAATATGGTACTTCTACCTCATTAAAAATCTATTAGCCACACTGATTGAAAAGATACATAGCTCAGGATTTATCAGGGGTATATGTTAACTAGGGATGTGTTAGAAATGGGGTCTTTGGTTGGCAGTCAGGTTACCCCCTGTCCAAGCACGGGTAAAGGAGAATCACCTTCAGTTAACCCGCCACACACCCACTTGGTAGCTTGGCACGAGCAGGCAGGCTTATCTTCAGAAGCAATTTGTAAAGTATTTGTACCAACACACACAGTAATACAGTGAACCACTACAAAATTACACAACACAGGTTTAGAAAAATAGTAATATTTATCTAAACAAAACAAGACCAAAACAACAAAAATCCAACATTCACAAGTCAAGATATGAATTTTCAAAAGAATCCTTAGAAAACAGGGAGAATGCTGTTGTTACACAAAGAACATGGTTAGCGTAAAAAAAAAATAGTAGCACAGGCGAACGTGCATTGGAAAAGGGTAGCAATGCATTGGTTCCTTACTCGCAAGTGAAGCTGTACATCATTTCCTTGTCCTGTCGAGTCGGCGAAGCGTTGTTTTTCTCCTCGCAAGAGAGCGATGTGTCAATGTCTGTACGGAGCACCTCGGATCTGTGAAGAGTCGGGTTGACTTGGACACCCAGGGACACCCAGGGACAATGTGTGATAAACCCAGTTGCACGGTGTTAGAAAACTGCGCTCCATGGGGTTTGCATCGTTATCGGCCTCCGTAAGTTGATGTTGCACGTTGTTTCTCCATCTGCGTTGCATCAATTTCCCAGCCACGATGCAGGTGGAGCGTTGCTTTCAGCTGCGTGTCATTTATCAGCTGCTTTGAGGAAGGTACGTCATAACTTTCCCGCACGGCATTCTGTGTGTGGATTTTCAGTCCTTGTCTGCCAGCTTTACTTTTCAAGGGCCCAGGGACTGGATAGGGCCTGGATAGGGCACCCCTTGGCAGAGTAGGAGTCTCAGCAGAGAGTGCAGGTGCTGGCAGGTGATGTCTTTGATGGCCCTGAGACTTCAACAAAAGGAGGCAAGCTCAGTTCAAGCCCTTGGAGATTCTTCACATGTAGGAATGCACAACAAAGTCCAGTCTTTGTCCCCTTTCACAGGCAGAAGCAGCAACTGCAGGATAGCCCAACAAAGCACAGTCACAGGCAGGGGCAGCACTTCTCCTCAGCTCTTCAGCACTTCAACTCTTCTCTTAGCAGAGGTTCCTTTTGATTCCAGAAATTATCTAATTGCAGGGGTTTCGGGTCCACAACTTATACTCCTTTCTGCATTTTGAGTAGGCAAACATCAGAGGAAAGTCTCTCTTGTTTGTAAGATCCTGCCTTGCCCAGGCCAGACACACACCAGGGGGTTGGAGACTGCATTGTGCGAGGGCAGACATAGCCCTTTCAGGTGTGAGTGACCACTCCTCTTCTCCATCCACGCACAGATGGCTCATCAGGATATGCAGGCTACACCCGAGCTCCGTTTGTGTCACTGACGAGAGGAGAGGTTCAACCAGCCCAACTGTCAAACTGACCCAGACAGGTAATCCACAAACAGGCAGAGTCACAGGATGATATAAGCAAGAACATTCCTACTTTCTAAAAGTGCTGTTTTCAAACACACAATCTAAAAACAAACCTTACTAAAAGATGTATTTCTAAATTGTGAGTTCAGACACCCTAAACTCCATATTTCTACCTGCTTTCAAAGGGAATCTGCACTTTGATAATATTTAAAGGCAGCCCTCATGTTAACCTATGAGAGACATAGGCTTTGCACAATGAAAAACAAATTTGGCAGTATTTCACTGTCAGGACATACAAAACACATTGGTAGATGTCCTACCGTAAACATACACTGCACCCTGCCCAGGTGGCTACATAGGGCCTGCCTCAGGGGTGCCTTACATGTAAGAAAATGGAAGGTTTAGGCCTGGGAAGTGGGTACACTTTCCAAGGCGAATTGGCAGTTTAAGACTGCACACATAGACACTGCAGTGGCAGGCCTGAGACATGATTACAGGGCTACTAATGTGGGTGGCACAGCCAGTGCTGCAGGCCCACTAGTAGCATTTGTTTTACAGGCCCTTGGCACCTCTAGTGCCATGTACTTGGGACTTACTAGTAAATCAAATATGCCAATCCTGGAAAGCCAATTACACATACATTTTACTTAGGAGCATTTGCACTTTAGCACTGGATAGCAGTGGTAACGTGCCCAGAGTAACAAAAACAGCTCAAACAGAGTCCAGCACACATCAACAACCTGGGAAACAGAGGCAGAAAGTGAGGGGAGACCACACCAAGGATACCAAGTCTAACAGGATGAATGTCCCTCACGGGGAGGGTAGAGGAGACTGAAAAGCTGTTCCTGATGACTCGAGAATAGGGTTAAGATACATATTAAAGATGTGAATGTGAAACAAGAGAAGCAATCTAACTCCTTTGTATTCAGGTCCGTAGCATGGCCCCTATGTTCACAGTGTGTTCTTCTGGGTGATATGTTTTCATTTTTTATCCTATTTGTATGATGTATGCGATATCACCCTTCTGCACATGGAATTCAATAATGTTACATTTTACTTTCTATTTTTTCTTTTCTTTTCTTCTCTCATTTCTCATTTCTCATTGTTATCTTGCCTAAAAAACTCAACAAAGATATTGTAAAAAGATATCAACATTGCTACACCTATTAACTTTAAAAGTTAACTTTAAAATTGTGTTTCACAAGATGGAGAAAATCATTTTTATCTAAATCATGTTACTTCTTGGCTGAAATTGCTTAAACAATCATTGTCAGAAAAAAGGCAAGATTGTTTTGTGTTTCTAAGAGGGGTTCACAAACTTTGCATCAATTTTGAACTGGAGAAGTGTTTGGCAACTTTCTTGCAGACAATATATTTATGTAACATCCCCTTGAGTACTTCATTGCATGTTTCAGGATTATATAAGCACTTTCAACTCAGTAAATCGTAGATTATCTGCAGGGCTCTTGTGAGAGCTGGTTTCAAAAGCAGTCACCTCTTGCTAAACGTTGTCCTTGCCCTGGACTACACATAATTACATATGAAACTCCCATCTAGGATAAGATACTTAGGGCCTGAAAACGAGTCTTCCAGTCCCAAGACCGCTAGACTCGCGGTGGATCCACATTACAAGTTTGGCAGGCGGACCGCCAACCGAATGCCGTCTCTGCCTGGATCCAAGACCCTGACGGGGTGACAGAGATCTTGGTTGTAATCAGCCATGGCCACGCTGAACTCAGCGCCATTGTTATCCACTAGCCATTTCATGGCAGTTTCCCCACCATGGAAAGGCTGGAACAGAACAAGTGCAGGGGACCGCAGGGGGGGGGGGGGGTCCCTGCACTGCCAATGGCCATGGGCAGAGAGTGAGCATTCCCAGGGTGCTGGTCAGCCCCCTCTGTGCTACAAGATGGCACTCGGCTCCATTAAGGGAGCAGAGTGCTAGCTCAAAGCACAGTTCCTGCCCGTCAGACCAGCAGGAACGCTCTATTTCAAGGTTTTCACCGAACAGCCAGGTCATACCAGCAGAATACTTGTAATAGGTCGGGGGCAGTCCTCCCAGCAAGTTCGGTCCCACGTTGGGACCGCCAAACTCGTAATCAGGCCCTTAGGGCCTGATTTAGAATTTGGCAGAGGGGAGTACTTGGTCCCAAACATGACGGATATCCCGTCTGCTGTATTATGATCCTATTCTAACCTTGGAGATCATAAAATGGCGGACAAGATATCTGACACGTTTGTGATGGAGTATTGCGTCTGCCAAGTTTAAAGTAGCCCTTATTGTTATGACTACTGGCATATCAAAGTTATAATACTTGGTGTGTTAACTCTGCTTTGTTGCTTCCTGTTTATGCACATGCCTTTATAGCACATTAGGGCCACACATTTTGGGACAATGCTACTCTGACTTAGTTTTTACTTACAGGACCTGTCAAACAATAAGAAAATGTTAGCTAAATCCTTATTTAGATATTTTTCTCTTTCTTGTGAGTTTTTCTGAAATGCTCCCGCTGATTGTGTCTTTTCTGTGCTACTGACATTTGAACTTTTCCTTTGTCTGAAATCAGGGTGAATTTCTCCTCATATTGGTGGCTCCTATTACATAAGGCCGTAATAGTCGTACAAAGGAGGGGAAGGGACCATGATGCAGCTAAAATCATATTTAAATTTGGAAATAGTCACGTTATTTACATCACTTAGGCTGCAACTACGAGTGAGCCAATGGGAAATGAAATAAATATAGCACCAAGTGAAATCTAAGTCCCTGAGGTTCAGAATTTATTGGGTGCATTATTTATTTCAAGTATGAATGCTGGCCTTCAGAAGGGGCATGCCATGAATGTTTTCGTACTGCATAATCTGTATATTTTGCTATATACTGAGCTCAAAATGCATATGTATATCTGCAACAAAATGATAGTTGTGTAGCTGGAAGACTCCCTGTGGTGACCTTTTGCCCTTTTTTCTGGCTACAGGCTCAAAACCCATTAAAGACATACTTTCATCCTTTCATCCTTGCAAGGTTGAAAAAGGAGGGCCATTGAGTTAAGTAAAAATAAAAACAAAATATTGTTCAAGTTTAGTATATTAATATTATTGCCATCACTGTGAAAGGGGGGACAGTAGAGTCTAAACGAATTGCCTGGGCAAATGGCTCAATTTAAAGGCAAACAACAGTGGAGACAGAGGACAACCCTGATGTTGTCCCTGTCAATGGTAATTAGTCACAATAACTCTTGATTGACTGAAACTCTAGCTGATGGAGAGTGGTACAGCTTTTGAGTTGCTAGAATCATGGGTTCGGCTCTGTTAACACAGTCAAAAGCTTTGGCCACATCCAAGGTGAGAACTGTTAGTGGATGCTCATATTTTGTGGCCATGTCAATGGCTCCAATTACCTGATTACTGAGTTTGTTTAGTTGCCTACCCGGAATAAAGCCTTTTTGGTCAGGATGTATCAACTGCGGTAACTGTTTTTTTGAAGATTTTATCATCATTATTTAGCAAAGACATGGGGCCGTATGAATCTGCACAAACAGATGGTCTGCCTGGGTTTAAAATCATGACAATGATTGCATCAGCCAAGGAGGGAGGTGGCAATAGGCTGTGAAAAAGAATCTTGTTGAACATAACGCACAGAGCTGAGGCAAGAATTTGGGCAAGTGTTTTATAAAATTCTGAAGGTAATGCGTTGAGCCCTGCAGCTTTACCATTCTTCTGCAGGTAATGTGTTGAGGCCTGCAACTTTGCTGTTCTTCCAAGACATAAGATGGACCACGACCTCCTCTTCAGTAATCTCATTTGCCACCTCTTAAATTTGAGACTCTGACAGATGGGGAAGGTCTTTCATGGGAAGCCATCTCTTGATGTTATCGGGGTCTGGCGTTAGATCTTCCAGGTACACCTAATGCAGACTGCTGGCTATCTCTTTCTTGATTTCTGCTGTTGTGGAAAGCTTTATTGCAGTTCCCGCCTGTTCTATGACATGAATGTAGTTCCTGGCATTATCAGATCATACTTTCCATGCCAGGAGCTTCCCACAGTTCTCCCAACTGTTGAAGTTCTGTAATTCGCTCGCTTTCCATTTGTCCATGGTCTTTCCTAATAAAAAATGCCTTAGAATTGTTCTGCGGCTGCTCAACCTCATAGCTTAATTGAGCAAGGGTGCCCGTGGGAGAAAGGGCCTTTTCCTGTAATGACATAGATTTTATGTCCAGAGTCTATAGCAAATCCTCCTCCTCCATACATGCCATTTGCCAAGTTGCTGTAGCCGTAGTTATTAGAAAAAACCTGCATGTATGCCTTTTAGGCATCCCAAGTCACAGCCAGGCTAGCAGAGCCAAGAGTTTCTTTCAAGTAGAGCTGGGTCTTTGACACAATTGTTGATGATTTCCTTCATCCAATAGCAAGGTTCTATTCAAAGTCCATCTGGGTCTTGCTCTCTGATTGGGGATGTGATTGATAACGTAACTGCCCAATGATCTGAAAGTAAAGGAGGGTGATGAAGAACAGCCTCTACTGGATCCAGAAAGGTATTGTCAAGCAAGAAATAATCAATGCAAGCATGGGTGCCATACTTCTTACTATAATAGGTGAATACTTTAGAAGTACCAAGTTCACTGCGAGCCATATCAGTAAAACTGAGCTCCCTCTGGATATCTGTACAGGAACGGTTTCTCATCTAGGACTGAGAGGCTGTGCCCCTCTGAAATTCCTACACATTTACAGCAAAAAAATAATAAATAAACCAATTTGTTCAGAGATGCAATCCTTAACTCTAAACAAATCAATGCATTTAAGTCAGGGCTGTCTGTTTGCCTTAGGCTGCCTGCCCTGCCTCGCTTTGACGCAGGAGATGGAAACCAGTCAGTAAATCAACTTTCTACACTGTGACATACGACACAGGGCTAACTGCTTTGAAGCATTTCCATTCCATTTATTTCCATTGTGGTCTATGGCAGTATCTACTATAGGCAAATTATGCTTTTAGCGTCATGGTTTCGGGCATCAGTGTCTTCATCCCTGCGTGAGGACAGCCATCCATCATTCAGAGGCATAGATCCCACCTTTTCCTCCTCCATCATGAAGTAGGAGTAGATGCAAGCACCTGTAACTTGATGCCTTGACTTTTGTATTGGTAAGTGTTATAATGCTAATCTTGTGTTATTTTTATTATACTGAGCCCCCTTGTGACTCTAACCGCCCCCACAGTGACACCCCAGGCCCTGGCTGCAAATCTCTGGCTCCTTAAGAAGTGAAGCTGCTGTACTTGTTCCCTCACAAAATCAATCCAAAGATGAGCATGGTTCTTGCTACTGTGCAAAATTGATCCTAATATCGGAGTCAGGTGCAAAGGGAGAAATATGTGCTTAAAGTAAAGGCACTTATCTGCTGAATGGCTTTAGAACTGGCCCTATCGTCATGCCCTTAGCATTAATGCCATAAACATGGATTGATATGCAAATAATGAATGCTAAAAAATGATTTAGTTCCTCTTATTCCTCATGTTTAACTTAATGTTGCATTCCACAAGAAAATTAGCTGTTTCATCATGCTGTGTTTCTGTGCATTGTATTACTCTTGCATAGTGCACACTTTGCCTTGTGCTTGGTGTTTATGAGGAGCTTTGATTGAGAGTGCTGGTGCTGAGGCTGAAAGTAAGGCAAAAGGCCTGTCAGTGGGTTGGCGTCTCTGCAGAGCACACAGAAGAATGGTCATGCATTCTAGTTGCAACTGAAATTCAGTGTAAATGTGTGTGAAGGGGGTACACCGTGGTCAAAATATTTAGAAGGAAAAAGCAAAAGGTGCTTAACACTGAATGAGTGCAGTGTGTGTTTAGGGTGGTAAAATGAGGGAGATGCTAGAATGTGCATTCAGGGGAGAGTAAAAAGAGGGTGCTAAAGAGGAGAGAAGAGGTTGAAAATGTGCAGACGGATGAGATGTGAAGATAAAACTGACTAACATACCTAACACAAAGCACACATAACTGACGGCCCTACTCCTTCCACAGGCCTCAATAATATTTAATTCACAGTCTCACAATTTCAGAATTGAAACATTTCCAATGTTAATTATTTATAACTAATCATTGTTGTTACTCATTTATCTTAAACAGCTAACAACCATTGACAAAGTCAACAGTACAGACAAGTTTTAGGTGTATGTCAGTTGTTGTGTTATATTTCTGGATGCAATACTATCTCGGAGAGGAACCAAAATACAGGCCAGGTGGCATTCTACAGAGATCACAGAAATGTAGTTATCATGTTCCCTTTTAGAGAGCCTCCCACTTTTCTAATCTCACTTAAAGACCTGTCTGCAAATATTTCTGTATGACTGATTGCACCCAGCAGCTGTGGGCGCTTCCTGATGCATGGTTAGAGAATTTTCTTCCAAAGTTGATGTTGAGTGCAGTGCAGGACACTGGGTAAGCACACACATTAAAGGGCCTGATGTTGTTGCAGTGTACAATTTGCACAGTAAAGGGGGAACATATTAATGCAATAAGATATGGGGCAGTTTTTAATGTGTTTAATATTACAAGTCTAAACATTTCCACTGCTTCATAAGCCTTGCTTTCTCACCAAATTTATTTATTTTCAAGTGCACTATTTGTCAATCTTTTCTCAAATTTTTTCTTGGGAGGAGGACCCACCCTGGACCCATGTTTGTCCATTGAGCTTACATGCTTCACTTGCTACATAAAAGTCGTACCCAGACTTTTACACCCTACCACTTTCAAATATCACCATCCACCATTGGATCCGGGATCTTAAATCTCATATTTTTTATTACAGTCCCCTTATATTTAGATTTCCTGTCAAGTGCCTCATTCAAAACAATGTAAAAGTCACCCCCAATTAAGACTGGTAGATAATAGAAATGTTATTTTATTATACATAGACCCTATTATTTCTTAAACTTGTCAGCACGATGCACAGATATGGCCTCTTGTGGAGCTAAGATGTAACTCAGAGAATTTTTTTTTTTTTCTTTTTTACCACTCATGCTCCCCAGCAAAATGCTTCCTCACTGAAAATCCCTGAATAATCTGGCCAATTTTGTTTGGCAATATCTTACCACCATTCAGACTGTAGATCAGGGGAGAAAATATTAGGAATAGTGAAAAAGGCTTGCAAAAATTAGCTTTGGGAGAGATAGGCCTTGCCATAGTAAAAAAGAAATGTAGGCTTTTTTCACTATCTGAACATGTTAAACTTAAAGGCGCATGTCCAACTTTTTTAATTCACTGCATCGTGCCCTTGGGGCTACCAAGGGCCTACTTTAGGGTCACAATTACATGTGATAAAAAGGAAGGTTTGGGCCTGGCAAGTGGGTACACTTTCCAAACTTGCCAGGTCGAAATGGCAGTTTAAAACTGCTCACACAGGCTCTGTAGTGGCAGGCCTGAGACATGTTTGAAGGGCTACTATAGTGGGTGGCACAATCAGTGCTGCATGTCCACTAGTAGCATTTAACTTACAGGTCCTGGACACATATAGTACACTTTATTAGGGACATACAAGTAAACTAAATATGACAATTGTGGAGAAGCCAATGTTACCATATTTAGAGTACAGAGCACATGCACTTTAGCACTGGCCAGCTGTGGTAAAGTGTTCAGAATTCAAAAAGTCATTAAAAATGTGTTTGAAAAACAGGCAAAAAGTTTGACCCTGCAGAAAGAGACAATTCAACAGAGGATGAATAATAACTGGAGTAGCTAGGGCCAGATAAACTATTAGGGCTTTTAGAACATTTGACACTAATAGGTAGAATATTTTAAATTAAAAAAATAAACTGAAAGACAAACATTGGAATATTGGACAAAGGCCTATACCAGCCATGATCGGCCTTAAGCCACTCTATTATTTTCATTTGAGCTTTCAATGTTCCAATGGTTTAATTGCTGTTAAGTGCTCCTGACAGCGCCTTGACTCTTTCTAACTTCATAAATAGAGAAAGAGCATTTAACAACCACTTTACCCTTCAGCATTGATATTCATACCACACCTAATTGATCTTTGGGGAAAAACTAGCCAATTAAAAAGGAACTCTGAGACTACTAGATTAGGCTCCCAGCTGCAGGTCAAACAACTGACTTTTTAAAGTGACTCAAGAAGGATTTGATGAAAGCAGAACAATGGAATATAAATAATGAGTTTGAAGTCAGTTAGTAATGTTTATTGTTGTAATGTATCCACTCATGTCTCTATTGGATCATATATTCGGTGAGCATCAATATATTGTTTTGGCTGGTGCTTCAGCCAGGTATGCTGTACTATAGGACAACCTTGGAATGTATCCTCTTACTTATTTCATCCTCTTTGCCATACACTCCTTCTCATTTACTTCCTCTGCCCTTCCAAACCACTTCCTTCCCCTCATCTTGACAACATTCCCTACTTAAAGCCATTATCTTACATCATCCTTACCTGAATCAACAGATTGAAATCCAATTGCATCCTTTTGGTGTCGGTCCTATCCATCTGGCCCACACTATGCTCATGAGAAAACCCCATAATTTTCACTGTGGAGGGAGATGTGGGGTAGTGGTGGAACAGGGAAGCAGTGGAGAAGCTGCACACATACATAGGCTCATTAATAATTCTCTTGACCTTTTAGCTGGTCAGTAATATGAGGTGCATACTCTTTATGTGTATTCACTTTATCGCATAGTGGGGTTGTGATGATGTGCTACATTACTTATATTTTGCCCTGCTCTGAATAATCACCATACTACTAACCTGTGTAAACTATACATAGAATAGTTGAACATGATAAACAATGAATCTTCAAATTAGTTTACTAAATTTGTCACTTTGTAGCATTATATTGATGTTATATTTGTTTTTACTTGGTAAATCATATAAAGGGGCACTTCACATTGATTTTTCACTTACTGCAAACTAATATTAATTTCCAAGGACCTGTTAAATCATAAACGTAGGCAACTCTAAGCTAATGCTAATGGGTAGACATTAACAAACACATATATCTTTTATTTGCTTGCACCCCGTCCTAAAGGTTGACATTCCACTTGTGGGTTCCTGTTCTAATTATCAGATGCATCACCTTATCAGAAGTGGAACACATCCTGTCCATGAAAGTTAAGTCTCAAACCCTATGTATTGGGTAGATGTAGACTTTGGGCTTTTAGGGAAAAATGTATAGTGCTTTCTAAAGCTTAAGCTAAATTAGGTTAAAATAAATGTGCTGTACATTTTCATATCTTGCGTATCAGCTCATTGGACTGTACCTACATATTTCTTTACTAATGGTGGTGGTTGAATATTTAGTCAGCACAAGGACTAGAACTGCTTATGATCTACTCAGCTGGTCTTGTGTTAGTTAACAAAGGAGGCAAGGTTCTCATCTTGAAATATCCAGTATGCTGGCCTACAGTCTAATAAGGGAGGTTGGACACTATAACTGAAATCTGACTCATCTGATCCAAAGCAATTTGTTTGTCATACGGAAACACATTTTTCCTGTGCTGTGCCTGAATGAAGTACATTGGACTGCTTTTGATAGCTTGAAAAGGTTCATAGAAAAATACACCTGAGTCCAAAGTGTCTGCTCTTCCCTGCACTTCCATCATGGAATGGAAATAAAATTTAAATTTGGAATGTCTGATTCAAAACTCATGATGTTCATTAACTTATTCATTTTAAAGGGGCCCAGCTTCTTGTTATTTTTAGTAAACATTTCCTTTTTCAAATGTTTTAAAAATGTCCATTTGAAAACATCATTCTATTTCAACATCTTAAACGTGTAGTAGTTTGGTGATGAGAAACCATGTGGATAGCTTGCAATGCAATCTCTGGAACAAAATCTTTAAACCTGTTATGCAGTTGTACATGTAATGTAAAAACTTGAACACTTGGCTTATAACAATCCATATTGCATGGGTTAACCTTCCATATGAATTCATCATAAACTTTTTGTACAGTGTATTTTACTAGAAAATAATTGCTGTTTTAGAAATGTTGATGGCTTGACTACGTGACTGCGATGATCACAATGGCTCACAATTGTCATATATGGTTGAATGTACTAATAACCTGGGAGTTTTAACTGTATACTTCCACTGTGAAGTTGTAAATTATGAAAGAACAATCTATATGGAAGGAATGTAATTCCAGGTTAATTGACACATTGGCTTAAGGTCTCACGGGAATAGACACGTCTGCTAGGTTTAGATCTTTTCTTACTCCAGGAGAATAAACTAATACAATTTCACAGCAAAAGGAAATGGAATAATATTTGTGCTTTATTAAGCATAAAACAAAATATATATTTTAGTAGGCATTCTTTTACATACAGTATTAACATTATCCCTGTGGTTCACAAAGCATTGTAAAGGATAAATAAACACCAATGATACAGACAGCCCTAACAATCTTGTCATTGGAGGCACAAGGCATGAATAGCATTGCATGATATGAAATAATCATAGAAGAACTTTGGTGATATTTAAACTGGGGCAAATCTAGAAGCATATCAGAGGTGCTTGGAAACAAGCATTCCAGGGGGGCTGCTGCTTGTGGACATGATGCCATGAAGGGACATGGGCTCAGGGGGGCATTGTAGGCACTGCAGCTAGAGTTGCATAAGGGGATGCACAGGAAGCAACCACCAGTTCGGAGTCATAGTGGCTGGAGAATTTTGTGGTGTGTGCGTGTTGGAGGATGATGCAGTAGTAATGTATCAGATGTTTACAAAGTTGTGGACTAACTGTGGGCAGCAGTCATCCTTGATAATGCTTTGGAGGTGGATTGGCATGGTGTCCCACTACATTGGTACTAGATGTTTGTGAAGGCCTCTCCCTCTTCTCAGAGAAGTGCCATACTTTTGGCCTCCCCCCAGCGGACCAACATATACTGCCATAGCCAGAGGGGGCTGTTGCACATGACACTTGAGGATTATTGCTCTATTGGCTAAGGGATACTAGGTCCAAAACTGAACTATCACCCTCTCCCCGTTGGATCTCTTCTAGATGCTGCAGGTGAAGGTTTCCCAAAAGTCCAAACCCTCACAGTGATTGACGTCTGGTACGGTAGCTAGGACTGCTTGTCAGTATTGTGTGAGGGAAAGGCATGACCAGAGAAGGTGGGGAGGATCCGCTTTGCCAGATTGTCGTCAGGCGCAGTAAAGTTGGGCGTCTGGGGAAATGTAGTTTAATTTAGCAGGGGTGAGCTATGCGTAATGTAAGATGGAAAATGTGATATTTTAGAATCTGACATTCCTGGAGATTTGATCAGGGTATTCTAATGCAAGTGTCCTCTCTGATTCATCCACCCCCCTCAAAGTCTCTTTCCCAGCACAACTGGAGATGAGTGAGGGGGTCAGTATGTACTCCCATAAAGCTTTGCCGAACAAGGTGATAAACAAAATACATTTTTCCCTAACAAAAATAGTGCAATGTGATGCAAATCAAGTTAGACAAGATATTAATCATGTTTATTGTTTTTTTTAGTTTTACAGGTGATGCAAATGTGTGTTTTTTAGGTAAAAGTATTGAAAATGATTGAAGATTTATATTGATCAGAACACTTTTGAAATGCAACCGTGCACACAAGGATGTGTCAATTCAGATGAGAATACAGTATGACACATTTTTCTTTTCTGTATTCCACCCCATTGCTTTCTAATCTTAAATCATGACCATCAGAAATACATATCTGCCTGCTACCCAAATTGTTTTATTCTGATTAAACACTGCCTGAATATTGTTTTAATAGAACCATTTGAGCGGCTAAACAATTAACAGTTCCATTTGAAATCCACAAAACAATAGATTGAAGATAAATTCAACAGTTTTTTGTATCCCTCATGTTTACATAGACTTAAGGGTGCACACCATTTGTCAAGGATATACTAAGCAAGAAATATTTCGTATACAAACAAACTAAAATGTAAGGGTGGTGAAATCTGTGAGATGATCACTATAAACATATTACACCTGAATTTATTATAATAATGGCTATTTTATAAAAAGTTCAAATGCACTTGTGAGTCAGCTCGTGGCATTGTGTTGTCAGGAAAATGAAACTAAACAGTTGTATCTTTTTGTATCTTTTCATTCAATACTCTTAGTTGTATTACAAAGATTTTCATAGGAAGAATAACTGTTCCAGTAGTTGCATATACTAAAACCAGAACTCAGGCTTCTATTTGCTTAATCCTTTTTTAACTAGGTGCTTGAAATTACACTGTCCTTTTCGAGTTTTGGAACAGCAGATGCATGTGATTATGAGATTACATTCCTAACTGTACACTTGGGTGCATGCTAAAATGCATGCCAGCTTTTTTATGTAAAAATGACAAAGTATCTTATTTGAAACCCCAAGCACGGTGGAGTGGAATGATGCTGTGTTTATTTAGGTGTCATCTGATTTATGACCAAGATATGGAGAAGATTGAAATAAACATACATTGTCTTTGGAGGTTCCTATTAGATGGGTATGGGATACTTTTGGATATGGTCTGGCCGCAGGATGTTCGTACGAATGTTCAGTACAATGTACAGTACATCTTGATGCTATGATATATGACATGCCATTGTGGTATTTTGGTATGCGTTTACACTGTATTATATATGGTAATGTTGCATGTTATTATACATGTTATACATGGTGGTATACATGGTATTATTACATGGTATTATACCTGATGTTTCCTTACAGGTCATGGTAACTTGTACTTACTGCTTAATTTTCTTCTGGATCCAACTAATTGTAAAGATATCCGCCACAAGGCAGAATCAATTTATATGTCATAGCAAAAGAAATTCTTATATGAACATGACAAACTATTTATAGTTTGTTATTGCTTTAATTACAATATTTAGTAAACTTGAAAGGTGATGCAAAGTCTCTTGAAATGTTTCTGACTTTTTTTAGTAAGTCACACCTATTTATGGAGAACCATTTTGTAAATCAGACATTTCATGAACTTTCATAGAAGAAAAAAACACAGATAAAGTGCCTTATAAAAATCATCTAGTCATTGTTAGAATCAGCCATTTTCTCAGTCTTTCATTATCGCTTGTTATAACATAGTTGTCTACAAAATGCTAGTGCCATAGATCATGTTAATGGACTGTTGGGTGTAATTATATCAGATGCATATACAATCTACACACACACATGAACTTGTACATACACACAAACGCACATACGTCAGTGTTTCATCGCAATTATGTCAATTTCTGGACTTCTTTAACCGCATTACAAAAATTGAGACAAATTATTTGTTGGCAATGGTGTGACTGCAATTTCTACACCCCTACCCCATAAGTAGACAGCTTGAACATCATTTATGTTTTCTTCATTTATTGTGATATGTCTACCATGTACCTTGACTATGGTAACATTTCTTACATCTATCTAAAACAGGTATGGGCACCTGCATTGATGTAATATAAACCAAATGCTAATCTCTTCTTTGGTTGATTATTTGATTTAAAGTTTAACATTGCATGAGAGTAAACATAGATTCATAGAGATGCATTCAGTTTGCAAAAGTCAACAAAACACCTCATCTTACTAGTTAGAGCGCTTTAATGAGCGAGAGCTTCACTCTTCCCTTTAGTGTACCAGTTTATTAGGCTTGGTGCTTGACTATGATTGGTGAAGGTGGCAGGGTATATTTGTTAAGCGTGCTTCAGTGCCTTGGCTACAACATGAAATTAAATTAAATGAGGTTTTTATAAAGTGGACTGTCACTCTAAAAAAAGCACCCTGACACTAATTCAGATATCTGACTAGTTGCTAAACCTACCAGAAAATTGAACATTAGAATTCAAAGACCAGGATCAAAATCAAACATGAGGCCATTCAGTCAACTGTTTACATACATCGTCAGGTAAAGAAAATAGCCATGTTATCAAACATTTCTTGAAAGCTGTTTCATTCTCAAAGAACCTCAATGATCCAAGAAGCTGGTTCCAGGCTTTAGACCCCACCACAGTAAAGAATTTACCTTTTTTAAGCCTGTAAGGAGCAATAGCTGACAAATTTGAGTTAGGAAGTCCTGTGATTTGTGAATCAAGTAGGTAGGTACTTGGGACCATTAAGAAAAAATACCAAGGTCAGAGTTTTAAAAGGAATCCAGTGCAATTTGTTGAGTCCCTGCAAGACCAAACAATTCTGAGGAAGCTTTAGTGCAAGCCTGACTGCAGCATTCTGGACCATTTGAAGTTCTGCATCATGTTTTACTACTCCCAAGGTAGAGGCTGTTGTAATAATCAACCTTGAAGAAATGAGAGCCAGAGCCACTGTTTCTCTTGCTGTCAAAGGGAGAAAAACAAACGTTTTGTAATGACTTGATTAAACAGTAATAAGTACCCAACACATATAACACTTGAGAGCAAAAGGACAGAGAGCAGCCAAATTTGACACCAAGTTTCGGAGCCACCTTAACAGGAAGAGGGTTAAGATTGTAGGGCCACCTCATATGGGGGAAGGACAAACGGTTGCAACCAAAAATAAATATCTCTGTCTTATCTGTGTTTGAACTTTAAGGTATTATGCTCCGTCCAACTGATGATACTTGAAAGGCAGTTTTTACAATTAAATGTTGAGCCCAAAAAATGTGTGTCAAGTGACAAGATCAGTTGGGTATCATCACTGTTAGAAGTTGTAGAAATACCGAAGAAGGCAATCAGTTAAAGAAGGGGGATACATTAATTTTGAATAATGTTGGGCTAAGTGATGAGCCCAGAGGTACCCCATAATCTAAGATTTTTTTCCTTTGAGGAGAACTGGTCTAGAGCTACCACCTATCTCCTGTTGGTAAAAAAGGGCTGAAACCAGGCTGAAGCCTGGCCACAGATGCCAGTCTCCCCTAGACACAGAAGGAGTATTGGATGGGACACTCAATCAAACGCATTGGACACATCTAAGGTATTGGTCTTTTGGTCTTTTGAGAGCTTATAGAGTTACATTCTTGTAAGTAACCATTTTTATTTGATTTCAAGAATGTACAATGCAATAAAGCTTACCACCTGGAGAATGGAATCTAGTATTTGTGAATCTCTTTGAAAGGTCCATTGCTTACATGGAACAAATAAATACATGGATACAATGAAACTTAGAAGATACCTTAACACTATAACAGGCAGTTGTTTGACATTTTTGTGTAACCCTTGTGTCACACTATGGGAATGATGTGCCAAATGTGGGATTTTGCATTTTTTCCAACCATGAGTGCATTTATCCTAAGATCCATGCATGCAGCATGTCTTGTTCGGCAATATTCAACCATAAGAGTGGTCAGTTTAGGGTTTACAATTAAATAGTTCAGATATTTATTGTTCTCCTCTGTTCGCTAGACAAACTGTTTTCAAAACATGTCCAACACAAAACCATGTTACATGATAGTATAATGAGCTGCCAGATGTTTTGGAATGCTTTTCAGTTATTTTAAAGTGTTATGATACTAATCAATTCCTAATGATTTCTTGAATGGTAAGTGATCCTTCGAGTGAAAATGTGGAAAAACTACTGTTAACTATAGTTTGGATGATGACATGCAGAGCCAAATGAGGGAAAAGTATGGCAAAAAATATGACCAAGCTGAGGAGAAAATTGGAAGATAATCAGGTGCTGAAATATGCAATTTTTTAAATGTTATTAGTGTAGGTGTATTAAATGCACATCTTTTTGACATAGTGCATTTCCTTCATTAAATACATGCAATAGTAATTAAGACCCACTTGAAATGGGTTACACAGAGTTTAGCTTGACTCTCGGGGCTGTGGAAGGGACTGTTTTTAGGGCTGCTACTTCGGGAGGGTTATCTCAGGGGTCGGTGTTAGGGCTCAAGGATGGAAAAGAGACTGTTTTAAAGGCTGCAGCTTCAGCGGGGTTGTAGCATGGGAAAGTCGGTTTGTATAGCTCATTATGGGGGTCATTATGAACCCCGGCGCTTCAGAGCGCCATGCCAGCGGCGGCTGCAAGGACCATCACCGGCACGGCGGTCTGAACCGCCATATAATGCACACAGGGGGGGCCGCCCATGGCAGCCCTCTTCGGTCGCCAGGCTACCGCTGATAGTCAGATGACCCTGAAACCGGTCCCAGGATGCTTGTTTCCAGTCCAGGGAAGACCTGGCCTGGTAGTTCGGGCTGGACTGTTCCCATGGGGAACAGGGTCAAGACTGATTTGCATATGGCTGAGGCGAAACAGGAATGGCATGGGCAGCAAAAAAACGATGGATTTAGGCCCAGATCTCTGTACTGGGGGTGAATGTTTGACATTGTTCAGCATTCCGTCCATCACTTGTTCTTTTTGCATTTACCGCTGACAGTCAGCCTGACGGTGGAGGAAATCATTGTCTGACAGGGCAGCACTGCAAGCAGCGCTCCCCTACGGATAATGATCTCTATTTCTATCAGCCTTTCCCTGGCGGGTTCCCCCGCCAGGGAAAGGCTGGCGGAAGGGGTGCTCTGGGGGCCCCTGTACTGCCCATGCTCTTGGCATGGGTATTGCAGGGGCCACCGTGCAGTGTCCAATCGCGCAGGTCACTTCCCGATTTACGGGCAGTGATCTGCGCGACAGGTGCTGCTGCACCCGCCGCACACCAACATTGGTGGCAGCTCCATTTGGAGCCGCTGTCAATGTTAAGGCCCTGTTCCAACAGGGAAAACACTATACGGCCAGCTTCTTCTGTTGACCGCCAGCACTGATCTCTGCGGTTTTTACCGCCAAGATCATAATTAGGGCCTATATGTCCAGGCTTATTCTATAGAAATTAACATCATGCAGGACACAGGCCTATGCTGTAATGGGTGGAGTGGCAGTCAATTGGGAAAGTGATGCATACAGTAGTTAAAGATTTATTCAGTAGGATTCGCTGGTGAGTTATGGTCCCTCCCCCACACTCAACAGTGGAATATACAGCATATTGGACTCCACGCCTTTACATATATAGATTATGCTGTGGTATTTTCTCAAGTTTTTCTTAATGTATTCAACCAAACCCAGGAAGGAAAGAGTTAAATATGTGCTGCAAGGTAAAATCACACTGAGGAGATATCTATTAGGAGAGATGTCTGCCTTTGTAGAGTAATTGTTACATGCAATCTGTGGGGCAGTAAAAAGGTGTTTTTCTCTCTTTGTTTTTTTATGCACTGTTGTAGCAAACTCAAATTTGAATTTTGCTTTCTTTGTGCTTTAGTGAAATTGCTCTAACTAACGTGTTATTGCATCACAATTTATGTATATAGGTATATATATATGCATCAGTCATATTTATACTTATCTCAGGAAACAATAACTCATGCCCTAAGGTACTATAACTTGTGCCCCCACAGTGCACAGTTTTCTCATCAATAATTTTATTACAAATGTTGCAGTGATATCAATGACGTCATAGAAGATGTCATGAGTGATGTAATATGTGGGGTAATTAGCAGTGCATGGTGAATGCACGAGTTACAGTTACCTTATGGCAAGGGTTATAGTTTCTTGAGGCAAGTATAACTATAACTGCTGAATTTCTATAGTTTTGTGTGTGTAAAATCTGAATCTATCTATAACGTCCCTGTAACCTTTGTTTTTTAGTGAATTTCTAAAGTTTGTTTTAATTCTGTATCCTAACTATAACACACCTGTAACCTTTGGTTTTAATTCAGTGAATTTCTAAGATTTTTAATGTAAAATAATATTTGATAACCAAATATGTCATTCCAACCACTACTGCACATTCCCTTTGGCCATGTGGGGCTGGGTTTGGCTGCAGGACCTGGTCTGCACCCAGGACCTGCGACCATCACCCCCATGCAGCCAATCCCATGGTGCACACGGCCTTTGGCCATGTGCAGTGTGTATTTCGAATGGACCTGTGAAATAGTTCTTATTATTCAAAAATTCACTTGTAAACTATGGGCTTTATACCACTCCATTTCATGCATCAAAGGTACCCCAGAATTGGCTACATTTAGGCTACATAACAATCAACAATATAATATGGATGAGTATTTCCCTTGAATATTTGGTGACCATACACCAGAAGGCCAATGACCGAGTAGATTGTAAACGTCATCAAAAGAACTAAACAATGCCAATATTGGACCACGTAGCTAACAATGCATGTGGATTAGAATTATAGGTTTTGTTTACCTTTCATGAATAAATTATTAATAAATCAATGGGAAAAAGTGTGTGCCAGTGGATTACTGTGGTTCTGTGGCCGCAGTGTATACTGCATAGTTGTGGATTTATCACATTTGGCACACATTTGGAAACATAACTTGCAGAAGCAATGCTTTTCTGGCTCAAATGGATGAAAATAATATTGCTAAAGATTGTGTTGCATTGTTGAGTAGGAGAGGTCATGAGTCATATGGACTTCATTTGTGCTGGATTCTTCTTGAAATGACTAGTGCATGTTTAGGTGTCTCCTCATTCAATCTGATGTCTCTAAAAACAGTATACTGTAAAGTTTAATCTTTATGTCGAATAGCATTTATGTGTCATTTTATCATATGGGTAGTTTAATTTAAATGTGAATGAACATAAACAATCAAAGGAAGCCACCAAAGCAACCGACACTGGTGCAAATATTTATGCCATGCCCTGAATAAGGCCTCATTATGAGTCTCACTCGCAGTGGCAGTTGGACCACCACACTCCAGGCTGTCTAACTGCCACATTACGATCCTGGTGGTTGGACCTCCAGGGGACCGCTGTCCCAGCCAGGAACATGGGGCCAGATGTAGGAAGGCATTTGCGCCTCGCAAACGGCGAAAAACGCAGTTTGCGAGGCGCAAAAGCCCCCACGCGATGCAGAAACACATATTGCGAGTCGGTACCGACTCGCAAAATGTGTTTCAGACTCGCAAATAGGAAGGGGTGTGCCCTTCCTATTTGCGAGTCGCACCGCGATGTAGAGTTGATTTGTGACCGCGAAAGCGGTCGCAAATCAACTCGCAGTTACCATCCACTTGAAGTGGATGGTAACTAATTCGCAAACGGGAAGGGGTCCCCATCCCCTTTGTGAATGCTCACAAAATTATTTTTTCAGAGCAGGCAGCGGTCCTATGGACCACTGCCTGCTCTAAAAAAAAACGAAACTAAAAGGTTTCGGTATTTTTTCTATTTGCAGCTCGTTTTCCTTTATGGAAAGCGGGCTGCAAAGAGAAAAAAAAAAACTGCTTTATTGAAAAGCAGTCACGGACATGGTGGTCTGCTGTCTCCAGCAGGCCACCATCCCCGTGAGTGCCTAGACTCGCTATGGGGTTGCAAACTGCGACCCACATCATAAATATTTATGAGGTGGGTCTTGGCGACCCCATAGCGAGTTGCAGAAGGAGTCTGAGACACCTTTCTGCATTTCCTTTTGCGAGGTGCAAATTGCGAGTCGCTGGGACTCGCAAGTTGCACCTCACATGAGGAAACCTACCTACATTTGGCCCATGGTTCCTGATGGGCTGAAGGCAGTCTGACTCATGCTCAGCCATGGTGTTGCTGAGCCTGAGTCCCTTTCTGCCAGTCTTTCCAAGGTGGTTCAACCTCCATGGAATGCTGGCAGAAAGACTGTGCACCGGACCCCCTGCCAGACAGTGCACATTCTGAGGGTGATGGAGTGCTACGGTATTGGCTCCAGCTCCTTTAAGGGCCGGTCAGCCTGGTGGGAACATAGTAATATGGCATGGGGTGACACAACCGGGTTGATGGGCGCCTCATCCCTGCAAGTTTTGCGGTCAGATCGTCAGACTGCCAAACTCGTAATGAACCCCTAAGGTTTGGTACCTCAGGTGAAACCCACTGGGCATTTTGTCTCAGCTTTTGTTTCTTAATATTTACATTTTTAAGTAAAATATTATTTTAAATGTGTACCATAACACCCCTAGGGGCACAGTGACATGTCCTTATGAACTGAAGGAAGCTGTAAAATGATAAAATGACATAAATGTATTCATATTCACTGTTTCACATATTCACCAGTGAACAGAGTAACTTTACATGTACCGGTATATGCATGGTTGAAGATCTATGATCCAGAGATGTAGGATTTCAAGTAAATAAATGAACAATGACAATGAATACCATATAACTTTGCACGACTAACAGGATCATATATGGGTAGTACTTAAATACTATGCACAAAGCATAAGCTTTACTGACACATTTTTTATTTAAAATTTGGCAATGTTATGGTCCAGACCTTTTTGTGCACAAACTTTCAGAGTGAATATATTAGCTTTGATACAGTATATTTTGTGCAGAAAAATGGATCTTATGCAAAGCATTTTCTAATGTTCTTTATTTGTCCTTTCATTACCCTGAAGTGTAGTGAGTTCTCAAGTATCTGTTGGTAGGATATTTGCAGGCCGTCTTTAACTGTAAACTAAAAGGGATTCAGCTACCTTAATATTTCCAAATATCAAAGCAGGTAACATATTTTACTGAGATCCCATAGAGGGCCCTAGTGAATTGAAAAGTATTACTGATTATTCAAAAAGTGCTTTGTACGTAGCATAAATGGAATGCTTACATATTCTTCACAATGACAGATTTTCTTTACATCATCATTCAGTCTTCCTATCTTTGATTGCATGAGTTTGATTATGTTGCACGTTGAAGTGAAGTGCACATTTTTCTCCCAAATTCCTTTGGCCTCTTGTGTCTGCAGCTATAGTAGGTTGGGATCTATTGATGTTTATTCACAGGCACAAGGTAATATCAAATTCAGGAAGCCTAAAAGTGAAATTTAAGAAAATTTACCAATTCCAGAAATAATTTTATGGTTTTTAAAGAATTATATTACATTGTAGAAGCCTTCGCCACATTAATTGCTTCATGAAGAAGACATATTAAAATGGTAATGATTACTCAGGTCACCTAAAGGTTGGTGAGATTAAAACCACAGAGAGACAGGGCTCTCTAATTATGTTTGGTGGTACTATAAATGTTTTAGGTGGTCCTATGCTGTAGAGGCAGAGACAAAGGCTACCATTGAGTAAACGGGTTAGCTAGCTGCTTGCCTAGCTCAAAATGAGGCTAAAATTCTTCCATAAAGAACCAATGCATACATGAAATGCCCCTTGTAGGCTGGAATCGAGAAATGGGGATAGTGTGGATTTACTACAATGGTTTCAACCAAGCTTATTCTCACCTATGTGAGTAAAGAAGGCAAACAGCAGTCAAACCAGTAAATTGCAATTGAATGATTTAGTAGATTTGGAATGTAGGTGTTTTTTATTGACACACACAAAGCATAAGAAGCAAACTGGGAACATTTTTAACTGTACATTTAAATATCTGGGTGAAGTTATACAAGGATTTTGATAATAGTAATAATAACAATAATAACATGTCTGATTTAAAAAAAAATCATACATCTACTACCACATAAAGAATTCTCAATGCTTGTGAGAGGCTCAAGTACATACTGCTTTTGCTGAATATTCACAGACCTGTGTAGTAGAAAAGCCATAAATGCCCTTTGAGTACTTGTAGCCACGGGGAAGTGTACAAGAAAAAATGCATTGTGCACGTACTATTTTGTACGATCTGCTTTCTCTACACCCACACCAATTTCTTGGATAGGGGAGGGATGTTCCCTCTAGATTCTCATCTTGAATTGTGAGTTAATCCTGCAATGAGAGAAGCAAACCTCCAACTGCTGCAGTGTGGAATAGGACCAAAATGTTTGTGATTACCTTCAAATGTTTATGGCTGTTCACACCATCTGTGAGTGGCATTCCCACTCGGAGGTATCTAATATCCTCCCATAGAGCCATATTTATTGCCATGTATTGCTGTAGCAGATGTTACTCTGTATTGATGCAGTAATACATATGAGTAACGTTTGAGTGCAAATCATGCCTTTAGTACAGCTAGAATCAACATCAGAGACCAAACAGCTTTGTGAGTTGGGCCTCTTGTAGTTTTTTAGATAGTAATTAAAATCTTTTATATGACAATCCTAACATCTGTAAATAACTGGCTTTACTAATACTAAATAGTATGCATCCACACATATTCACACAGGACAATGTATATTTCAATTACAGATTGTAGAAATGCTACATTATTGATTGATTACTTGGTTTAGTAATCTGTAGTTTTGCTTGATTTTAGTTACGGACGAGTTTATGCTGCAGACCCCTACCACCACACACTTGCTCCAGCAGCAACCTACGGCGTTGGTGCCATGGTAAGTTAACCATTCTGTCCAGTACTCTTGCACTGCTGTCTCATTCCCATCCCTTCCTCCTTCACGTTCCACAGTCCTCCTTCCCTCTACCCAGCATGGATCCTTGCACAGCTGACATTTTTTCTCTTTTACTTAATTGAATTTGTCTCTTGTGCTAACTGCAGCTAAAGTGCCACATTAATCCTCACCATAAACCTGATAAATGTCTTAATTTCTTGGCAATGTAGTGCATGTAAGTTATTATAATTCTAATTTTACAAGTATCACCTAGCTGAGCACTTACCTTAATGGATTAATTAGTCAATTTGATAATTAAATCCATCACTAACAGAATGCAGTGTCAATGCACAACTCCTTGCCTATGTTTCCACAAAGCCTAAAAATGCAAATTAATCTGAGATTAATAGTTAAAAATCATCGATGTGTTTTTGGACTTAACAATAAGCAGGAAAAAAATTAATTCTGCACCTTCACCACACAAATGATGCCTAGTACAATACATTGCCTCGCAAGGAAATATTCTAAACCAGGGTATTAAGCTGAAGCTGAAGCTGCATATAGACTTTGCTTTTTAAAGTTATAAGTTAGAAGGATAATTAATTTGAGTTGTTCTCCAATTAAACTGTTGCTCTCTGGGATGCATACAATTTCATAATTAGGCAATCCACAGATAACTATCTTCTTCAAGCCAAGATTCAATTTCACTTCCCAATATTACCACCAGACATGATTTTAGTGGTACAGAAACATTTGTTTTGTAAAAATACACTACATTTTGATTGTACTTTTAATGCATATGAACACAGACACTACACAGTGATGTTTTCTCCCACATATTTATATAAACAATGAGAAATAGCTTTATACAACATATCATTTTTATAAACTGATTATTTCATTAAGGAGCAATGGGAGCTTTTGGAAAGCAATGTATTTCATTTCTAAATTATGTCATTGTTAGTGCTTTGGAACTGTGTTCTAATGCTCACTAGGGCGGGGAGGTTGAGATGACAACATTAAAAGAGAAACTCCATCATATACGAAAAAATAAAATGCAGTCAGTAGCCATTTGGAAGCAAGATCATAGTCTGCTTAAGATCAGTCAAAATAAATGACAATCTCAGAAAGAAAAAGATGATCAGAAAAAAATGCTAAAGCTTACAAAGAGGCAACTGATCTATCATAATCTATCCACATGGCCATGCTACTGCTTTGATACATGTTATCACTGGGGTAAGATAGAAAGGCATTCAACATCACTTCACTTCTTCCTGAGATTCACCTTACACTATTAGTAATTAAGCCAAAAACAATTTTGATTGTTGTACTTGGACATTAATTTCCACACTTAGTAGCAGCATAAAAGTAACAGCGTGCAGAATGCTGTTGGCCAAAAGAAATAACCATGGTGGGGTGTACCTTAAAGGAGTGCGGTCCTCGAAAAAATAAATTAATAGTCAGGGTAGGACACCTTGAGTGATTATATATCATAAAAATCATTAGGTCTATTTCTTCTTATATCACCATTCTATCTTCCTTATTTTAATACCATGACATCCAAACCATACTTTCTGAAAGGAAATGAAGGAAAGAAAAAGTGGTGGAATGAGTGAACCATTTATCGAAACAAACAAAAGATAGGTTTAAAAGTTAATTTAGGATTTTCAAAATATTTATTCAGCTTGACTTTTCCTCTTACATCACTCAAGCTAATTGGACCCTTGTGTAAATAATAATCCAAAACCTACAGTACTTGCCATTAGCATTATATTTTTTATCTTTGCCAAATTAGTAGAATGCACGTGATCTCAACTGATGATGGGAGAAAAAAATTCAAAAGATGGAGAGCTGATCACCTAACGTCTTTGTCTAAAAAATTGTAACATGAGCATTGGTATTTGGACAAAAGAACGACAAAATTTAAAATATCAAGATATCGAAATATTGAGTTTTTAATATTGTGATCCACAAATATCATGATGCAGGAATATTGTTAACAAGACAGTTGATTTTAGAGGAAAGTAATATCAATGTTAAAAATATCTATGTTGGAAATATTGATGTTAAAAATATCAATGTTATTAATATTGTTGGTAAAAATATCTATGTTGTTTTTATCATTTGCAAAAATATAGTTGTCAATAACATTGTTTTTTTAATTATTTTTATATATATTTGTATATGGTTTCATTGTATATATTATAAGTTGTTTGTATAAATATTGTTAATGTTTTTGTAATATAGTTTGCAAATTTTTTGTTCTTTTTTAATTTAATTTATTTGCTTATTGCACTTTTCTGGGGATGTAATTTAATTACAAATAAATAATAATTCATTTTTAATTATTATTAATGATCAAATTGATATTTAATTATGTGAATTTTCTAATGAATTTATTTTTTCAGTTAAATTTTAGGTGCGGGTTGTGGGGTTTATTAATTAAACTTAATTCATAATTACTTTAAACTATTATTAATTATTCATCTGATAATTCATCATGGAAATTGGGAAATTAATATATGTTTTAAATTATATATTAGGTGTGTGTTGTGGTTTTTTAGGGTTACAGGGTTGGAAGTTAATTAATAAAATAATTTATTGATCATTATTTTCTTAAATTGATAATTAAGTTATATTTTAGGTTTATGTTGTTTAGTTTGTACAGTAATGTGGGAGGTATTTAAGTAATTATCAATTATAAAAAAAGGTTTTCAGTTTTTTTAAATTGTCTTTTTTAATTATTTCATAGGTTAATTTTGCAATATTTACTTTATTTTTATTACATTTTAATTGTTAGCTGTTATGTTTGTGGGAATCTAGGGCCCTATTACGAGTTTGGCAGATGGCAACACCCATCCCCCAAACTCTCGGCGGGGTGGTCACCGTCATGCTGGCAACATCTCCACCATTAGAGCTTTCCCAAAGTTTCCTCTGGTCAGTCTAGCAGGAAAGCGGCGGCAGCATTGTTGACAGCTCATAATTGAGCTGGTGGCAATGAAGCCACACACATGGGGTATCAGCACCCTCGAAATGTGCACTACCTGCACAGCAGACATTTTGCATTTTGAGGATGCTGGGCAGGGGAACCTCTGCACTGCCCATGCAGTGGGCATGGGCAGTGCAGGGGCCCCATGCCCCCCTGTATCTGTTCCCTGCTACCATTTTCATGGCAGTGGTACCACCATTAAAATGCTGGTGGAGAACAAGGTTGTAATCAGCAGGGCAGCGCTGTGTTCTGCGCTGCCCTGGCTTATTACAACCTGCATCCTCCGTTAGCCCGTCGGGATCTCCGATCCTGGTGGAAACTGCGGTAGGTTGTTGAGTCTGCCCGTCAACCTCGTAATGTGATGGTCAGGCCTCATTGGCGGTCCTCAGACCTCTAATGTTGTAATCGGGCCTATTGTATGGTACTTTAATTATATGAATAATATTTGTGTTAATTGATATTATTATTCAAATTTGTAAAAGTTATGTTATGATTTAAATGTTTGTTAAAGTAAGGAGGTTTAGGGGCTGATTATGACTTTAGTGGTTATGGATTGTCATACCATCTTTGGTGGTCCAACCGCCACCTCCTAGGTGGTCCAACTGCCGGATTATGACATTTGAGCTACCACGGTGGCAGCAGTTGGAACAGCGGTGGTCAATGTTGGTGGTGCCGGCATTGGCACAGTGTTGGAAAATGGGATATTGGTAAGGGCAGGTAAGTACCTACACCTAGCAATAGGCCACTAACCTCCACTTAGGGCCAGTTAGGTCTCAGTGAATTAAACCTAGCTCTACCCTTGGTAGCTTGGCAACGAGCGACAAGGCTTAACTTAGGAGACAAAGCGTAAAGCATTCAAATATCTCAAAACAGTAATTAAATAAAACACTAGAAACAGTTTAAAAATCTAAAATCTTTTATTCAAATAGATGAAATTGTTATCTTTAAAATGACACCAAAATGAATACAATCGGTTAAGGGGAACCAGAGATATTAATTTTTAAAGAATTATTGCTTTCTAGCGCATAGAAGCAACTAGCGCTCAAAGGGTTAAAAAAAAGGTCACACTGGAAAGGAACAAAGTCCAGAGTTAAGGCCACCCATGAGGTAACACTGTCACACTTACTTTCAGAAGTGTTTGATTCAGGAAAGTGGTCCACAGCACCAGCCAAGGGTTCAGAGGCTCTGGTGTGCCTCTTGGGGTCTGGGACTACACTCCCACAATGCACCTCTTCAACTTATGGAGTTGCTCAAATGTCTCCAAACTTCTGGATCTTCTTCCAGAGGTCCTTTTTGTGTCCTTGATGTGTCCACAATGTGATCCAAGGTTCCAGAAGCTCTGAGTTGCTCCTTGGGAGTTGGGGCTACAATTCCCAGAATGTACCTGCTCAGAATCCTCAAATGGCCACTGGACGCTGGTCAGCTGGGCTCTGCTTGCAGGACTTGATGCAGGGGACTCTGTGCAGCTTCTTTGTACCTGTAGCAAATAGGGAGTCCCTTCTTGAAGCAGTAGAAGACAGAAAAAGTCGTTTTAGTGGTGAAGCCCTAGTATGCAGCTGGTGCAGTCCTCCAGAGTGCAGTGTCCAGGTGCAGGTCAGGGGTCCAGCAGGGCAGTCCTTCTTCTCCTGTAGTTCTTCCTTGTTGGAATCTGATAGGGATCAGAGGTGTGGGTGCAAGTCTGCCAGTTTTATCCCTGCTCCTGGGTGAAAAACAGGGGGGGTCCTGGTTCTCCAATCAGGAGTAGGGACCTTCCCCCAGCGATGACCACTTCCTGGGAAGTGTGGCACAAATCAATCCCAGGGAGCAGCATTCCTCAAAAATCCATCATGGCTGAAAGTGATTTTTGGAGGTTATGTCTGGCTGAGCCCACCCACTGCTGTGGCTAAACACACCCCTCTCCTGCCCCCTCTCCTGCCCTCTCCTAATCTAGTCAAGGGGGCACCTAATCGTCTGAGTTTGCAGGATATGAAGGTGTTGCTGGGTTGCTCCAAATGTCCTTCTCTGCCTTCGAAGACCAGTTTGGCAGCCCTCCCCCTTCCTGCTTCACCATCTGCTGAGGGGAGATCTCCTCCTCCAGGCACATCTGTTTGTACTGAGCCAGGCCACTTCACACCTCATTGAGGCTGCCAGAGGCTGGCCAATCAGAGAACAACAGCAAAAACACTGCAGGGCTGAAGTTGGCAACTTTTCAGGTAACGTTTAAAACTCTTTACCTGAACAAATTATATTAAATCCAACAACTAGAATTTGTGGGATTTATTATAACAATTAATTTGATACCAAACTTCTGGTATCTCTTACTTAAGGAGATTTTTAAAATTAAAATAAAGTCTCCCCATTCTAGCCTATGGAGGCCATTCACTACAATGAGGGAAAAACACGTTTGGCTGTTTTACCTCACCAGGGCTTATAAAACTATTTTTATAAGGTCCCTGTTTATAGTTACATGGCACCCAGCCCTAAGGGCACAGAGGGCACACCTTAGGGTGACTTTTATGTAAAAATAAGGTAGTTTAAGACTTTGGAAATACTTTGAATTCCAAAGTAGAATTTGCATGTAACTTTAATTTAAAAGCAGCCAGCAAGGCAGGCCTGCCTTTAAAATGACACTGGGTACGTCAGCAGTGCACCTGTGGGGGCACTATCTATGCTGGGGTCCCTAAACCCCCATGCCCTACCATATACTAGGGACTTATAAGTAGGTTGACTTAGCCAATTATAATTAGCCTAATTTGCATACTGATTTTACACAGAACACAGGCCCTGGGACTGGGTAGCAGTACCCAATGCACCATCAGAGTCAGGAAAACACCAGCAAAAAGTGGAAAATCAGGGCAAAGAGTTAGGGGGCCTCTGCAATCAGCCCTGTTCTCTCACACACAGCCAAGTGTATTATGATCTACTTTTCCTCCAATCTTTTTATGGAGGGGATACCGACATGAAAATGTTGGCAGAAAGACAGGTAAAGGGCCATAAAAAAGGGCCTCAGGGCAAATAAACCCATGTGGATAGTGGTTGGGGCCATGTTGTTCCTACCATGCCTGCAATTTCAGTGCACACAATGTTTTTCATGCACAATATGGTGCATGGAGCCAGTGCGCATAACTTGCTGGAGGTACAGCATTGTAGCCAGCATTAGCTTCAGGCTCTCTACTTGAGCCAAAGCATGCCACCAACTTGACTGCACTGCTGACACACCTCCAGCCCTGCTGGAATGTCGTAATGCAGTGGTCGGGATGCCAGTGGCTTGGCAGCGTTCTCACAACCGCGGCTGCGGCAGACTGGTGGTCCGACTGCCAGAGTCATAATCAGGCCCTTAATTTTATAATTAGAAGTTTATATTTTGGGATATTTAAAAGAGTTGTTAAAATTTGCTGTTTGTTTGAAGTGAAGTATTCTCTTTGTACTGTACCAGTGAATGAGGTGGAAATAGTAAATTTTAACTCCTTGGAGTTTAAAGCTTTCTATACTGTTGCACGGACTGGTGCGGGAATAGTACATTTTACCCATCCTGAGTCCAATCCTTTTCCTACTGGTGCATACACTGGAGTGGGAATAGAAAATTTTACTCCTCCTTAGTCCAATGTTTTCCCTACTGTTGCACTTACTGGAGTGTGAATAGTAAATTTTACCCATCTGGTGTCCAAGCTTACCCTACTGTTGCACAGATTACAGTGGGAATAGTAAAGTTACCCCTTCATGAGTCCAACATGTTCCCTATTGCTGCACTAACTGGAGTGGGAATAGTACATTTTACTTCTTCTGAGTACAATATTTTCCCTACTGTTGCATGCACTGGAGTGGGAATAGTAAATATTATATTTCCGTGTCCAGTGTTTTCTCTACTGTTGCACATTTTACCCCCCCCCCGAGTCCAATGCTTTCCCTATTGTTGTACAGATTGGAGTGGGAGTATTAAATTTATTATTGCTACAGTTTAATAATTTTGTTAATATTGTTTAAATATATATTAATATTATGCGTTTGTGTATTTAATTTATACTGTTTTAATTGCTACATGTATGTAGTTTTGAATATGTTTTAGTTAAATGTATTTTTATGTATAGTTAAATTGGAAATATTTTACATTTATTTTCAGTTTATTTGTTATATTTTTTATCTTTTCTGTTTGTGTAAATATATATATATATATACATTTGTTATATTAATAAATTAAAAAAGTAGAAAATTGTAATATAAATTAAAATTCATATTTGTTATAGTACGTTTACATGATATATGTGTATATAAATATGAACATATATATATGCATGTGTTTGTTTAAATAAGTGTATATTTTTAAATGTTTACACATTACTTAACATATTAAATTTACATTTTACTAACGTTACATGTTAAAATATTTAAGATTTAGGGCCCGATTACGAGTACAGCATGTATGCACAGTGGCGGCATGATCGCTGCATCCTTGGCAGTCCGACCACGAGAATTGAATGCTGGCGGTCTGACAGCCACAAGACCACTGCAACCACCAGGGTAATAGATCCTGTGGTTACGGTGGTGCAGAAAGCCGTTGTCAAGCACACCGTGCTTATCATGACTTGCCTTTCCACCAGTCTTTTCATGGGGAGACACTGCTATGAAAAGGCCAGCGGAAAGGCAGAGACGAGTTTACAGGGGGGCCCCTCCAACGCCCATCCCCATAACATGGCCAGCCGAGTTGGAATGCGCACTGTCTGCAATGGCAACAGTGTGCATTCCAACTGTGTTGGTGGCACCAACAATGCGGGGGTATTGGCATTGGCTCTCCCTTAGAACCGAAGCCAATACCACAGCACTGTCTCCGAGTCCAACCCTGCAGGAACATCCTAATACAGCTGTCAGGAGGCCGCCAGCTTGCCAGCATCCTCCCGACCGCTATATTGGCAGTCCAACAGTCAGACCACCAATATCATAACTGGGGCCTTACTGTTTTTACCTACATATCAAAAAACATGTTAAGCAGTATTATTTTCGATATTTTTTGTACTTACCATTACATCTATAGCAAAACTATATGTTTGTGATTGATATTTTTGACACAATATTTCTGTATCACAATATTTGTGGTTTTGATATTGTGTCATAGAACCATCAGCATTGATGTGCTGGAATAGATATTGGGGGTCATTATGACCCCGGCGGTCGGTGATAATGTGTCGGTAGTACCACCAATAGGCTGGTGGTACATACCGCCACTTAAAGACATTCGCGGGTTGGCTGCAGCCAACCCACCAATTTACCATTCCGACCACCATGGCGGTAGCAGCCACCGGGCTGGAGATAAGAATTTCCAGCCCGGCGGCTGCTATTGTACTGCCGGCGGCAGCATGACCCTGCCTACCACCATGGTTTTCGTGGCGTTCACAACCCCACAGAAACCATGGCGGTAGGCCCTACCAGTGACAGGGAATTCCTTCCCTGTCACTGGTAGGAGGCTCACCCCCCAAACACTCCCCAGATGGCCCCACCCTCCCCTCCATCCACACCCCCCCTTCTGATCCCACACACCTCATGCACACTTGCAGACACACACAATGCATACACACACTCACTCACACAGGCATGCATCCATTCATTCTCGCACAGATCCGTACAGACATTCACACTTACACGCAGACACGCATTCACATTTCCATTCATACACACATTCTCACACATGCATACACACTCGCAAACAACACTACACACACATTCGCATTCACGCACACACTCACACATTCATGCACACAACCCCACACACACACAAACACCTCCCAGGCCTCCTCCTTTGTCAGAAACCCAACTTACCTGCATCCAGGGGTCTTCCGGAAGGGAACGGGAAGGGGCGCTGCTACCACCAGCAGCGCCCACCAGCAGAACACCACCAGGCCGCATTATTTTTCATGATATGGCTGGTGGCGGTCTACTGGCGCGGTGCTGCTGGTGGTAGCAGTGTCAACTAAACACCATCCGCCAGTATGTCCACAGCCGGATTTCTGCCCTTCTTGTAGCGGAAATCCAGCTGTGGTCATAATTTGGCAGATGGATGTTAGCCGCGGCGACGGTTTTTGGCGGCTGTCGCCGCAGAGGTAGGCGGCATTTACCGCCAATTTCTTAATTAGGGCCATTGTTTTTTAATAATATGTCCATGATTTTAGACCGGGTACATTTCCCTCACCATATTTTCTATACAAGGCTATTTTGGAAATCTCTTGCACTATTATTCACAATGTGAAGAAAAGTCAAATTCAGAAAAACTGAAGGTGACAACCATGCTTATCATAGTCATATTTAGACTCATAGTTATAGGCATATATATAAGGATTTTTAGGTGTCAAAACCTAAAGGTGTTGAGTCAGTCTGACTATGGTAAATCAACAAATAGTTTAGTGAAAGAATGAATGTGCTAGAGTCAAGGTGTATTAAAAATAGCCTCTCCCATCATGGAAAATAAAACTATCCTACATTATCCTGGATGTTTGAACATTGCCAGTAATGCATCTAACACTGAACTAAAGTCCTTGGTGTTACCTGAACTGCTAATTAGACACCTTCAAGGTTTTAAAAGAAAGCTCAGGAGGAAAAGTCTCACACACAAATGTTGATTGAAGAAAAACTTACTTGGCAATATATTGTTAATTTAATCAGTTTTGTACCCAAAGTCCACTATTTATGAAAAACATATTCTTACATTATTATTCCATTAATGTTACTCCATCCATGACTCTTATTACCTGATCTAATGGAATCTGTTCAAACCTGACTAGACCTGGAAAGTAATTGGGCATTTTTCTTTATTTGTAAACAAGAGATATTTTGGTTTCAAGACTGTTGTGCTATGCTTTTTCCAAATTCACCATGTATTTGCAATGACTCACCGCAAACAATGCGCTACATGCCTAATGCAAATCACAGTGCATATGAAATATGGAAAAGGTCAGCGGAGGGGAATATGCAAATGAATATTTGAAAATGAATTGAAATATATTAAATTTCTTGGACACAGCTCAGTACCAATCAAGCTCGGAAATTTACAGAACCTGACCTTACAGCCCCAGGAAACTCACCTAGAATCCTAGTAAAATGTGTGTTTTCTCAATTTAAATTTCAATGCACAGAAATGAGTGGTGTTATTACATTGAAGATCAGCGGGGTTGAGAAAGTTATATTATACCCACTACATATCCTGATCCATCACAAAGGTTATAGCAAGTATCCTTTAACCCTCATGAAGGAAAATTATAGATTTTCCACAAAATCTTTAGTAAAAACTTCAGGGTATAGCTTGGTAATAAGTTTTGATTGGCAGCCTAGCCATTAAACAATTCCAAATTAATGTATGCAAAGTTTAATGGAATGCTTACTAAAAATATCAACATATTGGTGAAATCACCCAGGTTGTAAAGCAACCCAAATAAGTGGGAATTTGTTGCCATAGCTACCTCATATTAGGTCACTTGCAGACATCCCCTGGCTATAACAAAGAATATCCAATTCTGGAATGAACTGAGCATTCTTGCCCCTCAACCTTCTACTCAAAATTAATGTGATTTGCTTAGTCATCATCCACATTTCTCTCAGAGATATTTCTGAAGATTTTCTTTTGAAATATTTCACAAGCTATTCTTATAATTACAAACGATTTTCAAGAAAGTGGTGCCTGTGGCCTTATTATAAGAGGAATACATAAAAAGTTGCTGTTTCTTTTTGGATGTCCTTATTCTTTCATTTGAGTTTGAAAAATTGATTAGGTATGGACATCAAACAGAAAGAAAATTAGGAAAGGCCTAATTTAAGGAACTGAAGTCAGTTTATTGTAATATGAAATATAGAACTATCATAGAAATCATGACACATAGTTCAAATTCCTTCATTATTTATTACCAGTAAACCGTAAGTGACACAAATACATTATTTAATGGGAACAATGTAGGATAAACTTTGCTGAAACAAATTAAATTATTGTAAGAATTTTGGCTTTTATGCATTATCTTCAAGTGACATTTGTGTGAAAATTGGAATTTCAACTTTGCTTTTTGCAAGACTTTCATTTTCACCGTTTGGTCATGAGTTTTCTTTGACTTAACATGACTTTGCCATGTTATAGTACACTGTTGGCTCATTATCACCCCCTGCTGTATTACGATGTTCCCACCGGTCTGACCAGTGGGAACATTGTACTGCAATGTTTCCACCAGTCAGCCCAGCGGGAGCAGTGCTACGGTATTGATCTCTGCTCCCTTAAAGAATACCAATACCCTAGCACACCAGCACCCTCAGAATGCACACTGTCTGCAAGCACAGCCTTTCCTCCAGCCTTTCCATGGCAGTTGAACCACCATGGATAGGCTGGCAGAAAGGGGACTCTTGCTCAGCATGGGGGTGCTGAACTCAGCACCGCTACGGCTGAGCATGAGTCAGACCGCCGTTGGCCCTTTGGGAACCATGTTCGTGGCACGGACGGTGGTCCCCTGGCAGTCCGACCGCCAGGGTCATAATGTGGCATAATTAGACCCTGTGTGTAGGGCAATAATCAATAATGATAAGAGACTACTCTCTTGTACCAAAACCATTAATCAAAACTATCTCCTACTCATATTCACTTTGGGAAGTGCTAACCGTGAAATTACATCGGATTCCAACACTAATGTCTATAGCAGAACCTCTTCTTAGGAAGCACATTGTATGAATTGATAGCCTTTCATACATGGTTAAAAATGTTGGTTTGAAGAGGAATTTCCCACTTACTCTTTAAAAAATGAAGTATTAGGGCCACTGACTACCTCAAAGGCTTTGTTTTTGCCTCTAAATCAATACTAACCCACGAGAGTCCTGTCTTGACCAGTGGTGCTATTACATTAAATTTACATTTCAAATTGTACTTGTTTGAAGTTGTACACTGCACAGCATAGAACATTTGTTGTCAGAGTGCAATACATAGGAAATAGTCAGAAAAAGTAATATTCTTTATGTTTTGTGACCGTTATAAACATATTGGGTTTTATTTTTTATCTCAATTTACAAAAGTAGAATTTTAGGATCCTAGTCAATTGCTGTGAGTATTTCAGGCATTCTATATGGTCAGGCTTAAAAATACTATCTTGGGTTCAGTCAGCTACACTTACTCAACCTTAAGCACAACCCTCCGTAGTTGTGGGTGCGAGCAGCAAGGCTTAGCAAAGAAATGATGTCTAAAGCATTTAACAACACCAAACAACAAAATAAAGTCACTCAACATGAAAGAAACAAGACACCAGGTTAAAAAAATTGATGAGATTTTTATGTATCTTTAGAGATCATGATTATCAAAAGCCACCACAGGGTTCCGGAGATATAGATTTTTAAAGGAACAAATAACTTTAGCATCAACTGCAATCAAGCATTGGTCAATAAAAACTTTGGAAACTTTAGAAAAGTTTGGAAAAGTTAGTTCAGCAACTACAGCCTGAATTGGACAGTTATCTTGGCACTAGAGCATGTTCAGAGCAAGATGCAAACTTTACAGGATGACCGGTATGGATGATAATGGGGTGGTCCTGATGCTGAGGGATACAGGCTCAAAGATGCTCAAGGTTGCTCCGGATGCTGTGCAGTCAACTGGGGTGAAGTCCAGTTGAGTCCTCCTTCCACAGACAAGTGGGTGGCTCTGATCATGGAGTTCATGGTCCTCTTTGCAGCGTTCCAAGGGCTGCCGATGCAGACCTTGTGCTTTGTCTATACTGTGGTCACAGTGCAAATATTTGATGGAGACTGGTGTCCCTATCTAGTCACAACCATCACTCATGAGTGCACCTTTTGGCTATCTTTGAATTGTCCTTGAGGGTCCCCGGCATCTGGTAGTGGCAAGACTTCTGTGTTGGCTACCAGAGAGGCAACTTGGGTTCCTGCCACTTTAATGTACCCAGTGATGTCCTGAGGGGCCATCCAATTGACCCTTGGAGTCTCTGCTTTGGTCTGGGTCTGGGGTTCAGTTTTTCCCTGAGTTAGGAATGCAGAACAGGGTCCAAACTCAACTAGCCCAAACTGCAGCAGGTGCAGGCACTCCTGCATAGCAGTCTCCATTTGTCAATCAATCATTCATCCAGATTTGTAAAGTGCACTAATCACCCCGATGAATATCCAGGCTCTAGGTCCTGTCTGCTTGGGGTCTGTGTTGAAGAGTCAAGTCTTCAGCCCCATTCTGATTTCCTGAAGGGAGGAGGGTGTCTGCAGGTGGATGTGGTGGCTATTTCAGTATTTTGTTTTGAGGTAGGAGAAAGATTGACCATCAATGTTGCTGCGGTGAATGCAAGGGTGTGGCAAAGGAGAGCGAGGTGGAGTGAAGGTGTCTGGAGGGTCAGTGGAAGTTCAGGTGGTTATTGATGTATGCTGGTCCATGGTTGTGCAGGGCTTTGTAGACCAGCCTAAGCATCTTGATTTGGATTCTCTGTGTATAGGGAGCCAGTGGAGTTCCTTCGGTGGAGGTGATATGGGTCCATTTGGGAGGGATGAGGATGAGTCTGGCCACCAAATTCTGGGTTCTCCGAAATATCTTCAAGAGGTGTGAGTAGAATCCGGCATAGAGAGCATTGCCATAGTCCACGTTGCTGGTGACAAGAGCCTGGGTGACCGTGCATCTAGTGGATACATGGAGCCACTTCAAGATTTTGAAGAGCATTCAGATGGTGAGGAAGGAGAGGTGAAGACTGCATTGATCTGGTTTGTCATGGTGAGTTTGCTGTCCAGAATAATGATGAGGTTCCGGGTTGGTCTGTGGGGGTCCCAGGTTGGCAGGCCCCCAGGTGTCATCCCACGGCCTGGTGGTGTTCCCAAACAATATTACTTTGTCTTGTCTGCATGAAGTTTGATGCAGTTCTCTTGCATCCAGTTGCAAATCTGGTCATGCACAGGTGGAAGTTTTTGGAGAGGTCTTTGGAGAGCAACAGGACGTGCTGGGTGTTATCTGCATAGGAGATGAAGTTCAGCCCATGGTTCCTTACGATGTTGGCCAGAGCCAGTACAAGTGGTCTTCCTCTCATCCTTTTTCCAGATCGAGGGAGTGCTGAGGTTCAACATGCCAGAGGTGCTGTATTTATCCCAGGAACATGCCCTGAGGGGACCATGTGATCACTAGCCAATTCATTACTGGGTCCCCTCCTACCTAGTGATGAAGTTCCTGTGATGTGTGGCATCCCACAATGCCACATTCTTGCCCCTTCAAGATGGCATGACCCTTCCTCGGTCATGAGGAGCCAGGTAGCTCACCCTAGAGGTATGGCTTCCTGGGGTCAACACTCCCATGGTAAAGCTGTTTTGTGGTGAGTTTCCTACCTCTTTGCTGGTCACCATGCTGTCTACCTGGACAAAAGGCCTCCTGCTCAGAGGTGTTGGGCCTGGCATCCCATCAAAGGAGGCTTTCCCTTTGAAGCACACCCCTGGGCTAATCCCCTGAGTGGCCATCCTGGCAGAGGAGGTGACACCTCGCTGTTGCAGCACTGCCTTTGCTCCCAAGCCTGGAACATATTCACATGTCTCCCCAGGTGATGATAAAGCTGTCTGTGGGTGTGAGCCTCTGTGAGGCCACTGTATGAGGGGAGCACAGAATGGTGACTTTTCTAAAAGTGACCAAGCATTAATAGTGACTTTAATTTTGACCTGAACATCAGACCATATTCAATGTCATGATTAATTTGATACCTCACATAACCTAGTTTATTTTTATCCCAGTAAAACAGTTAGCTCCCAAAAAAGTTAGCTGGGTGGGGATACCAGCTGGGAACCCATGACATCCCCACCCAACCATGCACGGCCTTCAGCTGCATGTGACTATAACTACCCAACCACTCTTAGGTGGTCACTATGAACACGGCAGAAACAACCACCGTGTTCATGCTGGCGGTCAAAACACTGACCGCCAGCGACCCCGGAACCCCACCAGCCAGATAATGAACATTTCTGTGAGGCTCACAGAAAGGCTCGGCCGGGACATTGACGGCGGCTCCACATGGAGCTGCTGTTAATGCCTCTGTGCAGCAGGTACAGCTGCACCCGTCGTGGGCAGTGACCTGCACGACGGGGCTCTGCACCGGGGCCCCTGCACTGCCCATGCCCCCTCTGCCAGCCTTTTCCTGGTGGGATACCCCACCAGGAAAAGGCTGGTGGGAAATTAAACATTATCCGCAGGGTAGCGCAGCTATCCTGGTGGATGGTGTTTCAACCCGCCGCCAGGCTGCTGACGGCGGGAGCACTGCCGGCATTGCGGGTCAAACCGCCATGATCATAATGATGGCCTTAAACACAGCCTTTGGCTGTGCATAGTGGGCTTTGGCCAGAGGGGCGGTCAACCCCCTATAACCACCCAGGTTCTCCGGTCAACCTTGTTTAATCTCAAAACCCCGTACCACAGGCAGTCAATGGTGGCAATATTAAATTTATATTAAATGGGACCGCATGGGTCCCCCTGACATGGGGACCACTACCTCCCCGGGGTGACATAATGAAAAAACTTAGGGGGGCCTGCACAGACTACCCCCCAGTTTCCGTACCACCATCTCCCTGGGACTACAGTAAAAACAATATATGGGAGGCCACACACATCCCTGGGCCCCAGGGACCACCACCTTCCTGGGGCTTCATATTAAAAAAAGTAGGGGGGACCCACAGAATCCCCCTTATCCTGGGGACCACCACCGCCCCAGGACAAAATTTAAAGAATATATGGAGGGCTGCATGAACCTGCCGGGCCCTGGCCACCACCACCTCCCCAGGACTATATTTTATAAGTAAGTGGGGGGGCTGTGAGGAACCCCATGGCCACAGGAACCACCACCTCCCCAGGGATACTTTAAAAAATATTTCTAAGGGGGGCCACAAATGACCACCACAGGCCCTGGGGACCACCACCTCCCTGGGTCCCAATACTTTTCCAAAAGAGAGGGCCATATCATTACCTCCTCCCTATGCCGATTTTGGCCCCAGGACCTAGGGTGGTATGGCTCCGGCAAGCAGGGAGCTGCTTTAAATAGCAACTCCCATCTTGAGGGAGAAATGTTTGTATGCACGCATATTTGCATGCAGGGAAACAGAAGTTCCATATATGAATCCGTCTTCAAGTGTACTGTACACATGAAGGAAATTAATATTTCCTCACCTGTGTCCATTCATGATGTTTCCATATCACAAAACCGGGTGCTTCCACGGTATTTCAAATCCCAGCAAGATGGTCTAAAAAGTGGAGCACTCTGACTGCCGGTGCCAGCATAGGGTTAAGACCACGACCCTCGCAAAATATTCCAAACAAAATGTGCTGCACTCCCGGAGGCTTTCATTTGGCAAATTCCATTTATTCAAAGAGCAGCATTACAAACACCACTATGCATTTCAACTTTCTGTCTTTCTCAAGTTGTTTCAGTTTGTAGGTACGCATTGTTCTCATTAACATATACATATATATACATTTATGGGAAATCGCATTTTCCTAAATTACACACAACTTCAAAATGACTTTTCAGAGCTAAGAATTGCAAGACCTATCATATTTTTCAGGATGTCTACTTTGAGATAAGATTCTCTTGACCAGGTAGTATCAGCATGAACTTAAATTAGAAGAATGCTAGAAAGTTCCACAGTAAACAGACTGATATAACAGGTATGTCATGGGCTTCAATTCAGTGTTAAAAAGTGCCCCACATTCTGTAGTTGAGAGTAAGCCACCATATCAGTCCATTAAGTACATCATTACTCTGGACCCTGGTGCTTCTGCATCTGCTGCATTGTGATAGCTGTGCCTCTTCTTCTGACTTAAAAAATCTGTCATTTGTAGGTTATCATGAGTCACAAGTTAATGTTGGGATTCAAGTTTCTGACTTCCTGCAAGCCATTGGACAGGGCATGTGTAGAATGTCTCCTGGAGAACGATAATTATTTACTAAGTTAAGTTTTAAAATATAATTATTCAAGTTTTAATATTTACCCACAAAAAAATTCATTGAGCACTTGAGGTGATAGGAAATGGATACATTCAATGATGTACCTGTTTCCCTTATGGTTTAGTACCAGACCACAAATATTAGTTGATGGCACATTTAACTAGTCTTCCTTGAAGAACAATACCATCAATAAAACCAAAAAAACACCAAATAACTACACTAAACAAAGAGTTGTTTTTAATTTGTTCTAGATGAGATGTGAGAGGAACTGCTGCACACAGAGACTTAGTTTGTCCTTCATGTATGCCATTCTTTCTGATCTGACAGTAAAGGCTGCAGTACTTAAATGCCTTGATTATAGTATTTGCCCCACAGCTGGATTAAACATGTACACAGGGCACGTTTAACCAGGAACATGAACATAATATCCTTTACTGGCAAAAAAACACTTACTTGTCATCCATTGGAGGTTCTCATTATATAACTTCTTACACAAATTGATGAACATTTCATAAACACAATAGCGACACTATTAAATTACCAAATCTGGAAACATGCAGTAGAAACATAGCAGTTCCATAAAGTTCCTCAATTTTGAACCAAGAGCCCCACATTTTTCTTATTTGCTGGAGAACATTTAAGAATTCTTGTGAGTTTCTCTTACAGGGATACACATTGTGCTCAAAGAATGGGGTAATTGAGCAGCATCTCAGAAATCCAACAATCACAAAGTTTATTTAAAAACATATGCCGTTACAAATTAACTCAGTAGTAGTCCTCACAGCACCAAGAAAACAGGGTCATGAAAGTGTGAATATGCATGTCTTAGGCCCATGGGTCCCTTGCCTCAAAATGATTACCTTCATTGTTATTACTAACATATGCTAAACCTCATTAAAACGTTTTGAATTTTAGTTCAATTATAACTGTGATCTTTGCATTTGAATGCCTTATTAGTGAGCTGATTTCCTACTCCAGTTTTAACAATCTAACCACTCACCTTATTTTTCTAATCAGATGCATGCTTCAGTAGACCTTTCAGATGGGACTTCTCATGGCCAATTCATGCGCTAGAACACCACAGATGGGAAAGCGTGGGCTTAAGCGGCATATGTTTTGGAGGCAGAATTTTGCCACCATGAAGTAATTCATTCAGGAGCAGACTCCTACCAACACACAATTCATTTGATATTGCATAAAAGACAGAGACAAAAACAGTGAAGAATTCTCTTTGAAGTAAAAGAGAAAAAAGACTGAGACTTTCTGCATTACTCCTAATACTTGTTAGAAAATTGGCACTGCAGCTGTTGGGTTCCTAATATTTGCTCGTCTATGCTGGGGATGTTTCTTTTGTGGGAAACAGTAGATTTAGCTGATTTAAACTGCAAATCCATTTTGTTAAAACAAGTTACTTTAAAAAAACAACCCATCAAATTGCTTTGTTTCAGAATGCTTTTGCACCCTTGACTGATGCCAAGACTAGGAGCCATGCTGATGATGTCGGTCTCGTTCTTTCTTCATTACAGGCTAGTATATACCGAGGGGGATACAGCCGTTTTGCTCCATACTAAATGACAAACCCATAAAAATCCTTCCTGTGTGGGGAAAAAAGAGAAGCTTTCCGAGGCCTGGGTATTGCAATACATGCGGTAGTGCATCATTTTAGCAACTCTATATAATAAAACACAAAAAGAGGAAAAATTTACATTTTTTATCCTATACCTCAGATACTTTGTTCTGTGTATTTTAATATTGTGGGTCTTTAATTTCTGAAGATTACGTAGTTTGATTGTTGGCTGTAGAAGTTTTTGTGGTTGATCTAGAAAGCTGCTAGATATGAATAAAAACAGTTTTAGGGCCACAATCAAGAGTGCTATATCATGTAAATTAATATTATATGCTGAATATTAAGCTATGGGGATATCATATTTTGTAAGAGTGTAAGTGACTATAGTAGTCATTTCTTTCACATCTGCATTTCCCTTTGAGTTATTGGACATGGGCACAAAGAATGGTCCATGCCTGAGAAAATAATAACATAAACATATAGAAGGGGGCACCACTGCACCAATGTCCATGTATCAGTTGTCTTAAATGAGTTAGTGATTGTTCAAAGCCAAAGGTTCTGTTAAGGTTGTGTGGTGGGTGCAAGGCTTGGGTTCTTCCAATACTTTGTATATACAGTCTCTTTTAAAGACCTACCATAAGGCACCTCATGAAGGCATTCCATCAGGCAGTATTCAGATTTTTAAATAGGTAACAAGGCAAAGACTGTATATTAAGTCATTAATAGTCATTCTTTTTATAGTTCGTCCAGTATAATAAATTATTGATATCACTGCTAACTTTTATAATGTGGGAGGGGAAACATTAATACAAAAAAGGTGAATAACAAGCACTGTTTCTATTTTTTCCTTTTTTTGAAATAGAAATAAAACAAAGTAATAAAACTTCAATTCTTTGTACCAATTAAAAAAAGATACTGTATTAATACGTACATCTGTGCAGCGCAATAGTAAAGTACTAGGACATACACAGCCTACAATGCTTTAGATTTAGAAATGTAGACCAACTGTTAGAGACAAACGTATAATTTTTATGGAGTCATATGATAAATATATTCAGATTTATAGAAGCATTTTAAAAGTATCACAATCATTGAGTATTTTCATCTGCTTAGTACTTTTTAAAACATGACTGCATCCTGTAAACAATCTGCAATTTTTCAATGTGACACAGCTTTCCCCACACCTCTCACCCGTACCATAAGTACCACCACCACCTCCCTTAAGTCATTTTTCATGCAAGGCTTTTCTGGTTAAATTGTGGGTCCCAAAAAGTTTTTGAACTCTCCCTAAACATAGCCTTTCACTTCACAGAGCTTAAATTGGTGAGGGCCGTTGGACTGAGTCGCTCAGCTGGCACATGTGCAGAGCAATGGAAGACGGCAAGATGGTGGATTGAGGCCTGGTTGAAAAATTGCAGTTTGTCATGACATGTGTTCAGACTCTTTCCATGTTGTCCTGTTTACAAGTTAACCCGCATTGGGGTGTTTGTCATGGGTCTTCATGTTTTTTTGTATTTTAAATAAAGAAAAAAAAATAGTGGCAGATGACTATACGCCACATTTTTTTGGCAGCAATTATTTATACTCATGTGTACTACGCGTGACCCTTCTCGGCACGCTCCTTAGTAAAATCAACTCACTGCTGTGAACCTGCCACCTTGCTATAAAATCTGTGCTTTAAACAAAAGTGTTTGTGATCTGGCTTTATCTCTGTCATCATATCTGCATGAACTCAGTATGATCACTTGAACAATGCCATCAATAAAGTTTCAAAAGTATTTGGAGCATTTATATCAGGAAAAAATGGTGTTATCTTGAGCATTTGGAGAAGAAAGGAAAGCATATCAAAATAGCAGAAATGGTCACTATCAAGTATTAGAATTATTTTCCACTGGGGAGAGAATGATCAAAATGTTGATTTTCATATTGTCATTTTCTTCTCCTGAAAGCCAACTAAAATATGTATCTATGTGTGTATCTATATTAATATATACATGAATATTTACATATTTATAGAAATATATGATACACTGTTTATTGTAATGTGATTATATTGGAAAACTGATGAACACATATTTTTAAGATAAAGCATTTAGATTAAATGAAACCTGGAAAACAAAGACTATTATAAAGATAAAATGAGATAATATATTATTTAAATGAACTTCAACACTGAGGCAAAGCAAATAGTTTTAATCATGAATCATGCGATGTCAATAACAACAAAAGGGAGACTTTCTTTTTCTTTTTACATTCATTTGTCAAAAAACCACACTTGGAAGTACAGATATATTTGCAGTTGTGTTAATTTCCATTGATGTGATGTGTCAAACACCTTGATCCAGTGGAGGTCTAAAGAAAGTGGATGAGGTTGCAAACAGATTTTAGAACATTGTTCTGTGTGGGCAGCCTCCTGCAACACTTCAATGGGTCATTTTAAAATGTATGTCTGAAATACTCATGTAAAGAAGGGTTTGGATTTGTTTTTTACAATATATATATTGGGAATGTTTTCACTTATATAAATAACTACTGATGCTATCAATTATGATGAAAAAGTATACATACCATGTGTGGAATATAGTGACTTAAACAGTTAAAAAAGAAATCTGCAAACCCAGAAAATGTGTATATCTGTCTTTAGAGATTAGTGTTTATATCACTACAGTGGTTTGTGAATAAAGAAAAAATGGTTTGTAATATTAAAAATAAAAGCTTAGTCTGAAAAGATACAAATACAACAAATTGAGAGTGGCTTTTTATTCCTTTCCAAGTTGTGTCTGTTGATTCACTTAATATTGTTAATGGTTTCAAAGACGTACTTTAAACATACCTCATGGCCAGTCTCACTGTTCACATTCTCCAGGCTTGCATAAGTGTCAACACCAATGGAAGGAAATTACAGGAGAGTGAATTTGTGCCGTTGCTCATTTCATTCATCATTGCAAGACAGGCAACATGCTTATTCTCAACACAGGTAATGAAAGTCACTATGACTTGTTTGTTGAAAAGCTCTGAAAGCAAATTTTTAGCCTACACTAAGAAGTGTGCTCTGAAATGATTGGGTTCATCCTCTGATGTAGGGATGATCCACACCTGCAAAGATCTAGAGTTGTTGATCACCAAGATACAGGGTGCATATTTTCCACTGAATGAGTAGGTCTTGACAATTGCAAGTGTTTATTGACTGCAAACCATTAACATTAAACGTCCTTTCTTTGTGCTGTGGCAGAGAGATTGCTTTATGGGTTCAGTGCTCCAGTTGTTAAATTCTTCAAGCACATGAGACACAAACTGGCATAGGTACTGAGAAATTTGAGGGCTGAAATTGGTTTTGGAACTAAAATGCCCGTTAGAGGTGTTCACAATGCAATGTTTGATCACCTGTGGAGTCTAACATGCTGAAAGCTCCAACAGAAGCTTCCCAGTAGATGGTTATTTGTACTGCTATGTTAGACTTTTAATTAAACCTGATCTGGGACATCCTACAGGCTTCGTGGTGAAATATAAAATAATTTTTTAACTTTTTATGAAGTTTGTTACTTTAGCAATATAATCACAAAAATATTGCATTCAGTAGACACTAATCGCAAGATAAGTCTATGTAAGTAGATGTTGAGGTAAGAATGGTGCGCATATACTTACCTTGATGAAGTGGTTTTAAGCAAAGTGGTGAATGTGATGTTAATGATTGTCAAATTAACAACCACAATATAGTGCAATGCAACTACATTTTGGTGAGCAATAAATGAAAGCTTGAGCTGACACCTGTGAGAGGGTACTGATTTGTTGACATATAGTAGGCTTGTCAATGATCCCAAACTGCCACATAATGTTTATTTTGCACCAATATATAAAATATAAAATAATCTGAATTGTTTCTAAAGATTGCTGCCAATAATTTTCAATTCACAATGAATGAGGTGCCTCTAATGAGGGTTGTAGCATTATGATAAAAAAGACCACCACTGATTCTAAATCACTTTTCAAAGCTTCCAAAGTGATTAACATTTGGATTTTCATAACTATACCTTGGCAACAGTTGGGCTGAACCTGACAAGAGTTAAAACTTAAGCTTCACAACTTTGTTTTTGGGCTTCTAGGGTTGTACCCATAATTTTGGATCAAAATCCAAAAAGGATTCTAATTTTCAATTCCACACTTGTCAACTTTGGTGGGGACATTCAATAACTTCTTTACCATCTCTTGTTTGGTGAGAGGAGCTTCAATTATCCCACCCAACCTCCATTCATGGAGAGTCCTATTTAGATTCAAATATCAGCACTTCCAATAATCACCTGTTTAAATCTGAATCGCTCCTCTTGGTTGGAATGTTTTGTTGGAATATGCAGGCATACACATTTTGAAATCTGTTTAAATTTCACACTCACCTTTTTATAAACCTCTGGTTCCAATAATTATGTCATGAATTGGAGGGAGGTATTCTGAGATTTACACCTGTGCATTTGTTGGGAATCTCTCGTTTAGATCCACCTGCGCACCATCTTTGTAGTGATCTGTTGTAATCCAATGTTAGTTGTTAGCATGCATGCATTTAGAATACATATCTTTACCATGAAGGTAATAAATTCATTGACCTTTACAACGTGCTGAATTACATCATTTTAGGTCTTTCAGTCTTTACCATGCATGCTTTTATTAACAACTAATATATTCATATTAGTGTATGCATATGGTTATATATCCACAAAGATGCTGAAGGCTTGTTTGATCAGCGGGTGCTACCACAGTCTATAATGTCTATAATACTCCACTCCCATCTGCTCCTCATTCAAGTTAGGAAAGAACAAGCTACACCAACGGAGCCACTTCATGCTGTTTTACTTGACAGAAACAAGGAACACAACACGTTTCTATCAGTCACAGTCTTGATCACGTGACATGTAGTTTTTATCATCCAATATTTAATGAACTACCAAAGTCATAGACATAATCACAAGACTTTTGCTTATCGAGATTGTGATACATATATATATATATATACATATATATATATATATATATATATATATATATATATATATATATATATATGTATATATATATATATATATATATATATATAAAACATGTGCAAAGTGTGAGTACAAAACCCCTCTCACCAAAAGAAATTCATAAAATTATTTTCAAACACAAATGGCAATATTATTTGACACATAGTAACCACCAATGGAGGCTTATTTTGAATTATGCATGTGATGCAATGTAAACGGAAAAGTCCATAATTTCACAAGTATCCAGTGACACGTCTAAGGTAATGCGTGGTAAAATATGCACAGCCTATGTGGAATGCTGAAGAAAATACAACTATTCATACTTTCACAGTAGGTTGACATAGCCAGTTTCATTGGACTGTTACCCCAACATTTATGCATGCCAGGTTGCATGATGCATACAATAATGGAGTGAAAGGCAAATATAATGCATTCATAGTGGGCTCTAGTAGCCAGTTTCATTGGATAGATTTCATAGCATCTATCAAAGCAAATCACAATAACATTTGCATAGCATGTACAATACTGCAGTGAAAGGAAATATGTTGTTTTATGAGGTTGAAGTAGCCTTAGGACATATTAATGATCCAATACTTAATCCACATATATAGTAATGTGTGTCTGAATATCACATGCATATGTAATATAAACATTTAGACACTTACCCATTAATGCCAAAATTTCACAGTTGCCCATTCTGCTAAACATGTTCATAATTGAATTAGAAATGTTCTTGTGATTCGAGGTCATCTGAAAAGAGGGAAAAAAATAAAGAAAGTGCAATAGAAAAAGTCATGTGAGATGAACAAAACAAACCCAATTAGCCAAATGTACTCACCTAAAGAAAACTACAGTTACTCAAATCCCTGTTGGAATCACCAGGGAAAGGATGCCCAAAATGAAGTGACTCCATTGGTGTAGCTCGTTCTTTTATTCTTTCCTAACTTGAATGAGGAGCTGTTGGGAGCGTATATATATATATATATATAGATATATATTTAACGATAGATAGATAGATAGATAGATAGATAGATAGATAGATAGATAGATAGATAGATAGATGTACAGATATTTTAATTTTATTTCAAACTATGAAGCTCTTACTTAACTCATGGATCAGCCCAACTGGTCAGTGTATATATACAGGGCGTGAGATAAAAAGCATAACATTATAAGAGCGAATATGCTTGTAAAATCTATTCACTGCTATAGAGTAGAATGGATGCCATTATAATATTACACTTGCCTTCTACAGGGGCTTTCTATGCATATATTGTCCATCTTTTGTGTTTATTTTCATTGGAAACTTTGAAAGCAAGATTGTCAGATTCAGAGATTGATTAATTGTGTGAGATGGTTTGTTTATCACCATTATATTTTTAACAAGAAGATGACAATTGATAATGAATTTGATCACTTTGTAATGAGGATATAATGGATTTAGCAATATTACAAGATGGCGCCCACTCCCTACAATGCTTTTTTGAACGAATGACAGCCATTTTTTGTGTTTATGGTCACTGTTAAAGGGAAACTGATTTTGTGTATCATTTACCTGTGAGCAAGGCCAAATGGGCGAAATGCTTAGGGTTGTTATGTTTGTCGATTTAAATTAAGGGCAATATCACAAATCAGTTATCTGAAGTGCTCACTCTTTCCCTAATTGGAAGAGATTATGTTACGATATATAAACATATGCATACACACATATTCATATAGATAGATAGATAGATAGATAGATAGATAGATAGATAGATAGATAGATAGATAGATAGATAGATTCATTTTTTAATTTGTCTAACCCCCTGCCCTTACTACTCCCTACTCTTACCCATCCTACAAACCCATCCCCAAACTAAACATCCTTTACTACCCTATACAGTGACCTGTCCCTGAACCCTTAAAATCCTAAAAGCCTTTGTTACTTGTACCCTTCCCCACCCCTAAAAGCCTTTGCTACTCTGTACGATTACCCATCCCTGAACCCTATAACCCCTTACAAGCTCATACCCTTGCCTATCATTCAACCCTAAAAACCTTTGACTACCCTGTACTTTTACCCATCCCTGAACACTAAAACCCCTTATTGCCCCCTACTATCCCCATCCATCACTGAACCCTATAAACCCTTACAACTATGTACCCCTAGCCGTCCCTAAAACCTAAAAGCCCACACTATGCTCTGTCTTTACCCATTCCTGGACCCTAAAAATTCCTTATTACCCCGTATCCTTTCACTCCTGAACCCTAAAAACCCCTGACTACCCATGCCTGTCCCTCCACCTAAAATAACCCCCTTACTCACTCTTACTACACCCAATCCTTGACCGTCCATGAGCCCTAAAGATCTAACAATCCTATACCCTTACTTATCCCAGAAACCCTTAAAATGCCTTACACTGCTTGCTTGTCCTTACATCTGTTATTTAGTATAGTTAAAAACCTCTAACCTTCATGGTAAAATCTCTTTTTATGATGCAAGATAAAGGCATGCACAATACTTACATGAATTATAATGGCTGAGTTGTAAAGATAACTGGTGGTAACACTGCATTGTGAATGTTACATAGCATCCCAATCTAAATGCCAACCTATTTTTGTAATCCTTCTGCAGTGGCATTCATTTTGGAAATTACTGTTTGGCTTTAGAGACACCTATTTTTTTAATTTATTTTGTTGAGCTCAAAGTGCCTCTGCAGTTTTGGAGTTTCCTGTTTGACCCATATTCCTTGGCATTTGGACTAGTTATAGGACCACACTTACATCTGAACATTCCCAATAGACATTGTCAACTTTGGATGAATAGTTTGCTTTGAATAACTGAACTTCAAATATACACCAATTAAGACAGTGTGATTGTTGGAAATTGGATTATTGGTGATGGCAGGTAAGTACCTACACCTAGCAATAGGCCACTAACCCTCACAAGGTCCAGTCAGGTCTCAATAATCCCTGCTCAGTCCTTGGTAGCTTGGCATCGAGCGTCAAGGATTAATTTAGGAGACAGGTGTGTAAAGCATTTAAAAAACAGTAACTAAGTAAAACACCATACACAGGAAAAATCCAACACCTATTTATAAAAACAGAGTATATTTGTGTCGTTCAAATGACACCAAAAAAATTAAAATCGGATAAGGGGAACCGGTGATATTAATTTTTAAAGAATTAATGTTTTCTAATGCATAGAAGCTAAGGAGCATATTTATACTTACTTTGCATCATTTTAGAATCATTTATTTTAGCGTCCACAATATCATGCTAACCTCCTAACGCCCTAATTATACTCTGGTGCAAAAATGATACACTCGGAGTTGATGGACGCAAATAATGGTGTTAAGCCTGCTTAGTACCATTATTTAACGCCTGGCCTCACCAGGCATTAAGGGACCCGTGGACCCAGTTCCATGGCTAAACAAGGCATGGGTCCACAGGTGCACACCTCAAGCCCCAGGAACACCCCCACCCACACCAGAGGGATGCCATAGGATGGGGGACCCCATCCTGGGTAAGTAGAGGTAAGTATATATTTTTTTTTCAATGACATTGGGGGCCCCTTACATGAGGGCACTGGGTATGATGGCCATGCCCAGGGGACACTGGTCCCCTGTGATGGCCATTGGGGTGTGGGGCATGATTCATGTCTTTACTTAGACAGGAGTCATGTTTGCATGGTAGTGTGTCAGGAAATTACACTAGGCTGGTTAGCGGCATACTTATTGCCACTAACCAGCCTAGCGTCATTCCTGGCCTACTAGCACCTTTTCCCCTCCCGCCATCCCTCCCAGCTAGTGTCTTTTCTGTGGACGCTAGCCTGTCCTTTGTGCACCATACGCCATACAATTAATATGGCACCCGGCTGGCGCTTTGGAATGGCGCTAGCACGCGCTATGGATTTTGACACAAGACTGCGTTAGAATCCATAAATATGGACCTAAAAGCACCAATCTGGTCAACCGGTTGCACTAGTCTGGGGAAAAGTCAAAGTTTGAGGACGACCAGTAATGGAGCCCTGCTCGGCTACAACAAGCGGGAAGCCTTGGTCAAAAGTTTACATTCAGACTTAGGGGGTGATTCTAACTTTGGCGGGCGGCAGAGGCCGCCCGCCAAAGTTCCCCCAACAGAATACCGCTACGCGGTCAGAAGACCGCCGCGGTTATTCTGTGTTTCCCGCTGGGCTGGCGGGCGACCGCCAGAAGGCCGCCCGCCAGCCCAGCGGGAAACCCCTTCCCACGAGGAAGCCGGCTCCGAATGGAGCCGGCGGAGTGGGAAGGGTGCGACGGGTGCAGTAGCACCCGTCGCGATTTTCAGTGTCTGCATGGCAGACACTGAAAATCTTTTAGGGGCCCTCTTATGGGGGCCCCACGACACCACTCACCGCCATCCTGTTCCTGGCGGTCAAAACCGCCAGGAACAGGATGGCGGTGAGGGGGTCGGGATCCCCATGGCGGCGCAGCAAGCTGCGCCACCATGGAGGATTCCTCAGGGCAGCGGAAAACCGGCGGGAGACCGCCGGTTTTCCGTTTCTGACCGCGGCGGTACCGCCGCGGTCAGAATGCCCTTGGGAGCACCGCCAGCCTGTTGGCGGTGCTCCTGCGGTCGTTGATCCTGGTGGTCAATGACCGCCAGGGTCAGAATGACCCCCTTAGTCTTTTTCTTGAAGATTTTCTTCAGCAGGACGAAGTCACCAATCCAATCTTACCTCCTTGGAGCCCTCTTAGGATAGGTGTCAGAGGACACCTCAGTGAAGAATTCTACTTTCCGACTTAGATGATTTTTCAAGACTGAAATCTTTGTCTGGGACAAAGCTGAATCTTGATCAGACATCCCTGGAACCCTCCTCGGATACGCTGCGTGGGAAGTCCTGGTCAACTTTCTACATTGGGACTTTGTCACTTTTTTGGCGCTTCTTCCTTTAGACGGGGGTCGACCCTCCTTAGCAAGCCGATTTCAATGCAAGGACATTGGATCACCTTTCCATGAGCACCTGGTGAAATCCTGGAAGTCTGGGGCTCCAGAGTTTTTCAGTGGGACAAACCTGCAAATCAGATGGGGTCACAGTTGAGGTAAGTCGGCTTGACTCACCATGGCGGGTTGGTCCCTTTATGGAGCTTTTTTTCAAAAGGTCTCCAGACTTCTGGATTTTCTTCCAGGAGGTATTTGAAGGTCCTTTAGGAGTCCACAGCTCACTCCAAGGTTCCAGAAGCACTGAGATACTCCTTGAGGGTTAGGACTCCAAATCCGAGAATGCACCTGGTTCAAATCCAAAAATGACCACTAGCCACTGGTCAGCTGGTCAGTTCCTTCAGGTATTGATGCAAGAGACTCTGGTTAGCTATTTTTCAACTGTAGCAAGCAGGGAGTTCCTTTAGGAACCAGTTGAATACAGTCAAAGTCCTTTTAGTGGTGAATCTCAAGTGGGCAGCTGGTGCAGTCCTTCAGAGTGCAGTGTCCAGGTGTAGGGTCAGGGGTCCAGCAGGGCAGTCCTTCTTCTTCTTCTAATGGTGATCCTTGTAGGGATCTGAGGTGTGTGTGAAGCTCTGCCTTAGTTATTCTTGCTCCTGGGGTGGAAAGTGGGGTGGGGGAGCAACTGTCCAATCAAAGGCAGGACACTAACCTCTTGGATGATCACTTCCTGGGAAGTGTGGCAAAAATCAATCCCAGGGAGCAACATTCCTTAAAAATCCAGAATGGCAGAAACAGAATTTTGGGGGATAGGTCTTGCTGAGCCCACCCACTCGTCTGGCTAAAAATTCTTAACACACTCTTCTTCTCCCCTCTCCCAATCTAATCAAGAGGGCACCTGGTTGACTGGGTTTGCTGGAAATGGGGGAGGTCCTGAGCTGCTCCAAATGTCCTTCCCTCCCTTGAAGACCAGTTTGGCTGCTCTCACCCATTCCGTTTCACCTTATGCTGAGGCAGATCTCCTCCCCAAGGCACTTTGTTTGTGTTCTAAAACTCTTTCTAGGTGAAAGTTATAATAAATTCAACAGTGGCAAGTTGTTGTATTTATTATAACATTAAGTTTGATACCAAACTTGACAGGTCGAGCTTCTTTAGAGACGTTATTAATTAAAATAAATTCTCCCCATTTTAGCCTATGGAGCCTATTCACTACAATGAGGGAAAACACATTTAGCTTTATTTCCTTACCACGGCTTACAAAACATATTTTATAAGACCCATGGTTATAGTTACACTTCACCCAATCCTGGGGCCATCTAGGGCACACCTTAGGGGTGACTTATATGTAATAATAAGGTTGTTTAAGACTTCGGAAGTACTTTTAATTTCTAAGTCAAATTTGCATGTAGCTTTAATGTAAAAGCAGGCTAGCAAGGCAGGCCTGCCTTTAAAATGACACTGGGCACCTCAGCAGTGCACCTATGGAGGCACCACCTATGCTGGGGTCCCTGAACATACATGTCCTACCGTAGACTATGGACTTACAGGTAGGTTGACATAACCAATTATAATTAGCCCAATTTACATACTCATTTTAAACAGAGCACAGGCCCTAGGGCTGGGACTGGCTAGCAGTACCCAGGGCACCATCAGAGTCTGGAAAACACCATCAAAAAGTGAAAAGTGGAGATAAAAAGTTAGGGGGCCTCTGCCATCAGCCCAGTTTTCTTACAGTGATTTATTTTAGTTGGCATATATTTTCAAACACCTTCTTCCAATGGACCTATACCTCTTGCTAACATGCTTCTTTTTATTTGGGAAACATATACTGAGCTTTGTAGAGGAAAGGTTGAGCTGGTTTAAACTAGTTACATTGAGTTATAGGTCAAATGCATCTTTAGTCTGGAATAAACGGTATAGATATGCAAGCTGCTCTATAAATACCATCTGTATTCCTTAATCAGACTAAAAGTGTAATTCTGATAATCAAATCATCGGCTCTCAAACATCACAAATACTTCAGTTCTATTGCTTGTGTAGCTTACATACGAAAACAACTAGGACCGGATTTACTATTCTTTGAATGAGGGCACCAAAGTTGCTGCGCTTCCATGCTTCAATGGGAAGAGAGAGAGAAAATGCACCATGGGACATATTTAAGGAAAGTGGCGCTGCATCTAGTGCAGTGCCACTTTCCTTGCGCCCCTTAGCGTCCCCCTATTGCCACCACATGTGCGCCGTATCTAAGATACAACACACCATGGTTCAGGGTAGGGAGCAATAGTGTCATTTTTATTGATAGTATTGATGTACTCTGCAGGAGTAGCACCAAAATAGTGGTGCTACTGCTGCAGAGTACATAAAGGCCCATTAGAAATAATGGAAGCCCACTTTTCACGCCTGCTCTGAGCAGGCATTAAAAGTGCCATAACAAATGACGCAAGAAAATCTGTTCAATTTCCTTGTGCTATTTTTTCGACCCCCCTAATGGGGGAACGCCCCTTTTTGCTTACATTATGCCTTTCGTAGGCATAATGTAGCGCAAAGTGATACAAAGTGGCGCAATGCATGCATTGCGCCACTTTGTAAATGTGGCGCTGAGATTTTGGCAAAAAAATTGTGCTAATGTGACGTAAGATTGCGCTAGGGGCTTATAAATATGCCCCCATATCTATTAGGATATGGTGCATTTTTCTCTTCCCTAACAAGGGACACTTTTGTCAGGCACGCACCAAAGCACACACCCTTACGCAATACTCCTAAGTTTTGAGTGTTCTCTGAAGCATAGGGTTTGCACTGGAAGTAGTCCCTTCCAGGGCAAAAACTATGCTTTGAGGCTTTTCCCACTTTGTACGTGTGCTGTTGCACGCAGTACTCACTCAAGCTTGGATAATGAGGAGAGAAAAAACATTTCCCCTCATTACGCTTGCTTTGAGGTGGCATAAGAAGTTTTTGCAATGTATGTAGACAAGAATTTGCATCAAACCCCATGGATGGTTGCATTCACCACCCATGGAACGCCTCCTTGGCACACAGTAATGCAAAGCAGCTCATAGCACAACTCTCCTTTACTTTGGGATACTATCCAATGCAAACCTGATTTGCATTGGATAGTAAATTCTACGTTAACACTTTACACCAAGGTTTGTTTCACAAAAGAGGCACAAACCTGACACAAAGAGTTAATAAATTCGGGCCCTAGTGTTTTCTCTACATGATGCATTACTCCTTTCTGGAAGATAAAAGGTATTGTTTTTATTAAAAAATTTAACTTAACATTTATTTCAGACAGTTAATAAAAGTGCGATTCTCAAAACACATTAACGGGTTCTTGCTACCAAAGAAACAACTCTTTCCCCAGGAAGCAAAGAAGTATGAGGGAAACTAATCGGAAAACAACATGTTGCCTAGACTACAGTGCAACTGACCAAGGGGACTGTATGATGAACTATAATACACGATCATGTCTGTCACAATAAAATAGGTGATACTATGCACAAACATCCAGAATATATGAGCAGTTGTTTCTTTTTTTTTTTTTTAAGATGCAAGGTACTTTGAATTAATCTATATTTTGAGGATCAATGAACAATTAGTGGAAAGCATCAAGAGCCTCAATTGGAATGTTCCACCCCACAAAGTAAGACACTCAGCAGCACATCATGCCAAGGATAGTCTGATTACAATAAAGAATGCTGTTTTTTTGTTTATCCAACTCCACAGTTGTTCAATTAAGTCAAAACATACTGCACATTGAAACCTTTTAATGTGTTCTTACACGGATAAAATAAGTAAAAGTGCGGCAAAGCTGAAACATCGAATTTTAATATACAAGCAGTGTGCTTGCCAGGTCGCTCTTTACAATACACTGGATTCTAGGATGGCATTTTGCATGAAGAATATCACTGGTAATTAAAAATTGCCTTTCAGAGACCTAAATTGAGAGAAGGATTATCTGAATCTGCCAAGCGGACTGTCATCGAAAATGTAAATCAACGTTTCACACATGAAGCTCAGATCAAAATCAGCTCTCAGTATGTAAGTGGTTACTAAACGGTCAAATGTAAGCAATATCATACGAACGGTGGCCAGCGCATCAAACGTGGTGCACCTTTCTGTTTGTACCACAAACACAATTTTAAAAAATTTCACAAGAGCACAACCATCCAAATGATCAGCCATTAGTAGTTGTAAATCAATGTCCTGTTACACAGAAACAAGAAATGGGTGCAAAGTCAATATGAACAAGAATTACATTTGAGCTCAATTTCTAAACTAAGGGGACGATTTACAAGAAAATGGCACATCAGCACTGATGTGCCAGTTTTCTTGTGTCACCCCTGCCCCACTGAACACCACCATGGGTGCACCATATTTACAATACAGCACACCATGGCGGTCGTTAGGACAGCAGCGTCAAAATTTTTGACGGTATTGTGGCACTTTGCTGCACTAGTGTCAAAAATGTTGATGTTAGTGCAGCAAAGTGCAGGGAGGCACACTGATTTAAATGGGTGCATCATTTTAACGCCAAATGACAGAACAAATGACGCAGTGAAATCTTTTAGATTTAACTGCACCATTTTTTCAGGCCTCCCTGTGCCAGAATGCCCTTTTTGCATACATTATGCCAGGTGCAGGCATAATGTGCCGCAAGGGGGTACAAAGTGGCACAAAGCATGCATTGCACCACTTTGTAATTCTGGTGCGACAAAAAATGCCTTGCTAAAGCCACATTAGCGTAAAAAAATGATAATAATGTGGTGCAAGGAAGAGCTAGGGGATTGTAAATATGCCCCTTAGTTTGAGTATATTTTTTCAATACAGCTATCTTTATGGCTCGTGGTATGGTTGGTGCAATAGGAAAACAAGCACAATCTTATTATGTCAAAATAGAAGATCATTGTTTCAAAGTGAACTGTCAAGTGTAAACGTTGAAGGCTTCAATTGCAGTTGTAATGCGGAACCTGTTCCAAAAGAGTAAAACAGGATAAGTCATATCATAAAAAATCATTTTCAACACCTCTCAACAAGAGCTATGGAAACAATGCTGTTAACAAGCATTTCTATAAATACATAACAATACTCTGAGTTTGTTTAGTAGTGATGGCTTGTCGTATGGAGTGAAGTACCTCGTCTGCCAGTGGAGTAGCACCACTGCCATGGGCCTCATTTTACACAAGGGAAATGGATCCTCATTCACAGGTTTTGTAGTAGAAAAAGTGGGTCTCAGTTTGCAATTCACATCCCTGGTGCCATTGCACCTGCTGAACCATTGATAGGCACGTCCCTGATTTCTACAGGTAGATTTAGTTAAATTAGAGTTAGTGATTGTATAGGACATTTTTAGACTCTGTTCCTAAAAAACAAAGATCATGGGGTACTCACTTTTTTCACTCATCTTGGCATGCTTCTAGGTGCTACCAAGTCATTTGATCATTTACAACTGCATTACAAAATCGTATTGGCACAATGGAGCAGGTATAATGTGGCACAAGGGGGTGCAAAGTGGCACAATGCATTCATTACAACACTTTGTAAATCCGGTGCAGTGAAAATGACTACCTAATGCAACATTAGTGTGAAAAAATGACACTAATTCTTCCTTAGGATTATTCTTTCAATTGCAGGATTCACTTCTGAGTTTTTATCTTCCCTGTTTCTCTAACAGAAGGTATCAATTTATATTGTATCAGACTTGGACACAATTGCAAATAGATTGTGTTTCAAGGGTCATGTTGAAAAACCTGTTTATTATGTTTTATGTCACAAATAAAACTGTGCATACATTTAATTTCCCTTTTAATTATACACGTCTCTACCAATAATGTGTGTCCCATGAGTCATTTATTTAAGTAAATAATAGTTTTTCATGCTGCATTATTCTTGTTAAATATAACATTATGAAATACCGTGATAGTTCTCAAGCACAGCTTTAATTCTACAACTCTGGTGAGCGATCTCATTACCAAAGGTTAGCCTATAGAAGAGTAAGATAAACTATTTACTGGCATGATGGGATCTTTATTACAAAACCACTGCTGCTTCAGACATGTGAGTAGCCATTGGGTATCACTGACTGAACTTTCAAGGTTAAGCACATTAACAATTATGCAGCTTATTCTTCTTTAAGCGACAGTTCCATGGAGGCGCAAGCATCATTAATCGTTCTCTCTGTCAAAATCCATATAAACATATTTATGTAAGATTTTTGATTAACAACGTTCAAAACATTAGAAAAAAGTTTTTATATAAGTTATATATTGTTGTGTTACATAAGTTTAACAACAGTTTTACCATGAATGAAAATAAAAATAAAAACTCTAAAAAAAACTATGTACCTATTATTAGTTTATTTTTATTTGTGCTCCTGTTCTTATGATATTTCAGCTCATATTCTATACACCAAAGGTTACAACTGCATATCAATCACTGTTCTGAAAGAAAATGCCATTAACAGTATTTCATTTCATTTTCCTTTTTTAAATAAAATGAGTACGTAATAATGCCTCAAGTGATCAATTTATGCGAGGGTTCATTTGCTTAATGTTTTACACTTCGTATCGTTTATGTGAAACAGAGCATTGTGACATCTGTTATGCCTTTTTATTGTTTTAGGAGAACACAGATTTCTGATAGACACATCAGTGTTACATGCACAGCCTTGGATATGACATTATCAAAGGAAGAAAACATGCATACATATCTGAGGTTCACTTAGAGATATTGACAGCATATTTCGCACTTATTGATAAAAAGAAAATAACTTCAGCATAGGGAGTAAAGGAAAGTTCAGAATATATTGATTGAGGGAACTTTCAGGGTGAACCACAAAAGTCACTAAATCAACCTGTGATTAACCCTCTGGTTGCTTGGCAAAAAAACAGTCAGGCTTAAAAGTAGCTATGCAGTACCCAACCAGTAATAAAGTGAAAACACACCACAAGAAAAATCCCACATCAATTTAGAATAATAGCATAACATTTAAAAAATAATTTGAGACCAAATCATCAAAACTCCAATCAGTAAACTGAAGATATTCACTCAAAGGTGTAAGTTTATATAGTGCCAACAAGTACAAAGCAAAACATGTGGTCATATGGTAGTGCTACACCAGGCAAGTTTGCTCTGGAGGAGGCTACAAGGAGAGCGTCATGGATGATTGTTGCTATAGTGAGAAGAACAGGCCTGGAGTCGTGAAACTGTCATCACTGTAGTGCAAAGTTGCTGTCGGGCATCACAGATGGTATCTGGTGGAGCTTTACATTGGCAGTCACCATGGGCTGTTGTTGCTGTACTACAATATGCAGATCTCAAATTGCCCATTATCACAGGTGGCAAGATCTTGACAGGGTCTGGCCCATTCACTGTGCAAGTAGCTCAAAACTTAAGGATTAATGATTTCCTTCACAGGAGAAGTTCAACTGATCTAACCCAAGGGTCCAAGACCTGGGGAGGCACGTCCTGTGGCTCTGGAACTCACTCCAGCAGAGGCCAGCAGGGCTCAGGGAGGTCCAGTCAAAGGTCCAGCTCAGCAGATCAGCTGAGCAGTTGCAGGGAGGCTAATGGAGTGTGTTGGTTTCCTGTAAAACAGGAAGTCAGACTCCTGACCCTTTAAATCACTCTGCCTGGGATGAAGGGAGCACGTTCAGTCTTCCTTCTCAGAGAGCAAGGAAGGCCTGAAGCAGCAGGGTAGTCCTCTGGCAAGCAGGTCTGTCCTTCTTCTCTAGCATCCACATGTCCAGGAGTGTACCGGAGAGTTGTTCTGAGGGTCCAATATGTACACCTAGTGCCAGCTTTAAAGTGGGAGGAACTTCTAGACATCCACCCACATCTGGTTGTGGAATTTCCTGGCTTCCCTTCCCAGGTTCCAAGGGGTCTGTGGTGATAACCTAGTGTCAAGTTATTTCTGAGAGTAATGGAGGCAGCCCCTTTGAAATGTAATTAGGGCAGGTAACAGCTCTGCCCCTTCCATCCTGATAGGATGGTCCATCCTGCCAACATCTAGACCACCTTTGTCTCACTGTCTCACAGGAAGACACAAAGGCCAACTGCCAACTACACCCAGTAATCTGACCCAGGACACAGGATTCAGGTACACAATGGTTAGGACAAGAAAACGCCTACTTTCTAAAAGTGGCATTTTCACAATTGTGACTTAAAATCCAATTTTACTAATGAAAAGGTGAGTAAATTGCAATTGGTCAGAGACAAACTTGAATTTTGTAAGTTTCCAATAGAACGTTAGCACTTATTAAATGTATTAAGGTAACCCAACATTATCCTATAAGAGAGGAAGGCATCACAATAGTGAGAAGCAAATTTACGATTTTTTCACTAGTGCGACATGTAAAACTTAAAACACATATCCTACCTTTTAAATACAATGCACCTTTCCTCTGGGCAGTTAGGGTCTAATTTAGGAGTGCCCTAAATGTATAAAAAGGTGAGATTTAGGGCTGGCAAAAGATTGATTTTTCCATGTAAAATTGGCAGTTTACAATTGCATGCTGGCTACAATGGCAGGCCTCAGACTTTTTTTTAAAGTCTACTTACGTGGGAGTCACAATAAATGCTGCAGACTAGTGGCATTTAATGTTCAGGCCTCCCCGGGTACATGTTTTACAACTTTCATAGGGACTTATAATTTAATTTAATGTGCCAGTCAGGTGTAGGTCAATTTTACCATTTTTTATGGAGTGAGCACAGGCACGTTAGCACTGGTTAGGAGTAGTAAAGGGCACATAGTCCTAAAGCAAAAAAAACAAACTAATGTCAGCACATAGGAGGTGAGTAGGCAAAAAGCTGGGGAAAAGACCAAATACTCACCATCTTTGTAGTGACCTATCCTAATCCAATGTCAGCTGTTATGACTCATTAGCCTGCATATCTTTACCATGAATGTAATACAAGGTGTTGACCTTTTCAACGTGCTGAATTACATCATTTTAGGTCTTTACCATGCATGCTTGTGCTATATACTTGTATATATATATATATATATATATATATCATAAATCACAAGTATATGTAGATCTTGTATCCTAAGGTAAGTATAACTCGCATCCCCACCATGCACAGTTTTTTCGTCAAAAATGTTACTGCAAATATTACATTCATAATATCAGTGACGTTATCAAAGATGTCATGAGTGCCGTAATTTGTGGGGTAATTAGCAGTGCATGGCGAGGGCGCGAGTTATAGTTGCCTTAGGGCACCAGTTATAGTTAGTTAAGGTAACTCTAACTAAAGCTGGTAAATTTCTATGGTTGTATATGTTTAAAATGTAAGCCTAATGATAACGTCCCTGTGACCTTTGTTTTTTTAAGTGACATGGCTGCCAACACTTCCTTGTTGCCAATCAGATCTCACCACGAGATCGGAACAGTTTTTGGAGCCATTGCATCCCTTACTTTCTCAAAAACTACTGAACAGATTTACACCAAATAACAAAAAAGGCATTTTCTGGACCAAGAGCTACCTTGCTGCCAAATTTGGTGCAATTCCGTCCAGTGGTTCGAGCGCTATTCCTGTTCAAAATCTCTATGGAAAAATGCATGGGGAAGAATATTTTTGGGACCCCTCTTTTTCTTAGCCCCTGCTTGATGGATCACCTCAAAACTTTCCAGACTGATGCTGAAGTAAATGTAGTTTTTTCATGGAAATTTTGTGAAGATTCATTAAATGGCGCCAATGTTCTTAGCAAAAAAACACAAAACACTTTTTCTATAGAAGCTAGGCCCTAACTGTATATGTGTGTGTATATATATATATATATATATATATATATATATATATATATATAAAAATATATATATATATATTTTTATGTGTTTATATATATATATATTTATATATATATATAGATATGAAAACCTCTGGCAGTCGCCAGCAGGTAGTCACAGTTAGGACCTAGTTTCCATAAGAAAAACATGTTTTGCTTTGCTAATAACTTTTGTGCTGTTTGACGATTCTTCACAAAATTTTCAAAACTGGTTTGCTAGGCACTTCAACTGCTGTCTTGCAAGATTCTGGATGAGGCATCAATCAGGGTCTGAGAAAAAGGGAGGGGGTCCCAAAACTTATTTTCCCCACATAATTTCCCATAGGAATTTTAGATATGACTACAGCCTTAGCCCTAGAACGGAATTACAGCAAATTTGGCAGAAAGCTAGATTTAGGTCCAGAATTATCTCTTTTTGTAATTTGGTGTAAATCTGTTCAGCAGTTTTGGGGTTATTAAAATAAAAACAAATTATGTAGATCTAGAGTCACAGATACCCAATGGACCCTCCATGGACCTGGGTGGATTAGCAGATCTACCCACCGACAGAAGTGCCATGATTGGCTGGCCACAACCTGAGAGGAAATTTGTCACTGCCATTTTTTTCATCGGGCCTCAGTTCTGAGCGCAGAAAATAATATTTGAAAGGGAGAGAAGGAGTCAGGATAGAGGTACCTTGACCCTGTGGGACTGATCGAAAGGTCTTTGAGGGACCTCCAATGGACAAGAAATTGTTTAAAACATTTTTTTTACAGGAAGGATTGCGGATCCATCCAGATCCTCAAAGATTCTGGTGGATTCACGGATCCTAACATATTTAGGTAGATTTTGGTGAACCTGCGAATCAAGACCCCAATTTAAAACATAAAACATACACCTAATCTCAGACCCACAATCCTACTCACACACCCAAATAACCAATCTCACACCCAAATACACACCTATACAGCCAACCTGGTTGGCTTGGATGGTATTTGACCAATTCAAAGCTGTAATACTGTACCTGGAGTGGTGAAAGGCTTTTGTCATCTAAAGCTTCGCAAGGATGGCACTGTGCTAACTCTATGCTTATAAACTTTGCTGTATAAATGACAAAATACTTTCTCCATTTCTAAATCAGTGCGGATAGCACTGTGATAATTCTATGCTTAAAATACATATATATATATATATATATATATATATATATATACAGTATATATATATATATATATATATATATTTATATGTGTGTTCACTGAAAAATATAGAAGTTCACTTGAAAAAACAAAGGTTACAGGGACGTTATAGTTAGGCTCACATTTTATACATACAAAACCATAGAAATTCAGCTGTTATAAGGTAATTATAACTCCCACTCCCACCATGCAGTTTTTTTAATGAATAATTTTACAGCAAATGTTACAGTGATATTATTAACAATGTTAGAAAAGATGTCATGAGTGCTGTAACATTTGGGGTAATTAGCAGTGCATGGCGAGGGCACAAGTTATAGTTACCTAATGGCCTTCGGCCATGCGTGACCCCCTACAACCACCCAACCCAGCACCACTTAGAATGATACATTTTCTGACAAACTGAACAAAATATGTATTTGACAAGTACAAACAGTGAGATTACCTTTCTGTATGTACCACGAATATTTGAAGTTGAAAATAATTTAAAGGTGAGGACTGGCAAATGACACACCTAGACTGGAACCCTCAACCTTCGGTGTGTGGGTCAGAAAACTTAACCACTAAGCTGCAGGTGACACCTATCTATACAGTTTCCAGACATCTCTGTGACATTCAATCCACAAATGGTGATGGGAAAAAGACGTAAATGTTCCATCACTAGGAATGTTTAACATTCAAAACATTAGTAAATAAACAAACACACTGCCTTGAGATACCAGATTTGAACCTTCAATCAACTGAGTGATAGTCCAAGAGCTTTACCCGTAGGCCAAAGGTGACTCTGTTCTGCTATGCATCAAAACGTAACTATAAAAATCCATCTTGCTAGTGTGACACTTTTTGAAGTAATTGTATGGAGAGATCATTGACATTGGTATGTCAATGCCCCCCCCCATAGAATGACTTCAAAGGGGCACAATAAAGATGTTTGCTGACAACACAGGTCCACCTGCGGAGCTTGAAGGCTCCCGCTGTACTAGCATTGCTCCAGAATGCAGGGAGCTGCTTTAAATACTTGCAGGAGCAATGTTTTCATCTCTTTTCCTGCACGCATGTTTGCATGCAGGGTAAGAGATGAAAACTCCACTTTCTGGAACCAGGATCTTTTTGACAGCACCCACTTGCTGAAAGTGGAGTTATGGTTGCTTTTGTTTGATGGGAGTTGTCAACTCCCGGTAAGCAAACGCAAACAGCTACTCCACAAGAGTGGTTACCTCTGGCGGTAGCAGAAGTCAGGCCTGGGGGGTGGCAGTCCCCAGAATCATCTATGAATCCATGAGGGTGGCTGAGCTGTCCACCTTCTTCCTTTCAATTCGGTCCCTTTGGTAAATGTATTCGTAGCCCTGGCGATGTAGTGGTTCCCGGGACCGGGGTGGTCAAAAGGACCCCTCCCCTATTAAATTAATATGTTGCCCCGGGGAGGTGGTGGTTCCTGCAGCATGGGGTGGCTGTGCAGTCCCCCCACATATTTTATAAACATAGCCCTGAGGATGTGGCAGTCCCCAAGTCTGCGGGAGAACCATATGGCCTGTTGCACAGTTTAAAACACGTGCCCTCTGGAAGTGGGAGTCCCCGGGGCTTCTGAAAGCCCTAGGAGGGGGATCCTGTGTCCCCTACTCTTTTTTAAGAGAAGTTGCCACCAGGTAGTTATAGTTAGGACAATTTTACCATAGACAGATCATTTTCTTTTTCCGCTAACTTTGGCGCGTATGATGAACCTTCACAAGATTTTCAAAACGTATATGTTGGTTAGTGCAGCCGCTGTCTAGAAAGTTTTGGGGTGATCTGTCAAGAGGCGGCCAGGAAAAAGGAGGGTCGCAAAACACTTTTTCCCCTTTCTATGTCAATGGTATCTTTCACATTTTTGAACATGACTACAGTCCGAACCGCTGAACGGATTTACACCTAATTTGGCAGAAGGCTAGATCTTGGTCCTGAAAACATGCTTTTGTGATTTAGTGCAAATCCATTGAGTAATTTTGGAGGAATTAGAGTTTAAAAAATATAAATTGTCCCCGTGCTGATATCTGATTGGCTGCCAACACTTCAAGCAAGAAGTGTTGGCAGCCATCTTGGGACTCAGCTTCAGCTGAGACCCAGAAACAAAAGTAAAAGAAAAGAAAAGGGACCAGCGTAGGGCCAACATAACCCCTCAGCTCTGGTGCTGGCATCCGAGAGGGACCCCCCCCCAGGTTTTTAAACATAGGAAAAAAACACGGATGGATCCATGGATTTTTCTGACATTAAAAAACAATGGGTGGTTTTCCACCCTTTTAATGAAGCCCCCGGGTGGGCCAAGCCCCTGGGCATGCCAAAAACTAAGGAGGGGGGCACATAGGGCACCCATTCTGAGCTTGCCAAAGCTCCACTACTCCACCTCCCACAGGCTAAAGTTTAATTAAAAGTCAGGGGCCATGTGGCCCCCCCCGCAGCACCGGGGACCACCACCTCCCTGGGTCTTTACAAAAATTGAATGCAGGGGGGCTGTCGAGACCCCCCTGTAGCCCCAGTGACCACCACCTCCCCAATGCCAAACATATTCTCTGTGCAGAGGGGGCTCTGTGGCCCCCTGCAGTCCCACAGACCACCACCTCCCTGGAGCTTTGCACAAATTGAATGTGGGGGTGTTGTTCAGCCACCCACAGCCCCACGGACAACCACCTCCCTGGGGCTACAATAAAAGAATGAAGGGGCCTGTTGTGGACCTCCAAGCCTTGGGGACCACCATGACCCCGGGATGTATAGGTTGGAGGGGGCAGTGTGGCCCCCCTCGTGGAGCCAATGATGGTCATGCCGACCACCACCACCCAGGGCTGGCTCCTGCTATGCCCCAGGATGCTCACCCCTGGGTCATAGCTGCTTGTTATGAGTTGGCATGAGCTTTGAAAGCTCCTGCCAAGTCAGAGCAGACACCTCACTTTTTTTTTTGCAAGAGGGATCTGTCATACAGCTCCCACTTAAGTTTCATTTGTTTCCCTGCATTCAAGTATGCGTGCAGGAAAACAGATGAAAACATTTCTTCTGCAAGCAGGGAGCTGCTATTTAAAGCAGCTCCCTGCTTGTGGGAGCAATGCCATCTCTCACAGGATGTGGGGAACTGGCTAGGACAGTGGGTCCTTCAGGCACCCCCCGCCTTCCTGTCACTCTCTCTCTCTTCCATCCCATAAAGGGATGGAAGAGAGAGAGAGAGAGAGAGTTTGCCATTGCAATGATCTCGCCATAGAATGACTTCAAAGAATCAGCCTAGCATGTTGTTTGGTATGAATGTTATAGGTACCTTTGGATGCAGAACAGAACAGAGTCACTTCTGGCCTAATGGTCAAGACCTTGGGCTGTCACTCAGTATGCTGAAGGCTCAAATCCTAGTATCGCTTGGCAGTGTGTTTGTTTATTTACTAGTATTTTGACTGTTAAACCTTGCTAGTGATGGAATATTCATAGTTCTTTCTAATCACATGCATTGATTGACTGTCATAGGTATGTCTAGAAGCATCACAGTAAGGACTCACCAAGGCCTAAAGTTTATGGCACTCGAACTGAAATTTGAGGGTTCTACTCCAGGTGTGTCTGTGGTCATTTTCCATCTTTAATTTATTTGAAACTTCAAAAGTTTAAAGGGATCTCACGCTTTTTAATTGACAAATACATTTTTATTTTCAATTTGTCCGGAAATATATAATTCTAAGTATGTCATTCATCAAAGCCTAAAAAACTCTCTATCTTGCTCCATGTTTCTCTGTCTCTCTTTCTCTCTTAATCTCTTTCACCCACTCACACACCCACTCAGACCCTTATTTACCCACTCACAGACCCACTCAGACACACACACACCCATTCACAGGCCCAGTCAGACCCTCATGCTCCACTCATAACCCCACTCATACCCTCACACACCCACTAGCAGACCCGCTGAAACCCACATGCACCAATTCACAGACCCACACAGACACTGACACACCCACTCACCCACCCACTAGGACACCGACGCACTCACTCTCACCCCCTGACAGACACTTTTACAGCCCCTCTCACATCCAGAAACACCCTCTTACACCTATTCTCACACACAGAGAGATAGACTGCATCTGACTTCCTTTAGCCATGCATTGCATGGGGTTGGGTGGTTAGGGGATTGGCTGCAGGGTCTGACAGAAGGCTAGGCCCTGCAGCCAAAACCCAGGCACGCTCAGCCAAAGGCTGTGCGTGTCACTGGTTGGATTAACTCATGGGTACTCACAAATATTTTCCAAGGGGCCAAAAAGTTTACTTCTTTAATAGGCCAAAGGGCTGCATCAATGCCACTGTGGTGTAGGCCGGGCGAGGGGGTTGGGGGGATTAGCGTTAAGGCAGGGGTAGACAAAGAGAAGGGTATACAGATAGTGGCTGAACTGAAAAATGGGAAACTAGAAAACCTGGGATTATTTACAGCTTCTCCCACTTTTTCAAATTGTGTGATCCTAGGCAATTTCTTAATTTCACTTTCCCTCCTTTTACTTCATTATTGTATTGTATTGTAATAGTATTTATATAGCACTTACTACCCCTGACGAGGCGTCAAAGCCCAAAAGTAATTAGTGGTGGATTAGTATAAGGAAATATGAGAACAGTTTTAGTATTATTATGAGTTAGTTTGAGTTAATTTGAGCCCCGGATATGTGAGTTTGTTAGTTAGATTGACTGGAGTAATGGAGGGGTAGAGGTGGGAAGAATCCAGAAGTGTTAATTGGGAGTTTATAGTAATAGGATGAGGCTTGGGATGAGTAAAGGAGAGATGGAGGACGGAGGTGTCTGTGGAAGGGGTTAGGGAGATCATAGGAGCAGGAGGGGTTTTGCATGAGTCAAAGGTGAGATAAATGAGGGAGAAGTTAGTAAGGTTGTTTGGGAGAATTGGCACTTGTAAATTTGCCTTTTTGCCTGACCACAAATACCTGAGAGCAAACTGAAAACAGGACAGGGAATTCTGATCACACTTAGGGGACATTTATTGTTACAAGGACATTATTTTCATGTCCAGGTTTTCATTTACCCTCCTAATGAATTGTGGGAGTTGAAGTTTTGATTATCACATATAAGGAGCTCAAAATGTATGAGTTCAGGGTGTGTGCTGCAAAAAACCTGCTCCTGTGTTTGATTTAATGAATGATAATATTGTTCTTGTATAACAAGAACCCAGGTCACCTAAAAAGTGCGCCAAACTGCTGACTTGACTATTTAATTTACTATTGGCGTATTTGTCAGGGTAGGGGAAAGAATTAATGTTTCTAAATTCATATTTGAAAACTATCACTTTTGAATTAATACTTATCAGTGCACTGATATAATAAATTGTACTTAGATAAAAAGGTTGTGCACATTAACTAAATGCACGTTTTTCATTTTGCAGCAACTGCAAGATGTCTTTGAAAATGAACGTATTTCTAAAGTGAAGCTCAGGACTCCCTATTCTCTTCCTTTGTTTAACACCGGTAAACGTTGAAAAAAAAGATTGCCTCTCTCTTTAATATTTTTTTATGGTTAGAGCTGAGTCAAGTAAACAGCAGCCCAGTGCTCCTGTTGCCCAGGGGGCCGCATGTAAAAGTCAGGGGAGCCGCATGCAGCCCCGGGCCGTACTTTGAGCATCCATGGATTAACATATAAAGATAAAAAATACTTTACATAATACACTTTACATGTAATACACTTTATAATATACTTTACATGTAACAAAGGTTATAGGGATGTCATAATTAGGAAATGGAATTAAAAAAACATAGAAATGCTCAAATTTTAAACATACAAAAACTATAGGAAGTCATCAGTGATAGTTAGAGTTGCCTCAATTAACTATAACTTGTGCCCTAAGTTAACTGTAACTCGCACGCTCGCCATGCACTGCTAATTACCCCACAAATTACAACACTTACGACATCTTTGATAACATCATTGATAATATCAGTGTAATATTTGAAGTAAAATTGCATGGCAGGGTCGTGAGTTCTAGTTACCTTAAGGCACAAGTTATAGTTACTTGTGATAACAGGTGAATTTCTATTGTTTTGTATGTTTTTAAAATGTGAGCCTAACTATAATGTCCCTGTAACCTTGAATTTTAAGTGAATTACATATATATATATAGATAGATAGATAGATAGATAGATAGATAGATAGATAGATAGATAGATAGATAGATAGATATATTATATTTTAGCAGAGATTCCACTGCCACTGGAAGATGGGTTTCATTGTCTGACTTCACAGCATACCTGTTGCCAGCCAATTATGTGAGAGTTGCCAGGAGAAGGGCTTTGTTTCTGTCTACATGTAGGAAGCCAGGAGTACGTGTTTTGATTGGGAAGAAGAAGTGTGGTTCCACAAAAACGTTCTTGCCTGCCACACAGCTGTGATCATTTTATTTATTAAGGTGCCTGAGTTTGAACTTTCAGGGGGCACACATAACACTGTATTGCTATTAAAAAGATAACTTATTGTGTTTTTCTCCGGCAGCACAGAAGGAACAGGGCAATAATTAACCTACATGGAGTTTTAGGCTTGGCTAGTGGAACTGTCATCTGACCTTTTAACATACTGTAATACAGTTCTTTGCTTTCACACAAATACATAACCATTCCCATGCTATCTACTTGGAATGCTTCACATTGCCATACAGCATTTCTTTAAAGCCAGAACTTTTTTTCATAGGCAATGCTTATTTATTTTGATAATAACCTTGGTGCCATTTGATGTATCTTCATGAAACTTTCCTAAAAACATCCACCTCAGCTGCTTACTGGAAAGCTTCAGGGTCAGAGGTGTCCCAAATGCATCCTCTCTCCACAATTTTCCATGGAAATTTTAAAAAGTGACACAGAAAAAATGTAGGCTTTTTGTGATTTTATGTAAATTATTTCAGTATTTTTTTGTTGTTGAAATAACAGGTAAAAAATTAGTAATACCTGGATATGTCCATATATGATCTGACTGGCCTCTTTAATGGGGACTAGTCAAACCTGATGAGTTGGTCACAACATTTTGTGGCAGATATTAAAGGAATCTGAGATATGGTCCCCTTTGAAATGCATTGTAGAGAAAATCTGCTTTTGAGGGTTATAAAAAGGAGCACATATAAAGAGTGCTAACAGATTTTGATCACAACATAAACCATTTGCTTGTGGGACAATACTAATTTTAGGAATTGTAGTGCATTTTAAGGTGATTTTACCCTGGGTAAAATATTGATCCTTTGCTGGGATTGTATGAACCATGTTTGAGAGAAAACTGTTTTCTTTCATGATTTTCTCATACAGGTTAGGGAAGGTAATTTTGAAGCTAAAATGACAGTATATTTTCAAGTAACTCAGACTATCTTCCTCAACCATGTGAGAATAAATTTTAACATTGGAGTGAAATATGTACTTTCAACAGCAACACCATCCGGTCTGTTGCGTCCCCAGTGTTCTACTGCAGTATACCACTGTGTTCTGATGAACAACTAGAGCAGCAACATTCTTATTTGAGACAAACTTGTGGCACACCTGAAGCTATCTTGATTGAATCAAAGCTGTGAAACCTAAAACATTTCCTTTAGATATTAACAAAATGAAGGGGTTTGCTTTGTCATCGGAATTATGGTTAGTGGTATAGAAAGCAAAACTAGGACACATTTTCTACCAATTCTCAAATATTCTCTGCATCCTTTTTAGACATACAGATTGAAACATACTTTCAACACCAGCAACAGCCTGCCAGTCAATCAAGTTTTACCACAGTTCTCCATTGAACAACAACTAGGGTGCTAGCATTCTGTTTTTATAACAAAAGTGTGGTACGCTGGAAAGCCATTTTGATTAAGTCAAAGCTGTAAAACTAAAAGCATTTCCTACTGCAGTAAATGAAGAAATGAGGGAGCATGATAACATGATAACAAACAAGTCTGGCAGGATAGCATCCTTAAAAAATGAGCCCAAATCTAGCCTGAAAATTAACCATATGTAGCCCAAATTGAGCCAAATGGCAGAAGTGTGCCACATGCTTAAGGAATTTGTACTACAAATAATCAAGTAATCAATTAGATAAAAACATAAAAATAACAACTATGCTGTATGTTTTATAGTTTTGATCCCATTAAGGTGATTTCAGATGTAGCACACCTGTCATAAATACAGAATGTTATGCTTTAATTGTTCATTAGAACACTGTGGGGAGCAAGAAGGCAGAGGGTGGGCACAGACAAAGGTGGGTAGAGTGGAGGAAGTAGTGCAGAGGCAGCAAACTGACCACATTGGGCAAGTGGGGGGGGGGGATTGGCAGCATAACAAATCATAAATAGCAGGCTGAGGGTTAGATGCAGAACAACGGGGAATGAGGTCTAAGGTTAAGGGTAGACAATGGCAGCAAACCAACATTGCAAGAGAGGTGAGAGAGGTTGTGGCAGCACCAGAAACTATGGGGGTAAGGAGGGAAAGGCAGTGGCTGTACTGTGAAGTGCCAGAGTGATGGGTAGGGAGAGATAACAGTCCTGTACTGCTGGAAGTGTGTGTGTGAAAGCATGCCTGTATGTTTCCTGATTATGCATTTCCCCAAATAAAGGAACATCTTACACACCAGTTACATTGATCTGCTATGTTCCTAAAGACACTCATACAAGCCTCCTTACAAGAATAGATGACTTGCTGACAAGAGCAAGTGCTATCTGTGGCATTATCACCATACGTGGAATATGAGTCATGAACTATATCAAACAGCAAGTGAATACTTAGCCTGAGAGAACAAATAAAACATTGATTGACTTGACCTAATTTACAAGACTCTTTTAATCAGATTAAGTGAAGTCCTTCAATAGTCAAGGCATGCACATCTTTCAGGCTCTGCTGCAAGTGTGGTGACTCATTAGGCTTCATCTGGATTGAGAATTAGCTCAGCAGAATTATAATTCTATATTGCAGAGGGCCAGAACCCCTTTCAGAGGGCCTTGCGCAAGCAAGAGCTACTGGGCCTTACTGTGAGGGTTGTGGCCTTTGCTTCTGATGTCCCAGGGCCTGACCAACTATTGGTCCTGAGTGATAGGGCTAAGTACTACCACATCAGCACTTGACTCTCAGTGGTAGGACAGGTGGAGCATTTAAGGGCTCTTCAGGGGGAGGTAGGTTCAAGATATGACAGCGGCCAAACCTCAAAAAAGCCAGTGACACCAATAAGTTGATTTTCTAGTCAAATTCGGAGCTTTAGAGTGAAAAGCAATATTTATTACACACACAAAATAAAACACATTAAATATATGTCACACAAGCAGTCGCTAAAACCTAGAGTCAATTAGGTTAGATCCTCCAGTTGATGATCCCAACAGATCAAGTGGCCCCCTCCTGGCATATGGGGTTCATAGACATGGAAGCTGACTCACAGTCTAAGTTGCATGGGCAATGGTCTCAACAGTCCTACTGGCAATGAGCAACATCCCCAGAAAACCCAGTGGGCCAATAAGATCTGCAACTCCAGGCAACAGCCCACAACTGCACTGCAGCCCTGACATGGGATGCTGACTTCCACAAAAGAGTGGATGGTTCTCTGACAGCACAGTCCTGACTGGACTAGGCACCTCACACTGCTCACTGGTATCCACCTGGCAGGATTCCTCCAGGCTCTCACCTCCATCTCACATGGCATACTGTTCTTGGCAGGCAGAGGAATGATGTTAGAGTCACAGGGCAAGTGTTGTTGCCTCCTGGGTGATGGCTCATCACTCAGATAGAAGGCTAGCACACCTTAATCCCCCATCCTGGCTCCAACACTAAGAACTCTTGGCAATCTTCCCTCTTCTGATGACTCTGTGTTGCTCATAAATGTATGGGGCTTATGCTTCCACCTTTATAGTCTAAATTCAGGCATATATGTGATTTAGTGTCTGAGCTTTGACATTTATTTTGGGGATGCCAGCTCCTTTGAAGTACTCTTCCCTCACTCCTTCCCTTTGTCAAATGGACAGTTTGCCACAGAAGGAATGGATTCAAGTCTAAGTGGCCCGCAACACAGCCCAAAGGAGTAACCTGGGATCAAACCTGGCTGTCAGTCTTCACATATGCCCCAATATGACTCAGAGGGCTAAGCCTTCCTTTCTATCAAGATTTCCTGGTAGTGCCAACCTTACCAACCCCATCAACTCCCAGACAATGAGCACAGGCCCAAGTGACCAGAACTCTTCCTGGAATCAAAAAGCTATTTGATATGGAAAGAGGATGCTCTCCTACTTTCCTTTCAGTGTGTGTCTATCATCTCAGCACTCAGGAATTCCAGGAATTCACATCTCCTGTCTGTGAGAAACAGTCCTCACCTCTCCTACCTCTCCATACCCCGGGCTTCCAAAATGGAACCCACAGGCCTCCATGTTACATAACATCTAGAGTCACAATCATAAAACTCAGCTCTCACAAGCAAGTATCATGTGCTGTCTGGCACTACATGCAATCCATGCAGGTCAAAGGTGAATTAATTACAGAACCACAGAACATTACATGAGTGGGCCAGTGGGCCTCACTCTAGTGACACAGGTAAAAAGACCTGTTCACATTACTGATCCTAATGAACAGAAAACTGGCATGCAGCTGCCATGGTACTGTGCATTGTGAGAAATTGGGTTGTTGGTTGACTGGAGTGTGAGCCCTGGTCAAGCAACAGCAGCAATCCCTTGCAGGGTGAACCACAAAAAGTCTCTAAATTAACGTTTGCTTAACCCTGCGTAGTTTGGCACAAAAAGCAGCCAGGCTTACTTTAGAGGACATGTATTAAGTATTTAGGCTGTACACAAACAGTAATAAAGTGAAAACACAATACAAGAAAAATTCCAAACCAATTTACAAAAGTTGAGCACACTTTAATATATGATTTGACTCCAAAACAACAGAAATCCAATAAGTAGAAACCGAGGTATGATTTTTTTAAATGTAAGGTTAAAAATAGCACCTAAACGATAAAAGTGTCAACCACTGATTTCTGGTCACCTTTTGCACCACAATCAAGGGCCAAGAGTCAATGGAGACCACTTAGGGGTTCAAGTGTCACTCAGGCTAGGTCCGGGTATGGGTTCAAGATGGTGGGAGTCTGTTATGTCTCTGTGGCTCTGAGAAGGAGGCCAGCAAACAAGCCCTTGGAGTCACATCTCGTTGTCCTGGGTGCAGGGGTAGAAGCTGGGCTCAACAGCAGGGCTGGCCTCTGAAGGGTCAAGGCAGGCTCCAGGCAGTAAATACTCCTACCAGGTACAGCAGCAGTCTAGCATAATCCACAGTAGGCCACAGCAGCAGGTGGTCCTCTGAAAGTCCTTCAGCAGGTCCAGTTGTGAACTGAAGAGTGGATCTGAAAGCCCTACTTTTATACCCGGGTGTCTTATTCCTCGAAGGTTCTTTGAAGTTCTGAGAGTGTCCTACCTCCACTGCCCCGGCTCCAAGCTGACTGCACTGAAAATACAGGGTTGTTAAGCCTATAGTGAGGAGACAGGACACAGCCTATGCAGGTGGGGCTGTGCTTATCTCCAACCTCCATCAAGCCAGTTAAAGGCCCAATCGAGACTCAGGTAATCCCACTATTTTGTGACTCTCTGGGAGGAATTCACAAAATCCTGACTGTCAGTTATACCCTGTTATGTGACCTAAGACAAGCTGCAGGCACTATGGACTAAGGACAGGAAAATGGCAACTTTCTAAAATTTACATTTTCAAAATTGTAGTGATACATCTAACTATACTATTAAAGAGGGGCTATCATTACCATTCCATGGGTTCCAAACATGACATATCTACCTCCTCTCATTTAGGAATTACAACTTATTAAATTGGATAAGGAATTCCTAATGTTATCCTATGGGTGGCGTAGGCCTCACAGTAGTGAAAAATGAATTTGGGAGTATTTCACTGATAGGACTTGTATAGCTTAAATGTACATGTCCTACATTTTAATTACTGAGCACCCTGACCTATGGGCCACCAAGCGTCCACCTTAGAGGTGACATATGGAGTAACAGGGGTGTTTAAGGCTTGGCAAGGGGTTTTAAATGCTAAGTCAACATGGCATTGAACACTGCATTCAGGCTGCAATGGCAGGCCTGGGACATGTTTTATGGTGCTACCTAAGTGGATAGCTTAATAAGTGCTGCAGGCCCTATGGTATACGGTATGCCACACTACAAGGGACTCACAAGTAACTTAAATATGCCAAATGGGTATACACTAATTAAACCATGTTTTATTGAGAGGGCACAAGCTTTTTACCATTGCTTAGCAGTGGTAAAGTGAACAGAGCTCGAAAGCCAACAAGACCAAAATGCACCAAAAATAGGCAGAGGAAGGCAAAAAGTTTAGGGGTGACAATGTAGGGAAGGCCATTTCCAATGGTCATGTATAAAAAGGTAAGGGCCAATACCCTCTATCTTCACAAGTGTAGTGCTTGCCTTACACATGCAGCTCACAGACCTCATTACTACGGGACAGTCCTAGGTAATGGTGCACATGTGTAATATGTGTTTGTTCATTACCAAATATCAGTACCAGGGACCAGATATCGATGCAACTGCACCACTCAAAGCAGGGGTGAACATCTGTCACCAAGCAAAATACCTTTTGGTTCCAACAGATTCACCTTCCAGATCAGACTATCCGGGACCAAGACCTAAACTGGAAAAGTTCAGTCATCAGATCGGAAGAACCTATGCTAAAGTCAATGTGCTGTCCTGTGGTTTTAACCCAACCTTGTGCTCCACCTCAAAATCTAATCCTTGCAGTGACATTCTTCATCTCAACACCTTAGGGTTCACTCCCTTCATAGCCATTAACCAAATAAATGGTCTATGATCCATTTTTACCACAATCCTAGTGCCAAACAAGTACGGGCCACCAAGTTCCTCTCCCTGGGTAGTATGCTTCCATTTAGAAAGGGTCCTGCATGCTGTCTATCTTTGTCATCCAGTTGGGATAACATAGCTCCTATTCCTTGGTCAGGGCCTATTATCTGTACAATGAAAAGCTAACTGTAGTCAGGTGCTTTCTGTACAAGTGCATTGCGTAGAGCCTTCTTCAAATCCCTGCATGTCCTTTGACACCCCTCAATCATTATCCCTTTCCAGGGCTGCTTTTTGAAGGTCAATGCAGTCAACAGCACAAATAATATTCCATAGTATGTTCCAAAGATCCTGTAATACCAAGTGAGTAATGACAAAAAGGCTCTCTCACAGATCTGGGTAGCGGGCCGGTATCTCCCACTCCATCACAGACTTAATCCTGATATCTGTGCAAAATTGGGTTGTTCTTTGTTGAATGTGGTAAGAGTTCTAGTCAAGCAGCAACCATATTTCTTGGCAGGATAAGGCACAAGCAAACCCCAAATTAACCTGCCTTCACCCTGTGTAAATTGGCACAGAGCAGTCAGGCTTAATTCGAAGGGAATGTATAAAGTGTGTGTGCAACACTTCAAAGAGTAAGACAGTAAAAATACCACACAAAAACCATCTCACACCAGGTTCGAAAAAAAGAACTTAACAAAAATTCAATCAGTAGAACCTGAGTTAATATTAATCTGTAGTCTAGTGCCTAAAAGCAAAACGTGCCAGCCAGGGATATCAGGTTACACCAGACAGGGTCAAACTCAAATGTTCAGGCCGACTGCAGTGGAGTGCAGCCCAGCTACAGGGATCCAGTTAGGCTTGCTGAATAAAGAACCCTAATCCTGGTTGTGGAGAATTGTGTGGATCCTAGACGAAGATGCATTGTATAGCTGATTTGATGTGTTGGTTCTGAGATACGGCAGGGCTGCACTGTGAGGTCCTGTTGTGTGGAGGATTTTTTACTCAGGCTTGCCATGTGAAGGCAAATGTTGGGAATGGGTTGCACAGCCGAGGTGATGCATCAGTTCTGATGAGCAGTCAAGCTGTGATGCAGGGTTTTGGCGACATCGTCAAAGCTGCTGTTGAAGAGAAGTGCAAGGACCTGTTGCACGGAAGACCTGCACAGTGGCGGTTCTGAAGGCGATGCATCGAACCCAAGAATCGGGATGCACTGGTGATACAAGTCTTCTGTGCTGTGACCAATCCATGCAGCAGTGGTGATGTGTCAGTTCTAGTAGAGGATGCGCCGTCCTGCTGAGGAGATGTATAGGTTCAGCTCAGTAATACAGCGCTCAGAAGACAAGATATGTTGGTTCACTGGGAAGCACTTTAGCCCACTCCCAGGGTTCTATGAATGGGGTGGCACCACTTGACAGGGTAGACTCACAGATGACAGAGTCCAGGTGCAGAAGCAGGGTATTTGAAAGTCATTTATACACCTATGACTTCAGATCAGGAGGCCAGCCATATGGTCCTTGGAGTCACTCTGGGTTCTGGTTTGGAGAGATGCAGGTCCAGTCCTTCTCATTCCCAGGCAAGAGGACAGCAGGCAACAGGTCAGCACAGCAAAGCAGGAGTCCAGCAGAATGCAGTCCAGCAGAGTGGAAGTCCTTCAACAGCGCATCAGCCCTTTTTCCTGTCAGAGTATCCTCAGGTCCAGGAGTGTACTGAAGTGCTGGTGTCTAAGGTCCAATTCCTATACCCAGTGGTGCCTTTGATGTGTGGGAGACTTCAAAGACATGTCCTGGAAATGCACATATGTTCTGCCCTCCCTGCCCTGGCTACAGACTAACTACAAGAGGTATGCAGGCCCTTGTGTGGAATTATTCAGGTGTGTGAAGTTACGTCCAGCTCCTCCCTTCCATCCTGTCCAGGTTGGCCCATCAAGTCACACCTAAGCTCTCCAATTATGTGTGGCTGTCTAGGAGGAATACACAAATCCCAGCCTCCAACTACACCCAGTTCTGTGATAAGAGACAAAATGCAGACACCAAATGGCCAAGGCAAGAAAATGCCAACTTTCTAAAAGTGTCATTTTCAGAATTGCAATTTAAAATCCAAATTCACCATAATTTAGGATTTTAAATTGTGATTATTCCAACTCGACTTATTATCTCTTCCCATTTCGAGATTACACTTCTGAGGTGTAGTAAGTCCACTCCATAATTAAACTATGGGAGAGATAGGTCTTGCAGTGGTGGGAAATCAGTTTAGAGTTCTACGCCACCGTGGTATGAGGAACTAAAATGTAGATGTCCTACTTTCTAAATACATTGTACTGTGCCATCTGGAAGGTCCAGGCCCTACTATAGGGGTGACTTCTATGTATTAACAAGGAAGCTTTGGGCTTGGCAAAAGGTTTATTTTTCCAGGTCAAAATAGCAGTTCAACACTTCATAAACAGGATATGCAATTGCAGGCTTGAGATATGTTTAAAGGGCTACTTAAGTGGGTGGCATTATCAATGTTGGCGTCCCACTAGTACCATTTTATTTATAGGCACTGGGCACAGGTAGTGCACTTTACTAGGGATTTATAAGGAAATAAATACATCAATAGAGTATATGCCAATTTTACCATGTTTTATGGAAAGAACATAAGCACTTTAGCACTGGTTAGCAGTGGTAAAGTGTGCAGAATCCTAAGGCTAGCAAAAATGAAGTCAGCAAAAACAGGAGGTCTTAAGGCAAAGAATTAGTGGGAACCATACCAAGGATGCCAAGTTTAAAAGTATCCAACAGCTAAACCTGCCTGTTAATCATCTCCTTTCCATGAAAGACTACAGGGGACTGGTCCACCTGACACTTAGTGGCCTTGATGGTCAGTTTCACCTTCTGTATCCTAGCCAACACCTCACCCAGGTTCCTTAAATTGCCCTCCCATGTATTGCTGAATACTGCAAAGTCATACAAGATCTTTCTCATGTATAAGATGATAAAGCTGAGCCCCTAGCCCGAAATTACTGTCCTTGGAAATTTGACCCTAGAAAAAATCTACAGGAGAGCTCTTACTACCACTTGTGCAGTTATGCCCCTCAGTGGAACTGCCTCAGGGTACCTGGTGTCATGATCCAACACAATCAAAGTATTCTTGGTGCCTGACTGTGAGGGCGTCATATGGACCTAATCTGTCTATTCCCAGAAGGTCTAATGGAACACCCACAACCGGTAAAGGCACTAAAAGTGACGTTGACCTCCCTCCTTACTTACTACTCACTTGGTAATAGGGACAAGTTCCTTAGAACCTCTCTGTGTCACTGTGTACCCTCGCCCTGTAGAACAGAGGGTCCAAGCTATCTTTTTTAAAACATATTTTATTGCGTTTTCAAATGAGCAAGAACATTAGTTTTGTATTTACTTCACATTGCAGGCATCAATTGTCTCCTTTTTCCGCTATATCCCTTGTTAATGGTCTAATTGCAGTTTCACTTTATTATCCCCCCTTCCCGCCCCTTCCCTGAGCCGTGACTCTAGCCTAAACGTGATGTGTTCACTCTGAGCATATGCCCAGAATTTTGTGCATTCTGCCTCCCTCCTAATTTGTGGTGCTATACTGACCCCTGTGTTGAGTATGTGAGGGCAGGTGACACATTTCTTGTGGCATGATTAGTTTTACAAATTATATTATCTGTGTTGGCTTTAATTATCAGGGGAGGGGTTGTGGTGGGAGCATTCTCCTGTGAACCCGATGGAGAGTGTGGGTTAGGTTCCCTCAGACAATCTGTTATGGTCACACATGCTTGAGCCACTTCCATTGTTCCTCACCCTCTTCTAGCTGTACATAGTAGGATATCTCCCTCATAGTCCACTCAGTGTTCAATTTCCCTTCACCAGCAAGTGATTCTGGGTCCTCGTGGGGCCTTCCAGTCCTAGTTGTTTCTCTCTTTACCAGTATATATGCCAGGTCTTGGAATCGGCTAGTGGCCTTATTCTTAGGGGTGTGCTGGAAACAGTGACGTATGTAGTGGACAGGGGAGTTAGATACGTCCCTTGAGGTTGCCTTGCAACTGTGGTGGTCACAGCCTTCCAGCAGTCATTAAGTAGTCGGCAGGACCAGATCATGTGTATTAGCTCAGCTTCCACTTCCCCTCATCTTGGACATGTTGCATCTGTTGTGTGAAAGTGCCTACTAATATGCCACAGGTCATTTATGCTGTATGTATTATGTAGTAATTGTTAATTTAAATTGAGCATTCCCAGATACTTTTGGTGTTCTCTTTAGTATCTCGTCCTAGCCTTTATCCCTCATGGGGTACCCCAAGTCTTCTTCCTAACGGCTTCTTAGTATTTCGAGGGGTAGCATTATATTGTTCTATGAAGGCATGTTACTGCTTTAAACATTCCTGAGGTTAGCACTATGTATTGACATGCGGCATATGGTGGAGGCTCTAATAATCTGGTTCTCCAATGCTTGCAGAATGCTGTTGTGATAGCCCTATGTAGGAAGAAGTCCCCTTGCAGGTGGTCAAACTCTGAGCAGACATCCTCAGATGGAAGAAGGCCCCCCTCACAGAATAGGTCACCCACAGTGGTCACCCTCGTAATAGTCCAGCCTTTTATTCCCTAATGACTTGATGGCCTGCCAAAGGCACCTCTGTGGATAGTGATAACATGAAGTTCATCTGCACTAACAGAACTACTAGCCGGTTGCCTCAGAATTCAATCATTTATTGTAAAGTAAGTTGTACTCTCCACCAACATAGAGCCTCATTTATAAGGCCTTTGCGCCACTGTTGCCCCATTTGTTTAAGCAGCGGTGGCGCTAAGCAGTGCTTACACTGCTTCAGATTTACAAACTGGCGCATTGGGTCCAATATTCAGTTTGTAAACCCTTGCATCACATTATACCTGCGCCAGGTACAATGTATGTAAGGTAGGCATTCCCAGGCAAAAAGCCATAGCATGCATTAAACTGACACAGGGCTTTTGTCAAAGGAAGCCTTCCTCACATTGCTGAAGTAGGATCATTTTTTTGATGCCAGACCAGCAATTCATCAGTTTAGCACCATAGATGCGTCAACATTTCTGAACCATGTGTAAAAAAGTGCACCATGGAGCTCTGTATAGCAAATACAGTGCATCCATGGCGTTGTTAGGGAATCACTGTGTAGTGCAGGAAATCTGATGCATTGGGTCAAAGCATCAGTTTCTTGTAAATGAGGAACATAGGGTGTTCCAGTCATACCTTTGCTGACCTGTTCCTGCGGTTCTTTCCAGAGTCCTACATGGGTCGTACACTCCTCTTGTGCCTTGCAGAAATCATCTCTGGCAGCCTCTCTGCAAGGAACAAACCATGCAGCTCAGGAAGTGACCCAGACTCCAGCACTTGGTCAGCTTCTTGTTCCTCATTTTCCTCTCCCTCAAAGCAGAAGCAATGACCTCCCTGCCCAGTGCCTTCTCTGAATCTAACCTTTCATGCAACTACCTTATCCTGATCCCTGTAAATAGGGCATGGTCCCAGTCCAGTCTCCTTCAGAGACTGCCAAGCAGCCTGTGCTCTTGTCAACACAGCAGATACTGTGTAAGCCACATAAGCTTCTGGTCCTGGCACCAAGCCAGGGGCAATCAAAATACCTCCCAAGAGTCAACTAGTATCCGGATTCTCTCTCACCCGTTCATTTAGTACAGCCACTTTGTCATTGTTTTTCTGTCATTAATTTCTACTTCAGCTCATGCAAGAAGTTACTCCTTGACTCTACCATGAGCTTCAAAGCCTGTATCTTTGGCAGCAGGGAGAAGCTCTTCCATTTTGAGATGCTTCATGGAAATTAAGCCTTTGACACTGACTTCCTGCTCAAACCCCATTGTGTTAGAATGATTGCGCTTAAGAGCATTTTGCTCTCTCTGTCATATGTCCATAGGCATAAGGTTGAGCGCATAAGGGCCCCATTGGATCCTTTAACCATTGTGTAGAATGCAAGATATCTTGAGTGCCACTGGTACTGGGTCTTTCACCTGTCATTCCCTTTTGTAGTGTCCTACCTCGTGGCACTTATAACAAATCACCACCTTGGACTTTGAAAAACCTTGCTGTCCTCCCTTCATATGATGTTCCTTTCCAGAAACACCATTACATTTCCCATTTACCCTGGACTCTCTGTGACTCCCTTGGAAAGTACACTGACCTTAGCCCTCAGTTTTGGAACCTGTCTGTTGAGTGTTCTGCTCTCATTATAGCTTAGAACCATGGTGGTCTAGCCCTTTGTAAACCCGGTTGGTGAAGCACTTGTCAGCCAATACTGCATATTTCTCCAAATCCCAGTCTGTCAGAACTAACAAGTCTTGTGTATGGGGGTATAGCAGTCGTCCTGAGTCCTTAAGTCACCTTGTCATCATCAGCTGGTTAAGGGAAGAAAAGGTCTTGACCTCAATCCCCCTCATCAACTCATTCCTCTCACACAATATAGCAGGCATCCATTTTTAAACGGAAACCATCCTCTTTCAGTACCAGAACCTTTGAAGGTACTGAAATGGCTTCAGCCCAACCCATCGGATCAAACCTTCTTTAATCTGCTCATAGACTGTAAGAAATTGGGTTACTGGTTGAGGGTTTGAAACCCTACTCAAGCAGCAACCACAATCCTTGTCAAGATGAAGTCACAAGCAAACCCAAATTAACCTGTGCTTAACCCTCATGTAGCTGGACACAAGAAGACAGGCTAAGCATTGAGGCAGTATATAAAGTATTTATGCAATGTTTCAAACAGTAAAAATGTGAAAGGACTACACAATAAAAAGCTCACACCTGTGTAGAAAAATAGAATAAAATGTAATAAATAACTTAAAACCAAAACAAGAAAAATCCAAACAGTAGAACTGGAAACAGGAGATAAGCTATTTTAAAGATTTAAGTGAAAATAGCCTGAAAAAGCACAAACTGTGGTTATATGTTCATGCTGGATCAGGACAAAGTCACAAGTTTAGACCGTCTGCAATGAAGCGCAGGGAGGATACCGTGACCAAGTTAGGCCCACCAAACAAAGGGCCAGATTTACAAGGCCTTATCGCCACCGGAGCATCACTTTTAGTGATACTCTGTTGGCGCTATGCACTGAGCCGTATTTACAAGGTGGTGTTAAGCCACATTTTGTGGATTAACGCCACCTTATAAATACGTCCCCTTCACACGCAACACTTTGTGTGGATGGGGCGTGCGATGGGTGTTACTGTGGGTGTGCCACTGCAACACCCATTGCATTTTGATGCTGTCCCAGATTGATGATTTTTCGTAAACCTGAGACAGCGCCAAAGTCTAATGCCACCCCAGGGCTGGTGTTAGCATGGAGCAATGAGGAGAAATGTTTTGATTTCTTCTTACTTTTTGCTCATTCTATGTACGCTGCATTTTACAGCACACATAGAAAGAGCAAAAGGACATTGAAGATTGTTTTTGTGCAGGAAGATACTCCTTCCTGCGCAAAAACAATCTCCCCTGCAGCGCAACCATGGCGGAAGGGTGGCTGGGTTTGCACTCACAGCAAATTTAGCACTGGCACAGGAGGAAACACAGTGGTGAGCTGCATTGTTGTTAATATGGCCCATCCCTGCATTTTAAAAATCACGTAGTGCAGCACTGCCAAATTTGGCACAGCATCACGCTCTGTCGTTTTCCTGTAGATCTGGGCCAATGTACCTTAAGTCCTGATTGTGGAGTAATGTGAAAGCCCCAGTCGAGGCTGCATCGAGAATGTGTTGAGCACCAGAGGAGATGCAAGGTCCTTGTGTGGAGATGAGTCACATAGCAGCATTTCTGAGGGAGCTCTGATGGTGATGTGAACTCCATGCATTGAGATGCACTATGCTGTAGCATGTCATAAGGGATCCGATAGTGATGCAATGTCCTGTTTGAAGATGTGTCATGTAGCAGTGGTTTTGAGGGGCTGTCGACTAAGATATGAAGTCCTGAATCAGGGACGTATCCAGTAGCAATTCCGACATGGAATCTTGAGAGACAATGCATCACTCTACGCCAGATCTTTTGGCACCACGGATGGTCTGGCAGAGGACCTTTGGGCCCACTTCTAAGGATCCAGGACTGGGGAGGCACCACTTGGAAGGACAGGGCTCACAATTGGCAGAGCCCATGTGCAGGGTTAAAGGTTGCTGCAGCCAAGAGAAGATCTAAGAGTCCAATATGTTTTACCTTTGAAGCAGGAGAAGCTTCTAGATACGTCACCCCCTTGAGGTGTCAGGCATCCCCTTCCACCTTGGCGTGGACATAGCTTGTCTGGGAACACAATGACTACTATCAAAACCCTTTGTGAGTGTGCTCAGACATGGCCTTTGTGATGTGTAGTTGGTTAAAGCTCTGCCTCCTTATCCTCCTCGTCATGGCCCATCCTTCCATCACTTATGCTCCTTTTGTCACATTATCTGAGAGGAATATAGAAAAACCAACAGCCAGCTACACCTAGTCATATGATCCATTAACAGTCTCCAGGCAGCAAATAGCTAGGAAAAGAAAAAGCCAACTTTCGAAAAGTGGCTTTTTCAGAATTGTGACTTAAAATCCAACTTTACCGTTAAAAAGAGCTTTAAATTGTAATTATTTAGACACCAAATGTGACCTGTCTATCTGCTCTCAATTGTAAGTCAGAATTATTATAAATAACGAGGTAATCCAATATTATCCTATAGGAGCGGTAGGCCGTGCATTAGGGAGAAAGGAATTTAAGAGTTTTTCACTACCAGGACATGTACAACTTAAAACTACATGCCCTACTTTTTACATAGACTGCGCCTTGACCTATGGGCTGTTTAAGGCCTACTCTAGGGATGACATATGCATTAAAAAGAAAGGTTTAGGCCTATTAAAAGTTTTATTTCCCCAGGTTGAAATGGCAGTTTTTCAACTGCGCACACAGGCTTAGGGTACCACTTTACTAGGGACTTACAGCCAATTCTACCATGCTTAGAGGGGAAAGCACAAGCACTTTACAACTGGTCAGCAGTGGTAAAGCTCACAGAATTCTAAGGCCAGCAGAAAACACATTCTGCAAAAACTGGTCAGGTGAAGACAAAACGTTTGAGGGAAGATGACTCACACAATCTAACATGTCCCCCCCAGGTGAAAGTGGGAAAGATTTCTAAACCCCGTCCTGTCAATCCTCATCAAGAAGGCAGAAAAACCTGGGGAGACCATCAGCAGTGCTCTGGTCTGACCCAAGATGATGTTCAACTGTAAAGTCTGTTCTCTGTAGATAGATGGATCTCTTTAACAATTTGGGGCTCTCACTCCTCATCTGCATCAATCATCTGAGGGGCTTATGGTTCTTTTGAACCCAGAAGTTAGTCCCAAACAGGCCTCAACATTGTCAGTGCCCAGCCAACACCAAAGGCCTCTTTCAATAGCACCCAAATCATTTTACTCAATGAACTCCTTAGAAATGTCATGGGGCTTGATTATCGGGGCGTCAAAGGCTTTCTGACAGACCTTTGTCTAGATCACCTTCTTTGATTGCTTCCTCAAAGTCAGCTCAGTCAAGTGGACAACAATGGTGCCATCCCCCTTGATAAGCCTCCTGTAACATCCAGTGAGGCTTTGGAAAGCCCTCACTTATGAGTTTTAGGGGGCTTCTGGGCCACAATGGTTTCAAGCTTAGCCTAGAGGGGCTGCGCCTTACCCCCCCCACTGTGTATCCCACAAAAACAAAAGACCTCTGCCATTTCTGCACTTACAGGCCTTGATAGTTAGGCCTGCTTCTTGTAGAGCCTAAAACACATCCTGGAGGCAGAAAGGGTGTTCCTTCCAGCTGCTACTGAACACAGCTATGCCATCTGGGTAAGCAGCACTGAAGGCCTACATCCCATCCTAGACATGATTCACCAACTGCTGAAAGGTAGCAGGGGCATGCTTGAGTTCAAAGGTCATTCACTTAAACTGAAAGTGGCCCTCTGGAGTGGAAAGGCAGACCTCTCTTTCACTCCATTAGTTAAGTCGATCTGCTATTACCCAGAAGTGAGGTCAAACATGCTGAAGAACTTGCCAGCCCCAAACAATTAATTAGCTCATCAGCTCAGGGGCTCGGGGTGAGCACCAGTCTATGTGACTGAATTGAAACCTCTGTATCCTCGCAGAACCAGAGTCATAGGGTAGCACCCAGTGGGGCGGCCTTGAGAACGAGCACCACTGGGCTAGACCAGGGACTTCTAGAATGCTCAATCACTCCCAACCCCAGAATCCTGGAAACTGCCTCCTTGATACTAGGCCTCACATTGTCTGACAGTCTGGAGATTTTGTTCTTGAAGAAGGGACTGTCCCCTATGTCAATGTCATGGGTACACAAGTGTATGAGCCCAGAAGAAAGGGGCAACAGAGAAGAAAACTGCACCAGGAACTGGCAACAGTCACTCTGCTGCTCTGGGGTAAGGGCAGGAGAGAGGTTGACTCTTTCCACTGACCTATCTTTTTCCTTGGACGACAGGGGATCAGGGAGAGGTTCACTCTCCTCCTCCATTCCATCATCCGTCACCAACATCATGGGGACCTCAGACCTCTCATAGTGGGGTTTGAGGCAATTGACATGAAGTAATCTTAGGGGATTTGCGGGGTGTTGATGTCCACAAACACATCCGCCCACGCCTATTACATGAACACCACTTACGTCACACAAGGATAAATATATTTTTGTTTGTGATTTTGATCAGGGCTGGCAAGGGGAATAGTGTTTCCTGAGGTGTACAAATGATAAGAATTATGGGTTCAAGGAGGGTTGGTTGGGGTTAATTAGGGCTACGGGGATGGAATAGGCAAAGATTGGGGATTACAGTGTGGGTTAAGTTTAGAGTGAGTAGAACCCACAAATTATTTTCCCTGTGGAATTCCACAGAGTTACATAAAAACTCTCTGAGATTCCACAGAGTTTCGCCCACACCTAACATATGGCCACCATTTACATTTCACAAGGATAATTACATTTTTGTTTGGGGTTTTGATCGGGGCTAGCAAAGGGGTGTATCTTGAGGTGTAGGTGTGATTAGTGTGATGGGTTATAGCAAGTTCAGGCTGGGGTTTAGTTAGGGTTACGTCGGGATGGACTATTCAATTATCAGGGGTTACATTGTGAGTTAAGTTATGGGTCAAGGTCAGTCTCTCTGTTGGGTTTCTTTGTGTTAGGATTGTGATGTTTCCCTGTATCCTGGCGGCTTAGCAGTGGGGTCCATGTCCAAGGCAGAGCAGAGTGCAATCTCAGTGGTCTGCACACCCTACATCTCCACTAAATAACCAGGCTGTTATCTCCGATTTAAACGGTGGGACTCTGGACTTTTTGGAAACGTCACCCTGAACCTTTGGAAAGCACTGCAACATATACCAAAACACAGTGTGTGCTTTGCACATATCAAAAACAATCAGCAATAACACCAGTCAATTTTCACACAAGAAAAATTGGAGACCTTAATACTCCTGGTGTAAGAAAAGTGGCACATTCACAGAGTCAATTCAGTGCATCTGCCTGGCGAGGACACACTTTCACCAGTACACACATCTCCTGTGTTCGCACTCTGAAGGTATGGCCTAGCTACTAGTGGGACATTGCATTGAGTGTGCCACCAACCAGAATAGCTTGTCAAGCATGTATCCAGCCTCACAATGCAGGCCAGTGGAGGCGCAGTTGCGCTTGTGCTCAGGTTAACACTTCCATCTCCATAGCCAAGACTGAGAGGGCCTTTTGTTACTCCTAGAGCACCTCCTAAAGAGTGGAACAGGTGGTAAATGAAAGGCTGGGCAGGTACATGTGGGTGTCCTATGTCCCAGTAGTAAAGAACCACCACGTGGGTTTTCCTTACCTAGGGGATCAGCTCTTCCATTATGTTTTGCTGTGACCTTATGTCCCTGGGCTCTTACCCACTGTAAGTGCAGTGGGAAAGTCTGCGTGCTTCTCCTGCGTATATTAGTGGCACTGTCCAGTGTGTGTGCGCGTGCCCACTGGTGGTTCAAATATGTGGTGAGTCCGTCATAACACGCCTGTGTATGGGCACTTGCACCTATAGTGTTTTTATACTCGAGTCCAGCCTGTTGTAGCTGGTGTGTGTGTGCGCAGTTGCACCTAGGGTGTTCTTAAACATGAGCCCAGCCGGTCACAGCAGGCCTGTGTGTGCACACTTCCACCTACGGTGTTCTTAAACATGTATGCAGCCTGCCATTGTAGGCTTCTGTGTGCTCAAGGGCACATATGCCCAGGGAGTGAAGAATACCCATGTGTGTTTTCTCTACCTATGAGAGCTGTTCTGCCCATGGATTAACATGGGGGAAGTTACCACTACTCCTAGATACAATAGTGGATTGCAATGGATCAGCCTCATAATGTTTCCTATCATTGGATTTGTCCTGACAAACCCCCTTCTGTGGTAAAGGTAGTTTTGTCAATATTAACTCAGAAATGCCAGTTTTAAAAAGTGGGAATTTCTGTGCTCTAAACACTCTGTGTGCCTTTTCATTTGGCTCTAGTCGACACTGAAGGCTGGGGGAGCACATCTGTGCATTTCTCAGCACCAGCTATACATTGGGCATGCAACTGGAATGGCAGACTCTGCCATTTGAAAGCCTGACTGAAAAGATGGGAGGGAGAGGTTTTGACTCTTGGCCTCTTGGAGTCAGATCATGGCCCCACTAAAGATTAAAATATGCATTCCACACCCTCATGGCAGACAGGATTGAAATTTAGTGGCAACATTTGTGGTTGAAAGAGGAACCCTCTCAACCACCTCCAACTTCACAGGCACTCTGCAGAATATCTGCTGGTGCCACAGAGCAGAAAAGTAGCGATATGCTTGGGAGGAAGCAAGACCGGAGATAGTGTACTGCGTGGTGCACACAGCCAGAGGAATCTGTTGTGCACAAGGAGGAATTACTGCCCTTGGAATGGAAAGGACCAGACACTCTTCCTGAATAGTGACTGACTTGGGCTGACTGCATGCTTCTGTGTTGCACCCCCAAGTGTGCTCTCCGAGGGCTTGTTGGCTTTCCCCCTGTTCTCTGGTGGAGGTCTCAGGGACATCAAAGACCACCCTTGAGAGACCTACACCTACTACCTGTACACATGGAGAGCGGTGCTCTCTTAAATGCCCACATCGTCTGCTGGATCTCACCTGGTAGCAGCCAAGTGTGGAACCAAGCATTGTGCCTAAAGACTGAATTGCCTGGTTCTGGGCCCCAAAGGAACTGCCACATTCAAGGAAAAGTGCTCTGCATCGTGTTGCCTCGACATGCATAAGCGTCTTGTTAGTGGTAAGCAGATTCACCAATTGTGGGACCTTGTGTGGTCCGCTTCATCAATCATGCCGCATTCTCTCATGCAACATTCCAACTGCATGCTCAGTGCATGTGGTGTCCAATTCACAGGTTGCAACCCTCAGAGCTGGGGGCATATCCATAGCAGTGCTGCATTCTACCTTGTGTGGCACTGCTGAACTTCCATCTGTGTGTGTGACCAAGATTGTCTGGTGCGACTCAAGTCATCACACACCAGACACTGTGCCTCATTTCCAGGGAGGTACAGAATTGGTAATTCTGCATGTGTGATAGGAATTGTCTGGTATGACTGAAGTCATCACGCACCAGATGTTGTGCCTCATTTCCAGGGAGGTACAACATTGGTAACTCTTCTAGTGTGACAGGAGTGTCTGGTGCGACTCAAGTCACCACACACCAGATGGTGTGCCTCATTTCCAGGGTGGTAGGGAATTGGTAACTCTTCATGTGTGACCAGAATTGTGTGGTGTGACTCACATTATTGTGCACCAGACATTGTGCCTCATTTCCAGGGAAGGACAGAATTAGTAACTCTTTGTTTGTGTGACCTGAATTGTCTGGTGCAACTCAAGTCATCACGCACCAGATGTTGTTCTTCATTTTCAACGAGGTGCTGAATCTCTGTTCTGCACTGTGTGATCAGAACTGTCTGGTGTGACTCCTACCATGTGCACCCGACGTTGTGCCTCACTTCCAGGGAGGTGCAGTGGAGCAAATATGTGGTCTGGAGTGTCCAGATTGCCTGGGTGCAACTTTGTTCAACGTGTGTCCCACGTGGTGCCTCCTCCTTCCGAGGGGCTCCCCTGCCTTATATCTCACTAATCGATTGCTCCTTGTGATGCCCTCAGTGTGGCAGATCAACCGCAATTTCCACAGGCCCGACACTTCTTTGTTACCAGGTTGTATAGACAGAATGGGCCTTGGTGGTGAGAGTAAGTGAGTAGGGTCCTGAAAGTTTCTGAGAGTGATTGAAATCAGGTCCAGAGATGTGGTGACTCCTTCCTTGTGCCTCACAGAACCAGGCAAGTGCCTGGTGGCATGGTGGGGTGACCTTTCAATAAACTTCCCGAGTGGTGGCCAAGATTTGTCAACTGCTACCTGATACCACCTGTTAACTATCCAGCCACCTTTTTCCCTGGACCCAGAATAAGGCTCATATTTATACTTTTTTAGCGCCGCATTTGTGTCTTTTTTTACGCAAAAGCAGTGCAAACTTACAAAATACAATTGTATTTTGTAATACAATTGTATTTTGTAACTTTGCTCCGATTTTGCGTAAAAAAACAATGCTAATGCGGCGCTAAAAAAGTATAAATATAAGCCTAAGTGTGACTTCTTTCGGGCTCAGCCTAGTTTCCGAGAAGGAAAGGTTTCTTTCAACTCCAGTCTGTGGGGGGTGGGGTAGATGGGGTTGGCTGAAGGGTGGAGGAGGGTTTGGGCCACAGAGTCTGTGAGTTCAATATCTACTGTTCTGCAGGATATTAGTGCACCACATAAAGGTGCTGTGTGTGCATGTGTGTGAGTGTGAGCCATACAGACCTGCATGATATCCGTGCACTGGGTATCAGTGCTGAGTCAATGCGGGGGAGTGACTGCCAGTGAATAACACACTGCACGGTGGTGTTGCCCAACATGTTGATTCTTGCCAAGACTGTATTACGTTTGACATTGGTTTTACCCATGAGACCTCCCGCCCACAAGGCTATTTAAAAGTGTCATAATTACCAATGTGTACACATTGCTACTACTGTTGTGAACCGGGGTGCACTCTCTAACTGTGTGGGAATGAACTAGAATAATTGCCAAGATGTACATATTACTGATGTCATTTTATCTCAGTGGGGCCTAGTGCAGTTAGTGATATTTCCAAATGTGATTTACACCCAGAGATACATGATATTCATGTTGTGTTAATTAATGTGTGTTGAATACAAACATTATTTACATACACCTCGTGTGAAGTCTCATTTATGATGCTCAGCGTATTTGTTGTGCCTGAGTGCTGTGCCAATCCTTTACACATTGCCTCGGTGATAAGCCTGACTGCTCAGTGCCAAGCTATCCAAAGGTAGTGCAGGTTATTCAGTGAGTGTAATCACCCACTCCTGATGGGAGTGGTAGGCAATGTCTGGCTAGGGCCTCGCTTCAGCCAGTCAGAGCATGCAGCATCCAACAGAGAGCCCACGGGTGGTGGGGTGAGACAAGCCTTTGACAGTGCACATGGCTGAGTCTCCAGAGATATGTTGCTGTGAGCATTTTTAGGCCAGCAGAGGCCCGCCAACTGAGCTTTTGGCATGAAGTGCCAGAGTACTGTGCTTCCACCTGGCTTTTTTTTTAAACCTCCTTGGAGCGGGGGAGGGGAATGTCAGAATGATTTTTTTTTAGCATCCAGCAGGGTGATCTATCATGGCCCAGTCACAGAACCTTTCTATCTCCCTGCATAATCGATTTGAAGTTTTGAATGGGTGGAATAAGCAAGACTGACTGGGATCCTCATTGGCTTTCCCTCCCCAGGCTAATGCTAGCAGGACCTCTAGACCGCTAAAGGTCCTGAGCTGGAATTTTGCAGGTATTCAGGGCAGATCAAGGGACCCTTAAATCAAAAGCTTTCTTAAATACCATGATATTATTAATTTACAAGTTAATCTAAAGGCACTCTATCTTTAAGTGGCAGAGCAAGAGGGGGCCTAGTCACACTTGTGAAATAGATCTAGTCTGTAATCCCAAAGTGACTTTTACAAACTCCCCCTTTTTTCTAGGTGTTTTATTGAATTTTGATCATCACTCAACCATACCTTTCAATAATATTTATAATCCTATCCACAGGAAAGACATCTTAGAGGTTGTGTATGAAGTAGGAAGGTTTTTTAATAGCTTTGCTTTCTTTTTTCTCCTTCTTAACAGGTTGGGTTGACTACATCTGGGGATTTAATTTACATCCCTGTAGGGATTGATTTTTATATGACCATAAAGGGCTCAGAGGGTTTTCCTGTGGAACAGGGTCATGTTAAGCATTTCTCCCCAAGGTACTATATCGAATGATCTGGCTGCTAACTTTAATGTATTTAATCTGCTCTTTATATGAGCTCTTCGGCATCTGGGAGTGTCTCCACCTTTAAGGGCCCTGGAGTGGGGACCATTACTTACTACATCATTTGTTTCCAGGGGCCTTTTTTCCTCTATGATAAGTTTCTTGCTGTAATGGAACCACAGTAGTGATCATAATATCATACTCCCCTGATCACTATTTGTACATGGGAAAACAAGTCTTGGGGCATATTTGATATTTACAAAACCGTAGTCACTACCAAGTATAAGGGATGTAGGATCAAATGTGGAAATGTTATCCCTGGAGAATTCAGTGCTAAGATGCTGCTGTCATGTCAGGAGGATTTTAGAATATGTCTTGATGATGAGACTTTAGATGCCCACATTCTTAAAGTTTATGACTTGATTTGTGAGAATTTAAACCTGACACTTACCAACCAAGGACTAGTAGGCCCACCTAAGCCCTGTAGATGGTTCAATACAAACTGTTAGGGCAAAGAAGGATCTCCTGATGTCACTCAAAAGCACTCCACGAGATAGGGATGAGGTCAAAAGATGTGGATCAGTTTATAAAGCTGCACTCACTCACAGGACGTTTCATCTTAAGAATGATTTGTGGAGTGACCTGGTAGCAGATTGAAGGATAGCACCAAGTTCTGGGGGGGAAGGTGGTTTGAATCATTCTCTCCTCAAGGAAGATCAGTTGCCAGACTTGGTGGTCTCTGTCCTGGCTCAGGCCTGGATAAACCACTTCTCAGCCCTCCACAACCAGGAGGGATTTGAGCCCCACTTCCAATGCTGATATGATTATAATTTTCTGGCCAGAAGTAAAGGATGCAATTCTATCCCTACCTCAGGGTAAAGCCCCCAGTTCCAATGGGGCTGGGCAGCCAGTTAAAGTAATTAAAAGACCTTTGGGCTCCTTCCTTAACTCTTCATATGAATGCGTCCATCAGAGGTCCACACCCAGAGCCCTGGATGTGATCAAGAATAGTTCCTGTATTCATAAAAGGAGACAGAGCAGGCCCTGCATATTAAAGGCCAATGTATTTAGTCAATAGTGAAGTAGAGATTATAGGGAAAGTGATTCTAGAGAGGCTTACTCCCTGAGCCAACGACAAGGAAATTCTTTCTGACCTTCGGGTTTAGGCCCTGGAGGGGTAAAGTCAAGAATTTACATCTCTTGACATCCAAATACACTCAGGCCAGAGGGGGAGTGGTCTGTTCATTTGGCCTTTATGGACCTCAATTCATCCTTTGATTTTGTCAACAGAGAAAAGCTCTGGGCTGAGCTTGGGTGCATGGGGATGGACCATGCTTTTGTTTCCTTTATGGGAGACCTACATAGTGGCCCGATATGGGTGGTTAGATTCTGACCTAATGACGAATGCACTCAGGCCCACATTTAGGGGCATATTTATACTCTGTTTGTGTCGGAATTGCGTCGTTTTTTTTTACGCAATTCCGACGCAAAACTAACTCCATATTTATACTTTGGCGTTAGACGCGTCTAGCGCCAAAGTCCATGGAGTTTGCGTCATTTTTTAGCGTGGACACCTACTTTGCGTTAATGATATGCAAGGTAGGCGTTCCCGTCTAAAAAATTGACTCCGAGGCATGTGCGCCGTATTTACACTCCCGGGCAAAACTCACGCCCGGGAGTGGGCGGGTCAAAAAAAATGACGTCCAGCCACTTTTGCGTCGTTTTTTAGCGCCTGGTCAGGGCAGGCGTTAAGGGACCTGTGGGCTCGGAAGGAGCCCAGAGGTGCCCTCCCATGCCCCCAGGGACCCCCCCTGTCACCCTTGCCCACCCCAGGAGGATGCCCAAGGATGGAGGGACCCATCCCAGGGAACATAAGGTAAGTTCAGGTAAGTAATTTTTTTTGTGGCATAGGGGGGCCTGATTTGTGCCCCCCTACATGCCACTATGCCCAATGACCATGCCCATTGGGCAAGGGGGCATGACTCCTGTCTTTGCTAAGACAGGAGTCATTTCAATGGGGGTTGGTAGTCGGAAAAAATGGCGCAAATCGGGTTGAGGCGAAAAATTTGCCTCAGCCTGACTTGCCCCATTTTTTGGTGCCCAAGCTCCATATTCCCCTACGCCGGCGCTGCCTGGTGTACGTCATTTTCTTTCACGCACACCAGGCAGCGCCGGCGGCTAATGCCGGCTAACGTCATTGAATAAATACGGCGCCCGCATGGCGCTTCAGAATGGCGTTAGCCGGCGCTAATTTTTTTAACGCAAAACTGCGTTAGCGCAGTTTTGCGTCAAAAAGTATAAATATGGCCCTTATACTTTTTTAGCGCCGCGTTTGTGCACTTTTTGACACAAAAATGGCACAAACTTTTGCGTCAAAAAGCGGCAGAAATGCAGCGCTAAAAAAATAAATATGGGCCTCAGTCTTCTGAATTTAAAAAAGGCATCTGCCAGGGCTGTACTCTTGCCCCTTTTACATTTACTTAGATCGGCTAGAGAAGGTGCTTTTAGACATCGGCCCTGATGTTCTGAGAGTTGGTGGGAGAGGATTCCAGTAATCCTATACACTGATGGCGGGGTTTTAAGTGCGTGTACAGCTAGAAGCCTTCAACAAATTGTAGACTCATTTATTGATTTCATGAATAGTTTAGATTTATCTACCAATTTTAAGAAATCACATTTTATAGTCTTTGACCTCAAAACACAAAAACTTGCAGTCTTCTAGCACAGGCTCAGGTTAAAACTGTAGTGGAAAAATGATCTTTTCTGGGACTATTACTTAACTCTGGTCTCAGTTGGAAACCTTTAATTACGAAAAATGGAGGGATTCTACAAAGGACCGTCTTTGGGCTTCGTGACTTTGCTAGATGCGTTGGGCAAAAGGCCCCTAAACTTCTATTAGATATATGCAAGGCCAAATGTATTTCGATAGCCACCTTAGGCTGTGAAATATAGGGGTGTGCAAGCTCTGATGATGCCCAGGTGATTGAAAATAAGTTTTTGAGAAACGTATTGACGATGGGGCAGGGAATTCCTGCTGAAATTATTCACAAAGAACTGGGCATGTTTTTTTGCATAGTTCATTCGTATCTGCCAGCTTTTGTTGTGGTGCTTTGTATGGTTTAAGGAGAAATTACACTTTAACGGGTTTATTCTTCAGGACTGTTTGCTTTTAGATAATGTAGCTCAGATCCCGTGGCTGCAGTACATTAAGAAATCTTTCTATGAAATAGGGTGACCAGATTTATTTACAAATCCCAAGGAGGGTGGCTTTAGCAAAGCAATCTATGCGCATGTATGTCTTTGTCAAATCTGTACGCTTGATCGAGTCCTATCTCCTCCTGGACATGCCTAATCAGCATCGCTGCCTCTTGACATTTCTGAGGCTGGATATATTTCCTCAGCTATCGCTATCAAAGAGGGTCTGGTATAAATCTTCCAATCTGCCATTTTGCAGTTGTTATAATATCTTGATTTGTGAGACCATAGAGGTAGTACTAATTTGTCCAAGTTGTTCTAATCTCTGGCATAAATACAGTAAATCCCCATTTGATTTCTGAGCAATGAAGAGAGATTAGACATGCATTTCTCTATTTACAGCTTCTAGCTACACCCAAACTGTGGTTTTTTATTTCACGTTTTTGGTCTGGTGTTTTTATTGTAAGTCATAAAGTATAGTAATTTTACGTTGATGATGGCAATTTTATTTATTGTTTTATTGTTAAACATCTGTTTTTATGTTTTTGTGCATGTTTCTTTGAAATTTGTACCTGAGGTATTTTAACTGATATGTTTATTGCCTCACATTATTGCTATTTAACAAGATGCTCACTTTTATGATTTTATCAAAAATTGAATAAAGTTTAATGAAGAGTGCCAGAGTAGTGTAGCTAATGAAGGCTTACTGTGTAAAAGTAGAATTTGTGAATGTTTTAAGTGTGCCGCATTTGTCGAAAGCACAAAGAGATTGCGCAGACTTCCACCAGCTAGGAGCCACAACTGCGAAGAGTCGGCCACCAGCACAATTTTGTTAGAGTCTTTAATGCATAGTCGGTGGGGGGTATTTTTACACCTAGATGCAGCGATGGTGCTCAACCCAGGGGCCCTGGAACAGACTCTGTCCTCATTTGAAAACCTGTGTTTCGACCACAGCAATAAGGATGTGCTCAAATATGGGGGCTTCCTGTCAACATCCATGTCATGACTTGGCCAGAACTGGGAAATTTGGAACTGGGAGCCAGGTTTGAGTGCCGAGGATTCAAGTAGTTTGCAGGATAAAATCCATTGATCTCAAAGTGCTTCATTGTACTCGAATTACAGATGATCGTCTAGCAGCAGAATAATGTAAATACAAAGATATAACCCTCACGATGTTACAGTTATTTACTTAGTTGATTTGACCTCAGAGCCTTACTTAACCTATAAATAATCCATCGCATAGCGCATCCTTTCACTCAATCAACTGGCCACGCTTCACAGCTAATGGATTCATTACAGCGCATGTCTGTCAATGTTCTCGTAAAGTGGGAGCTCTGATTACAACTCAGCAGATGCGGCAATGAAATCACAGCCTGTGAACGAGCTCAGATGGCTGTAGCAGTAAGTGATACCTGAGTGAATACATCAGCTACAACCCACTGTTTTACTCCCCACTTAAACGTCTGCCGCCGTGGTGCCTTCACACAGTGGCTCATCCCTCCTAACTCCCTCTTATGTCCTACTTAGTGCCAATGAGTATGGAATGCTTTCTGCAGCCCTGCTACCCCTTAACTCAACAACACTGATATGCATGTACAGCACAATCACTCCCCTAACCTGAGAACTTCAGACTAGTTCACTTTCTGTGCCGTGCATGTGAACCTCACCAGAGAGCATCAGTGGGGAGGTGGAGAAGCCCAATTGAGCTTCTTCAAGGCTTCACAGGGAGAGGGCAAATGTGGCCACGGTTCCTTGTCCCTTCCCCACTGTGGCAGCACAGAGTCCTAAGAGTAGCTCTTGCAGTCATCGTTACTTGTGCCACCGTCTTTGTCATGACTGTGCTTCACAGTCATGCAAGAGACTCTGAGCATGCTCAGGGAGCAAGGGTCAGTCTGCGCATGCGTGAACAAGGCTGCACAAACATCTTTGACCTGTGAGGCAGTGTCCTAGCAGAGCAATCATAGAGGTGGTGCTGGCAAACTCTGTAACACGATGGTTGGTATAGTTTTTGTTGAACTCCACCCTCCAAGCGAAGCACAGAGGCCCGTATTTATACTCCGTTTGCGCCGAATTAGCGTCGTTTTTTTCGACGCAAATTCGGCGCAAAACTAACGCCATATTTATACTTTGGCGTTAGACGCGTCTAGCGCCAAAGTATGGGCAAATAGCGTCATTTTTTGGCGTGAACGCCTTTCTTGCGTTAATGAGATGCAAGGAAGGCGTTCCCGTCTAAAAAAAAGACGGCGACGCAAATGCGTCGTATTTATACTCCCGGGCAAAAATCACGCCCGGGAGGTGGCGGGTCAAGAAACCCCGCATTTGCGCCACTATTTAACGCCTGGGTCAGGGTAGGCGTTAAGGGGCCTGTGGGCTCAAAATGAGCCCACAGGTGCCCTCCCCTGCCCCCAGGGACCCCCCCTGCCACCCCTGCCCACCCCAGGAGGACACCCAAGGATGGAGGGACCCACCCCAGGGACATTCAGGTAAGTTCAGGTAAGTATAATTTTTTACATTTTTTTTTTTTTTTTGGGTGGCATAGGGGGGCCTTATTTGTGCCCCCCTACATGCCACTATGCCCAATGACCATGCCCAGGGGACATAAGTCCCCTGGGCATGGCCATTGGGCAAGGGGGCATGACTCCTGTCTTTACTAAGACAGGAGTCATTTAAATGGCGTCTGGCCGTCGAAAAAAATGGCGCAAATCGGGTTGAGGCGATTTTTTTGCCTCAACCTGACTTGCCCCATTTTAAGACGCCCTAACGCCATTTTCCCCCTACGCCGGCGCTGCCTGGTCTACGTGGTTTTTTTCCACGCACACCAGGCAGCGCCGGTCTGCTAGCGCCGGCTAACGCCATTCCATAAATACGGCGCCCGCATGGCGCTTCAGAATGGCGTTAGACGGCGCTAAATTTTTTGACGCTAAACTGCGTTAGCGCAGTTTAGCGTCAAAAAGTATAAATATGGGCCAGAGTACGCAAAACTTCACAAACTCCCCGCTGGAAGAGTAGAGTTTACTGCCCACCCATACTTATGAGACCCAACCCAAAGGTTCTGGAGGGCCTGGGGCTCAAATGACTTCATCACTCACACTTTCTGTCCAGGCTAAAACTGGAGTGGCCTTCTGGTCATACCACTGTTTACTACCTTCCTGGCTAGCTTCTAAGTTCTCAGAAGCCTTCTTACAGAACTTCTGCATTTGACTACAGAGGGTTAGCATGTGGCTAACCACATCCTGAGGGGGCTTCCTGGGAACTTGCTTCCACCCTTTCTTCACTTACCTGAGAGGTCCCCTGGCAGGGTGACCATGGAGGAGTTCAAACTCGCGTAACCCTACCCCCTTCTGTGGTACCTCTGAATCAGGGAGGCCCATACTCATGCTCTTCAATGTCTTGATGAACCTCTTAACAAGCCCATTAGTTTGGGCATGGTAGGGTGTGGAGAATTTGTAGGTTACCCCACATTCCTCCCACATGGACTTCATGTACACAGTCATGAAGTTGGCACCCCTGTCTAACACCACTTTCTTGAGGAAAACCATCTGGGTGAAATCCCCATTATGGCCCTCACCACTGCAGATGCATTCATTGTCCTCAGGTATGGGATTCAGGGGAGCCTTAAGCTTCTTCCATATCTTCTCTTTGACCTGGTAGGTGAGACATGTCATACAGAAAGCATCAGAGGCTGTCTTCTACTGGGTCAATAGAAGGGGGTGACAAGCCTGGCAATTCTTTTTTTCTCCCCCAGATATCCAACCAGGGGTATCCCATGAGCCAGACCAAGTAGGAAGACCCTGAAGCTTGTGGGACCACCAGCACACGATCTGACCCATTCACATGCACCTTACTCTTATTATAAAGAAGGCTGTTCTCCCAGTAAATAAGGTGACCGCTCAAGGTGCCACCAGCTGCTGGGCTTCAGCCTGCCATCTCAGCCCCTCTAGGGTTGGACAGTCTCTCTGCTCTGTGCAGGACTCCTCCTTAGAGGGCCCAACCTGAAACTGTCATCCTACAAACTCAGTTATATCTCATAAGGAAGCAATGCCCTCCCTTGTCAGCCCCAGGACAGCCTCCCCTGGTGCCCCATCCACAAGTGCTGCAGGAGCTTCATGGGCTGATTTCCCATGCCCCCCTGCCCTTCTCCTTCATTGCAGCTGCCTAGGTCATTCTTTCAGGCTCCAGGCTCTCTTGACTCACCTCCTGGGCAGCCATGGATCAGGTGGACACAAACCCGCTCAGGCAACCCTAACATTTCCAGGTGTGACTTGAGCTCCACTTCCTTCCAGGCAATGCGCTCCAAGTTATTCATGGGCTCTCAGCTACAGTGAGAGAACCTGAAACTGCCCACTCAAAGGGAACCAGATCCACTGGTAGTAGCTCTCTCTGTTGTCTGCTATCACAACCTGTTGAAATGTAATGGGTATCACCATCTCTGAGAATACCAAATGACACCTGATAGTAGCCACACTGACTCCTGTGTCTTTCAGAGTCACCATCCTCTACAAATAGATGGCTACCCACTGCCTATACTTGGAAGTATTGAAAGTAATGTAGACTTTGGACACCATCTCTCTAATACCCAGTGACACTAAGATAACCTTAGCTGCCCTTCCCATACAGACTGGGACCATCTCATCCTCAAGCACTACATTGGCCAACCCCTAAGCCCAACACTGGGAGGCTGTGTCCTCTTAGGACACTTGGCATCTCCCTTGATGTGCTCATGCTCACAGCACAAGTATGGGCACTTAGGAATAAACTTATCAGTATTTCTGTCCGCAAGACCTTTCTTTTGGTGGCCAAATTAGGAATGGGAGCCTTTCCCTGGTGAACTGTTTTGGGGGCCTTGTAAGAATTATTTCTTATTTTTAACTCCCCTTTATTCTTCTGGTGAAACCCTGATCACCCTTAAGTGAGTTCCCCCAGACACCTTTTTGTGAGCCCTGGTGCTGATCAGCTGGTCCACATCCCTATCAAACTCCATGGGATCTGTGAGCTGACTATCCACAAGGTATTGGCATAGATCTGTAAAACAGAGATTGAACATGTGCTCTCTAGCAATCAGATTATTCAGCCCTTTGTAATCTTATCGTTCACTTCACTGCCCTTCACTCAACCATCCAATATCTTCTCAAAAATGATACACACAATCCACCGAGGTCTACTGGGGCATCTTCTGGCTGTCCCTCAACTTCTGCCTTTACTTTGCTGGGGTAAACTCAAACTTCCTGGTCAGTGCCTCCTTCATGAGCGAATACTTCATCCTGTCCCCTTTTCCTAGGCTATTAGGGCATCCCTCCCTTCATTGTGAATATGATTTAGGAGGCTGCCCTCCCAATCATCCTCAGGGACCCAGTGCATCTTATAGGCCACCTCATAGGCATCAAGCCAGCTGTTTATGTCATCCCCTACAACAATGCTGGGCACCTGATCTTTTGGAATGTAGACCCTCTTTTCCCTGGTGGAAACTGGGGTAATGTTGCCATCGTTGCTGCTGGACTCTGAGACTTGTCTAGCTTTGAGATCCAGATCCTTCAGGTTTATTGCAGGCTACAGCAGCATTTTCTTTTCTGCCAAGGCCCACTCAGCCTTAGCCTTATTTTCTTCCTCCTCTAAGTTTGTTTTGGCCAAATGCAGCTTGAGCTCCCTTTTTGTCTTCCTGTCCTCCAGCTCCTCTGGAGAAGGGCTCTTTGAAGGTAAACTGCTTCCTGCCCTCACGCAGTGCTCCCTTTCAGTGGACAGATGGTCTGCATCCTCTTGGAGATCCTTCTCAGGGCCCACAGCCAAGCCCTCTTCCCCGTCCAAATCAATTCCCTCCACATCCAGATCCTCCTCTTTAATATCTTCCTCCTCAGACTTCTAAGGATTTGAATGCTTCCTTGTGACATCTGCATAGGCACTGAGGACTATCTTAAGGTCCAGCTTTGTGGCCCTCTCGTTGTAAAGTTTCAACAGATCAGCCCTGCTGAGGATATCCACCTTGAGCATCTCCATTTCCATGGTGAGGGAAAATTTAAAAGAACTTCATTTAGAAAAAGCAAAAACAGCCAATGAGAAAATTAGGAGATTTTTTAAAATGTTTGGTTTGGTCTCAGATTACCTATCTGTGATTTTCAGCATAACACAAAATTAATGTATGGCACTGCACAGACACAAGTCTTAATCCTTACCACTGGACACTAATGTAAGAAATTGGGTTACTTGTTGATGATGTGTGGCAATGTGTAAAGTATTTATGCATCACTTCAAACAGTAATAAAAAGAAGCATAACACAATAAAATTCTCATACCAATTTAAAACAAGCATTCACAAAGGTTTCACCTATACAGAATCTATTGGCTTTGTCAATATTTGTTGACATTTTGAACAGCAGTTGAGCTCCTAGGTATCTTCAAAGTCTACTCAGGGGGTCCATGACTGCTTAGAAAATGCAATAGTTTTAACATATCAATAAATAGTTTATAGATAAAGAATCTAAATGCACAATTGAAATTTCGGATGTGCAATTTGGTAAAATAAAATGCTATAACTTAGCTAACTGCAGTGCAACATATAGATACATTGACATAGCCAATGGATTTTGCATAGGTGAAGCCTATTGGCTTTGCCAATTTGCACTGAAGCATAAATACAAAAAGACACACAGGGGTGCAGGGGAGGAGGGAAGGAGCAGAGAGAATGGACAGTGGGAGTGGGAGTGGGATGGGAAACAGAAATGAGGGTCCAGTGAGAAGCAACAGCAGGAGGGTTGCATAAATACAAAAACACATGGGACGTGTGAGAAGCAACAGCAGAACAGGGGATAAATACAAAACCATGAGGAACATGTGGGATGGAACAGCAAAAGAGGGTCATAAATACAAAAAGCTACACAGGAGTGGAGGAGGGAGCAGAGAGAAACAACAGCTAGAGGGGGTGGGAAACAAACACATGGAACATGTGGGAAGCAACAGCGGGAGAGAGCATAAATAGGAAAAGATGCACAGAGATCCCGGGAAGAGGGAAGGAGCAGCAAGATGGACAGCGGGACGGTTTGAGAAACAAACATGATGGGTGTGTGGAAAGCAACAGAGGGAGGGGGCATAAATATAAAGAGACACACAGAGGTGCTGGGGAGGAAGGTGGTGCCAGCAAGAATGGACAGTGCTAGGGGGTAGGAAACAAACACAAGAGATGTTTGGAAAACAACTGTGGAAGAAGCGAGGTAGTAGAGACCACCAACAATGGTCAGTGGGACAGGGTGGTGTGGCAAAATCAAGACTAGGGAGCAGGGCACGTATGCACTCTTGAGGAGGACATGTATAACATTTTAAAAAGAGGTACTTGGAGGAAGTCTGTGGCCAGTGGAAGGACAATGGCCACAAACAGGAAACTGTACTTGGTCCAGGCTCCACTTCAGATATACGCTGAAAACTCTTTGCTGAAGTCTGGGAGGAAGCAAGAAGGAGCAGGAGATTCTGACCAATCAGAATCAAGAAAACAAAAGCGATATGGGAGCCAGCCAATAGTAAGTACTTGTAACTAATGGTGGGCTCTAAGTCCCTTTTCAAGCATATTTAAAAAAAAAGATTTTGGATGCACTGTGCAGGTGGAAGCTTAAAACTACAGTAAAGTTGAATAAATAATTTAAGACCAGAATGACAAATATCCAATCAGTAGAAATGGAGATATGCAGTTTTAAAAACGTAAGTGACAGTAGCACCAAACTGTAATTTATCTGGTTCGGCTGAACTGGGACCAAGTCAGAATTTCAGAACAACTGAGATGGAGCGTGGGTCGCATAAAGGGATCAAGTTAAGCACGCTGAGCAAAGTACCTTAGATCCCGGTTGCGGAGGGATGCTAGGGCCTGTGTCAAGGATGCATCGCACAACAGAGGCAATGTAAGGTATGTGCATGAAGTTGAGTTGCTCAGTTGCAGTTTCGATGAAGCTGTGGTGGTGTAGCAAGCTCTATGCGTGGAGATACTTCATGCAGTGGCAATTCTGAGGAGAAGCGGTGGTGATGCAATGTCCTGCATGGAGATGGATCGTGCAGCAGAAGTTCTGAGGGGCTGTGGTGGCAATGCAATGTCCTGAGTGAGATGCATCACATATTGGTGGATTTGAGGGGCTGAGGGTGGTGATGCAAAGTCCTTCATCAGGAATGCATCACACAGGGGTTCTGCGGTGGAGTCTTTGCGTCAATCCAGTGGACTGTGCATTGAATTTCCAGTCGCTATGTTGATGCTGCATCTATCTTCTCCTTGTGAAGTTGGGCTGCGTCATTCCGAATTTTGCACCACAATGCAAGCTGTGAGGCATTTTCTGCAGGCTGTGCGTCGATGTGCACCGCACAAGGAGTTCTTCTTGCAGGAATGAAGTCTTTTTGGTCCTGAGACTTCAGGGAACAGGAGGCCTTGGAGAGCACTTCTTCAGCACAGCCTGAGAGCAGCAAGGCAGCAGGGCAACAGCAGCCCTTCTCAGAAAGCAGTCAGGTGAGTCCTTTGGGCCGCCAGGCAGTTCTTCTTGGCAGGATGCAGGTTCTGGTCCTCCTCCAGGAAGTGTCTGAGTTGGTAGGGGCAGAGGCCCTGTTTAAATACCCAAATGTGCCTTTGAAGTGGGCATCACTCTGAGTTGGTTCTGCTGGGACCACAAATGGTCTGGCAGAGCACATTCAGACCCAATACCAAAGGTCCAGGACTAGGGTGGCACCGCTTGGGAGGACAGGACTAACAGCTGGCAGATCCAGGTGCTGGCTCAAGGTTGTTGGAGTCTGCTCTGTCCATGAGGCTCTGATCAGAAGGCCAGCCAACTAGCCCTTGGAGTCACTCTGGGGGTCCTGTGTTCAAGATGCTGATACAGACGTTCACATTCAGGCGGGAGGGCAAATTAGCAAGGCAGCAGAGTGGCTTTTGTTCCTGCAGCAAAAAACAATACAACAGTCCTTCTTCTGACTCTTCCACAGGTCCAGATATGTTCTCAAGAGTGGGTCTAAGAGCCCCCTGTTTATATCTTGTGTTCACTTTGAAGAAGAAGAAGTTTCTAAAGGCTTTGGCCCCCCTACGGTGTCAGGCATGCCCTCCCTATCTGCTCTGGACTCAGCTTGTCTAGGGACACAAAAGACTAGTGACAATCCCTTTTGTGAATGTACTCAGGTAGGGCCTTTGTGATGTGCAGTTGATGATAGCCCCACCCCCTTATCCTCCCAGTGATGGCTTATCCTGCCAGCAGGTATGCTCCTTATGTTTCATTGTCTGGAAGGAATACACAAAGATCAAATGCCTGCTATACCTACCTATGTGTTCCAGGAACAGACTGTAGGCACCATATGATAAGGACAAGAAAAAAGAAAACGTTCTAAAAGTGACATCTTCAGAAGCGTGACTTAAAACGTAAAAGTACATTTCCAACTTTTAAATTACAATGGACCTGCCCCATGGGCTGTTTATGGCCTACCCAAGGGGTGACTTATATGCATTAAAAAGGAAGGTTTGGGCACGGGCAAAGGTTTATTTTCTAGTCATAAGTGCCAGTTTGAAACTGCATAAATAGTCTGAAATGGCTAGGCTGCGACATGACAGGACTACCTAAGTGGCTGGCATAATCAGTGCTTCAGATTTACTAGTTAATATTGTCACCACATAAGTAATGTGATGGAAAAGAATTGGACTTAGTATGGCACTAGCATTATTTGGAAATGGCCTCCGCAAAGTCTACTCCTTGAGCTCCTAAATGTTGGGCATACCACTGCTTCACACCAATTGTTAAAACCCCTTTCAGAGGGACACAGGGTGGCAGGAACTGCTGGCCCCCCAATCGTAGTTGTTGCCTTTTACACCTGTTGTCCCGGGACCAGAACCGTTATGGGTCCTGAGTAAGGGAGTCAAGTGCAACCCCTTCAGCTCTTGACTTTCCGAAATAGCGCAGGTGGAATAATCAGAGGTTCTTCAAGGGGGTAGTTTCAATGTATGTGGGGGCTCATACATTAACATATGCACAGTGACCCCCAGTAAGATGATTATACAGTCCAACACTGCTCTTTAGTGAATGAACAGTATTTAGTATATGTGCTATGCATAGCACACTAAGGCCCAGATGTATGCATTTTGATGCAAACCTGTGTCAGCGCAGGTTTGCGTCAAAAAGTATAGCGCCGGCTAGCGCCTTTCCAGGACACCACCCATTAAGGAATGGTGCATGCCGGCGCTAAGGCATGGTTAGCGTCAAAATAAATTACACTAACCGTGTATGGGAGGCGTAGGGCAAACTGGAGGTTGTGCATGAAAGAACGGTGCTAGTCAGGTTAGAGCAAAAAAAATGACTGTAACCGGACTAGCATAATGTTTTGACACACAACCCCCATGGACATGACTCCTGTCTTAGTAAAGACAGGAGTCATGCCCCCCAGCCTAATGGCCATGCCCAGGGTATAAATATGGGCCTAAGGTGGTCATTCTGACCTCGGCGGTAAAAGGCGCCTACCGCTGGTCAGAAATCCTCCATAATCCCGCCGCGGTCGCGGAAACCCGCCACGGTCATTCTGACCCGCAGAAGGCAAACCTCCGAAAATCCGACCGCCACAACAGACCGCCAGACCAGCGGTCGGCGGAAAAGTGGAGGTGCCAAAACCTCCACCGTCACGCCAACAGAAATACGCCCATGCCATTACGACCCACGAATCCACGCGGCGGTCATTCAAACGCGGTATTCCATTGGCGGGACACACCGCCGCGGTCAGAATACACACAAACGAACAAAACTCAGCCACATTGGACGATTTGAATCCCACACACCTGATACACATACACACACCACTCCCACACACACAATACAATATAAAACACCCACCCACATCACCCACAAACCCCTACGCTAAAAAATTGTGAAAGAAGGCCAGAGCGAGACACCAGCATCCACAAACTAACAGCCACAGCCACTCAACACCATCACCCACACACTATCCACACACAAAACAACACACACCACCACACTCAACTCACTTAAATACACATACTCCACCCCACACATCATACACACCACCCCATGGCACCCCAAAGACAACCCCGCTTCACAGACGAAGAACTCAGGGTCATGGTGGAGGAAATCGTTCGGGTAGAGCCCCAGCTGTTCGGCACACAGATACAATACACCAGCATTGCCCGGAGGATGGAGCTATGGCAGAGGATTGTCGACAGGGTCAACGCAGTGGGACAGCACCCCAGAAATCGGGAAGACATCAGGAAGCGATGGAACGACCTACGGGGGAAGGTGCGTTCCATGGTATCCAGGCACAACATCGCCGTGCAGAAGACTGGCGGAGGACCCCCACCTCAACCCCCACAATTCACATCAGGGGAGGAGGAAGTCTTGAACATCCTGCATCCTGACGGCCTCGCAGGAGTCGGCGGAGGAATGGATACTGGTAAGTTGAAGCTTCAATACTGCTTCCCCCCCACCTGCATGCCAAATCATACCCCAACCCTCACCCCCATCCTCGAACCCCACCCTCACCCCCACCCCCATCCTCACCCCCACCCTCACCCCCACCACCATCCTCACCCCCACCACCATCCTCACCCCCACCCCCAGCACACCTATTCCCCGCCAATGTCTCACCATCACAACCCACACATCCCAAAACCTAGGCCTGCATGCGTCCACTAAGCATGGACACCCATCACCAAAGCATGCCCAATGCATATACACATCCCCCCCACAAGCCACCCTCACCAAAGCCCCCACACACGAATGCCAGCACTTGGGGACACGAGAACCCATAGATACACCCATATGCCACACATTGAAACTATAACCATACCTCTATACCCCTGCAGGACCCGACCGTCAACACACCGCGGCGGAGGGGCCAGAATTCTCCACACCCCCCACCCAAGAGGCCGTCAGCGATGACAGCAGCTCTGTCGACCTGGACACCGATGACCAGCCCGGACCATCGGGGACCTCTGGACAGTCGGTTCCCCTCACACAGGCACAGGCCACTACAGACCCAAACCCCTCTGATAACACCAGCACAGCTCCCACCCAGCGGGCCCATGCCTCTGTCTCCAGGGCGCGTCAATCTGCGGTGTGTCTACCACTACAGGGCACCCAGGATAACCCACCACCCCAACAACAACAGGGACCTGGGGGCAGTGGTAGTGGGCACACCGGCCAGGGGGCAGAGGCCCAGGGAAACAGGGCAACTCGGAGGGCAGCTGTGCGACAGGGGGGGGAGGAGAGGCCCAGGGAACCCACTCTCCACGAGGTCCTCACCACCATCATGGGAGCATACAACCGCTCCCAGGAGACGATGGCGACGGTACTGGCCCGGTTCCAGGAGATCCAGGTACTGCAGGAGGAACACTATCGGGGGTACAGGGAGGACATCAGAGCCATCAACACCACCCTGGTTACCATGGTAGGGCTGCTGCAGGACCTCGTCAACACCAGGGCGGACACTCAACAACACCCAAGGGCCCCTGCCACTAGCCTGGACCAAGAACAGCCAACCACCTCCGCCGGCGCTAGTGGACAGGAGGCCCCCGCACAGCAGCAGCCCACCAGACCCCCACCTCCTGCAGGAGAAGAACCACCCGCAAGAGGGCCCTGAGATCTCGCAAGAAGACAGAGTAGGATGTCAAGACCCCCGCCAGCAATGGATACCACCTGATGTCATCCCACTGTCCCACATTGTCACCCTGTCCATCCTTGAACTGCCCATGCTCCATCTCTCCACAGGCCTCTGGACAATGCACCTGTGTGACTGTTACTCTGGACTCTGCCATGGACATTCCTTCACCATAGCCCCCACCCACTTGAAACCACCCATCCCATTTTGAGCACTTAAATAAACACCTATTTTGCACCAAAATATATGGAGTCTGGCTGTGATTTCAATATATTGTAATTGACATGACAGTGCAAATATGTCCTTGTACATGGTGAAGTCAACAAACAGCTGCCACAAAGCTGTAGTCCATGGGGAAACGAAGCACAGGACTCGTAGTGGGGACCCCAGATCTGAAATAGGGAGGGAAAAGCCAAAACTCAGTCATCATACACTGGGGCAAATAGACAGGCAGCAGAGATGCAGGAGAGTAGTTAACATTTACTAAATTATCTTTGAAATGTTACCTGTGTCCTATTGGAAGTACTGTTCAATGATTCTTTCCCTGTTGTCTGTTTCAGCCCCGTGGTCTTCCTCCTCGTCACTCTCCTCAGGTTCCACCGCTGCCACAACACCACCGTCTCGACCATCCTCCTGCAGGAAAGGCACCTGGCGGCGCAAAGCCAGGTTGTGAAGCATGCAGCAGGCCACGATGATGTGACACACCTTCTTAGGTGAGTACATTAGGGATCCACCTGTCATATGCAGGCACCTAAACCTGGCCTTTAGGAGGCCAAAGGTGCGTTCGATCACCCTCCTAGTACGCCCATGGGCCTCATTGTACCGTTCCTCTGCCCTGGTCCGGGGATTCCTTACTGGGGTCAGTAGCCACGACAGGTTGGGGTACCCAGAGTCCCCCACTAGCCATACACGGTGTCTCTGTAGCTGTTCCATCACGTAAGGGATGCTGCTATTCCTGAGGATGTAGGCGTCATGCACTGACCCTGGGAATTTGGCATTTACATGCGAGATGTACTGGTCAGCCAAACACACCACCTGGATGTTCATTGAATGGTAATTTTTTCTGTTCCTGTACACCTGCTCCCTGTCTCTTGGGGGAACCAAAGCCACATGGGTCCCATCAATGGCACCAATTACGTTGGGAATATGTCCAAGGGCGTAGAAATCACCCTTCACTGTAGCCAATTCGCCCACCTCAGGGAAAATGATGTAGCTCCTCACGGATTTCATCAGGGCAGACAACACTCTGGATAACACCTTCGAAAACATGGGCTGAGACATCCCAGAAGCAATTCCCACTGTAGTTTGAAATGACCCACTTGCCAAGAAATGGAGTACTGACATGACCTGCACCAGAGGGGGAATCCCTGTGGGTTGGCGGATGGGGGACATCAGGTCGGGCTCCAGCTGGGCACACAGTTCATGGATAGTGGCACGGTTAAGACGGTAGGTCAGGATAATGTGGCGTTCTTCCATTGTCGACAGGTCCACCAGCGGTCGGTACACGGGAGGATTCATCCGTCTCCTCGCCCAACCCAGCGGACGGTGCCTAGGAAGGACAACATGGAGCACACAGTCAAGCAACCCACAGGTACGTACTCACAGCTAGCACAGTAAACGATTCTCTATGCAGTGAATGGCGTGTCTGAGTGGCTATGCAAGGCCTTGGCCTGTGTGACGCAGTTGAAATTGAGCCATGTGGGCCCTGGAAATGGCGGCTGCCTGACCTGTGAAGTGTGACAATGGGATGTGAGGTCAATGCGCTGGCGTGGCACACCGCGGCGGGCGGCGGGCGAAGACCGCGGCGCCAAGCCGCATTGGTTAACATTGAAGCCTATGGGTTTCAGGAGCCAATGGCGAAGGGCGCCGGCGGTGGCGGGACGCACCGCCGCGGTACGCACCGCCGCGGACGTGACCGCCATTTTCTATCTACTTATCCACTTGCGACTTGAACTTTCACAGGAGAGGACCTATACTGCAAGTGTTGCTGTGACCTCGGTCTGGAAGGGACAATGGCTGCTGCACCTGGGGAAAGGGCCCTGCCTTCACTGGAGAGGAGTTGGAGAAACTTGTGGATGGGGTCCTCCCCCAGTATGCGCTACTCTACGGTCCTCCAGACCAACTAATGAGTTTAATTCAATCTGGATTTGGGGCCACTGGCTGGCTTGGGGGCCTGGCGGGGGGCCTGGCGGGGATGGGGGGCATGTTGGGCCTGGCGGGGGGCATGGCGGGGGGCATGGCGGGGATGGGGGGCATTTTGGGCATGGCGGGGGGCATGGCGGGGATGGGGGGCATGTTGGGCCTGGCGGGGGGCATGGCGGGGGGCCTGGCGGGGATGGGGGGCATGTTGGGCATGGCGGGGGGCATGGCGGGGATGGGGGGCATGTTGGGCCTGGCGGGGGGCATGGCGGGGGGCCTGGCAGGGATGGGGGGCATGTTGGGCCTGGCGGGGGGCATGGCGGGGGGCCTGGCGGGGATGGGGGGCATGTTGGGCCTGGCGGGGGGCATGGCGGGGATGGGGGGCATGTTGGGCCTGGCGGGGGGCATGGCGGGGGGCCTGGCGGGGATGGGGGGCATGTTGGGCCTGGCGGGGGGCATGGCGGGGATGGGGGGCATGTTGGGCCTGGCGGGGGGCATGCCGGGGGGCATGGCGGGGATGGGGGGCATGTTGGGCATGGCTGGGGGCATGGCGGGGATGGGGGGCATGTTGGGCCTGGCGGGGGGCATGGCGGGGGGCCTGGCGGGGATGGGGGGCATGTTGGGCATGGCGGGGGGCATGGCGGGGATGGGGGGCATGTTGGGCCTGGCGGGGGGCATGGCGGGGGGCCTGGCGGGGATGGGGGGCATGTTGGGCCTAGCGGGGGGCATGGCGGGGATGGGGGGCATGTTGGGCCTGGCGGGGGGCATGGCGGGGGGCCTGGCGGGGATGGGGGGCATGTTGGGCCTGGCGGGGGGCATGGCGGGGGGCCTGGCGGGGATGGGGGGCGTTGGGCCACTGGCAAGGAAAATGCTGACAAACTTGAACGTGGTATTTCTCCCTCCCTGTACGTGTCACATAGGTCCGCGCCCATGAGAAGATCGGGATTTGGCGTGCCATCGCCAAGGAAGTCCGGACCCTGGGGCTCCACCATCGACGGGGCACCCACTGCCGCAAGAGGTGGGAGGACATCCGCCGCGGGACCAAGAAGACCGCTGAGTCTCTGCTGGGGATGGCCTCCCAACGTAGGCGGGGTGCCTGCCGTCAACTGAGCCCCCTGATGTTCCGGATCCTGGCGGTGGCCTACCCTGATTTGGATGGGCACGTGAGGGCAGCACAGCAGACACAAGGGGGTGAGTCCAAGCATTATCTACTCTGTTGTCGCGCAGTGGAGGTGTCTGGGTGGGGGAGGAGGGCTGTGGGTCCCCCTAGGCCAGGGCGATATCTGTAGGCTGGGCACCCCCGTAAGCCCCTGTGTCCCCAGCCACCACCCTCAGTAGTTTGTCAGTACAGCCATCCCTGGGCCGTGGCATCCATGGGTGCAGTTGTCAACTCTAGGCGTGTAGGGCATGTTCCACGGAATGCGTAGCGGACCCCAAGTGCGCAACTTAGTGCAGGGGGCATCTGTGTCTGTCATGTCCGCTAACTGTACCGGAGATCCATGTACTCAATATCCCTTTATTTCTCTCTCCCCCCCCTTTTTGTTTGTCTTTCTGTGCTTGTGTGCATCAGCATCATCAGGCGGAGGAGAAGTGGCATCGGGGCAGGAGGGAGCTGCATCTCACATGGCCCAGGAGGGCCATGCCACAGAGTCAGACTGGACCAGTGAGACGGAGGGCGAGGGGAGCTCCACGACGGGGACGACTGGACCCTGCAGCGACACGGACACGTCCTCGGAAGGGGGCTCCCTTGCGGGGGTGGCACCATCCGTGCCCCCCGCCATTACAGGTACAGCCGCCACCCAGCGCACCATCTCCGCCCTCCCAGCAGCCTCTCAGCGTTCGCCCCGTGCCCGCTCTGCCAGGAAGCCGGGCATCTCCTTCGCCCCAGGCACCTCAGGCCCTGCCCCTGTTACCCCCGCTGCCCTCAGTGAGGAGGTCATTGACCTCCTCCGAACGCTCATTGTTGGGCAGACTACCCTTTTGAATGCCATCCAGGGGGTGGAGAGGGAGGTTCATCGCAGCAATGCGTACCTGGAGGGCATTCATTCGGGTCATGCTGCCCATCAGCGATCGTTCCAGGCTCTGGCCTCAGCACTGACGGCAGCCATTGTCCCTGTCTCCTGCCTGCCTCTACTAACTCCCTCCTCCCAGTCTCCTGTTCCTCTGCCTGTCCCACCCACACCATCAGACCAGCCTGCACACACCTCAACACCCAAGAGAAGCTCATCCAAACATAAGCACCACAGATCACGCAGACATTCACACACGCAACATTCCGATGCAGACATGCCAACAGTCACTACCACCTCTGTGACCCCCACCTCCTCGTCTCCCTCCTCCCTCCCTGTGACGTCTACACTCACACCTCCATTCACCTCACCATCAGCCAGTGTTTCCATCACCAGCACACCCTCCACTCCAGTCCGCACACGTGCAGTTACCACCCCCACTGCCATTTACACGTCCCCTGTGTCCTCTCCCACTGTGTCTGTCACCCCCTCTTCCACACCACACAAACGCAGCCACCCACCCACCCAACAGCCATCCACCTCACGACAGCCTATCCCTCCTGCACCCAAAGACAGCAAACGTGACTCACCTACAACCACATCCTCTCCCTCCACTCCCATTCCCACTGTACCTACCACTCTCCATTGTCCCAAGAAGCTCTTCCTCGCCACTATTAACTTCTTTCCTGACCCTGAGCCCCCCCCTCCTTCTCGTCGGGGTAAGAAGAGCACCTCAGCCACCACCAGCCCTGCAGCCCCCTTGACAAGGGTGCAGGGGTATTGGAGCCCGCCAGCCCGCATGTCTGGATCTTCGCCCAGCAGCAAGGGGACAGCCAGCCCACCCCCTGGGAAGAGGAGCAGAAGGCGGAAGGGGCGCCGCAGGAGCCCGCCTTCTACATCCCCCCCGGACACCACCACAGTCACCAGCCACAGCTCCAAAGGGAGGAAAGGGCCACAGGCCCACGACTAAGGAGGGCAAGGGCAGCAAGTCGGAGAGGTCAGGCAGCAGGCCTGCTGCCCAGGAGGAGCCCACAACCCCCATAGCCGCTGCCGCGGGAGGAACCGGCACAGCTGCCCCGGGAGAGCCCACCACCCCCATAGCCGCTGCCCAGGGAGGACCCAGCCCAGCTGGCCAGGAGGGCCCCACCACCCACAGCCCAGGTGGGCATTGAAGGAGCACCATCCCCGCTGCCCAGGAGGGCACCACCAGGCAATTAGCAGTTGGCCATAGACCGGCCGCCGTCTCCAGAACCGCTGACCTGGGCCCCGCTGTCTCAAGAACCGCTCAGCTGGGCCCCGCCGTCTCAAGAACCGCTGAACTGGGCCCCGCCGTCTCAAGAACCGCACCGCTGGGCCCCGCCGTCTCAAGAACCGCTGAACTGGGCCCCGTCGTCTCAAGAACCGCTGAACTGGGCCCCGCCGTCTCAAGAACCGCTGAACTGGGCCCCGCCGTCTCAAGAACCGCACCGCTGGGCCCCGCCATCTCAAGAACCGCTGAACTGGGCCCCGCCGTCTCAAGAACCGCTGAACTGGGCCCGCCGTCTCAAGAACCGCACCGCTGGGCCCCGCCGTCTCAAGAACCGCTGAACTGGGCCCCGCCGTCTCAAGAACCGCTGAACTGGGCCCCGCCGTCTCAAGAACCGCTCCGCTGGGCCCCGCCGTCTCAAGAACCGCTGAACTGGGCCCCGCCGTCTCAAGAACCGCTGAACTGGGCCCTGCCGTCTCAAGAACCGCTCCGCTGGGCTCCGCCGTCTCAAGAACCGCTGAACTGGGCCCCGCCGTCTCAAGAACCGCTGAACTGGGCCCCGCCGTCTCAAGAACCGCTCCGCTGGGCCCCGCCGTCTCAAGAACCGCTGAACTGGGCCCCGCCGTCTCAAGAACCGCTGAACTGGGCCCCGCCGTCTCAAGAACCGCTCCGCTGGGCCCTGCCGTCTCAAGAACCGCTGAACTGGGCCCCGCCGTCTCAAGAACCGCTGAACTGGGCCCCGCCGTCTCAAGAACCGCTCCGCTGGGCCCCGCCGTCTCAAGAACCGCTGAACTGGGCCCCGCCGTCTCAAGAACCGCTGAACTGGGCCCCGCCGTCTCAAGAACCGCTGAACTGGGCCCCGCCGTCTCAAGAACCGCTGAACTGGGCCCCGCCGTCTCAAGAACCGCTCCGCTGGGCCCCGCCGTCTCAAGAACCGCTGAACTGGGCCCCGCCGTCTCAAGAACCGCTGAACTGGGCCCCGCCGTCTCAAGAACCGCTCCGCTGGGCCCCGCCGTCTCAAGAACCGCTGAACTGGGCCCCGCCGTCTCAAGAACCGCTCCGCTGGGCCCCGCCGTCTCAAGAACCGCTGAACTGGGCCCCGCCGTCTCAAGAACCGCTGAACTGGGCCCGCCGTCTCAAGAACCGCTCCGCTGGGCCCCGCCGTCTCAAGAACCGCTGAACTGGGCCCCGCCGTCTCAAGAACCGCTGAACTGGGCCCCGCCGTCTCAAGAACCGCTCCGCTGGGCCCCGCCGTCTCAAGAACCGCTGAACTGGGCCCCGCCGTCTCAAGAACCGCTGAACTGGGCCCCGCCGTCTCAAGAACCGCTGAACTGGGCCCCGCCGTCTCAAGAACCGCTCCGCTGGGCCCCGCCGTCTCAAGAACCGCTGAACTGGGCCCTTCAAGGCAAGGAGCGCTGAACTGGGCCCTTCAAGGCAAGAACCGCTGGCCCTTTGGCAGACGTGGCAGGGCAGGATCTATCTCGGGCAGGGCTGCAGGATGTCCTCTGGCCAACTTGCCTCCTCCAGTGGCAGTGGGGTCTGTTATGGACTGTATGGACTGTGGCTTTGCTCTCCCCAGGATGGCCCAGTGGGCAGGCCACCCACTGTATGGACTGTATGGACTGTGGCTTTGCTCTCCCCAGGATGGGCCAGTGGGCAGGCCACCCACTGTATGGACTGTATGGACTGTGGCTTTGCTCTCCCCAGGATGGGCCAGTGGGCAGGCCACCCACTGTATGGACTGTTTGGACTGTGGCTTTGCTCTCCCCAGGATGGCCCAGTGGGCAGGCCACCCACTGTATGGACTGTTTGGACTGTGGCTTTGCTCTCCCCAGGATGGGCCAGTGGGCAGGCCACCCACTGTATGGACTGTTTGGACTGTGGCTTTGCTCTCCCCAGGATGGCCCAGTGGGCAGGCCACCCACTGTATGGACTGTTTGGACTGTGGCTTTGCTCTCCCCAGGATGGCCCAGTGGGCAGGCCACCCACTGTATGGACTGTTTGGACTGTGGCTTTGCTCTCCCCAGGATGGGCCAGTGGTCATGGAGTCCCCTCGTGGATCTGGCGTCGTGTACTCAAGTGGCTGAGGTGCCCCCCCTTCCCTTCCCCCTGAGGTGCCTGTCCTATTTTCTTTCTGATGCCCCTGCAGTGTTCTCTCCGTGGAGTTCTTGTCGTGGGACTGGGCCTTGCCCCTTTGCACAGGACCCCTGTGATCCACGGACAGTGGTTGGACTACATTTTGTAGCTGTATATATTTTGTACATAGTTTATTTATTTATTGGGATTACTGGTGTACATATTTCAATATATCTGCCCGTTTATGATCTCTTCTTTTGGTCTTTGCATTATTTCGGAGGGGGGTGGTTTGTGGGTTGTGAGAGTGATCTGTGGGAATGCATTGATGTGTGTGTTGTAGTGGGTGTGGGTGGGTGGGTGTGTGCCGGTAATCTTTTCCCTCCCCTGTGTCGTAGGTGCAGTACTCACCGATGTCTTCCGCGCCGCCGGGCGTGCTCCTGGTATATGAGCAGGTATAGGAGTGCGGGGATGACCTGCAACTCTGGTTCCATACTGCCGGAATCTCGCGTGGAGTGCGTAGAGGTGAGCGTTTTCCCGTTCGTAGTCTGTTTCCGCCGTGTTCTTATCGGCGGTGCTCCCGCCCCGGAAAAGGTGGCGGATTGGTGGGTCGTAATAGGGTGGGCGGTACATTGTCTGCCGCCTGGCTGTTGGCGGGAACCGCCGCGCTGTTTGTTTGTACCGCCGTGGCGGGCGGAGTGTTAATACGGCGGGCTGTGTTGGCAGTTCCCGCCAGGGTCAGAATTGCATATTTTAGACCGCCGGCCTGTTGGCGGCTTGGCCGCCGCTTTATCACCGACCGCCAGGGTCAGAATGAGGGCCTAAGTCTCTAAAACTACTGCTCTCATGCTTGTCAGGGCAATGCTCCCTCTGTGGGTCTTCTCACTCTCCCATCTCCTCCTCCATGCTATGTTAGGAGTCACCAGCATATTTTAGGTGGTGACTGCCGGTGCTACATGCACTAATGATGCGCATTAAAATCTGGCGTTGGCATTGAAAGTTTTGAGATCTACTGGGGGAAACCCACCAAGCTCAAGCAAGTGTCACACAGCCTGGAGCCCTGCTTTCACCTTATCCCAACTGTAATCTTCAGAAATGTCCCAGAGCCAGGGTGCTTCTCTCTGATGCACTCCACTCAGAGCATCTTGTACCATGCCCTTACAGTGGTCAGAATGGTTGGCATGGTGATGCGATCACAGACAGTGACGGCTTCCAGGTGCAGCAGCTCTTTCATCTTGAAGGTTCACACTGGCACATTGGTGAATCAGTAGTTCTCCACGTGGTAGCTAATAGACTTGTTTCTGAGTCCACATGCTGGGCAGTCCACTATGTAATGGCCCCAAGTGTCATACTAGCTTGTTGTTGCATACGGGGGTCACAGATCTAGATGACAGTTCCAGTCAGATCACATCCTTTGGGCAATAGCCTCAACAGTTTAAGTGGCCCCCTCCCGACATATGGGATCACAGGTGACGACACCAACAGTCTCAGTGGCAATGGATGATGGCCCCCAGCTGTCCCAGTAGCCCTTTCCTTGCACACGGTGGTCACAAACATGGTCCAATATCCCAATGACATCCACAGCTCAAGTCAATGGGCCACAAGGCAATGGCAGAACCGGTGGTGATAAAAACTCTTGTATGAGTATGGTCAGCTCTCTTTCAAGACCAGTTATGACTGGACCGGGCATCTCACAATCTGCTCATTGGGATCCACTTGCCAGAATTACTGCTGGTCCTAGCCCCTATCAAGGATCTCTCCTCCTCCTCCTCATAGGGCACGCTGGTCTTGGCAGACAAACAGAAGGCTGCTTCTCCAGGCAAAGGGCAGTTGTTCTTGGTTCATGGGTGATGGCACCTGACCTGACCCAGATGGGAGACCACAATCGATAAGCAGCAATAAATCCCGGTGATCTTTTCTCCCTGATGAGGTGGTACTGTTCAACATGGTACTTATGCTCCCACCTTGAAAGTCCAAACATAGGCTCATGTGATTTATTGTCTGGTCTTTGAAATTCCTATTGGGGTGTCAGCTCTTTTGAAGTATTCTCTTCTTTGTTCTGTCCTTTGTCAAAGGGCTAGTCTTCCACAGCAGCAATGGCTTCAATAGTGAGTGTCCCAAAACACAGGCCAAGGGAGAGACCAGGCATCACAACTACCTGTCAGCATCAACTGAAATATGCCACATAAAGGTTCAAAGGTCTAAGCCTTCCTGTCTATCAGGAGTCCTGGGTATTGCCAACCTTATCAGCCCACCATCTCCCTGACAATGAGTCCAGCCTTTAGTTTTTGCTTTGACACAGGGATCAAAATCAAGCCTATACACTATATCCAATGCTTTCAGTCATTTGTGTTCCCAGAGGGGGGGCTATACTGTATCTCCCTCATTGCCATAAGTATCATGAAAAAGAGCAGTTTTGCCTTAGATGATGGGATAGGTGCCACAAGCTGGATGTCGGGACCTTGATCATCCAGCTATAGATCTCTGATAAGATACCATTGACCCCTTCCCAATAATTAACCAGTCCCAGGCAGATCATGAACATATACTGGTCATGACTGTTAATTTCACTGTATCATTTACAACTTAGTGCTGGGCTCTACATGTGTTTTTCCATCTTACTCAGTTTCTGGTAAATTTTGTGGAGCATACAAAAATTATTTCTCTTTATAGTAACAGCTCTGATGGTGGAACAATGAAGACTTAGAGATACTTCCAATAAATTCAGCTACTCTTATGTTGGCAGGTATCCTTCTCAGGGTTGTAGGAGACTCTTTAACTGCTTGTTCCACTAACATGTAGACATCTCCCCTTGCCCAATACCATATAGACATCTCCTTTTTTAAAAGCAATTTGTTCTGTATTCTCTTATCATATTCCCACCCTTCATCTGCCATCCCCATTTGTGTAGACCAACAAAATGTTAATTGCATATATTTGAATCTAGAGATGGAGCCTCTTGTCACCTCAACTAATACCTCCCATGACTTTGTAAATTATATTTTAATTGTCGCCAGTGTGATAGGCTGCCTCTCTTAGTTGGAGGCTGAGTTTATCCTCCAAGAAGACTGGTGTACCAACTTACTCCCAATTAGCAGCAAATAATGTTTAATAATCAAGACTTCGCCTCAGTTTTTTCAGCTAAGTCCCTTAGCCACCCACATAAATCTGCACAGTATCCTCTTTATTTTTTGCAATGCAGTCTTGAGGAAAGGACAGGAGTATACTGTCAAACAAGTATGTTATTTTGGAAGACTTGTCATTTTTGGAAGGCTCATTCAAAAATATCTTGTCCTCAGTCTATTCAGTAGCTCTCTGATCGCTTTCATTACCTTCCTTAGGTTAAATTTTCATACTGTCTCTTTTGCCTGACTATCATACCCAGATATCTGACCCGAAATTGCAAGTTACAACACATTTTTTCCCAAATTCTAGCCCATTACCTCTTTTTTTGGCCTACTAATGAATATCCTGAAATAGTCCCAAATTCATCCATAATCTCGTCTATCCAAGTGACCATCTGCAACGATCTTTAGAGTAAAGACTAAAATCGTCAACATATAAGACTGTCTTATTTTCAAAGCTCTGGGCCGGGAATGGCACAATCCCTTTAACCATCCTAAAATCTTGTGCAAGGGGCTCAATGCACAGGCCAAGGAGAACTGGGGAAAGAGGGCAACCCTGATGTGTCCTCTAAAAATGATGGGACTTTATTTACAAAGAGCTTGCCTCACCGTTGTGTCATTTTATTTAATGTCCTGCAGCGCCCTGTTAGCTCCATATATACAAGGTGACTCATTCGGACCAATGACTCAGTTTTTCAAGGCCGGCTTCAGAAAAAACCTGCACGGGAGACAGCTGTGTCATGCAGTTTAGAATCTACACATGCTAGGCATTCCATCGGAAAAACTCACTTACAACTGACACTGATATTTACAAGTTTCAGAAGTGTCTTGCAAAGCCTGGAAGGCATCAGAATTCCTACAATTGGTTCCATAGCACAGGCGAACAAAACAACGCAGTGGCTATGTGATAGGAATCTGGCCATCTGGAGTCACTTTAAACACTGGAATACGTATCCCCTCTAGTATTATTAGGTCTACACATTTGACATTCATGATGTAGGACCTCTTGACCAACCTGTGACCATGGCACCTATGATATCTTCATCCACTGCAGCAAGACTACGTAACGTTGTGTAATGGACAGGCCAGGACTGTCACTTCTCCATGAAGGAATAGGTCCCCAAGTCCAGCTCAGCATACTCCAAAGGACAACAGGTAAGTACATGCATAAGTTAGGCAATATATGTATTGCCACTTAACATTACACTATATACTTGTCTTCACTCACATTACACTGTCACTCACTAGGTCAAACATATTCAGATCTCTACTTACACATAAATAGACAAAGCCCACTGTGATGTGACGCATAGCCATACTGCATAAATTGCATCCAGGACCAATGTAAGACTGTACAAAGTGCTATTCCACCATTGTACAGTCTTTTACATTGGTCCCCACACAAAAGGCTACTTGCGTAAGTCAGAACTGCTGCATCACCTCTGATTGTTGATGGATTGCTGAAGTTGTGTCAGTTTTAAGGCTATCTTCAGCAGTTCAGAATTTCTGGCGCATCCTTAGGTCTTTATGCCATGGTGCCTCGTATTGTAAATACGACGTATCCATGGCGTTGTAACCTGTATTTAAGCAGCACAAATATTTTTGGCCCATCGCTGTCACAACTGAGCAATGCTTCTTGTAAATGAGGCCCCTAAAATCTTCTTGTGATGTTTTCATTAACCAACATCTGAGCACATGGCACCTTGTATAATTTCCTTCACACTTCTCACAAGTAAGCTGAAGGCACCCTAACAAACATGTTGGCAGTGTCTTCAAAGAGTATGGCTAATGGGTCAGAGTTTGAAATTGCCAAGTCATTAGAGGATATGTGTGAGGTCATGCATCTGTCTACCCAGAAGAAAGCCTTTCTGATCTAAATGAATAATCTTCCCTGCTATCCTTGAGAAGTTTCTTGCTAGAATTAAGGAATAAATCTTATATTCAAAATTAAGGAGTGATATTGGTCGATAAGACTCTGCTTTTTTGGAGGTCCTTCTTAGGTTTCAAAATAAAGGTAAATATTGCATCACTCCATTTTGAAGGAATCTTCACTTTATTCACATATATTAAGTTAAACAGATGCACCCACACTGGAATTATGACCTTTTTCAGAACTTTATAAAGTCTGCAGGAAGGGCACTGGGCCGTCTGCCTTCCTACTACTTGATTTAGTGATCTGCTTTAGGATCTCCTCTGCTATTTTTCCCCTCAGTACAAATTCCCTAGCTGCCTCCACCAAAGCTGGAAGTTGTTTGCCTTCTAGCCATTCTCTTAGGGCTTACAGGTCATACTTACTTGTCTCTGTATAATAATATATAAATAGTTTTGCGATGCAAGCTCAAGTTGAGTAGGGTCTTCACATATATTACACGTACCACCTACAATTAACTTCCAAATGTGATTCCTCACCCTCCTGCTCTTATTTCCCAGGTCAACATTCTACCATTGATCGCTCCATATTTGTAGCATGTCAACTGGCTCACCTGCCACTTAGCTCACTATCAGCCATCTATTCATTTTTAAAGGCCACTTGTTGCTAGACTAGTTTGCTTCTTTTGACCTGCATTTCCTCTAAAAAACTAGGTTTCAATATAACATTCTCTAAATCATAAATATCTTCTTCCCACTTCCTGTTTTCCTATCAAATTGTCTTTGCTCTAACTGATCCAAACCTACAAAGCACCCTTCAAATGTGTGCATTAAAGGCACCCATTGCCATTGCAGAGGAAGTGGTCCCAATGTTACTCTTAAAATATTGCCTTCTTTGCTCCTCTAGCTCTTCTATTATCTGGGGATCAACCAAACATATCCAGTTTACTGTCCATATAACCTTGGCTTACACTTCTGAATGCTGTATTATTAAGAGAAGAGCAGAGTGATCACACCAGTGGGTTTCCTTTACCTTATGTGCTAGGATGTTACCCACAAGAAAAGATCTATTTGTACTAGAGAAAGTATATCCTCTGTCAAACTGGGTACTTTCCACCATGCGTCAAACAGACCATATTTGTGCATCAGGATTCTTAACGCCTTTCCTACTTTAGTAGTGTTTGCCTCCACCTTTTAGATAAAGTATCTAACTCACTATTTGGAAGGGTATTAGAATCATGGCTGCTCACTATAGTGGCTGGTAATTCAGATAAACTCAGTCCTAGATCAGTAAGAGGAGAAGTGTTGTCAAGATTTAGGTCATCAAATCCAGTGTAATGAAATATTGCCCTACCACATCTACGCCTTACAAAGATTCACCTACCTATTAACTCTGCTCTGTATTATAAAAACTCTGTCCTGACATTTAAAAAAAAAAAATAGAAGTGCCATTTCTTTAGAGCTGATTGATTGATCAGTGCTAGCTATGTGTTGTACCCAACACTGTTTCTCAAAGAAAGTCATACTCTCAGATGAGGTCAAATTTGATTCATGCACTGTGAAAGCTATGTTATCTTAAATGGAGTAAGACAGCAGTCCTTGCTTTCTTTTTGTACTAAGGCTATTGACATTCCTGGTTAATATCCTTATCTCCTTCATTATATCTCTCAATCTAATAGATTCTGAATATTCTGTCATTTGTGGAAATTCTGAGGGTATTTTTTGAGGTTTTCCATATTATGCTCCACATCCAGCCCACCCCCTTAGAATCCCCTCAAACATGGTAGCATATTCCTATATGTCTATCAGGATCTTTGCCTACTCGAGGGCCTTTCAACTAATGTGAAGAATGTATGAAGGGAGCCCTATGGTTAAATCAGTTCATGGGGGAAAAATCCCAGCCACTCTAAACTTAAATACCTGAATCAATTTATTTGGCTTTCCCCTACCGCTGTTCTTTCCTTTACCTACTCCCCCCTGCTAATAAAGGTATCCCTGTTAGAGAATCCTCCCAACATTTTCTACAGTATGGTACCCATTTTCTTGATAAGCACATCTGATCATTCCACCTTCCTGATCTTGTGAATTCCATATCTCCTCATAACTCTTGACATGGTCTGGAATCTTAGTTAGACTTTTGCACCCAGTTTCTGCAGCTCTCCTATTCACTGGCCCAATTCCCACATTTTCTCCTCTGTAGACCTACATATTTCTCATCTGATTGTATATGTGTAGCTGGTTGCTGTCAGAGTTTTTGTTATAAGGGCAGGACCCAATAGGTGCTCTTTGGTAGGGTATGATAACAAGTTAGGCAACATTTTCCTAGGTTTCTTCCAGCCCTTATTCCATCCAAAAGGCTTCCTATGAAGTCTCTGAATCTTCTTTTCCATATCTGCATTGAGATATCTCTTAAGAAGCCCTCTCTCTAAGGAATTTAGCCACAAATCCCTTTAAGTTGCTGCCTTTACTGCCTTTACTGTCTTTCAAAATGTTCAATAGTCTTAAATTATTATAACGAGAATGATTTCCTAACCTATCAAGTTTATTCAAGAGGCTCTGGTTCTGCTGTTTCAGTTCTATTATCTTAGATGAATTACTCCTAAGTTAGCAAACATTCTTATCCATTGTTATCTCCAGAGCCATTGTTCTCTGGTTAACATGATCTAGCTTACCTTCCAAGCCTCAACATATCCCATGAATGTCTTGACTCTGAGATCTCAATTCTTTTCTGAATCTGAACCCAGAGATCAAAAAGTAAACTCTTGAGGGTAGCGACACCAGAGATTACTGGAGCTTCTTTGTAGTAGTGTCTTCCTGACTTACTTGCCCAGGTACCTGTCCCTTACCAGTGTGTTTGTCAGCTTGTTCCACAAACACCTCAAACCTATTCTGCACCAAAACATTTGGTTTCATGTAGGGCCTAAGCCTGTGGAGTATTATCTGCTAGAGCTCTAGTACTCACTCAGTCCTTTGAAGACTGTGTTGGCATGTCTATATTTGTCCCCTGATTATCTTGAGCAGGGTTGGAGTCATTTTTGGGTCTGCTTAAGATAGACCACCCCGAGGGGCCACATTGTTTTGTGCCATTATCCTGAAGAAGGAAGTCAGTGATGGTATCAATTTTGCCATGATATTTAGATTTTTGCCCTTCCCTCTCCTTCATTTCTGTGGGATTTACTGCTGTGACTGCCTGCTGTCTAATGAGTGAAGTAACTTGTGCTTTAGTGTAGAGTTTTAGGTCCAATTTGGAATATACATCATTGCTTATCATTTCTTATAGATATCAAGCAAGTCTCCTCCTTATTAAGTCTGTGGGCCCTCCTCCCGTTGGGTTTGCAGGGAGTACCTATTTTTAACGTGTGTTACTGCCCTCTAGCATTGCACTTGAGCGGTGTTATTTGCTGCTTCCATACACACAAGTGAATTCAGAGGGATAATCTTTATCTGCTTCCAATGGAACCCTACTCTCTTTTCCAGCACTGTCATTCCATGCTCCAACACCAAAGTCTCCAGTTTTTCAACAACATAGTATTGGTAATTTGTGAAAGACACTGCCTGGGTCATTGCACTCGATGAAAGCGGCAGGCTGAGCGGGTGTCTGGTTTTGCCTCTGTCTGCTGCCTTATCCAATTTGACCAGCATGAAGGAACTCCTAGGCTGGAGGACCACAGAGGCTGCCAAGCACCAGTGTGACTTGAGCTCTAAAACACTCTGCGGTAAGATCATTTGCCTCAAAACACCATCCAGATTGCAGCTGTTACACATAAAACAACATTATTTGGGGTTTAAGTGACCCTCACAAAATCTCTTCACAGCAGTGACCCACAATTGCACACTAGCCGGCCGCCATGTTCCCTACCATCTGCCCGAAAACAGATCATCAAAGAGATATTATCAATAAAACCAAATATTAAATTGAACTAAAAGTCACACACACATTTTTTCAAAGTACTCTACAAAGCTTATATTATATAACTGCTCCATATTTACAAGGAGGTGTAACACCACTTTTTTGTGGCATGAAACCTCCTTGTAAATATGGGCTCCTCGGACACAGTTTTCTGCATCAGAGGGGCGTGCAATGGGTGTTGCTGTGGGCGTTCTACAGCAACACCCATTGCATTTTGACGCTGCCTCAGATTTATGAGATTTCATAGACCTAAGGCAGTGCCAAAAGCTAACGCACCCCAAGGGTGGTGTTAGTAAGGCGCAACAAGGAGGAATACTTTTATTCTGCCTAGTTTTTTTTGCTTTTTCTATGCGTACTACATTCTGCAACATGCATAGAAAGAGCAAAATGCCAGAAATTATTGTTTATGTGTGGGAAAGTGTCCCTTCCTGCACATAAACAATCATTTGAATATGACACTTTGGCACTTCTGTGTGTGCTGCATTATGCAGCGCACACAGAAATGCAAAGCGCCATTAGTGATTGTTATGTGCAGGAAGGGACACTCTCCCACACAAAAACAATCACACCCCTCAATGCAGACATCCTTGCACGATGCTGCAAGGATGCCTGCATTGGCGCTGGTAGCTAAATTTAGTGCCAGCACAGGGGACAACACAGGGGTGCGCCGTATTCAATCAAATATGATACATCCCTGCATTGTGAAATGAAGGAGCACAGCGCTGCCAATTTTGGCGCAGTGTAGCGCTCTGACATTTTCCCACAAATATGGGCAATAATTGCTTAACTTGGGAATTACAATTGCCCACATTTGAATTCAACTCCCCTGAATTTCCTGTCTCTCAAATGATTGTGTGTACCAAAAAAAGTCTCTTATCTGATTAAATATTTCTAGGAGTGCTAAATATGTAGGTGAACAGAAGAATTGCCTTACTCCATATCTATGAGGCCATACAAAGCCACGCAAAGAGGCTTTGCTTGGCCTCATAGATATGGTTGAGAGCTTTGCGCCACTTCTGCTCACTGAAGTGATGCAATGGCAGTGGAAGCCTCACAAATAACATGTGCCTGAGTGTGCCTGTAATAGTACATTACAAAGAGCATCCTGGATTCTATTTTGGGAAAGCCAGGCCTGCCTCATGCAAACATGAGGAGTATAAGAATCCCCCAGACAGATTTATGTATTACTGCATTCCTGTGAGCTGGGTTGGAGACACACTGGAAGAAGGGAGGAAGAGACACCCCTTTTACACTCTAAACAGGGTGTTCTTTGATTCAGTGTTAGATCACAAGGCGCCTAGAGACAAGAGATGGGGCTGATAAGGGAATCATAAAGAGTGGGCCTGGGAGCCCATGATTAACCTTTCAATTCACATATCACTGTGGCTGACTTCCAAGTGTCAACTCTAGTCCTACGTCTAGGCCTATGCTGTGTGACAATCAGCTTTGGAGTCTTTCCTGCTGTGACAGACAGCCTTACAAGAGGGCGTAGGGAATGAAAAATGTACACTTCAAAAGAAGCAGAACCTCAATGTTATAAAAGGAGCCTCTAGTTGACAGTCTGAATGCAGCCTTTCCAAGTAGGGAACCTCACACTAGTCAGCATAAGGGTGATAACGAGCTCAGATAACCCCTGCTCACCCCCTGGGTAGCTTGGCAAGAGCAGTCAGGCTTATCTCACAAGCAGTCTGTAAAGCATTTGCACATAACACACAGTAATGCAATGAAAACACTACAAACGGACACCACAACAGTTTTAGAAAAATAGCCAATATGTATCTGTGTAAAACAAGACCAAAACAAGAAAAATCCAACATACAGTGATAAAGATATTCATTTTACAAGAATTAACTTAAAAATACAGTGCCTTGCCATTGATAGCTCCACCTGGGGCTATCACGGCATCATGAAAAACAAATCCAACAGTTCAGGCTGGAAGTGGCGTCACGGGCCAGCTACAGTGTTGGGAAGACTCGCAAAGAGTACCTTGGAAATGCAGGACATTGTGATCCTTGTGATGAGGTCTGGAGTCCGGCATCGCTGGCATCACAGGCGTCGGTTCCGGAGGCCGGTGCAGGGGTCGTCAGGCTCCTGAAGTCACACGTGTTGCAGATCAAACTCCAGGCTGACGTCGCAGTCAGGAACGCTGCCCACAGGTCATGGTGCAGGCAGTGACTCGATAATGGTGTCTGGCAGCGCCGGTGAGACCAGGGCTGTGGTGTGAAGTGGGGTGGTGCCCATGTGGTGTCTTCAGTTCACGGTGCAGGCAGCTGTGTCGTCATTGCTGAAGTGCTGTCGTCAGTACGCCCAAGCCAGTGCTGAGGTGCAGGGTTTGCTTAGTGCGGTACCCATGGGTCGCAGTGCAGACAGGGGCATCTGTTGACAACACTGGAGTCAATGGCACTGACATCGGTAGACCAGGGCTGCGGTTCAGGATGGGATGGTGCTTTGTGTGCCTCACAAACGGTGTTCACAGGCCACAGTGCAGACAGCAGCACCAGTGTCAGAGTGGAGTTGAGTCGTTGGGGATGCCAAGGCTGCGGTGTGAGAAAGGCAGTGCGGAGCGTGGGCCCCACAGATCACAGTGCAAGCAGCGGCTCGGTGATGACGTCAGGTGGCTGCGGTGGCGAGCCCAGGGTTGTGGTACGGCGTGGGGAACAGCTCTGTGTGGCATCTTCAGGTCACAGTGCAGTCAGCAGCATTGTTGACGGCATTGCAGTGGTTTTTCTGTTGCAGCACAAAACACACAGTTCCCAGTGCTGTAGGTAGATGAAGCAGAAGTCTTTGATATCCCTGAGACTTCCAACAGGAGGCAACACTACTCCAAGCCCTTGGTGAAACTTCACAAGCAGGATACACAGCAAAGTCCAGTCTTTGCCCTCTTTAAGGCATAGGCAGCAACTGCAGGCCATCCCTGCAAAGCACACACAGCAGAGGAACAGTACACCTCCTCCAGCTCTTCAGCTCTTTTCCTTGGCAGAGGTTCCTCTTGATTCAGAAGTGTTCTAAAGGTCTGGGAGTTTGGGTTCATTACTTATACCCCTTTCTGCCTTTAAAGTAGGCAAACTTAATACGAAAGTATCTGTTGTTGCCTAAATCCTATCTTGCCCAAGCCTAGCCCCACACACACACCAGAGGATAGGAGACTGCATTGTGTGAGGACAGGCAGAGCCCTTTCAAGAGTAAGTTGGTCATTACAACCCTGGCGGATGGTGTTAAAGCGGCGGTAAGACCGCCAACAGGCCGGATGTAAAAACTTTGCAATTACGACGGTGGCGGAAACTGCCAACAAAGACAGCCACTTTAACACTCCGACCGCGACGGTGGTCACTGCCAACAGACAGGCGGGAGACAATGTACCGCCCACACTATTACAACCCGCCAATCCGCCACCTTTTCCGGGGCTGATTCACTGTGGATAAAAACACGGCGGAAACAGGACTTCGAAGGGAAAACGCTCACCTCTACACACCCCGCAAGGAACTAGGACACCATGGACCCGGAACTCCAAATCCTCCCTCCGATAGTCTTCCTGCTCCTCTACCAGGAGCACGAACGCTGGCAGCGAAGACCATGGTGAGTACTGCACCTACGACACAGGGGAGGGGGGAGGGAAAAAACAGGGACACACACACGCAACACCCCCACCCTCAACCACTACAACACACACACTAATACATATTTATACATGATAGTTACACCCCCGAAACCCCCCGGAAGAATGCAAAGACAAAAGAAAATGAGTGTAACCATTGTAATATATTAAAAGCAAGAAGGCAAAAATATATATACACCATGTACAAAATATACAGTATACCATGCATAGTAGTCCAGGTAGTGCTCCAATTAAGTCCGTGGAACACTGGGCCCACACAGTATGGGCGAGGCCCACACAAGATCCCCGACCATGATGGAGAGAACACTGCAGGGGCATCAGAGAGCAAGAAAACAGGCATCTCAGGGTGAGGGAAAGGGGGAGCGCCTCAGCCGCTTGAGTGCACAGCGCCAAATCCACGAGAGAGTCACATGCCCACTGTTCAATCCTGGGGAGTGCAAAGCCACAGTCTCTCAAGTCTCACAAGTGGGTGGTCTGCCCACTGCCATATCCTGGGGAGTGCAAAGCCACAGTCCCTCAAGTCTCTACAGTGGGTGGGTTGCCCACTGTTCCATCCTGGGGAGTGCAAAGCCACAGTCTCTCAAGTCTCTACAGTACAGTGGGTGGGTTGCCCACTGTTTCATCCTGGGGAGTGCAAAGCCACAGTCTCTCAAGTGGACAACAGTCTCCACTGGCTCTGGAGGGGGCATGGTGGCCAGAGTGCTTCATCCTGCCAAGGACAGAGGTAGTGGATGTCAATCTCCACTGGTTTTGGAGGGGGCATGGTGCCTAGAGTGCTTCATCCTGCTAAGGACAGAGGTAGTAGATGGATCTCTCCACTGGTTCTGGAGGGGGCTTTGTGCCCAGTGTGCTTCATCCTGCTAAGGACAGAGGTAGTGGATGGATCTCTCCACTGGTTCTGGAGGGTGCTTTGTGACCAGAGTGCTTCATCCTGCCAAGGACAGAGGTAGTGGTTGTAAATCTCCACTGGTTCTGGAGGGGGCTTTGTGCCCAGAGTGCTTCATCCTGCCAAGGACTGAGGTAGTGGATGTAAATCTCCACTGGTTCTGGAGGGGGCTTGGTGCCCAGAGTGCTTCATCCTGCCAAGCACGAAGGTAGTGGATGGAAATCTCCACTGGTTCTGGAGGGGGCTTTGTGCCCAGAGTGCTTCATCCTGCCAAGGTCTGAGGTAGGGGATGTAAATCTCCACTGGTTCTGGAGGGGGCTTTGTGCCCAGAGTGCTTCATCCTGCTAAGGACAGAGGTAGTGGATGACAGTCTCCACTGGTTCTGGAGGGGGCCTTGTGCCCAGAGTGCTTCATTCTGGCCGTGACGGACTCAGTAGCGTCAGTGCCCTTGGCGCTCATGGGCCAGCGGTGCTTGAGGTGGCGGTGCCCTGTTCAGCTGTGCATGAGACGGCGTGCCCTGTTCAGCGGTTCTTGAGGCGGCAGTGCCCTGTTCAGCGGTGCTTGAGGCGGCGGTGCCCTGTTCAGCGGTGCTTGAAATGGCAGTGCCCTGTTCAGTGGTGCATGAGACGGCGGTGCCCTGTTCAGCGGTTCTTGAGGCGGAGGTGCCCTGTTCAGCGTTGCTTGAGACGGCGGTGCCCTGTTCAGCGTTGCTTGAGGCGGCGGTGCCCTGTTCAGCGTTGCTTGAGACGGCGGTGCGCTGTTCAGCGGTGCTTGAGACGGCGGTGCCCTGTTCAGCGGTTCTTGAGGCGGCGGTGCCCTGTTCAGCGGTGCTTGAGATGGCGGTGCCCTGTTCAGCAGTGCTTGGAGCGGCGGTCTCCATTGCAGTGACTCAGCTGCTGGAGGTCCTTCATGGCCCAGCGGGGCTTCTGCTGGCGGTCCTCCGTGGCCCAGCAGGGCTTTTGCTGGCGGTCCTTCATGGGCCAGCGGGACTTGTGCTGGCGGTCCTTCATGGCCCAGCGGGGCTTCTGCTGGCAGTCCTTCATGGCCCAGCTGGGCTTTTGCTGGCGGTTCTTCATGGCCCAGCGGGGCTTTTGCTGCCAGTCCTTCATGGCCCAGCGGGGCTTCTGCTGGCAGTCCTTCATGGCCCAGCGGGGCTTGTGCTGGCGGTGGCCTCCTGGGCAGCTGGGCTTGTGCTGGCGGTGGCCTCCTGGGCAGCTGGGCTGGTGCCGGCGGTGGCCTCCTGGGCAGCTGGGCTTGTGCTGGCGGTGGCCTCCTGGGCAGCTGGGCTTGTGCTGGTGGTGGCCTCCTGGGCAGCTGGGCTGGTGCTGGCAGTGGCCACCTGGGCAGCTGGGCTGGTGCCGGCGGTGGCCTCCTGGGCTGTTGGGCTGGTGCCAGCAGTGGCCTCCTGGGCAGCTGGGCTTGTGCTGGTGGTGGCCTCCTGGGCAGCTGGGCTGGTGCCAGCGGTGGCCTCCTGGGCAGCTGGGCTGGTGCAGGCGGTGGCCTCCTGGGCACCTGGGCTGGTGCCGGCAGTGCCCTCCAAGGCAGCTGGGCTTGTGCTGGCGGTGGCCTCCTGGGCAGCTGGGCTCGTGCTGGCGTTGGCTTCCTGGGCAGCTGGGATGATGGCGGTCTTCTCCGCCATGCTGCTCTTGCCAGACTTGCTGACTTTCTTGTGCCCCTTCCCCACCTTGGAAGGTGTCGCAGCTGACTCCACACTCCCACCTGTACCCCTGGGAGCGGCTTTGGTGGCTGGAGTCTTCCCCCTCTCCTGCCGGGCACTGGCCAACTTATGATGCTTGACAGGTGGGGGACTGTGCTGTGGCTCTGTGCCACACTGGCTGCCCTGGTGGCCGGTGCACTCCAGATTCCGGTGACTACAGGCACCACTGGTCCCGGAGAAGTTGTGGCTGAGGTGCTAGTTAGGGACCTATGAGACAGACGGGGTGGGGGAGGTGTAGGAAAGAGGTCATGGTTGGACAGGAAAAGTTTTTTTGACACACTGGGATGGGTAGCTGGAGGTGGTTTGGGAGTGGAGGAAGAGGTTGTGGTTGTAGGAGGTGTTCGTTTGGTGACTTTGGGTGAAGGTGCATGCGCTGGAGGCTGTCGTGAGGTGGATGGCTGTTGGGTGTGTGTGTGCCTGCGTTTGTCAATCTTGGGAGGGGGCGTCACAGACACAGTGGGAGAGGACACAGGGGATGTGTGAATGGTAGTGGGGGTGGTGATTGCACGTGAGCGGGGTGTGGTGGTGGGTGTGCTGGTGATGGTAGTAGTGGCTGTAGAGGTAGTGCATGCAGGTGTGAGTGTAGATGAGACAGGGAGGGAGGAGGAGGGGGACACAGAGGAGGAAGTGGATGTTGGTGTGTCTGCATATGTGTGATGCTTGCGTGAGTGCCTGTGGGATGTGTGGTGCTTATGTTTGCCAGAGCTTCCCTTGTGTGTTGACGTGTGTGCATGCTGGTCTGTAGGTGTGCTTGGGATAGGCTGAGGTACAGGGGATTGGGTCTGGGTGGAGGAAGTTGGAGGGGGGATGCTAGACACAGGGACAAGGGCTGCCATCAGTGCTGAGGCCAGAGTCTGAAAAGCTCGCTGAAGGGCCGCCTGACCAGAATGAATGCCCTCCAGGAATGCATTTGTTTGTTGCTACTGCCTTTCTACACCCTGGACGGCATTCAAAATGGTAGACTGCCCAACAGTGAGGGACCTGAGGAGGTCAATGGCCTCCTCACTGAGGGCAGCAGGGGTGACTGGGGCAGGGCCTGAGGTGCGTGGGGCGCAGGTGATGCCCACCCTCCCGCGTGAGCGGGCACGGGGCGAAGGCTGAGGGGCTGCTGGGAGGGCGGTGCTGGAAGGGGGGGTGGCGGCTGTACCTGTAGATGGGGGGGCACAGATGTTGCCGCCACCACAAGGGAGCTCCCATCAGAGGACGAGTCTGTGTCGCTGGTCTCAGCTCCTGTCCCCGCCGTGGAGCTCCCCTCGCCCTCCGTCCCACTGGTGAAGTTCGATTCCATAGTGTGGCCCTCCATGGCCATGTGGGATGCAGACCCCTCGTGCTCTGGTGCCACTGCTCCTCCGCCTGATGATGCTAATGCACACAAGAACAGGGAGACCATAAAAAGGGGGGGACGACAGAAGAAAGACATGTTGAGTGCACTTGACACTCTACAGAGGTGCGGTGGGGTGCCACATGGCCTGCCTTATGGAGGGACCTTGCCTACGGAACTCGCCCTGGCCTAGGGGAACCCACAGCCCACCTCCCCCAACCAGACACCCCCACTGTGCGCAAAATCAGCAGAATGCGAGTGTACTCACCCCCTTGTGGCTGCTGTGATGCCCTCAAGCGCCCATCCAACTCCGGGTACGCCACCGCCAGGATCCTGAACATCAAGGGGGTCATGGTGCGATGGGCACCCCTCCCATGTTGGGAGGCCATCCCCAGCTGAGCCTCCACCATCTTCTTGCTCCAGTGGCGAATGTACTCCCATCTTTTCCGGCAGTGGGTGCTCCGTCTATGGTAGACCCCCAGGGTCCGGACGTCCTTGGCGATTGCATGCCAAATATGTTTTTTCTGGTGGGCGCTGACCTACATGAGTTGTACAGGGGGAAGAGAAAGTTATTAACAACTGCCCGTCAAAGTGATTGGCCCCCATCCCTACCCTTGCCATGTGGCACATGCACTCACCATTGTTTCATGCACGCCGCACTCTCCCCCTTTCCTTCTTACATCTGCCCCTATCCACACAGGCATAGCCCATACAGCATGCTCCCAGTGTACTTACCTGTTTGTCTGGAGGACCGTAGAGTAGCGTGTACTGGGGGAGGACCCCGTCCACGAGTTTCTCCAACTCCTCCGATGTGAAGGCAGGGGCCCTTTCCCCAGACATTCGAGCCATTGTCTCTTCCAGACCGAGGCCACAACAGCACTTGCAGTGTAGGTCCTCTCCTGTCGAAGATCAGGTATTGAGTGATTGAACAGATAGAAAATGTCAGTCACATCCGTGGCGGTGCGTACCATCACCGCCGGCGTACATCGTCATTGGCTCCTGGGACCCATAGGGTCCAATGTTAACCAATGCAGCATTGTGCCGCGGTCTTCGACCACCTACCGCTACGGTGAACAACGCCAGCGCAGTTAACTCAAATTCCATTGTCCCACTTTAGTGGTCAGGCAGCCGCCATTTCAGGGGCCCACATGGCTTACTTTTTAACTGCGTCACACATACCTAGGCCTAGACTCAACACACATACAGGCCACTTTTTAGATTATGAATGGTGTTCTGTGTATGCTGTGGGTACGTACCTCTGAGTTGTTTGACTTTGTGCTATCTGTTGTCCTTCAAAGGCACCGTCCGCTGGGACATATGAGGAGATGGCGGCATCCTCCGGTGTACCGACCGTTGGTGGACCTGTCGACAATGGAGGAAAGACATGTGATAATCACATACAGGCTTGACCGTGCCACAATCCAGGAACTGTGTACCCAGTTGAAGCCAGACCTGATGTCAGCTATCCGCCATCCCACAGGAATCCCCCCTCAAGTGCAGGTGCTGTCAGTGCTCCATTTCCTTGCAAGTGGGTCATTTCAAACAACAGTGGCCATAGCATCAGGGATGTCCCAGCCTATGTTTTCCAACGTGTTGTCCAGAGTGTTGTCTGCCCTGCTGAAACACATGCGGAGCTACATCGTTTTCCCTCAGGTGGAGGATTTGCCTACAGTGAAAGGTGATTTCTATGCCCTGGGACATATCCCCAACATCATAGGTGCCATTGATGGCACACATGTGGCTTTGGTCCCCCCCCACAGGAGTGAACAGGTGTACAGAAACCGGAAGAGTTATCATTCGATGAATGTACAGATAGTATGTTTGGCAGACCAGTACATCTCCCATGTGAATGCCATGTTCCCTGGCTCAGTGCATGACGCCTACATCCTGCGGAATAGCAGCATCCCTTATGTGATGGTTCAACTCCAGAGGCACCTTGTGTGGCTATTAGGTGAGCACCTGGAAGCTAGTCAGTGGGAATGGTTGTCTGGATCTGGGGATATCCCTCCTGGTTATGGTGTGTCTAACAGTTGTCCCTCGCCATTTTCAGGTGACTCTGGTTACCCCAACCTGTCATGGCTACTGACCCCAGTGAGGAATCCCAGCACAACGGCAGAGGAACGCTACAATGAGGCACATGGGCGAACTAAGAGGGTGATCGAGCGGACCTTCGGCCTCCTGAAGGCCAGCTTCAGGTGCCTCCATATGACAGGTGGATCCCTATTCGACTCACCAAAAAAGGTGTGCCAGATCATCGTGGCCTGCCGTATGCTTTACAACTTGGCTTTGTGACGACAGGTGCCTTTTCTGCAGGAGGATGGTCCAGATGGCTGTGTTGTGGCAGCTGTGGAGCCTGTGGACAGTGAAGATGAGGAAGCAGAAGAAGAAGACATGGACAACAGGGACTCAGTGATCCAGCAATATTTCCAGTGACACACAGGTAAGAATACAGACCTGCCTACTACATGTACTTAAACACTACTGCCTATCTACTGTTTGTCGTTTTCACCCAGTGTATGGTCACTGAGTTGTCACTTTCCCTTACGATTTCACATATGTGGGTCCCACTGTGTGACATCTGCTTTGATTCCTCATGGACTAGAGCTGTGTGACATAGGTATGTTGACATCACCAATGAAAAAGCTTTTTGCCACAGTTATTGCTAATACAGTATTCCGAAATCACAGACAGACTCCAGATTGTTTTGTGCTTTAAGGGTGTTTATTTAAGTGCTCATTTTTGGTGGGGGTTGTAAAATGGTGAGGGGTTATGGCAGAGGAATGTCCATGGCAGAGTCCAGTCTTTTAGTCTCACAGGTGTATTGCCCATATGGGCATAGGAAGTGGAGCTGGGGCAGTTTAAGGATGGACAGGGTGACAAAGTGGGACAGAAGGATGACAATCAGGGTGGTCTCATTTCTTGGCGGGGGTCTTGGCATCGTTCTCTGTCTTGTTGCTGGATCTCAGGGACCGTTTGCAAGGTGGTTCTCCCTCTGCAGGGGGTGGGGTGCTGGTGTGGTGGTCCTGTGGCGGTGCCTCCTGTCCACTAGCGCCGGCGGAGGTGGTGGGCAGTTCATCGTCCATGCTAGTGTCAGGGGCCCCTTGTTGTGCCACAGTGACCCTCCTGGTGTTGAGTACTTTCTTCAGCAACCCTACGATAGTGCCCAGGGTGGAATTGATGGTTCTGAAGCACATATACTGTTCCTCCTGCAGGCGCTGGGTCTGCTGAAACTTGGCCAGTACCGTTGCCATCGTCTCCTGGGAGTGGTGGTAGGCTCCCATGATGGAGGAGAGGGCCTCATGGAGAGTGGGTTCCCTGGGCCTGTGTGCCCCCTGTCGCACAGCAGCCCTCCAGTTCCCCTGTGTTCCTGGGCCTAGGTCCCCTGGACCGTGTGCCCACTGCCACTGCCCCCAGGTCCCTGTTGTTGGGGTGGTGGGTTAGCCTGGGTTCCCTGTAGTGGTGGACACACAGCTGATTGACGTGTCCTGGGGACAGAGGTATGGGCCCGCTGGGTGGGTGCTGTGCTGGTGTTTCCAGAGGGGGGAAGGTCTGTGGAGGCCTGTGACTGGGTGAGGGGAACCGACTATCTAGAGGTCCCCGATGGGCCAGGCTGGTCATCTAGATCCAGTTGGACAGAGGTGCTGTCATTACTGTGGGCCTCTTCTGTTGGTGGTGTGGACATGTGTGGACCCTCCTGTCCGGTGACGTTAGGTAGGGGTCCTGCAGGGGTATAAACGGATGGTTATTACATGTGTTGCATGGTGTGCAATGGGTGGGTGACCGTGTACCCCAGTGCTTGCATTCCTGTGTGGGATATTGTGTGATGTTGGTTTAGGGGGGTGTATGGGTATGTGCACTGGGAAAGCTTTAGTGATGGGTGTCCATGCTTTGTTGTTGCATGCAGGGCTTGGTGTTAGGATGTGTGGTTTGTGATGTTGGGAAATTTGTGAGGAGTTAGAGTGATGGGGGTGGGGGTGAGGGTGGGGGTATGTGCTGGCATGCAGATAGGGTGGGGGATGTCATAGTTCAGATTTGACTTACCAGAGTCCATTCCTCCACCTACTACTGCGAGGCCCTCAGGATGCAGAATCGCCAAGACCTGCTCCTCCCATGTTGTTAGTTGTGGGGGAGGAGGTGGGGGTCCCCTGCCAGTCCGCTGAACCGCCAGGTGGTGTCTTGAGACCACGGAACGCACCTTCCCCCGCAAGTCGTTCCACCTCTTCCTGATGTCATCCCGATTTCTTGGGTGCTGTCCCACTGCGTTGACCCTGTCCACTATTCTTATACCATAGCTCCATCTTCCTTGCAATGGCGGTGTGCTGCACCTGTGATCCGAATAGCTGTGGCTCTACCCGGACGATTTCCTCCACCATGACCCTGAGCTCCTCCTCCGAGAACCTGGGGTTTGTTTGCCGTGCCATGGGGCGGTGTAGGTGATGTGTGGGGTGGTGTGTGGAGTGATAAGTGTGATGATATTTAGTGGTGTGTAGTGTGCGGTGCGTGGAAGTTATGTGGGTGATGGTGTTGTGTGCCTGTGGATGCTAGTGTTGTTGATGGTGGGGTCTCTCTCTGGCCTTTGTTCGTGATTTGTTGTCGTAAGGGTTTGTGGGTGATGTGGGTGTGTGTTTTATATTGTATTGAGTGTGTGGGAGTGGTGTGTGTATGTTTATCAGGTGTGTGTATTTCGAATTGTCCAATGTGGCTGTGTTTTGGAGATGTGTGTGTATTTTGAGCGCGGCGGTGTGTACCGCCAATGGAATACCGCAGTTGAAAGACCACCGCGTGGATTCGTGGGTCGTGATAGTGTGGGCGTATTTCTGTTGCTGTGACGGTGGAGGTTTTGTTTTCGCCAGTTTATCACTGACCTTTGGTGTGGCGGATTTGTGTGGGTGTCTGAATTTTGGCAGATCCTGAGCTGTGGGTCTTAATAGCTGTGGCGGAATTCCACGGCCGCTGCGGTGTGTTGGCGGTCTTCTACATGTTGGTCAGCGGCTTTTACCGCCAATGTTGTTATGACCGCCTAAGTGTTGGCTCCTCCCTCCCCCCTCTATCCCAGGAGACTCATCAGGATGTACAGGCTATACCCAAGCTCCCTTTGTGTTACTGTCTAGAGGGAATTCACAACAGCCCAACTGTCAGTAAGACCCAGACGTGGAATACACAAGCAGGCAGAGGCACAGAATGGTTTAAGCAAGAAATTGCCCACTTTTTAAAGTGGCATTTTCAAACAGACAATTTAAAAAACAACTCTACAAAAAGACGTGTTTTTAAATTGTGAGTTCAGAGACACCGAATTCCTCATTTTTATCTGTTCCCAATAAGAAACTACACTTAAAATATATTTTAAGGCAGTCCCCTTGCTAAACTATGAGAGAGATATGCCTTGCAATAGTGAAAAACAAATTTGGCAGTATTTCACTATCAGGACATGTCAAACACACCCGTACATGTCCTACTTTCTAAATACACTGCACCCTGCCCATGGGGCTACCTAGGGCCTACCTTAGGGGTGCCGTACATGTAGAAAAAGGAAAGGTTTGGGCCTGGCAAGTGGGTACACTGGCCTGGTCGAATTGGCAGTTTGCAACAGCACACACTGACACTGCAGTTGCAGGTCTGAGACATGTTCACAGGGCCACTCATGTGGGTGGCACAATCAGTGCTGCAGGCCCATGAGTAGCTTTTGATGTATAGGCCCTGGGCACCTATGGTGCACTTTACTGGGGACTTACTAGTAAATCAAATATGCCAATCAGGGATAAACCAATCACCAGTACAATTTACGTAGGGTGCACTTGCACTTTAGCACTGATCTGCAGTGGTAAAGTGCGCAGAAACAATAAACCAGCAAAACAGATCCGAAAAAATAGGAAGAAGAAGGCAAAAGGTTGTGCATAACCCTGCAAAAAGGGCCATTTCTAACACTCAACATAAAACGTCAAAGACTCAGGGGGTTATTCTAACTTTGGAGGAGGTGTTAATCCGTCCCAAAAGTGACGGAAAAGTGACGGATTTACCACCAGCCGTATTACGAGTCCATTATATCCTATGGAACTCGTAATACAGCTGGTGGTATATCCGTCACTTTACCGTCACTTTTGGGACGGATTAACACTCCTCCAAAGTTAGAATAACCCCCTCAGACTCTAAATCACATTGGTGGCTGGAAAAGGACTAAAAGAAGGGGAGGCTGATGACAAAATTTGTCATCAGCTCTACCGCCAAACAGGTTGTGTAAGAAGGTGAAGCTCTGCAAGACTTCTGCCTGTGACCAGGTCTGGGGCAAGACCTGCCAACTTCCCTGCTGGGTGAGGGAATATCACCCAGAGAAACCAAAACCTTCTCCCCTGGAGCCTGGAGCACCAGTGCCTGCATGCTTGCCAGGAACAGTGTGCCCTGTGAAGAAGAGGAGAGCGCTGGAGCGTGTGAGACCGATTGGAGAGCCTTACCCAGAGGATTCTGTGAGCGAGGTGTGAGGAAACAGCTGTGCACAGATCGGGTCATTGCCCATATAAGGTGTTTGTTCTATGACCCCTGTATGCCCACAAAAGGCTGCCGTGGACTGAGCAGTGTACTAAACACAGTGCAGAACTTGCCAAGCCCATAACTCTGCTTTGGGGTGATCCCAGATCCGAGAGGAGTCCACTGTTGAAGTTAATGCTGCAGGAGTGCTGAGAAACGTTGTGGTGGAGGCAATTGCAATAAAGGAGCCTGCCTATGCTTAATTTGTGAAGCACCTTGGCAACCCTGTTTGTCAGGAGGAGCAGCCAGTACTGATGTTGCAAAGATGTTTGGGCCGTCACCTGAGCGAAGACTGAGGCTGTGTTCGGTGGGTCATGCCTTCAAAATGAGAGAGCTGCCCCTGACTCACCCCCAAGGACTGTGGAGTACTCTTCGGATGACATGTCACCTTTGCTGCGCACCATTAGGGAGCTGAAGGACCAGATTCATCATAACTGGGGAGAGTGTTTGAAAAGTTTCAGCACTCCATTCATCATCCTTTTGTGTTGCTATAGTCACCCTAAGTGTCCAGGGTATGCCCAGGCATGGGCCTCTTGCTCACTGTGCCACTGGATTCAAGCTAGCCTGGCTGATGAGGGGTGATATTCCGAAACGGGTCCCAGGATGCTTCTTTCTGGTCCAGGGAGAACTTGGCATGGCAGTTTGGGCTGGACTGTTTCTATGGGGAGCAGGGTCGAGACTGATTTGCATATGGCTGGGTACAAACTGAGGTGGCATGGTGAGCAAAAGAACAATGGATTTAACCCAGATCTGTGACTGGGGTGAGCATTAGAAATGTTTCAACACTTCATCTATCGTCTTTGTGTTTTACTATGGTCTGTCTAGGTGGCCAGGGCATACCCAGTTTTGGGTCCCTTGCTCACTGTGCCACTGGATTCAAGTTGGACTGGCTGATGAGAGGTGATACTCCGAAACTGGTCCCAGGATGCTTGATTCCAGTACAGGGATGACTTGGCCTGGCAGTTTAGGCTGGACTGTTCCTATGGGAAGCAGGGTCAAGATTGATTTGCATATGACTGGATCCAAACTGGGGTGGAATGGTGAGCAAAAGAACAATGGATTTAACCCAGATCTGTGACTGGGGGTGAGTGTTTGAAAAGTTTCAGCACTCCATCCATCATCCTTTTGTGTTGGACCAGATTCATCCCCAATGTGTGGGGAAGATTGACTTACTCCGTTTACCCAGGCTGGGTGCATCTCCGATCATTAGGAAAACAGCAGCACCATTTGGGAAGAGAGCCTTTGCCTGCTGAGTGCTATTGGGTGTACTGCAAGAATCCTGACTTCTCCAAACAAGATCATAACTCTGGAGTGCCAACGACCAAGGCACTTGCCACAGTGCTAAATGCTTCCATTCTGCAGGAGAGAGTGAGACTTGAACAGGACCCCAGTGGCACCATGGACACTTCTGGTTCATTCAGAAAGAGTTAAAGGGCATGTCTTAATTACACCCTAGTAGTACACATTTATGTGAATGCATTATAATGCAAAACCCAAACCACTTTGCAAAGAATAGGGTAGGACAAGGATTTGCCTGACAAATGCTAGAGCCCCGACCTCAAGGAAATTGTGTTGTGGCTAATGAACATTGATATTTCTTTTCATGTGTAGTTAGATATCAAATACTTATTTTTCTTATAAAAACAAGTGTTTGAATGGACATTGAACCTTTGCCTGCGCATCCACAGCTACCACTGAGAGTCAAGTGCAGAAGGGGTATTTGGCCAAGTTGCTCAGGATCCACAATAGATCAGGTTCCAAGACTTCAGGAGTCAAAGGCCTTAACCACCACGATTGCATCCAATAGTCACTGTGTGCCCAGTGGCCTTCTGAAAAGGGTTCCAACACAAGGGGAGAGTGAAATTAAGTACAGGTACAGATTTGCATGGAGGGTGGAAAGCTGCTTGTGGGTGGAAAGCTGCTAGAGCAAAAGTGAGCAGGAAAGGTGAGTAGATAAGAATGGAGGACGCAAGATAAGAAGTAGATCTGGCAGGAGGTAAATTGGCTGATACATTGATAAAGGTGAAAGTTGTGTCTGCAGGTATTATATTGGCTATGAGAACATTAAGTGAAAAAGAACAACTATGTGGGGAGTGTGAATAAATCGACATTAAGCTGTAGTGGGGAAGCTGACATGAGGGAAAAACTGCAGAAGTAAAGGAATAATATAGTGAAGGGAAAATGGCAGAAGCAGAAAATGAGTTGAGAAAGATGCAGGATGGTATGTGAGAGAAATTTGGGCCAGATGTATCATACAACCGATTTGCGATTCTCAAATAGCGATTTTTAAGAAATCGCTATTTCAGAAATGCAAAAAGGTATGTATGATTTTTGCGATTCGGTAATAGCGATTTCTTAAAAATCGCAAATGCTATTACCGAATCACAAATAGAGAATCGGTCCCCATTCACACCTATGGGCCTGTTGGCCCATATCTGTGAATTTTTTGCATTTCCAAAATTGCGATTTCTTAACCAGAAATCGCAGTTTTGGAAATGCAAAACCCCAGGGTGCTGGGGGCCTAAGGCCCCCTCTGCTGCACCCCCAAAAAAAATTGGGGGACAAGTAAGGTGCACACATGCCAAAAGGGCATGTGTGCTTTACATGTACATTTTAAAAATGCATTTTAAATGCATTTTTAAATTTTGCACATGGTTACCACCAGGTTCAACCTGGTGGTAAATAGCGATTCCTAAATGCCCAAATCACATTTAGGAATGGCTTCATACATGTGCTAAGAAATCCCAAATAAGGAAACCTTATTTGCGAATTCTTATTTAGAGAGTTGCAATTTGCGACTCTCTAAACGGTCACAATTTTAAGGAATCGCTATTTTAGCAATTCCTTAAAATTGCTTTCAGAATGTCTTTCATACATTCTGAACTGGCTTTTTTAATTCGCAAATGGGCATTCGCACCGTTTGCGAATGGAAAAAACCTTGATACATCTGGCCCTTAATGTCCAAAAAATGGTGACAATGGCAATGGAGGATGTGTCTGTGAGTGACCGCAGCTGAGATTTGTGGGCATGCTTCGGTAGCCTAGATTTTTTGTCATAAGTGGATAACACCACTACTTTGTTCATTTTTAACATAGAAATTCAGCAACTTTAGTAGTTCCTCTCAATCCGAGCATTTTGCGAAGATACCAGGCGGCAGATTTATACTTATACTACAAAGAAATTGCCTCTAGGCAATGCAGCACCATTTTCTTGCACACAATCCCCATGGACATGTCTCCTGTCTTTGTAAAGACAGGAGCCATGTCCACCACCCCAATGTCCATGTCCAGGAGATGAATGTCCCCTTGGCATGGCCATTGGGGCCAGCGCCGTGCAGGGGGCCCCAAATCAGGGCCCGAGTGGTGTTTGTAAAAAAAAAACTAATCTGGACTTACCTTGGATGGGTCCCCCATCCTCAGGTGACCTCCTGGTGTGGGTAGGGTGGGTGTGGATGTCCCTGGGGCCAGGGAAAGGCACCTGTGTGAAATTTCCATGGTCTCTGGCCATGGAAATCTGCCTACAGGTCCTCTTACGCCTGCCCAGACCCAGGCATTAAATAATGGCGCTAAGCAAGTTTGGCACCATTATTGAAGGCCCCCATCCCCCGTGTTGGATTTTAGCATGGAGGGATAAATATGGCGCAAAGGCCATATTGTCCTTTTCTGGACGGGAATGCCTGCCTTGCATCTCATTGACGCAAAACAACATAAACTCAATAACTTTGGCACTAGACGTGTATAAATATGGAGTTAGGTTTGCACTGAATTAGCGTAAATAAAATGATGCTAATTCAGTGCAAACCAAGTATAACAATCGGCCTAGGTTTACTCATTTTCATGCAGGCTGTCGGATAGGAATAGCAGCAGGTGTTTAACCAGTGCCCTTGCATATATATGAGACCATGTTGAAGTGGCTGGCCCCATGAGAAAGATGATGCGCACCTGGACAGTAGCATTCTAAGATCGCCAGATGAAGATCCACATCTTATTGTTTACATTCAGGATAGTTCGTCCTTGACCTACTCCCTTGCATCTCCTGCATAGCTAAAATGTACACTGACAGAATTATGTTATGGATGCATTTGCCCCATATTCACTCTTTGTGCACAAGTGTTTTTTCTGTTCATGTGTCCATCCATCCTAATGCAATTATAGGCAGTCTGTAATAGAAGACATTTATACTACCGGCTCAGCTAGCACCTGACTGCACCTATAATTGACTGTTTTTGACATAGGCCAAGAAAGTTTTAGGGAAGGCTCTGGGACATGGGTCTCAGTACAAATTACTAACGTCCACCTTCCAGACTCCGCAGGTAAAGAAAACTGCAGGCCCAGGCTGGGAGAGATGGATTGATATACTGCCCGAACACAAACTTTTGCAGCAGGACTTTATGAGGCAGAGTTGTGGGGCAAAAAGCCAAGGGTTTGGTAAAGGCAGAGAATCGTTGTATTACCCGAATAGCTGCTTTGAGGCATAAGCTGGGCTTTAAGTCTGTTGAGCAGTATGTAGCACTATGTGCCCTCCAATACTGGGTAAGAATATGGACAAAACCCGAGTCGAGGATTTACATGGATAGCATACAGAAAGTCTGGTCTCAAGCTAAGCAAGTAAAATGAGCTTAATAAAATCTTGTAGCAATCACTTTAATAGACATCGGCTGACCTGAATGCGGGTACAAATCCAGAAACAATGATTGTGGAAAGCGGCCAAATAGTAAAGGACAAGTTTGGCTTTATATCATCAATTATCTAAAATGAAAAATTTAGCTCAGCTTCAGATTCTCAAACCCATTCCAACTCATCAACCATATCTGGGTATGCTTTAAGCAGCTTTTAAAAGATCTTCATATATCACATTCAGATTAACAAGTTCACCTATCTGTGGATGAGATTTTGGGGGGATAGAATCTGTGATGCATTTCACGTTGCTCTGCTCCTTTTCACTTAGGCCCAGAAGAGACTGCCTATGCCCACTCTTCATTACTCATTGCATACGTCACTGTAAGGATGCTTTGACTTTATGCATGCATACAGATTCCGTATTAATGTTCAAACAGGTTTCTTTATAGATATATGCAGCTTGGTGTTGTAGGAAAGGACCATCTTGCATGGCATGTTACCCCCATATTTCACTGTATATATGTTGTTTTAGTCTATGTGTCACTGGGACCCTGCCAGGCAGGGCCCCAGTGCTCATAAGTATGTGCCCTGTATGTGTTCCCTGTGTGATGCCTAACTGTCTCACTGAGGCTCTGCTAACCAGAACCTCAGTGGTTATGCTCTCTCTGCTTTCCAAATTTGTCACTAACAGGCTAGTGACTAAATTTACCAATTCACATTGGCATACTGGTACACCCATATAATTCACTAGTATATGGTACTGAGGTACCCAGGGTATTGGGGTTCCAGGAGATCCCTATGGGCTGCAGCATTTCTTTTGCCACCCATAGGGAGCTCTGACAATTCTTACACAGGCCTGCCAGTGCAACCTGAGTGAAATAACGTCCACGTTATTTCACAGCCATTTACCACTGCACTTAAGTAACTTATAAGTCCCCTATATGTCTAACCTTCACCTGGTGAAGGCTGGGTGCAAAGTTACTTAGTGTGTGGGCACCCTGGCACTAGCCAAGGTGCCCCCACATCGTTCAGGGCAAATTCCTCTGACTTTGTGAGTGCGGTGACACCATTACACGCGTGCACTGTACATAGGTCACTACCTATGTACGGCGTCACAATGGTAACTCCCAACATGGCCATGTAACATGTCTAAGATCATGGAATTGTCACCCCTATGCCATTCTGGCATTGGGGGGACAATTCCATGATCCCCCGGGTCTCTAGCATAGTACCCGTACTGCCAAACTACCTTTCCGGGGTCTCCACTGCAGCTGCTGCTGCTGCCAACCCCTCAGACAGGTTTCTGCCTTCCTGGGGTCCAGGCAGCCCTGGCCCAGGAAGGCAGAACAAAGGACTTCCTCTGAGAGAGGGTGTAACACCTTCTCCCTTTGGAAATAGGTGTGAGGGCTGGGGAGGAGTAGCCTCCCCCAGCCTCTGGAAATGCTTTGATGGGCACAGATGGTGCCCATCTCTGCATAAGCCATTCTACACCGGTTCAGGGATCCCCAGCCCTGCTCTGGCACGAAACTGGACAGATCTCCTCCAGTGTGTCCCAGACCTCTGCCATCTTGGAAACAGAGGTGTTTGTGGCACACTGGACTGCTCTGAGTGGCCAGTGCCAGCAGGTGACGTCAGAGGCTCCTTCTGATAGGCTCTTACCTCTCTTGGTAGCCAATCCTCCTTCCTTGGTAGCCAAACCTCCTTTTCTGGCTATTTAGGATCTCTGCTTTGGGGAATTCTTTAGATAACGAATGCAAGAGCTCATCCGAGTTCCTCTGCATCTCCCTCTTCCCCTTCTACCAAAGGATCGACCGCTGACTGCTCAGGACGCCTGCAAAACCGCAACAAAGAAGCAAGATGACTACTAGCAACCTTGTATCGCCTCATCCTGCCGGTTTTCTCGACTGTTTCCAAGTGGTGCATGCTCTAGGGGTAGCCTGCCTCCTCTCTGCACTAGGAGCTCTGAAGAAATCTCCCGTAGATTGACGGAATCTCCCCCCTGCAACCGCAGGCACTAAAAGACTGCATCACTGGTCCTCTGGGTCCCCTCTCAGCATGACGAGCGTGGTCCCTGGAACTCAGCAACTCTATCCAAGTGACTCCCACAGCCCAGTGACTCTTCAGTCCAAGTTTGGTGGAGGTAAGTCCTTGCCTCCCCACGCTGGACTGCATTGCTGGGTACTGCGTGATCTGCATCTGCTCCGGCTCCTGTGCACTCTTCCAGGATTTCCTTCATGCACAGCCAAGCCTGGGTCCCCGACACTCTAACCTGCAGTGCACAACCTTCTGAGTTGTCCTCTGGCGTTGTGGGACTCCCTTTTGTGACTTCCCATGGACTCCGGTTCACTCTTCTTCCAAGTGCCTGTTCAGGTACTTCTGCGGGTGCTGCCTGCTTCTGTGAGAGCTCACAGTTACAGTTGCTGGGCGCCCCCTCTGTCTCCTCGTCCAAGTGGTGACATCCCGGTCCCTCCTGGGCCACAGCAGCACCCAAAAACCTCTACCGTGACCCTTGCAGCTAGCAAGGCTTGTTTGCAGTCTTTCTGCATAGGAATACCTCTGCAAGCTTCATCGCGACGTGGGACATCCGTCTTCCAAAGGAGAAGTCCCTAGCTCTCTTCTTTCTTGCAGAACTCCAAGCTTCTTCCATCTGGTGGCAGCTTCCTTGCACCCTCAGCTGGCATTTCCTGGGGTCCTGCCCACTCTCGACACTGTCGATACTATTGGACTTGGTCCCGTTGTCTTACAGGTACTCAGGTCTGGAAATCCACTATTGTTGCATTGCTGGTGTTTGTTCTTCCTGCAGAATCCCCCATCACGACTTCTGTGCTCTCTGGGGGTAGTAGGTGCACTTTACACCTACCTTTCAGGGTTTTGGGGTGGGCTATTTTTCGAACCCTCACTGTTTTCTTACAGTCCCAGCGACCCTCTACAAGCTCACATAGGTTTGGGGTCCATTCGTGGTTCGCATTCCAATTTTGGAGTATATGGTTTGTGTTGCCCCTATACGTATGTGCTCCTATTGCAATCTACTGTAACTTTACATTGCTTGCATTACTTTTCTTGCTATTACCTGCGTAATTTTGGTTTGTGTACATATATCTTGTATATATAACTTATCCTCATACTGAGGGTACTCACTGAGATACTTTTGGAATATTGTCATAAAAATAAAGTACCTTTATTTTTAGTACTTCTGTGTATTGTGTTTTCTTATGATATTGTGCATATGACACCAGTGGTATAGTAGGAGCTTTACATGTCTCCTAGTTCAGCCTAAGCTGCTTTGCCATAGCTATCTTCTATCAGCCTAAGCTGCTAGAAACACCTCTTCTACACTAATAAGGGATAACTGAACCTGGCACAAGGTGTAAGTACCTCTGGTACCCACTACAAGCCAGGCCAGCCTCCTACATTGGTTGTGCAGTGGTGGGATAAGTACTTGTAACTACTTATCACTTTGTCATTGTGTACTTTTCATAAGAGAATAATATACAAAACAGTTCAGTGTATGTACACCTAACCAAAAAGTTTTGCTTTTCTCCTCTTAAACATTTTACAAAGTTTTGAAAAGTTTCTATACACTTTTAAAAGTTTTCTAAAAGTTAGAAAAAGTTTTTTCTCTGTTCTTTAAAAAGTTCTAAAACGTTTTCTTCCTTCTCACTGTCTCTAAACCTTTTGCTATCATGTCTGTAGAAGACTCTACTCTTAAAAAGGTCAATACTACTTATGACAATTTGAATTACAAGAGCCTAAGGAGTCTCTACTTAGATAGAGGTTTAGTAATAGGAAAGAACCCTACAAAAGAGTTTCTATTTAACATGCTTATTGTGAATGATGAGTCCCAATCAGACACTTCAAATAAGAGGTTAATAGAAGGTTCCCATTCTGACTCAGGGGATCTCCTTGAGGGAGGTGGGGAGGGTTCTGTACCAGATCTGCCCCCTAGCAGAACACCTAGTAATGTTGGTAGTAATGGAGGTTCCCATCATAGTAGGGGAGTCTTTATTCCTGGAGGCCAAGTTGTTAGGGTTCAGACAGTTGTCTGTTGTTTCCAATTTATCTTCTGTGTCCAAGCATTCCCAAACCACCCACCCTGAAGACAACATGTTAGAAAGGGAACTCAAAAAGTTGAGGGTTGAAGAGACCAGACTGAAGCTTAAACAGCAACATCTGGCCTTAGATAGGGAATCCCTAGACCTGGAGAAGGAGAGACAGAGATTGGGGTTAGGACCCCATGGTGGCATCAACAGCAGTATTCCTGATAGTAATCCTGTTAGAGAGCATGATTCCAGGAATCTGCACAAGATAGTCCCCCCTTACAAGGAGGGGGATGGCATCAACATGTGGTTTGCTGCACTTGAGAGGGCCTGAATGGTACAGGGGGTCCCTCAAAGGCAGTGGGCTGCTATATTCTGGCTATCTTTCAATGGAAAGGGTAGGGATAGGCTCCTTACTGTTAGAGAAAGTGATGCTAACAATTTTGCAGTTTTGAAGGATGCACTCCTGGATGGATTTGGCTTAACCACTGAACAATACAGGATTAAGTTCAGAGACACCAGAAAAGAGTCCTCACAAGACTGGATAGACTTTGTTGACTGTTCAGTGAAGGCCTTGGAGGGGTGGTTACATGGCAGTAAAGTTTCTGACCACGAAAGCCTGTATAATCATATTCTGAGAGAGCATATTCTGAATAACTGTGTGTCTGACTTGTTACACCAATATCTAGTGGACTCATATCTGACCTCTCCCCAAGTATTGGGAAAGAAGGCAGACAAACGGGTCAGAACAAGAGTGAACAGAAAAGTTCATACAGGGGGTGACAAGGATGGCAAGAAGAAGGATGGTAAGTATTCTGACAAGGGTGGAGACACAAGTAAAACTGAGTCTTTATCAGGCCCACAAAAATCCTCTGGTGGGGGTGGTGGGTCCAAATCCTCTTCCAATAATCATCCTAAAAAGCCTTGGTGTTATTTGTGTAAAGTCAAAGGCCATTGGACAACTGATGCCAGTTGACCAAAAAAAACCACCAAACCTCCCACTACCACAACCCCTACTGCAAATTCTAGTGCCCCTAGTAATAGCAGTGGTGGTGGGAGCAAACCTACTAATAGCCAATCCAAGGGAGTAGCTGGGCTCACTTTTGGTAATTTAGTTGGGGTTGGTCTTGTTAGGGAGACCACAGAGGCTGTGTTAGTCTCTGAAGGTGCCATTGATTTGGCCAGCTTGGTTGCTTGTCCTCTTAATATGGATAAGTACAAGCAACTTCCCTTAATAAACGGTGTTGAGATTCTGGCCTACAGGGACACAGGTACCAGTGTTACCATGGTAATAGAGAAACTGGTGCACCCTGAACAACACTTACTTGGTCAGCAGTACCAAGTGACAGACGCTCATAACAACAATCTTAGCCACCCCATGGCTGTTGTGAATCTCAACTGGGGGGGCTTACTGGTCCAAAGAAAGTTGTGGTTGCCTCAGATTTACCTGTAGACTGTCTGCTAGGGAACGATTTAGAGACATCAGCTTGGGCAGAAGTGGAGTTGGAGGCTCATGCAGCAATGCTGGGCATTCCTGGGCATATTTTTGCTTTGACAAGGGCTCAGGCCAAAAAGCAAAAAGGACAGGGTAACTTGGATCCTGGAACAATGGACCAAGTGCTCCCTAAAGCTAGGGGTAGCAAGGGTAAATCCCTACCCACTATCCCTCCCTCTACAGATGATTCTCCTTCTGAGGAAGAAGAATTTCCTCCCTGTACAGAACCTTCACCAGATGAGCTGGCAGCAGACACTGCTGAGCTTTCGGGTGGAGGGGGGCCTGCCAGGGAAGAGCTGAGTGTGGCACAGCAAACCTGTCCCACATTAGAGGGTCTCAGACAGCAAGCTGTCAAACAGCAAAATGGGGATGTCAGTGACTCACATAGAGTTTACTGAGAGGACAATCTCTTGTACACCGAGGCAAGGGACCCAAAACCTGGAGCAGCCAGGGGATTGGTCATTCCCCTGCAGTACAGAGAGTTTCTCCTAAATCTTGCACATGACATTCCTTTGGCTGGGCATTTGGGCCAGATCAAAACATGGGAAAGGCTTGTTCTCCTGGTTCACTGGCCTAGGATGTCAGAGGACACAAAATATTTTTGTAAGTCTTGTGTGACCTGCCAAGCCAGTGGCAAGACTGGTGGCACACCAAAGGCTCCCCTTATTCCACTACCTGTGGTTGGGGTCCCATTTGAAAGGGTAGGGGTTGACATAGTTGGCCCCCTTGACCCTCCTACTGCTTCAGGCAATAGGTTTATCTTGGTGGTTGTGGACCATGCCACAAGATATCCTGAAGCAATTCCTCTAAGGACCACTACAGCTCCTGCAGTGGCAACAGCCCTCCTGGGAATCTTTTCCAGGGTGGGTTTTCCAAAAGAGGTTGTATCAGACAGGGGTAGCAACTTTGTGTCTGCATACTTGAAAGCTATGTGGAAGGAATGTGGTGTAACCTACAAATTCACCACTTCTTACCATCCACTGACAAATGGACTGGTAGAGAGGTTTAATAAAACTCTCAAAGGTATGGTAATGGGACTCCCTGAAAAACTCAGGAGGAGATGGGATGTCCTGTTACCTTGCCTCCTTTTTGCTTACAGGGAGGTACCCCAGAAAGGAGTGGCTTCAGCCCCTTTGAACTCCTCTTTGGACACCCTGTAAGAGGTCCACTAACACTTGTGAAGGAGGGTTGGGAACAACCTTTAAAAGCTCCCAAACAGGACATAGTGGACTATGTACTTGGCCTAAGATCCAGAATGGCTGAGTACATGAAAAAGGCCAGTAAAAACCTTCAGGCCAGCCAAGAGCTCCAGAAGCAATGGCATGACCAGAAGGCTGTTCTGATCCAGTACCAACCAGGACAGAAGGTGTGGGTATTGGAGCCTGTGGCCCCAAGAGCACTCCAGGACAAATAGAGTGGACCCCATCTTATTGTTGAGAAAAAGGGTGAGGTTACCTATCTGGTAGACCTGGGCACTGCCAGGAGTCCCCTTAGGGTGATTCATGTCAACTGCCTAAAACCCTACTATGACAGGGCTGATCTCACCCTGCTCATGGCAACAGATGAGGGACAGGAAGAAGAGAGTGACCCTCTCCCTGATCTCTTCTCCTCCACTGAAGAGGATGCTTTAGTGGAGGGAGTAGTTTTAGCAGATTGTCTGACTGCAGAACAGAAAGACAACTGCATAAATCTCCTTGGACAATTTTCTGAACTCTTTTCAACTGTGCCAGGCACCACATCTTGGTGTGAACACACAATTGATACTGGAGACAGCTTGCCTGTCAAAAGTAAAATCTATAGGCAGCCTGACCATGTCAGGGACTGCATAAAACAAGAAGTTCAGAAAATGCTTGATCTAGGAGTGGTTGAACCTTCTGAAAGCCCATGGGCGAGTCCTGTGGTGCTTGTACCAAAGCCTCATTTAAAAGATGGAAAAAGGGAGATGAGGTTTTGTGTAGACTACAGAGGTCTCAATCAGGTAACAAAAACTGATGATCACCCTATACCCAGGGCAGATGAGCCCATAGATACACTGGCATCTGCGAAGTATCTAAGCACCTTTGATTTGACTGCAGGGTATTGGCAGATCAAATTGGCTGAGGATGCTAAACCTAAAACTGCATTTTCAACTATAGTAGGGTACTACCAATTTACAGTGATGCCCTTTGGTTTGAAAAATGCACCTGCCACTTTTCAGAGGTTGGTGAACCCAGTCCTACAAGGGTTGGAGGCTTTTAGTGCAGCATTTCTAGATGATATAGCTGTCTTTAGCTCCATCTGGGATGAGCACCTGGTCCACCTTTGGAAAGTTTTGGAGGCCCTGCAAAAGGCAGGCCTCACTATCAAGGCCTCAAAGTCCCAGATAGGGCAGGGAAAGGTGGTTTATCTGGGACACCTGGTAGGTGGAGAACAGATTGCACCACTGCAGGGGAAAAACCAAACAATCATGAATTGGGTTCCCCCTACAACTCAAACCCAGGTGAGAGCCTTCTTAGGCCTCACTGGGTATTACAGGAGATTCATTAAAAACTATAGCTCCATAGCAGCCCCACTTAATGATCTCACTAGTAAGAAGATGCCTAAAAAGGTATTGTGGACAGCTAGCTGTCAGAAAGCTTGTGAGGAGCTCAAACAGGCCATGTGCTCTGCACCTGTCCTAAAAAGCCCATGTTACTCCAAGAAATTAATTGTTCAAACTGATGCATCTGAATTAGGGGTAGGGGCAGTCTTATCACAACTGAATTCTGAGGGCCAGGATCAACCAGTTGCTTTTATCAGCAGAAGGTTGACCCCTAGAGAAAAGCTTTGGTCTGCCACAGAGAGGGAGGCCTTTGCTGTGGTCTGGGCACTGAAAACGTTGAGGCCATACCTGTTTGGCACTCACTTTGTTGTTCAGACAGACCACAAACCTCTACTTTGGCTAAAACAAATGAAAGGTGAAAACCCTAAATTGTTGAGGTGGTCCATATCTCTACAGGGAATGGACTATACAGTGGAAAATAGACATGGGAGTACCCACTCCAATGCAGATGGACTCTCCAGATATTTCCACTTAGACAATGAAGACTCATCAGGTCATGGCTAGTCTTATTGTCCTTCATTTGGGAGGGGGTTGTGTAGGAAAGTACCATCTTGCCTGGCATATTACCCCCATATTTCACTGTATATATGTTGTTTTAGTCTATGTGTCACTGGGACCCTGCCAGGCAGGGCCCCAGTGCTCATAAGTATGTGCCCTGTATGTGTTCCCTGTGTGATGCCTAACTGACTCACTGAGGCTCTTCTAACCAGAACCTCAGTGGTTATGCTCTCTCTGCTTTCCAAATTTGTCACTAATAAACTAGTGACTAAATTTACCAATTCACATTTGCATACTGGTACACCCATATAATTCCCTAGTATATGGTACTGAGGTACCCAGGGTATTGGGGTTCCAGGAGATCCCTATGGGCTGCAGCATTTCTTTTGCCACCCATAGGGAGCTCTGACAATTCTTACACAGGCCTCCAGTGCAGCCTGAGTGAAATAACGTCCACGTTATTTCACAGCCATTTACCACTGTACTTAAGTAACTTATAAGTCACCTATATGTCTAACCTTCACCTGGTGAAGGTTGGGTGCAAAGTTACTTAGTGTGTGGGCACCCTGGCACTAGCCAAGGTGCCCCCACATCGTTCAGGGCAAATTCTTCTGACTTTGTGAGTGCGGGGACACCATTACACATGTGCACTGTACATATGTCACTACCTATGTACGGCATCACAATGGTAACTCCGAACATGGCCATGTAACATGTCTAAGTTCATGGAATTGTCACCCCAATGCCATTCTGGCATTGGGGGGACAATTCCATGATCCCCCGGGTCTCTAGCATAATACCCGGGTGCTGCCAAACTGCCTTTCCGGGGTCTCCACTGCAGCTGCTGCTGCTGCCAACCCCTCAGACAGGTTTCTGCCCTCCTGGGGTCCAGGCAGCCCTGGCCCAGGAAGGCAGAACAAAGGACTTCCTCTGAGAGAGGGTGTAACACCCTCTCCCTTTGGAAATAGGTGTGAGGGCTGGGGAGGAGTAGCCTCCTCCAGCCTCTGGAAATGCTTTGATGGGCACAGATGGTGCCCATCTCTGCATAAGCCAGTCTACACCGGTTCAGGGATCCCCCAGCCCTGCTCTGGCACGAAACTGGACAAAGGAAAGGGGAGTGACCACTCCCTTGACCTGCACCTCCCAGGGGAGGTGCCCAGAGCTCCTCCAGTGTGTCCCAGACCTCTGCCATCTTGGAAACAGAGGTGTTTGTGGCACACTGGACTGCACTGAGTGGCCAGTGCCAGCAGGTGACGTCAGAGGCTCCTTCTGATAGGCTCTTACCTCTCTTGGTAGCCAATCCTCCTTCCTTGGTAGCCAAACCTCCTTTTCTGGCTATTTAGGATCTCTGCTTTGAGGAATTCTTTAGATAACGAATGCAAGAGCTCATCAGAGTTCCTCTGCATCTCCCTCTTCACCTTCTACCAAAGGATCAACCGCTGACTGCTCAGGACACCTGCAAAACCGGAACAAAGTAGCAAGACAACTACAAGCAACCATGTATCGCCTCATCCTGCCGGCTCTCTCGACTGTTTCCAGGTGATGCATGCTCTGGGGGTAGCCTGCCTCCTCTCTGCACCAGGATCTCTGAAGAAATCTCCTGTGGGTCGACGGAATCTTCCCCCTGCAACTGCAGGCACCAAAAGACTGCATCACTGGTCCTCTGGGTCCCCTCTCAGCATGACGAGCGTGGTCCCTGGAACTCAGCAACTCTGTCCAAGTGACTCCCACAGTCCAGTGACTCTTCAGTCCAAGTTTGGTGGAGGTAAGTCCTTGCCTCCCCACGCTAGACTGCATTGCTGGGTACCGTGTGATTTGCAGCTGCTCCAGCTCCTGTGCACTCTTCCAGGATTTCCTTTGTGCACAGCCAAACCTGGGTCCCCGACACTTTAACCTGCAGTGCACAACCTTCTGAGTTGTCCTCCGGCATCGTGGGACTCTCATTTGTGACTTCGCGTGGACTCCGGTTCACTCTTCTTCCAAGTGCCTGTTCAGGTACTTCTGCGGGTGCTGCCTGCTTCTGTGAGGGCTCCCTGAGTTGCTGGGCACCCCCTCTGTCTCCTCCTCCAAGTGGTGACATCCCGGTCCCTCCTGGGCCACAGCAGTACCCAAAAACCTCTAACATGACCCTTGCAGCTAGCAAGGCTTGCTTGTGATCTTTCTGCATGAGATTACCTCTGCAAGCTTTATCGCGACGTGGGACATCCGTCTTCCAAAGGAGAAGTCCCTAGCTCTCTTCTTTCTTGCAGAACTCCAAGCTTCTTCCATCCAGTGGCAGCTTCCTTGCACCCTCAGCTGGCATTTCCTGGGCTCCTGCCCACTCTCGACACTGTCGCGACTATTGGACTTCGTCCCCTTGTCTTACAGGTACTCAGGTCCGGAAATCCACTGTTGTTGCATCGCTGATGTTTGTTCTTCCTGCAGAATTCCCCTATCACGACTTCTGTGCTCTCTGGGGGTAGTAGGTGCACTTTACACCTTCCTTTCAGGGTCTTGAGGTGTGCTATTTTTCTAACCCTCACTGTTTTCTTACAGTCCCAGCGACCCTCTACAAGCTCACATAGGTTTGGGGTCCATTCGTGGTTCGCATTCCACTTTTTGGAGTATATGGCTTGTGTTGCCCCTATACCTATGTGCTCCTATTGCAATCTACTGTAACTTTACATTGCTTGCATTACTTTTCTTGCTATTACCTGCATAATTTTGGTTTGTGTACATATTTCTTGTATATATAACTTATCCTCATACTGAGGGTACTCACTGCGATACTTTTGGCATATTGTCATAAAAATAAAGTACCTTTATTTTTAGTACTTCTGTGTATTGTGTTTTCTTATGATATTGTGCATATGACACCAGTGGTATAGTAGGAGCTTTACATGTCTCCTAGTTCAGCCTAAGCTGCTTTGCCATAGCTATCTTCTATCAGCCTAAGCTGCTAGAAACACCTCTTCTACACTAATAAGGGATAACTGATCCTGGCACAAGGTGTAAGTACCTCTGGTACCCACTACAAGCCAGGCCAGCCTCCTACAGGAGTGCAACCAGATCACTGGACACTGTTAACTATGACATTCAGGGTGTATGAAAATATTCTGATTTATTTGCTTTAGGTATCGCATTGTTAAAATCTGTTACATAGTTTGGATGTCTGTTTGTATCAGGAAATGGGGATTTTTGCATACTGGGTGCAGTTTACCGGTTGTTCAAAATTCTTCAGGCCCCTGCAATCAGAATCACTTGCATTCAGTAGCATTGAGTTCCTAACTATTAATTCTTGAGTGATTTTCTAAGTGTTTGAATTGTTTTCTTTTTTTTAAATAATTAACTAGACAGCACTTCGGCCTGGTCTGTTTCTATCAGCAAATGGGGTTTTCTGTATACTAGGAGGTCTTTGTTGGTACTCTAAATTTTTTCCGACGTCTGCAATTAGAAGCATTTGCGTTCTAGCAGCCATGTGTCGCTAAAAATTAGAGGTTCTGTTTATGAGAATGTGAGGCAGTGCAGCGCAGCAAGTCGCTGTACTGCTCGGCGTCACAAGGAAAGGGCAGGAAAGCGTCATATTTAAAACAGTACTGTGCATTCATAACCTTTCCCTTACTGTGGCAACAATGGGCAGCCTACTACCAACGCAGGCACCCTTGCACCATGTTGCAAGGGTGCCTGCGTTGGCAAGCAGGATTGTATTGTGCTGGAAGGGACAACTTCCTCCACAAAAACAATCATGAGATGCACATTCCTCTTTCTATGTGTACTGCAGAATGCAGCACACATAGAAAGAGGAACTAACTAGGAGAAATAAAGATATGTGTACTCATTACGCCTCCATTTTTTTATGTATAACCAGGTCTACTACTTCTTGTAAATCTAGGAATGCATCAAAAAGCATGGGATTTGCGTGGGAACATCCACTCAATGCCCATGGAATGGCTTCTCAGGGCAGCATAGGGAAACGCACAAACTTGTGCTGCGTTCCATTACTCTGGATTTATGGAGCCACTCATTTCCACACAAAGTTGCCTTGCATAGCTTCACAAAACTCTGTACCTTACTTACAACATTTTGATTCAGGGCAGCACAGCTAGCCTTCTTTCTTTTCTCCCCTGTGTCAAAACAAAAGGGTAGGACTGCACTGTACCTACAAGATACGGTGCATTCCTGTCCTTTTCTATTGCACTAGTGCACAAATTGCTGCCGTGCACCAAAGCAGGCACCCTTGCACCATGGTGCAAGGTTGCCTATGTTGCAGGGATGATTGCTTTTGTGCAGGAAGGGACACCTTCCTGCACACAAAGCAACCATGTGAGGCGTTTTCCCCTCCATTTCAAAATGCAGCACACATAGACAGAGATAAAACAGGGAGAAATAATGTTATTTCTCCTCATTGCATCACCCTTACGACACCCATAGGGAGGCGTAGGCTTTTGATGCATTTCTAGGTTTTCAAAACCTTGTAAATCTGAGAATGCGTCAAAATTCATGGATGTTGCGTGGGAACATCCACGCAACACCCATGGAAACACCTCCCTGCCGCAAAGTAAGGCAACTCAGCAGCTTGCTCTGCGTTGCTTAACTCCATATTTTCAAGGCCATGCCATGCCACACAAAGTGACATTGAGCGGTCTTGTAGATATGGGTCAGCAGGCTGCACCACTGGTGTATCACAAAAAGTGACGCACCAGCAGCCAGGCTGCTTGTAAATAAGCCCCTCTATTTTAAGTTGCATTACACTTGCACCACTTTACGTGGTGGAGGCGTGACACAACAGGTCTCATAAATATGGCCATTGTTTTTCAGTGATTTTTTTATAAAGTATTTTAATTGTTGTTACCTTATAATTAACTAGACAGCACTTCAGCCGGGTATCCACTAATGTGCTTATAATAAATATTACCACTTTTTTTAGACGCCTGTACAGCCAGGCACCAACACTTTGGGGGTCATTACAACCTTGGCGGTCTGCATGGCAGACCGCCGAGGTTGCTGGAGCCAGAATACCGCCATTGCTGGCGGTATGGCTGGCTCCCTATTTTGACTTTTCCGCTGGGCCAGCGGACGGTAACAGAGTTACTGTCCGCTGGGCCAGCGGACGGTAACAGAGTTACTGTCCGCTGACCCAGCGGAAAAGTCACATCAACATTGCCGACGGCTCGTAATTGAGCCGGCGGCAATGCTGATGTGCAGCGGGTGCAGTAGCACCCGTCGGGCATTTCACTGCCCGAAATTCGGGCAGTGAAATGCGCGATGGGGCTCTGCCTGGGGGCCCCTGCCCTGCCCATGCCAAGTGCATGGGCAGTGCAGGGGCCCCCAGGGAGCCCCTGAGTCCCCTTACTGCCAGCCTCTTCCTGGCGGTGCAAACCGCCAGAAACAGGCTGGCGGTAGGGGAGTCATAATCCCCAGGCAGCGCTGCCCTGGCGGATTATCACCGCCGGGGCTAAAATGGCGGTATACCGCCAGCCCCGGCGGTGCGACCGTGGCGCTACCGCCGCGGTCCAAATATGCCAGGAGGCACCACCAGCCTGTTGGCGGTGCTCCTGTCGTTTTGGCCCTGGCGATAATGACCACCTTTATTTCTAACTGTCTTTTATTACGAGTGGACTCTTGGCTTTGGAACTTTTTAAACCACTTACATTTTTTTAGCATGCATGTATTTTTATATGTTGTCAATTGCTTATTGTTTGCTTGTTCATGTATTGTACATTGTATGGTCTGTTTTTGTAAGGCTGTCACAATACATTTTTCAATTGTATCGGAATATACTTCTCTACTGTTTGAGCATGCACAAAGCTTTTGAGGGATGCCCCTTTTAGCCTTCACGCTCATGTCATTTGACATCAATACATGGGGTCGATCAGGTGATTTTTAGATTTATCTATCTCTGGTGGTGCTTACCATGCACACAGCTTTGTGCTCCCAAGCCCCCTTGACTCAAGTTTGAAGAGAGCTGTCAGCAGTAGATGCAGGTCAATGTGCTGAGGCCACTGAAAGTCCATCCCACCAACTCTGATGCTGTCCACACACTTACACAAGCTTGGTTTTGTAGCCGGTTGCATGTTGCATTCTTGTACTTTTGTTTTGGGCATCCCATCTTGTGAAGTTATGTTGAGTAAGAGAAAAAACTATCTGCAGGTGACACACATGACAATTTCACTTGTACTATGCTCAGTAGAGGAACATGAACTAACGCTCTGTTGAAAGAATGGCAGAGCATTTTGATTGCTCAACAATAACATTTGAGTCTCTGATGCACATTGTGCAAGCCCTTCAAACATTTAACTGCAAAACATCACAGGCAATCGCCTTCATGTCTGCCAGTTAATATCTGTATTAGTCACATTGCCTGACAATACTCACTGGCACAACACATCTATAACTAAGTAACTAGCTACACCTGTGACTAACTTATGCCTTGCACCATTCCTAGCCACGGTCCGGTTCTAGTAGTGGTTTTCGATATCCTGCTCTGCTGCAGCTTCTGCCCATAGGCACTAGAACTAGAGATGCAGCAGTATGACCATAAATGACCATGCTGTTCTTTAGAAGGTGAAAGAGTAGTAAAGATGCCTTTAAAATCAGATTTTATCTTGTCACATTTTCTGTGCATTCAAAGTCAGAGGTCAAATGCCAGGCTATGTCATCTCAAATTGCTTTTAGACTGAGATTTGTGTTGACTGCGGAGTGAGAGGTTTTTGTAAAGTGAACTATGTGACGGGGACGCACGTGCAGACAAGAGGTCACTTCCCTGTCAACCCAGCCCGGGGTGGAACTTCATCCCCCAGGCTCCCTGGTGGAACAGGGCTACAGAAAGACGCTTCTCTCGTTCCACACGGGATGCGCGTGCAGAAGAGAGGTCACTTCCCTGTCAACCCAGCCTGGGGTGGGACTTCATCCCCCCAGGCTCCCTGGTAGAACATGGCTACAAAAAGACGCTTCTCTTGCGCCGCACGGGAAGTGTGCAGGACGCGCCTGGGCGCGTGCTTGGGCCAAGACTGGGCCAAGACGGGCCAGTCTTCACCCGTAATCACCTGATAGAGGCCAGGCAGGACGCACCCCTTTGGCTGCAGGAAGTAAGTGCTAAGAGGGTTGAACTTGGATCATTGGGCTTGCTTCTATTCTTTTGCAACTCTCACTGTCACACAATGGGAAAAAGGAAAGCTATAGATGCTCCTGTGCCATTGAATGGCACTAAAAAATCTAAAAAACGCACCAGTACCCAAGGAACTAAGGGCCGTATTTATACTTTTTGGCGCACAACTGCGCCAACGCAGTTGTGCGTCAAAAAATTTAACGCCATTCCAAAGCGCCATGCGGGCGCCTTATTTATGGAATGACGTTAGCCGGCGGAGCTGACTGGTGTGCGTCAAAAAAAATGACCCACACCAGGCAGCGCCGGCGTAGGGGAATATGGAGCTTGGGCGTCAAAGAATGGGGCAAGTCGGTCTGAGGCAAAAAATCTGCCTCAACCCGATTTGCGCCATTTTTTTGGACTCCCACCCTCCATTGACATGACTCCTATCTTAGCAAAGACAGGAGTCATGCCCCCTTGCCCAATGGCCATGCCCAGGGGACCTGTCCCCTGGGCATGGTCATTGGGCATAGTGGCATGTAGGGGGGCACAAATCAGGCCCCCCTATGCCACAAAAAAAATAAACAAATACTTACCTGAACTTACCTTAAGTTCCCTGGGATGGGTCCCTCCATCCTTGGGCGTCCTCCTGGGGTGGGCAAGGGTGGCAGGGGGTGTTCCTGGGGGCATGGGAGGGCACCTCTGGGCTCCTTCCGAGCCCACAGGTCCCTTAACGTCTGCCCTGACCAGGTGCTAAAAAATTACGCTAAAGCGGCTGGACGTCATTTTTTTGGACCCGCCCACTCCCGGACGCCCGGGAGTATAAATACGGCGCACATGCCTCAGAGTCATTTTTTAGACGGGAACGCCTACTTTGCATATCATTAATGCAAGGAAGGTGTCCACGCTAAAAAATTACGCAAACTCCAAGTTCTTTGGCGCTAGACGGGTCTAACGCCAAAGTATAAATATGGAGTTCGTTTTGCGTCGGATTTGCATAAAAAAAAACAACGCAATTCCAGCGCAAACAGAGTATAAATATGCCCCTAACTCTTTTGACGAAATTGACATATTGTTTGAAGAAGTAGAGGCCATCCTAAAGAGCAATTCCCATTCATCTTCCATTAAGAGGGGTACATCTGGGAGAGGGAAAATTCCAGAGATATTTACGAGGAGGAAGAAGATGCAATCATCACATTCCCTTGTGGAGTCTGCTATAAATGGGGAATATCATATCCCCAGGGAAAACTCCTTACCTTTATCCTAGGCAATATCCTGTAGTGTCCCGAATGCCTTGTCATGTCAGAGGGGCACTCCTCCCAAGGAAACTAGGGCTCTCCCTCCGCACTAAGCCCAGTGGTTAGGGTGGTCCCAAACATATTGTGTACTAATCGATTTGAGCCACTGGCAGAGAATGGGGGCCTTCCCACTTGTATTGTACATTCTCCATCTGGAGTTGCTATTAATGAGAACATCTCGATTTATCCCCCTCCTGATTCTGATGGATTGAAATTGTTAGATAATGGAATTGACTTGGCTCTTGTCCTCCGAAAGGTGGATTAAGTTAAGAACTTGGTTTTTATCATTAACAGGATTACTGAAGGAGGAACTGGTACAAAAGTGTGGTTGTAAATGTCAGTTGATTGATGGGGAGGCAAGGGGGGGTGGGAGCCTTGTTATGTCCAAATTAAGGCCAGAAGATGGTCCCTCCCACCCCCCATGGGAACAGCTAGGCCTCCTCCTTTTAGTGATCCACCCATATTGCGTGCAAATGGTCATCAGTTAGACCCTGAAAGTGAAAGGCGGAAGTATAATAGAGCTCCTAATTTCAGGGATTCCTTGAGGAGCCATCATTATATTATTGCTCAGCCCTATGCTCCTGAAGATGGGCCAAGGGGGAATATCACCCACCAAGTACTTGGTGGGGCGGTCAGCTCTCCCGCTCCTCGGACCAAATTTTAAAAATCCCCTATTGATGCCACTCTTCAATAAGATGTTAGCAGGTCTACACCTATGGATCAGGGTTTAGGTTTAAGAAATCAAGATAGTACAATCCATATGGTCGATGTTACCAAGCTGCCGCTAGGTTCCTTTCAGAACCATGAGTCCTTGACTAATAACGTCATTCATTGGTTACGTGCCTGACGCAACTGCCTTTCAGTTATTCGCACTGACATCCTTACTGTGGGCAGATGTAGTCCTTCTGGGTTGAATTCTGACTTTATTTCTGATAAGCTATTGGCGGACCAACTCTTGCTTTTCAAATTACACACATGCCATCTTAGGGAAAACAGTGGGGTTGGTATTAGCCTTGCATTAAATCCACCCAGTACTTGTCCAACTGCAGCTTGTGAAACTGCCAGGCCCCACTCAGGAATGTGAATTACCTATGGTATCTAAAAACCCTTACACATCGCCAGCTATCGAATGACTATATGCCGTTCAGGAGGTGCCCTCTGGCATACATAATGAGGCCATGCATGTGAAGGAGGCCATTCAGCAGGTGTCCTTTGGGATATACAACGTGGATATGTATGTGAAGGAGGCTGTTTGCCCCATTCATGAAATTGAGTCAGATAACCATGAGTTATCTATAATGACTTGGAATTTAGCCGGTCTTGACAGGAAGTTGGCTGACCCAGAGTGGGTCACCTACATTAATAACCAGGATGTTTGCCTTTTTCAGGAAACTTGGGCTGAGGATCAAATTTGCATAGATGGGTTTCTTTCATTTGGCATCCCAGCTCAACCACCAGAGAAGGGTCCAGGCCATGCAAAAGGAGGCCTTTTAAATAAAAAGCTGCAATGTGACCATTTGATATTAAATATTGATTCTGTTGACCTAATGGGAGTACAAGGCATTTTCCATCAGGACCTCAAGATTACCCTTATTAATGTTTATGCTCAGTCCGTCCCCCGGGGTTCTGAGTCTCAGACTCTAGTTTTATTGTCTGAATTTTTGGACACCTTGCATCCCTCGACCATTCTAATAATAGCAGGTGATTTGAACTGTACTTCTGAACCTTCTATTTTGATTAGTGGATTAAAGGTCGAGAAAGATACATTTTGGGGGATCCCACAGCTAACCAACCCTCAGCATTGTATTCATTCTTGTGTGGCTTCCCAGTTGGCTTCCCTATGTCTAAAGTATGGTCCCAGGGCTTGTAATGATCACATGCCTTCTGATTTAAATATTGTGCCCACATTTAAACAAGGTATGTCCACCAGTGTCATCGACTATTTTCTAGTGGATGTCAGGTTGTGGTCTCTATTGAAGGATATGAAGTTGGAACCCTGGTGTGAGAGTGACCATAACTTCTTGCTTCTTACTCTGCATGGGGGTGTATTCAGGATTTCCCCGAACAATCAACATACAGTGGCTTCATCTCCACTCCTGAACAACAATCATACATGGGTTGGCTGGCCAAGGGTGTTGTCCAACCCCTACTTGATAGGTGGGATTTACAAATTGTTTGTCGACAGATTGGTAGTCTACAAGGAGCACGAACCCAATAACATCCCTATCGTTTATATTCATGATAATGTGCTGAAGAAATTACAGAGTTCCTTTTATAAAAAGGCTGGTCTTAGACCCCGCGATGCTAACATGAATAGCAATGGATGGTTAAATGAAGTCTGCTCTCAGTCTAAGTCTGCATTAAAAATTGCTACCACGACTGGTTCCCTAGGGGAAATTCAATCAGCCAGGTGTATATATAAGGAGACCGTACTGCAAACAAAAAGGACATGGGAAGACTGTATTTTGCGCGAATTGCTTGATGCATCCAAATCTAATAATAACATGTTGTTTTGGGAATTATTGTCCAAAAGACAAAGAGGGGGCAGGAGTAACATCAGGAATCACATACAACCCGAGAGTTGGGTGGATCATTTCACCCAACTCTATGCTACCCCCTGCAATTCCTTAACTTGTAATCCCCAAATCTGTGATTTTGCTTCCATATCGTTGGCCAGTTTGAATATTAGCCTTGATTTATCTTGGGCGGGTATTTATACCCCGAGGACTGTATCATCTTTTCCTTAGAGGAAACTATAGCCACAATTAATTCCTTAAAATCAGGCAAAGCACCTGGTCCAGATAAGTTACCGGGAGATCTTTATAAATCAGAGCCAATTATATGGTCCTGGTATATAAATTTGATCTCGAATAAAATTGCTGCAGGCGGTGTAATTCCGAGCACTTGAAAAGGGGCTGAAATCATCCCTATTTACAAAAAGGGTAATGCAAATCTTCCAGCTAATTCTAGACCTATTAGCCTCATTGATAATCTACAGACAATTTTTCACAAACAACTCGTAGGGAGGCTAATACGTTGGGTTCAAAATCATCAGGTCCTTTCCCCGTTACAGGAGGGCTTCCGCCCAAAAACCAGTACAATAGATCAGGTTTTCAGGTTGGTGCTCTTATATTGGAAATATGTAGTCCTTGCCAAGCAACATTTATTTGTTGTTTTTGTGGATCTACGATCTGCTTTCGACCTGGTCCCAAGAGAAAAACTTTGGGAAGTACTACACAGATTGGGCACTCCAATTAACGGCTGCATGAAAATACATATGCGCAAGTGCGATGGGGTAATCAAGGCGAGTTGACTGAAAATGTTCCTATTCAGAGGGGAGTTCGCCAGGGTTGCGTTCTGGTCCTGATCTTATTCACTTTATTTATTAATGAGGTGGTACAAGTTTTTATCTCCTGCCAGAATGATGCTCCCACACTGAATGCACAGAAAATCCATATTCTTCTTTTTGCTGATGATTCTCTTCTCATCTCAAAGACCCCTATGGGTCTTCAAAACCATGTCAATACATTTAAACAATTTTGTATAGACCATGGGTTGGAGTTGAATGTCAGTAAAACTAAATGGTGTTTAGTTCCGGATCTTGTAGGAGATGCACCATTAATTTGGATGGGATTTCCTTAATCAAGGTCAGTTCAATAGACTACCTGGGTGTGAGGATATCAAGCAAATTACACTTGCAGGACCAGATCAGCAAAAGAACAGGGCTCGTTCAGCATAGAGTGGCCGCCATCCTGCGCTTTTATAAATGTTCAGTATCAAAAGCTGTATCCCAGCTATTAAAATCTATTTGGCAAAGGCGCAGGGAGCAGTTGCCTATGGTGCTGAGATATGGGTTTTTTTTAACAGCGAAAGATCAACTGTGGGTGAAATCAATGTTGCCAGGGCCCTAATTGCGTGTCCTCGTAGCACACCACTGACCCCAATGTTTCTGGACCTAGAGTTCAATTGTATAGCTGATTTGATAGCTTTAAGACTGTTACTTTTTTGGATAAGGATTTGGACTGTTCCCAAACTTGCAATATACAGGGACTCCCTCCTTGATCTATTAAAGAGACCGAACGTGGTTACCATCCCATCGTTTAGACATTTGTCCAATTGGTTTCGTATTTTGGGTCAGGAAAGCATTTGGGAGAACCCACAAAAGTTGGAAAAATCCCATAAAATTACCATGAAAACAGCTTATTGGTCCCACGTAAGGAACAATTCCATCTGTTGTAAATCATATGGTCAATTGACCAATCTATTTATTGATTTTATGTGGTACCACAGTATGAACCATATTTAGACATAATACCAGAATTATTGGGTAAAGGCCTGTATGCTCGTTTCCGTTTTGGGAGCTTACCACTGATGTCTTTAACAAGTAGCTGGGGATTAACTCCTTTCTCTGACTTATGTCCAGCATGCCATGTAGTTCAGAAACTGTTGAACACTTTATGTTTTTTGCCCTGCCTATTCCACTCCTCGGTCAAAATGGATTCACAGAAACTGTCGAGAATTGGGTTTGAATCAATGTTGTACAGCTATAAGGGTTTTAAAAAGCGATATTTCTAATTATTTAATTCTTGCAGTTAGCAAGTTTCTTGTGGCAGCATGGCACATACGCAATCCTTTTTTTAAATAACTCTTTATGATGGAATATTAGGTACATAAGTATTTTAGAGTTAAGAAGTTTAAGATTGTATGTATTTATTAGTTTTATGTTTTTATATTTTGTACAGGTTTTAAAATTTTGAATTGAAATTGTATTGTGATACTTTGATGGTTATTTCACCAAATAAAGCCTGTATGATTGATGATTGAACTATGTAACAATCTTGCTGGTGTAAACGGAGTGAGAAAGGAAATGATGTAGTATGTATTTCTTTTTTCTAACACACAACACAATTTAAATACCTGTAAATTAACTGTACCATTATTTCAAAATGTATCACCAATTAGAAAAGCACAAATGAAGCACCCTTTTTTGTAATTTTGAAGTGAAATGGAAATCAAGACACTTTACTTTGTGATGCGCAAATAAATATTTGCTAAAACCCCACGCCTTATCTACTGTTTTTGTATCAGTGAAACCGAATGTCTGTGCAATTTAGTAGCCATTTTGATGGAAAATGTGCTGTCTGTAAATGACAGTGCTCTACCAAACCAAGGAAAAGAGAAACATGTGCTCCACTCTCCTGCTCAATGGGTGTGGTTCATTTCCTACACTTGTTCTTTGTTTGACTTTTAGACCTGGCATCCTTGGTGTGGTTTCCCCCTAACCTTTGCCTTCACACCTCCTGTTTTTGCTGAATTCTTTTTTGCTGGCCTTATGATTCTGCACACTTTACCACTGCTAACAAGTGCTAAGGTGATTGTGCTTTTTCCCTAAAATGTGGTAATATTGGCCTTTTCCCAGTTGGCATTGTGTATTTACTTATTACTTTCTTACGGCAGCCACAGGAGGAGGGGCAGGCCGAGGAGGCCCCTTACTTTGGAACTCTCATGCTTCCCGCTTTGCGGGTAGCGCATTCTTACGGCAGCCACAGGAGGAGGGGCAGGGCGAGGAGGCCCCTTACTTTGGAACTCTCGCGCTTACCGATCGCGGGATGCGCGCGGACGGTGCTCAGGCAAAGCCCGGGCCAAGGGCAGGCTCGTCCTTTGCCCGTCATCGCCAGGAGGAGGCTGGGCTGGGCCACCCCCCTGACATCTCGTTCACGATTGCTCTATAGTGACATTCAATTTATTGCTGTTTGAAGGTACTCTTCCTAATTCTTTTCTTCTTTTTTTAACCTTATTAAGGTCATCTCTCCCTTACAACCACTTTATGCTTTATTTCTATTGGCAAAAGCCTGTAATAGTTACTCTCATGTTAATGGTTGTTTGGGGTGGGACCAAGCCCCCAAAGAGCTGTTTCCGTGCTCTGCTCGCGTAGGAAAACGCTGGTGGTTGTCTGTGGTTGTCGGGGTGGCCCAAGCCCCTATAATCTTGATACTGTGCCTATATATTTGGGAAGTACTGGTTCTGTCTGTGACTATTGGGTGCTGGTTAAGCCCCCACAACTCTGATAGTGTGTTCTTTTGTTCATTTAAATTTGTTGAACTCATTCATTGCTGTCAGGATGGTGAAAAGGAAAGCAAGCAGCAATCCTTCTGGCAAGGGGGGGCAAAGAAAATATCTCGCCATGCTGCCGAAAATTGTACTTTATCACAAATCGACGATCTAATAGAAGAAGTTGAGAGTATGTTAGCCACCAAATCGTCCAAGTACCCTAAGGGAAGACCTGATGCTGCGACTAAAGATATAAAATCCTTTTTCATTCCTGTGACCCCTGGGAACAAAGAGACCTTGTTTCTGCCGCCACGGGGGCCCCAATTAGAGCATATTACGCCAGACACTCTGGCTAACCACACAGTGAGTTCGTCTTTGTGTGTGGCCAACCAGCTGGTCAACATATCTCCCCATATAACCTGTTCTAATTGTTTTCTACCACTGGCTTCGTTGGTAACCCCTAGTCCAAAGGAAGGTACATCAAGGGAAGCTGAGGAGCCAATAATAAATCCAGCCATTCAGATGGAACTGTTACGACTCGGTCGTCCCATTTCCAGGGGGCGCTGTAAGGGGACTGTCAGAAGCCTGGGAATCACCTTGAACACCTATCTAGAGTCCCTTGCTGACTCCTGTTTGTTTCTCTTTTCTCCATGGTACACTTGTGTAGGACTACATTTGCTTCTTGGGACTGCAAATCCCATAATGCACAGCTTGGTAGTCAGGAAAACCCGGATTCTGTTTCCCATTGTTTTCAATGGGAGAAGTCCAGTTGCTCCTTTTCACTGGATCCTCTCCTCCAGGACTTGCAAGTGTCCGAAACCACACACACCTGAAACCTCTCCTGTGCAGCCCAGCTTGGAACTGCTTATAAGCAGCCATTTCCTCAAGCTCCCCGTCGTGCATCGGACTTCAATTCCTTTGTGTTACAGACCCCTTGTCGGATGGTGTTCCAGTTTTGTTCCTGTTCTGTTCCAGCCTGATCCTGTTTCCTGTTTCTCTGCCCTGCTCCTGATTGTTCCAGCCAGAGTCTGCTCCCTACTTCTTAGCCTTGTACCTGTTTGTTTCTTCCAAAGCCTGCTCCCTGTTTCTCTGCCCTGCTCCTGCCTTGTTTCAGCCTGAACCTTCTCTCTGTTTCCCAGTCCTGTTTACTGCTCATTTCCAACTCCCTGTATTCCAGTCCTGTCCTTGCCTGTTCCAGCCAGAGCCTGTTCTCAGTTTCCCTGTCCGGTCTCTGTCTGTCCCAGACAGAAGTTTGCGCCCTGTTTTCAAGTCCTAGTCCCGCCTTTGCTTCAGCCTGAGCCTGTTCCTAGTTCTTGCCTCTGCCTCTTTGTTTGTTCCCTTCTGTTTCTGTTTCTTCTTGGTTCTTTGTGTCTGGTAAGTGTTCTATCAGTCTTCACCAGTGTATACGTGTCCTCCTGTGTACTGGGGTTGGCTCCTGGTTTCCAGGAGGCAATTCCAGCCCCCATCCTTGTCCAGTGTTATACGTTGTATTTTGTGCCTAACAGTGACAGTGTGCTATTGCTGTTTTCTCAGGAATCGCCACTGTGTTTCCAGCTGGACCCACAAGAGCGTGTCCTGTGTATGTAAGTACTATCCTTGTTTGTGCTCTAGGGTCCAGAGACAGAATCACTTCTGCCGCCTCCTTTCTATGGGGCTGGCAGGGTGACTATCTGTAAGAGCAAACTGCACAGAGGCATTGACATTCCCTGTCACTGTGGGAGGTTCTGCGCCTTACTCTGTGTACAACCCCAACGTGTTTGTCCACTGGTAATCCGTTTCCTGTTTGTTCACACAAGGGTTGCTCTGCTTTTACTTTCCTGTTTCCTGTGCCTATCCATAGCTGTCCTTTCCGTGTATGCCTTTAGCTGCTCCTCTGCCCCAGTGTACTACCTCTTTAGGATATTCGGTGACCTCAAGGGGTGTCCCAACCAAAGTCCTGATCAGACCTGTCCGAAACCGTGACAGAATGCACGAACCAAACATTTCAAGCTCCCCTGGCAGTAAAGGCACACACAAACCTAAAGGGCTTTCCTATCATGTTAAGACACCCCTTTCTAAGCCTATTCATTCTCTGAAATCCTCTAAAAAAGACTTTAGTTTAAAGGATAGACTTGTTCAAGAAAACCATAACTTGCAAGTTCAGTACTATACTGAGTGGCTCGCTAATCTTTCAATGATAGACTATTATGTTATTTGTGGCTATGACCCCCAGTCCCTGTCTGTAGAAGAATTACAAGGACGTAATGAGTTTTTGCAATATCTATTAGCTGAAGCCAGTAAGAATGTTCGTAACCGTGGAAGTGCTTTTGCTACCTCTGCACAAGACATTTACTCTCAAGAAAAGATGGTTAAATCCTCACCTCATGCTAGTGCATCCCAAATTCACTTCCAGGACTCTGTCAAAACAAAGAACCCTGACACTGTTCAAGAAGCCACACTAGGGATTCCCTTGTTTTCTGTTGAGTGCTTTAACCCATCTAGGCCAGTTTCTCAGAATTCAAAGTGCAGTGCTGACTCTTATAAAGACCTTTCAGTCCCTCAGAGCTTTCAAGTCAGCAGGCTAGACCCTGTATCTAAGGGATCAGTAAAAACTGTGGGATTCCTTAGTTCAACTCAAATGGCTTGTGCTCCTCCCAAATTGGATGACAGTACATCAGTCTCAATTCCTAAGTGTTGTGCTGACTCGTGTAAAGATCTACCAGTCCCTCAGTGCTTTCAAGTGAGCAGGATAGAACCTGTATCAAAGGGATCAGTAAAGACTGTGGGATTCCTTAGTTCAATTCAAAAAGCTTGTGCTCTTCCCAAACTGGATGATAATATACCAGTCTCAATCCCTAAAAGCTTTGCTAAACCCTTTTCTATTCTGAGTGGGTTTGATAACAATATGGACATACACACACTAAAAGAGCAGTTTTGGCAGATTAAAAGGCAGATATCAGACTTCTATGATGAATATGTTGTAACATACACAAGAAATCTTGCACATGGGCTCTTTTCATCAATGCATATTTCACTGTTGGCAGAACCAGACATTCTGTTTATCTGTAAGGTAGAAGAAGTAACAGAGCAGCTGATGGAAACTACTGCAAGGCAATTTGAAAACCTGAAAAAAGAAAATGATCACCAGCTTTGGCTTAAAGAACAGTATGCTACTTTGTGTGCCTCTCCAAAGACTTCTATCGAGCAGATTGTCCCTTCTATTTATGACAGTCAAAAGACAGCTCCAGTTATAAATATATCAGCCTCTTCCTCAGACTCTCTCTCAGCCTGTAGTTCTCCAGTGAAAATTCCTGTACAGTTGACTGAATCTCTGACATCTCTGAGAGATTTGACACCTCTTGATTCAAAGGATGGATCAGAGTCTTCAGAAGGAAGTGTCTCAGCCCCTCTATCAGAACAAATAAAGCCAAAGGAAGAAGAGAGTTCTGATACAGACTCCAATAGCTGCACCTTAAGAAACCAAGATATGACTTTTCTGGAGATTAATGGCAAGTTGTGCAACAGTGTTGAAGAATCTGAATCTAGTGATGACAGTGGTTCCTGCCTTGCCGTGAACAAACCTGCAGATAGTGCTGTTCAAATGGCGCACACACCAGAATTTTCAGATTATGGGGATACTCCTGCCCTTTCAAACAATATCATAGAATTTTCAGATAATGAAGAGACAGTTTCTGTTTCAGGTGAACTAATGGATTTTTCTGACCTTGAAGAAATGCCCGCATTTACTAAGAATGTAATGGACTTCTCAGAAAGTTTAAAAATCTCTTCTGTGTCAAAGCAAACTGTGGAGATTTCAAACAAGGAAGAAAGCCAGCAATCTGAAATTGAACAGCCTGCCATAAGAAATAAGAGCCTTCTCCTAGAACAGGACACAGTTGCAGCCTCAACCACTGATTCTGACTTGCTGTACCCTGCCACTGCGTTTCCTGTTCCCAGCTCAACGGTTACTGAAGAACAGATCTCTGATCTACCGGTATCTGATTTTGATGTAAAACCAGCCACACCAATGCCACCTGCTGTGTCTCTGAAATTAAAGACTCCTGAAAACCAGCAATCTGAAACCGAAGCTCAAGTACTGAAAGATATCATATGTCCCACTAAAACTAAAGACTTGAATTTGAATCTTGTATTCGAAGATCTGATGATAAGTACTGTTCTTAGTGTTTTATTGCAAGAAACCATCATCAATACAAAGGCTAAAGCTGAAGATTTAGATAACAATATAGAGGCGATTTCTGAAGAGACTCCAGTTCTATTTCAATTCAAAGAACAACCTTTCAGTGTTAACAGAGCTGAAGATCAACTACCTGTAGTAGAAACACCTTGCAAAGAAACCATTTCTGATACCACGAATACACCACAGAGCACTTGCAATGAAGAAATCCCAGTCTTGTCTGAAGATCACCCTAAAGAATTAGTTTGTGGAACTTCTACATTTTCAGATGTTAATCCAGTTTCTAAAGACATGAAAACTCTTGTTCCTCCTGAATTTGATACTCCGAAGTCATCCAAGATGAAAGAAAATTCTGACTTTTTCATGTTTACCTTGAGAACACCAGTTACCCATGTCTCCCAAGTCTCTATGCTTTGCAAGCCTCAGACCACAATCGATGCAAATACTGCTGCAGAAACAGACAAATCCTGCTTGTCAGAAGGTGTTACAGACCTGACAGTTACTAATACACCAATCAGCTCCTCCAAAGAGGAAAGTATTGAACAGGAAACTAATGTCATAAAGATAACTGCCCGTAATGCCATTCCAGATCTCCTTGCTCCTGAATCTACTTCACCAGAAACCAACTCCATGCACTCCTCCCATATCAATCGAACAATAGAGAGGAAAGACATCGGAGCCCATATGGGTATTAATACATGCTTTGCTCATTGGAAGTTTCACCTATGGCAGGACTGTAAACTTATCAACCAAGGTTGGTGTTGGATTTTCTTGCTTTGGCTTTTCCTCTTCAACTTTTTTCAGCCAAAGGATCGCCTTCTCTTCTTGAGCGGACTGGTGGGAGAGGGTATACTGTTACGACTCGGTCGTCCCATTTCCAGGGGGCGCTGTAAGGGGACTGTCAGAAGCCTGGGAATCACCTTGAACACCTATCTAGAGTCCCTTGCTGACTCCTGTTTGTTTCTCTTTTCTCCATGGTACACTTGTGTAGGACTACATTTGCTTCTTGGGACTGCAAATCCCATAATGCACAGCTTGGTAGTCAGGAAAACCCGGATTCTGTTTCCCATTGTTTTCAATGGGAGAAGTCCAGTTGCTCCTTTTCACTGGATCCTCTCCTCCAGGACTTGCAAGTGTCCGAAACCACACACACCTGAAACCTCTCCTGTGCAGCCCAGCTTGGAACTGCTTATAAGCAGCCATTTCCTCAAGCTCCCCGTCGTGCATCGGACTTCAATTCCTTTGTGTTACAGACCCCTTGTCGGATGGTGTTCCAGTTTTGTTCCTGTTCTGTTCCAGCCTGATCCTGTTTCCTGTTTCTCTGCCCTGCTCCTGATTGTTCCAGCCAGAGTCTACTCCCTACTTCTTAGCCTTGTACCTGTTTGTTTCTTCCAAAGCCTGCTCCCTGTTTCTCTGCCCTGCTCCTGCCTTGTTTCAGCCTGAACCTTCTCTCTGTTTCCCAGTCCTGTTTACTGCTCATTTCCAACTCCCTGTATTCCAGTCCTGTCCTTGCCTGTTCCAGCCAGAGCCTGTTCTCAGTTTCCCTGTCCGGTCTCTGTCTGTCCCAGACAGAAGTTTGCGCCCTGTTTTCAAGTCCTAGTCCCGCCTTTGCTTCAGCCTGAGCCTGTTCCTAGTTCTTGCCTCTGCCTCTTTGTTTGTTCCCTTCTGTTTCTGTTTCTTCTTGGTTCTTTGTGTCTGGTAAGTGTTCTATCAGTCTTCACCAGTGTATACGTGTCCTCCTGTGTACTGGGGTTGGCTCCTGGTTTCCAGGAGGCAATTCCAGCCCCCATCCTTGTCCAGTGTTATACGTTGTATTTTGTGCCTAACAGTGACAGTGTGCTATTGCTGTTTTCTCAGGAATCGCCACTGTGTTTCCAGCTGGACCCACAAGAGCGTGTCCTGTGTATGTAAGTACTATCCTTGTTTGTGCTCTAGGGTCCAGAGACAGAATCACTTCTGCCGCCTCCTTTCTATGGGGCTGGCAGGGTGACTATCTGTAAGAGCAAACTGCACAGAGGCATTGACATTCCCTGTCACTGTGGGAGGTTCTGCGCCTTACTCTGTGTACAACCCCAACGTGTTTGTCCACTGGTAATCCGTTTCCTGTTTGTTCACACAAGGGTTGCTCTGCTTTTACTTTCCTGTTTCCTGTGCCTATCCATAGCTGTCCTTTCCGTGTATGCCTTTAGCTGCTCCTCTGCCCCAGTGTACTACCTCTTTAGGATATTCGGTGACCTCAAGGGGTGTCCCAACCAAAGTCCTGATCAGACCTGTCCGAAACCGTGACAGGAACGGCCTCTAGAGGCTCAGTTAGTACAAATAAGATCTGAAATAATGAGCCTAAAAGAGTACCTCACTTCCCTTAGTCATATGGTCCATGCGAAACTTGACGGCCTAACAGCCGTGATTGGGGACATAAGGAAATCTTCTCTCAAACATGAGTCCAACTCTTTATCTACACAAACCCAGCAAGCTGATATCCCTAAGAAGGGAATGTATAGGAGTATCAACGCAGGAGTGGCATTACTACCTTGTCAACGAGAAGTGTGCAAAACCCCTGTTTCAAATAAATACGATACTAAATTGATTACAGGGGTCAATCAAGTGAAGCTTAGTGTTAAGCCTCTTGCCAACGTTAATAAAGACTTCCAGTCAAGCTCCCAATCTAGCCAGTCGATGCATGGTCAGTGTGATGTCTATCTGACGAACATTCCCAAGCTGAGACATTGAATAAGGGAACAAGCGGATTCACTGAAGAACAAAGTAATTCACTGGCTAAGGAGTGTAAAAAAATGTAGGTCCATTATACGGGATGACATAATTACTGCCCAGAAATTTATAAATGCCTCTTCAGACACGGACCTCATAGGGCTGCAGTTGAACATCCAGAGTTTAGCAAAGGGCCTTTTAGCTCTTGAGTCAAGATCGAGACCAGACACCTCGTCTCAAGTAACTCTTGTCCAGTCGATCCCCCTCTCAATAGCTAAATTGTTCTCCAGAGGTAGTCCAATTGCCAGATCTAGTCCCAACACATGCGCCATAAGATGTGGAGTAGCTCAACCTCAAATATAGATTGACGCAAAGCCCCCATAGTAGAGGCAGAAAGGGAAAACACATCAGGTATAAAGCCTTTGGTACCATGCGACCCAAGTACCCTACCGTCGGTCATAGCGGGAGCAGAGACAGGAGTATGTTGTAATGTACGTGCAGAAGGGAGACACAGTGGAATTACACCCCCTATAGACAAGCGAACAGTGAGATTGCCCAACACTGGGGATAGTAATGAACCTTCAATTGTTTTTTTATCCTGGAATGTGGCAGGTGTGACATCTAAGACAAACAATCCAGAGTGGTGTAGCTTTATGGACCAACATCACATTATTTTCCTACAGGAAACATGGGCCACTTCCAAAAGGCATAGGGCAGGATATTGGTCCTTTCAGAAGGCTGCACTTCCATCTCCATCTGGTAGAGCATCTGGGGGCTTAATAATTTGGCTCAAGCATGATTTATTTCCCAAGGTAAAGGAGTTGCCCTCCCCCTCTAGGGATATACTAGCCGTTGAGGTAGTACTCAGTGGCCCAAGGGGGCCAGTACGTATAGTACTTGTAAATATATATATAAGGCCTGGCCCACAAAAGTCTCAAATTGTCCAGATAAAAACGCTTACTGATTTCTTGAACCATCTACCTGGGGGGCAGGGCTTACTCGTTGCAGGAGATTTCAACATGCAGTTGAATTACGAGGATGATTTTCAGCATAAAAGAATCCAGTTTGTCCACCCATGGGACAGATCAGGTTCAGTTCAGGCTGCAATTAAGCCTTCAGGGGGTGTTTTAGATCTAGTGGAGGATTTGATAAAAACAATGGGGCTTAGAATAGTCAATGGGCATACGAAATCAGACACTCCTGCGTTGCCTACATACAGAAAAGGCCTATACAAGAGTTGCCTAGACTATGTTCTAGTAAGTGATTTCCTTTGGAATTCCCTTATTGACATGGTAGTCTTTCCACATGACGATAGTGATCATCAAGCTCTTTGTGTACTTTTTTCAATCTCCCCATTTAAAGTGGGTGAAGGGCAGCATCCTGGCCGTGACAAATGATTATAAAAATGTAAGGTGGGGAATGGTGGCAAATGACGTAAACTTTCAGGTATCACTATATGAAGTGATGATATCAATGCTTTCCCCCTTGAAGCACATCGCCTTGGTACCGGTCGACATAATCAAATTGAACAACACTATGATCAACCAGTTAAGACCCTTTTTTCAGGTAACAAGGAGGCGGGCTGAAACCAGGGCTATAACCCTGAGGTGGTTTTCCAGGTCTTGCCGACTGGCCAAGTTACGGCTTTTGGAAGCATTGAAGGCAGGGAGTTGTTGCGTGATAAGAGCCCCCAGGTTTGCTTACAAAACTGAGCTGAAAAACGCAAAAAAAGAGTGGGAATCTAAACACTGGAAGGCCATGGTAGATGCTTTACAAGTAAAGGACACAAAATTGTTCTGGAAATTAGTGGCAGACAAAGGACACTCTGACAATGTGGAGACTTACCCAGCAATTCAGCCAGCACTCTGGGTGTCTCATTTTGGAGCTGTGTATAGTGTGGCCCAAACTAGTAGCTCTACTGTCTTGCCACCTCTCGAGGGGCCCCTACTTCTGGGATAGCTACTGCATCTAAATTCGATTTGGCCCCTTTTGCCTTAAAAGAAACAACCTTGGGACTCCAGACGTTACGCAAAGGGAAGGCCCCAGGGCTGGATGGTATCCCCGGTGATTTGTATTTGTCCCAACCCAGTACCTTCAGGCATGTTTTAGGAAGGGCGTGCGCACAATCGATCAGGCATTTAGGTTTAACCTTCTCTGTTGGAAACATCTATCTTTAACTAAGGGCCATCTGTATGTGGCCTTCATTGACCTAAAAGCTGCGTTTGATATGGTCCCAAGGGACCTATTGTGGAACGTCCTTGAGACCTATAAAGTCAAAAGAGAGATGTTGAAATTGATCAGGTGTCTCCATGAGGGCACTCTTGCCCAGGTACGCTGGTCCCATGGTGGCGACCTGACAGAAGCCATACCTATTGACACGGGGGTTAGACAGGGGTGTGTTCTGGCCCCCACGCTGTTCAATCTTTATATCAACGGTGCGGTCGACCAGCTGATGCACTGCAATCATGACGCCCCAAAGTTAGCAGGAACTTCTGTTCCTATTTTAATGTTTGCAGACGACACCTTATAGATTTCACGAACTCCAACGGGCCTTCAAAATGAACTCAATGCCTTTTCTAAATTTTGCATAAAGAGGGGCCTAGAGATACATTCTTCTAAGACTAAATTTATGGCTTTTAATCCTCACAAGTCTTTTAGGGGGAAAATGACCTTGGTAGGCCAACCGATAGAGAGAGTCAGTCAGTTTGATTACTTGGGGATCAGGATATCGGATGACCAACGGTGGACGGCACAGATTGAGAAAAGTGTGTCCATTCTTCGACAGAGGTCAGCCGTGATAGCGAGAAAAATTGCTAACACCACGGAAGGAGAAATTTCCCCCGCTATCACGGTATATAAGGCAGTGGCTGTGGCCGCCTCAATTTATGGTGCTGAACTATGGGGGCATAGCAACTCTAGCTGCCTGACAATGGTGGAAAACTGCTTTATGCGTAATTTTCTGCATTTACCGACAAGTACTCCACCCTTAGATTCGATCTAGCCCTAAATGAGATCCACAACGAGGCTGCCTTAAGACCCCTTATGTATTGGGTCCGCCTTTGGACATCCGAATATCTGTCCCCCTACCAAACAGCAGTTGGCGAGCTTCTAGCGGACCGTGACGTGCTAAAAATTCCCTGGTTTAAACACATTAGAGACATGTGCCAACTTATTAAAGTGGTTGAGGTGTGGAGAGACCCCCTCAATTTAACAAAGGAAGCAAAGGCACGAATAAGGCGGAGTTACTGGGAGTTTATTTTGACCCCACTTTGGTCCAAAAAGGACCATGGTAGTAGGACGTTACAGTTTCTGGACTACAAATGTAGCCCCAAGTTTGAGGCCTATATGGACAATATTAATACCCCCTATGCTAAAACCCTTTTTATCAAATTTAGGTTAGGAACATTCCCTCTCAATTCATTAACTTCAAGATGGTGCAAGGAGGTCCATAAATCAAGTTTCTGCCACTTCTGTCCTGAGCAACCCGAGACATTGGCTCATTTTATGTTTTTTTGTCCTAGATATTCGGTGCCAAGGAAGAAGTGGATAATCCCCTTATGTAGACTATTGGGGATAAGGGAGCATAATACATCCTTGCGAATTCTTGCAAGCGACATAAGCGAATAGGTGGTTTTTGCCGTTGCTAGGTACTTACAAAATGCATGGGCTATAAGACCCAGAGAAAATAATGCTGACCGATCGGATTAGCCATAAACAACCGATCGTCATGGTCATCTAATTACGAAGGTTTGCCTGTTATAGAAAAAGGAATTTTGACATTAATTTTGTATTATTGCTATAACCAAGTGTACTAACAGCTCATTTTAGCTTAGATTATTGTAGGAAGAAACAGATCACCATATGAAATAAAGTCCAGCCTGGCCCCTAGAACTTTAATAATTTGACAGTTGCTTCAAACAGTTTTAAGAATTGAGTTTTTACATTTTTATCCAGTATAATTATTGCTTTCTCTTTTATCGTTTTATGTGGAGTTTGTATTTTTTTACTAAATTATAATTGTATTGTATGGTTATTGTTGTTGTTACTGGATACTTTTATGGCTTTCAGCCGAAATAAAGTTATTTATTGCTTGATTTACTTATTACTTATTTACTTATAAGTTACCAGTAGAGTGTATCAATTGTGCCTAAGGCACATAAAATAAATGCTACCAGTGGGCTTGCAGCACTGATTGTGCCACCCACATAAGTAGCTCTTAAACCTGTCTCAGGCTTACCACTGAAGAGCCTGTGTGTGCAGTTGTAAACTGCCATGTCAAACTGGCAAAGTCAGCCATCTGCCAGACCCAAACCTTCCACTTTAATACAAATAAGCCACCAGTAAAAACAACCCTAGACATCCCCAAGGGCAGGGTGCAAGGTACTTAAAAAGTTGGAGATGTGCGTTTAGGTTTTACATGTCCTGGAGGGGAAAACCCTAAAATGTGTTTCTCATCACTGCAAGGCCTATCACACGTTAACAATTGGGATTACCTTATTATATTTTATAAGTGTAATTCACAATCTAGAAGAGATAGACTTTTCGAGTTTGGTGTCTCTGGGAACACAATTTAAAATCACAAATTGGGTTTTGAATTGCATTTCTGAAAACGCCATTTTTAGAGAGTTGCCATTTTTTTGCCTTAGCCATTTGGTGCTTGCTGCCTGTCTTTGATCACAAGTCTGGGCTGGGAGGCAGCTGCCCTTTGTGCATTACCGCTAGACAGTCACACATAAAAGGAGCTTAGGTGTGACTTGATAGGCCAACTGTGTTCTGATGCAGGATGGATGAGAGGGAGGAGACGGACACAGTCTCACTTACACCTAAATAGGCTGTGTCCTGTCCACACACAGCGGGCTGCATACCCCCTGTGGTGAGTCTGGAGCCAGGGCAGGAAGGGCAGGACATCTGTGCACTTCAAAGGTACCTCTTTGAAGTCTCCTCCTTCAAAGGCACCAGAGGGTAGAAGAACTGGACTTCAGACACCACCAACTCAGTACATTACTACACCTGTAGATACTCTGCCAGGAAGAAGGACTGCTGTGCTGCTGAAGGCCTGCCTCTTTGCTGAACTGCTGTTTTCTGGACTCCTGCTTTGCTGTACTGACCTGTGCCTGTAACCCTCTTGCCTGGGAGTGAGAAAGATTGGACCTGAATCTCTCCAGCCCAGATCCTGTGGTGACTCCAATGGCTAGTTTACTGACCTCCTGTACAGAAAAGATATAACAGATTTCCAACCACCCTGGCCATGCTCCTGCATATGTGCTCTACCATCTATGAGTCTGTCCTTCCAAGTGGTGCCACCCCAGTCCTGGACCCTTGGAAGTGGACCTAAGGTGCTTGCCCCAGTGGAACCGATGCATTCTCTGCTGCAGGAGCAGAATAAACGCATTGCAACTGGTGCATCTTGAAACCAGTATATCACCTTTGGAACCGACACTGGGTTGCTTTTCTTGGTGCAAGGTCCTCGCATCCTCATGCATCTCACTGACTGTGCAACGCATCCTTGACACTGACCTTTGTATTACAAACCCCGGTGCCTGGATCCTCAACGTTGACACATTGGGAACTCGCACTGCAGCCTCACCACATCGTGGAACCGACAACATCAACACATACCCTTTAATGCATTGTTGATTAACCGACACATCGCTTCACAACTTGGATTTAAGCACTTAGGCACTTTGGTTCATAAGGCCCAACATGGTCCCTGTAGCCGGCCCACACTCCATTGCAGTCAGCCTGAGCATTTGACTTTGTCACAGTCCAATGAAACAAAATATCCCCGATTGGTACTTTTGGCTTGTAAGTGCTGTTTTCCATTTTGTTATTTAAAAATTCATAACTGAAGTCCTACTTATTGGATTTTTGTCATTTTTGTTCTGTTTTATTTGTTAAATTAAGTTATATTTTCTAACTCTGGTGTGGGATTCTTTTTGCATATTGTTTTTACTGTTTTACTGTTTGAAGTGTTGCACAAAAATACTTTACACATCACTTTCAGGTTATGCCTGTCTACTCTGTGCCAAGCTACCAGACGATGACCACAGGTTAATATGGGGTTCGTGTCAACACCAGGACAGTGCGCGCTCTACGGGCATCTAGAATGCAAATACCCAACACTCGCAAGATAATGTAATTTATGCATTGTGATGATATGTTATTGTTTAACCTTTTGCATTTCAGAATTCCATCCAAAAGATTCATTTTTAAGGTGCTTATAAATACTGTACATTTGCAATGTATTGCTGCAGACATTCAGAGTGTGTTAGGGTGTGGTCCCTTTCCAGGGCCTTCTAGAGACTTTCCCTGCAACATGCCTGGGCGTGGTTCTAGGCTGGGCCAAGACTCTATAAAAGAGAGTCAGCCCAACTTCCAGTGCTCACTATTCAGAGGTCCCGGTGCAGAGCAGCAGCTTCTTCCTGAGCTCCTGTCCCGGCGGCCTATTTGGATTTTCCAGTCTTCTGCACTCATCTCTCATTGCTGATCACTGTTTTCAGGCGGTAAGATGGTGTTTGGACATTTCCCAACACCGTAATTGAGAACACTCATATTCTTGATTTTAATTCTTAAATGAATAACAGATTACTTGTGTGCTGCCATTTTTTGACATTTGCATGGTGGTTTGCAAATAGGGAGGACGCGCAATTTATTCCATAAAGATTTGACTTCGTTATTACATTGTTGTTCATTGCGCGCTGGTATTTCTTGACATTTACATGATGTTTTACGAGTTGGCAAGACGTGCAACTCGTTTCATGAGCATTTGACTTTGTTGTTCATTGTGTGCTACTTTTCTTGACATTTACATGGTGGCATTCGAATCGGCGAAACGCGCGATTCACTTCTCATGTGTAATTCATGCTGTTCATTGTGCGCTACCATTTTCTGGCATTTACATGGTGGCATTCGAATCGGCAACACGCGCGATTCTTTCCTTGAGTGTTTTTTCATGTTATTCATTGTGCGCTACCATTTCTTGGCATTTGCATGGTGGCATTTGAATCGACAAGACGCGCGATTCTTTCCCTGAGTGCTTTTCATGTTGTTCATTGTGCGCTACCATTTCTTGGCATTTGTATGGTGGCATTTGAATCGGCAAGACGCGCAATTCTTTCCTCGTGTATAAATAATGTAAATTACTGTGCGCTACTGTTCTAAGACATTTTCTTGGTAGCATTTCAAGTTGACACGTTGCATGATTTATTCCTTGAATCTACGTTGTGTGATTTCATGGTGCACAATCCTTTATGGTGTTTAATACTCATATAAAAATTTGCAATGTGCGCAATTCACTTCCCAATGTTTTTTCTGAGATTAACACAACAATACCAGAGTTCTAGATGTAATGCTGTGTGTTCCTGATATATATTCTTAAAAGGAGATTCATATGGTTGTTTAGAAATTGCTCAGAGTGTTTCCTGATTCTCATGCTAAAGAAAGTACTCGAATCTGAAAGTCCTATTTAACTTTTCCTGTTTCCTCCTCAGGCATTCGGTCAACTAAAGCCTAGTCAGTTTTAGGACTATTTTAGGGTTGTTCATGTTTTTTCGGAAAAGACAAAGCTTAGAGTTGTAGCATGGTACTGATTTCATGAGATATAATTTTGATGTTGTGTTTTAACCTTTTGCTTCCTACAGGTCTCCTTCCCAGCTGTTCCCGTCCTAATCCCCTTTTCCACACTTGGACTCTCTTAGACTCTGTGATAAATCTAATCAGAGTATTGGAGCTGTCTTGTGGTGGAAGTGTTGGGAACGTGCACAGACCCCGAGGATCTGGTGACTCTGACAGTTCGCTTGTGCCTTACCCTGGGAAGAATCGTGGTTGCTGCTTGACCAGGACTCACAACATAGTCAACCAACAACCCACTTTCTCACAGTGACAGTTGGATTTATCACAATTCCTTTGATTTTAATGTCATCAATAGCAGTATTTACACTCTGAAAGGTGTTCTAACACCACTGTATCTATCTTGTGTAGAATTTGCAGTTATTACAAGTGTTCTCCCAAATAACTCCTATCTGCCTCAGGTTTTCTTTAGTTTCTCTCTCACTAAACTTTAATTTTTGCTTTTATGTGGGTGTTAGTGTATGGGATCAGAAGAAACCTGAGTGTGTTAGGTTTTATGGCATAAGTGCAAGCTGACATCTGAGCAAAATAAGTGAGACATGATGTTTGAATTTCTTCATGGGTGTCTAGTGGTGTGCATTAGGATGTAAAGTTTGATATGTTCCATGACATAGGAGAATGAACATGGGTCACCAATGCTTTGCTAAGCATGTCTGGTTATCTGGGATTGTGCAATGTAGATATGCAGCGTTTTGGTTTCTGATTGTGTGATTTCAATAATGCTTCCAACTATAATATGAGTGACTGGACAACCCATTTAGATGGTGCACATGGTTTTCTAGTGCTTATTAAGAGTGCTGGTGAGCATTAGCTTCTGTTGTTGGAAATGAGATGTTTGGCAGTTGGTTCATTTGCCTAAGTGTTTTTGGCTATGTGTATGAACATTCAATCTCATCTCTGCACATCTGGACTAGTGGTTACAGTCAGATAATGTGTGGGCGTTTGAAAATGAGCATTTGTTTCTAATGAAAACCAGATGTTTCTTATATGTCTGCAAATATGTTGGTATCTGAGGGTCTGTGTGGTTGTATAGAGGTATCCATGTGCTACTTTGCCTGCATTTTTCAATCTTACATTAATCAGTCCCAAAATTACCAATTCCTGTGACAATTCTACCCAGTTATACTCTTTTCAGAGTCTACACCCCACCTCCCCACACTTCTGGCTTAGTTCTTATCAGGACTCTCATCTCAGCCTAGTCATTTTTATTGCCTACTTTGTATTTTTGTGGCATAAGCGTATAAGCAGAATTAGTTTTTCAGTGTGTTTTCTTGTGTTTGATCACTTTTATGAGAATCCTGGTTGTGTTTGTTTTTGTGGATTAATGTGAAGATGAGGTTAAGTGTTGATGTGTGCTTGTGTAAATCTTCCTAAAGGTTCAAGTGGCTGTAGGTGTACCAGACATGTATTTGCCTCCAAATATAAGTGGGCACACATGGTGTGTTGTTTCTGACATTGTATGGTGGCTTCTGAAGAGCTATGAAAGTGGATAGGTAGGCATGTGTTGGTCTCTTTTGTTTCTGATGATGGGTTTTAGTGGTATAAAGAATAGGCATGTTGCCAACAGAGTTATATTCAGTTGTCTCGAGGGCAGGTGTTGGCCTTCGAATGCCTGTGGTAATCTCAAAATGTTCTTTTGAAGAGTCTCCTTCTTGGAATCTGTTTGGGTTGGCTACTCTTTTATGTGCCCCGGCCAGGACTAGCCTATATCTGCAAGGATCCTCTGAACAGAAGGGCGCTTTCCAGGCTACCGGGAATTCAAGTTGTTTTATGAGTAGTGCACTGATTTTTTGGAGTTTGCTTTGGGGTATACATTTGTACCTGCAGCTATGCCTGAGGAAGTGATGAGGATGTCTGTGGTTTTTTTGGGGGTGCAGCCTGTGCACATTTATGTTTTTGCTGATTTTCCTATGGTCTTCCGTTATCCTTCTTCTGGCTGAAACTGCTACATTGTTCTTTCTCCTTGCTATAAAATATCTGGAGCTTCATGCATGGTTCTCCGGCATGTGTGGATATCTGATGTTTTGTATTGGTAAATTGCAGTGTGTGATCTTCTTTTTGGCTGCCCAATAAAGTCAGAGGATGTCTTGCCATGTATTGAAGTCTGAGTCTGTGAGGGTATATGTGATGGTGAATCTTCTTTGGACTGCATGAATGTGTGCATTATGTTGTGTGAAAGTTTCATGTCACATATGTGAATGTTTGATTTGACTATTAACTAACTGTTTATTTCAGTTTTTGATAATGTCTATGGGTGTATGATTGTGTGCATGAGTGTATGATAGTGTATGCAGTTTTCTGTTAGGGAGCATGAGTAATGTAAAGGCAAGTGTTAATGTTGGAATGCTTTGGAATAATGTGCGGTGTCTTTTGGAATACATCACTGTCTGAGGTTCTGCATGGGTGTATGTGTCATGTAAGATTGTCTGGAGAGAGCCTGGGAGATTGACAATGTTCATATGTGGTTTGCCTAGAACAGTGCTGTTTATGGGTGTCTTTATTCATTTGCTTCTTAGTTCATGGGTGAATAAAGCCATGAATGGGTGTTAAATCTACAGTTATGCTTTCTGTCATTATGGAAGAGATGCAGCAGAAGCTGCTGCGCATTGCAGATTTTGACTTGAAAACTGCTGTCCTTCTGCATGATTAACTCTGCATTGACACATGTATGTCTTATATGTCAGTCAGAAGCTAATACACATGTTGCATGGGTGTTTGTGAATTTGTAAAAGTGTCTGTGTGCAAGTATCTGTTGTGGATATTTGTTGATACAAGATAGAGGATGGATACCACCTCTGCAGGCATTTGAAGTATATTGCAGGCATTCTAGTGGCTGGAGACCTAGATACTGAAGTGAAGGAGGATAGAAACAAGGCTTCTTCTGGAAAATAAACAAGGACCTTATTAGAAAGGGCTGCTAAATAGTTCATCCTGAACAAGGCCAGGAGTAAGGCATAGTTTCTGTTATTGATGATGTCCATGATGGAAGAGAAGAAGAACATAAGCAATCACATCATCTCACAGGCAAGACTGTTGGACATTGCCATGATGTGTCACTAAGGTAAATCATTGACTAGAAAGTACACCTAATCTGTGGACTATGTGGTAAGCCCTAATAAATCTTAACATGCTTTCTAGGAATCTGGATCTAGTTCTTCCTTTTTCAACATGACTAGAATAAAATCAGGTTAAGTTATACTCTTTTTATTGCTCCTAGATGGACAAGGAACCTTGACAATAGCTTACAGTCAGTTTATCTGTTCATGCATTCCGGTTTGCCTCCCTCCTATGCCCTCATTGAGGTGATTTTTTGCTGGCATGAGACCTTTAACACCATGTAATATAGTTGGTTCATGACAAACTTGGTTTTGTTTTTCTGAGATGAACCAAGATAGTTTAGTATTGGGACAGGTTGGAGGCACAGTCTCTCTTTTTTGCTTCCAGGTCGGCCAGGAACCCTAACAGCTGTCTGGTAAAAATGTTTAGCCTAGGAACAAATATTAGGTTCATGGTTTGTAGTTTGCTTCCCTCAAGCTAATTCCCTCAATGAGGTGATTTTGCTGGCATGAGACCTACAGCACTATTATGTATAGTTGGCTCAAGGCAAAATTGGTCTCCTTTTGTCTGTCTAGATTGAAAAATAATGATTAGTATAGGAACATGTTCAGGCACATTGCTTCACTATTTCCTTTCTAGGTGGATCAGGAACCTCAACAGCTGTCATCTACGCATGTGTGTGTTAGGGACAGGTAGTCGGTTCAAGGGAAAAGGAAAATGTGGTCTCTCTCTGGTTCTACACATTACTTTGTACAAGATCCTTTGGCCCATATTTATACTTTTTGACGCTAAACTGCGCTAACGCAGTTTAGCGTCAAAAAGTTTTGCGCCGTCTAACGCCATTCTGAAGCGCCATGCGGGCGCCGTATTTATGGAATGGCGTTAGACGGCGCAATCAGACCGGCGCTGCCTGGTTTGCGTGGGAAAAAACCACGTAGACCAGACAGCGCCGGCGTAGGGGGAAAATGGCGCATGGGCGTCTTAAAATGGGGCAAGTCAGGTTACGTCGAAAAAATCGTCTTAACCCGACTTGCGCCATTTTTTAACGACGCCCATCCCCCATCAACATGACTCCTATCATTGTAAAGATAGGAGTCATGCCCCCTTGCCCAATGGCCATGCCCAGGGGACTTCTGTCCCCTGGGCATGGTCATTGGGCATAGTGGCATGTAGGGGGGCACAAATAAGGCCCCCCTATGCCACCAAAAAAAAATATAAAAAATAAAAAATTATACTTACCTGAACTTACCTGAATGTCCCTGGGGTGGGTCCCTCCATCCTTGGGGGTCCTCCTGGGGTGGGCAAGGGTGGCAGGGGGGGTCCCTGGGGGCATGGGAGGGCACCTGTGGGCTCATTTTGAGCCCACAGGCCCCTTAACGCCTGCCCTGAGCAGGCGTTAAAAAGTGGCGCAAATGCGCCGTTTTTTGCCACGCCAACTCCCGGGCGTCTCTTTTGCCCGGGAGTATAAATACCACGTAAAGGCCTGGGAGTCATTTTTTAGACGGGAACGCCTCCCTTGCATATCATTAACGCAAGGAAGGGGTTCACGCTAAAAAATGACGCACATTCCGGGAACTTTGGCGCTATTCGCCTCTAACGCCATAGTATAAATATGGCGTTAGTTGGCGTTAGTTTTGCGTCGAAATTGCGTCAAAAAAAACGACGCAATTTCGGCGCAAACGGAGTATAAATATGGCCCTCTGTCTTCTGCTTCTCCATATATGTTTCAAGATCTTCTCCTTTAATGCTGAGCAAGATTTCAGGTCTCACTATAGGTTTGGAACAGTGTACCTATAGGTCAAAGGTCAAATTCCCCTACCCCACTCCATCAACTTACTTGAGCAGAGTGCAAGTATGATACAAAACTTGCAACAGACATAGAATAATGACCTAGAAAAAGTGTAGTTAGAGGTCAACAGTCAAATGACATTATCTCTCCACAAATTTGAACAGAGAAAAAGAACATGCTTTTCATGTCAACTACAACATTACTAGAAATGTATCCAAAGGTAACAGAATTAAAACACTGAAAATCATGTGATCTCTTACTTAATATACTTATTTGAAAGTGACTAGATTCTGTACAACAATTAAAACACATGACACATTTGTCTTTTTACCTAGAAAGGAGACCGAATTATAAGGATTCTTTGCATTACCTTTCAGGCAACACAGTTTTGCTATCAGTCTACAAATGTGGTCATTTTCATATCTCATTTTCACACTCACCTGTCGGCCATCTTGAATTATGTCATGTGACTTAATGGCGTTTTACAAATACATGTTTTATATGTAAATGAATAGTAAAAGAAGACTGAAACCAAAAATATAGTTTCCCAAAATAATTGCAATTACGCAAACTACAGCCCTTGAAAGCAAAGCACTTCAAAAGTATTTCAAAAGCTTGGGCCTGAATGATGTTCAATGGCACTACCAAAGTTAATCTGGAGCAGATGGTAAGCATCACGGAGGTCTAACTTTGTGAAATATTGTGCACCTTGTCCAGACTCAAGTATGCCTTTGGTGTGTGGAAGTTACTAATGGACCTTTCATCCATAGCGTCAATATATTTACAAAGCAATTTTCAAATATATATTTGATAAAAGATCTCTTCTGGAAGTGTCTCTGTTTCAAAGCTTTATCATATAATGAGTGTAACCCTCTATCTATAGGACTAGGATAGTTTTGGGAAGACTAGACTGTAGCTCATTTACTACAGAAGTTATAGGGGAAACAACCATATCAATAAAGCAATAACTATTACAAGGAAAACAATCAACACTGCACCTAATAATTCTTTGCATCTATAGGTTTTGTTAGTTTCCATGGCTTCTCCAAAAGCAGATCGTAAGGTGGAATGCAGCAGCAACAGTGATGGTTCACTTAAGTTTCACTTGTGCAAAGCACCAAAACAAAGTCCAAGTAACAAATGGCAACAGATTTATTTAAACAGTCGTAGTGAGTCTTGCTTAGCCCTACTCTGTGTTCTTCTAAGGGGCAGGTTCTTCTTCTGCAGACCTGGGCCTCAGTGCTCTTCTTAATTGCCTAACAAAGTCAATGCAAATTCTCTAAATAGGGCACAGTTCAAATTCACTAATGATCGCAGCCAAAGAGAAATGTGTCAGTCTATCCAACAGCACAGTAAACTAGGCCTAGATAAAACAAACTCTGCTTCACTCTTGGAGTTTTTGGGATTCGGGCACTTTGTGCTACACAGAGTAGCACGGAGTACCAGAACTCTGCCATTCGGCATGAAAACGTGTTTCTTTCTGTTTGCACATGTGAGATTTGCTTTGGGCACTTGCTCGCAAGCACACATTATTCTCAAGCCACTAGCAAGTGCTCACGAGATTTTACGCCCGCTCGCGTGGCTTCCTGCCACAACAGTGGTGATATAGTGCTGTTTGTGAGCATGAACACACCTTGTGTAGATTATCTACTCAAGAATCAGCTACATTTACTCAAAAATAGGTTTTCGAGTGCATTTTCTTTTCCAACGAACCATTCAAGTTGTTATTTAGTGGGAGAAACCTTTTTTTTCCAACAGGAAGGAAGTGCCCCAGAGACTTCAACTTCCTGTCACTCTCCTGCAGACTCCTCTCAGTGCTTTTTCAATTCTCTGGTAACTTTCCACTTAGATTTCAAAGTCGAAGGATCACTTTCTTTGTCTCCTGGATATATACCTTTGAATTTAAGGACTTAGGGCCAGATGTAGCAAAGCTTTAGCAAGTCGCAAATGGCAAAAATCGCCGTTTGCGGGTCGCTAAAGCCACTTTGCTATGTAGAAATGCATTTTGCGAGTTGGAACCGACTCGCAAAATGCATTTCCGACTCGCAAATAGGAAGGGGTGTTCCCTTCCTATTTGCGACTCGCGATGGCGGTCGCAAATGAAAGCGCAGTTACCATCCACTTGAAGTGGATGGTAACCCAGGCGCAAACGGGAAGGGGTCCCCATGGGACCCCTTCCCCTTTGTGTCTGGCAAAAAAACTAATTTTTCAGGGCAGGCAGTGGTCCAATGGACCACTACCTGCCCTGAAAAATACCGAAACTAAAGGTTTCGTTTTTTTTTCAAAGTGCAGCTCGTTTTCCTTTAAGGAAAACGGGTTGCACTTTGAAAAAAAAAAAACTGCTTTATTTAAAAGCAGTCACGGACATGGTGGTCTGCTGTTCCCAGCAGGCCACCATCCCGTGAGTGCCCTGAATCGCTATGGGGTCGCAAATTGCGACCCACCTCATTAACATTAATGAGGTGGGTCTTTGCGACCCCATAGCGACTCGCAGAAGGTGTCTGAGACACCTTTCTGCATTCCAAATTCCAAGTTGCAATTTGCAAGTCGCTGGGACTCGCAAATTGCAACTCGCAATTTGGAACCTTGCTACATCTGGCCCTTAGTTTTGTGATATCACACAAGTAAGTTCAAAAACTATTGTATAAGGGTATTGTTTGCTTGATAGGGCATGCACCAGTATTTCTTTGTACTTTTATTTCATTGTGGTGGGTGGCCTAGAGTTTAAGTAGGGGCCTTGTTACTTTTTGCATTTTATTGATTTTTTTAACTTTTGTAAGAGAAAATACTTGCACAGCTCAGTACCTTTTCTCAATGTTTGCTACATTTGCAATAATCATTTATTTGACTATGTGGCCTAAACTTCCAACTGGCCATCCAGCCAATAGGCCCAGTACCAGTCATCAGTGCATGAAAGAAATGTTTTTGTGGTATATGGTTTTAAAACTTTGTTTAGGGAAGGCATTGGATTAAATAACAATGTTGGCTATAGTTTACATTTCATTTTTTGTCTGCCAAATGTGTATATGTGGAGTGATATTTGATGGCATCGGAGGCTGTGTGTTGTTGAACATTTTTATAGCTCAGTTAATTTTCGTGTTTTGCATTGCTGAATTAATGGAAGTGTTTTCTTCAGTGATACCACCATACCCCTTTTTTCTGTCCAGTGTGTGTGTGCTTGTGTGTGTGCATGCGTGTGTGCATGCGTGTGTGTTTGCCATGACCCACTATTTGTCTTTGTTCTCCATGCCATGTGACCAGAGGCCATTTTGTGTAGTCTGTGTCTATGGACCTCAATGTGCTCTTTGTTCCCCATGTCTCCTTACTCGCTGTTATTGTTTGACTATGTGACTGGCAGCCATTTTGTGCATTCAGCCAGTATATTTTTGCCACAGGCTTGCATGTGTTCTTTATTCCCAATGCCTCCTTGCTCACCATTGTTGTCTGACCATGTGGCTGGCAGCCATTTTGTACATCCAGCCAGTGTGTCTTTGCCATAGGTTTGCATGTGTTCTTTGTTCTCCATGCCTACTTGCTCTCTGTTGTTGTTGGAACATGTGGCTGGCAGCCTTCTTGTGCATCCCGCAAGTGTGCTTTCGCCATAGGCTTACATGTATTCCTTGTTCTCTATACCTCCTTGCTTGCTGCTGTTGTTTGACCATGTGACTGGTGGCCGTTATGTGTATCCAACAAGTTTGCCTTTGCCATAGGCTTGCATGTGTTCTTTGTTCTCTATGCCTCCTCGATCTCTGCTGTTGTTTGACCAGGTAGCTGCCAGCTATGTTGTGCATCTAGCCAGTGAGCTTTCGCCATACGCATGTACATGTTCTTTGTTTGCCATGCCTCATTCCTCGCTATTGTTGTTTGACCATGTGGTTGGTGACCATTTTGTGCATCTAGCCAATGTGGTTTTGCCGTAGGCTTGCATGGAAGGATGTGATATCAATTTAATAAAATGCTTGAGGATCATTGTAGTGCATGTACGTTATGACTATGATTTGATGAACAGTGCTTATATTACATGAATTGTTTTACATTTTTTATATTGCACATCCTTGCCTCACATTAGGTTTGTTCTGATTCTCTCATACAAACATCGGCAATTATTAATTATTAATTATTTTTTTGTTTGTATTTTTTTTTTTTCCTTTAAAAATTTTTTTTTCATTGTTTATATTTTTATTTTAGGCTTATTAAAAAATATATAATTTAGATTTTTATTTTGTTATGTGTTTATTCTTTAATTTATTTTTTTATTTTTTTGCATTTTGCCTTGATCCATTCATTCATCCATGAAGGTGCACAGCTGTGCACCACCATTTAGTTGTTTTAGGAATAATTCAATTTCCTCCTGGACACCCTGTGTCACGCCTGTGGTGCACTGCAGACACATTCAGCATCATTCATTTTGAAATGGTCCATTCCCCCTTGGATCACATTGCATCCCATAGGTGCACACTAACCTTCATTTTCTTAAAGATTATTTCATTTACCTATGCACTGCCCTGACTGCCGCAGGTGTCTCCATTAGAATAGATAGACATAAAGTAAAGAGCTTTATCGTGAAGATTATACAGTTAAAGTTGCAAAAAAGCAATGGAGTATTTGCAGCTTCTACAAACTGGTATTGTGTATTACACTGTTTATAGCTTCCTTGCCTCTATAGGTGCAGAAGAATTGTTGAAAGTGAAAGCACATTCCTGTACATATTGCATAGAATAATTTTGACAGGTGCAACCTTTGCTTAGTTCTTATAATATCCGTTTGGGAAAGATAAGGGTCATGTATGGCCTCAGGTAGGAGGTGAAACAAAATATATTGTAAGTGGTGAATGGTGGAGTGATTCTGCTGCTCTGACCGTCGTGAACTAATGTTGATTCCGCACTCTGTGGACCCCACAATGTGAAACCGAAGGCAGTTCCATGAATCGGAGTCTCAGGGGGACCTCGGATCTTACCTGGGCAACACAATTTAACACTTACCAGCATTACTTCACCATGCTCATCACTGCAGCATGGACCCTGGCAGGGGCCTCTCCTGACTCCCTGCAGTTGCTTTCCATTCCTCGGTGTGTCTTCTGTCACCCCTGACCTCCCTGGAATATGGCAGGTTTATGGGAGATGGCGTCTGACGGGGGAGAGAGCTGCGTTGAAGACAGGTGAGCCTCGCCCTCTGGAGGAGAAGGGGGCATAATTTCACCTCCCTTCCACGCCAATTTCACCTCAAGTCTGTTTCCCTGGTCATTTCAAACTTTCTGTTTTGCGACTCCCAATGCTGTGCCTGCTTTGTTCAGTGGTTTCACTAAGCCGTTTGTTTTAGAGTGTATGCCAGCGGTTAAAGTGCATTAAAAAACTTTGGTGACGCGCTGGTGCAGGCAGTTTTGGGGTCCTGGAGATATGACCTGTGGTGGGACTACGTCCCCCAGGTATACTTGCGGCTGGACTTGCGCTATTAAGCACGGCTTCCCTCACGCAGCACGGGACGCACTGGTGCCATCAGTTTGGGGCCCTGGAGATCTGACCTGGGGTGGGACTACATCCCTCAGGTATACATGCAGCTGGACTTGGGCTATTAAGCGCCGCTTCTCTCACACAGTGTGGGTCTCACGCAGGACGCACCCAAGCGTGTGTCCAGGCAAAGATCGGGCGAAGACGGGCCCATCTTCACCCATCATCGCCTGACAGAGGCTGGGCTGGGCATCATTATCATCTAAGAAGTAAGTTGGGAACTTATTATTCTGAGACTGATTAGTTTGATTATATACCCTGTTGTTTGCTATCGTGCAACGTTGATGTTGGGAAACGGAAGGCTGTGGATATTCCCACATATGCCAGTGGGCCAAAGAAATCTAGGAAACAGATCACAAATAAAACAAGTATTTTACCTTACCAAGGAAGCCATTCCCTAGAAGACATAGATATCCTAATTGAAGAAGTGGAGGCTATATTAAGAGAACTCCAAATCTTTACCTTTACAACAGGGTCCCCCTGTTACAAAAATACCAGACATATTTAAGAAAAAACAACGGCAACCTAACTCCGCCAAGGATATTGTATCAAAAAGGACTATTGCAACAACTGGGTTGGAATCACCCCTCATACCCTGTAGTGGGTCGGATACAGTCGTGAACACTACAGGTGACCTCCCAGTAGGGGACGAGGCACCCTGTTTACCCCTGAGCCCTGAGGTAGTGGTAATATCTATGATTTCATGTTCTAATTGGTTTGGGCCCCTGGGGAATGATGAAGGACTCTGTAATGTTATTACACATAAATATACCGGTTCATGCACGGAAGGCAGTGTTGGTACTAATCCACCTTCGGCCTTGGACAGTTCGTTGAGACCGCATGACAACCTTGACTTGTCCTCTGTTCACCATAAATTAGATGAGGTGAAGAATTTGGTGCTGTCATTGACCAAATTATTGATGAGGGATCCCAGGATGGCACGTGGTTGTAACTGTCCTCGATTAAGATTGGATGCACCCTATTCTGTCACAAGAGGCACATCCCCTATTGCAGCTGACTGTAACCCTCGGCTTCAAGTAGATTATCAATCTCTACAACCGAGTTTTATTTCCACCTCTATTCCACCAGCTCCACATATTGAAGGACGACAGGCTTTTCCCGAAGTCATTCAGCATAAACGTGTGACCAATGTTAAAGATCAGATCTCTAGAAGACTTGGCAGTTTTGGTAAAATTACATCTAATGATAACAATAAGGACCAATTAGGGGAAACTGGCCCACAGGTTTTGAGTGGAGCAGCCACTTCAACAACTCATCATTCAAAATTACCTTATGATGCTTCACAGTCAGTTGGGATGAAATGGGCTGCACCTAAGAAGCAGGTCCAAGCTTCTGAGACCCAAGGAAAGACATTGTTTTTGGTTAAAGTATCTAAACTGTCTCAAGGGGTTGTGGAAACTCAGGGTTCTCTGTTAAACAAGGTTATATATTGGTTGAGAGTCCAGCGGAAATGTCTTTCTGTTATCCGTATAGATATTGTGGAGGTGGACCGACATTGTCAGCCTGGATTCAAATTTGATTTTATCTCTATTAATTTTGTGGATAGGTTGTTAGTGGATAATCTTAGTGACTTCGAACTGTGTACTTGTCATTTTAGAGAGTCCAGTGATGTTGGTATCAGACTCAAATCCTCTCTCCCTCCGCAGGCCCACTCACAAATTATGAAGATGCAAATGGCAGGAAGGCTAACATTAGCCGCAGATATGATCTGACCCCGACAGGAAATAACTTGGACTTAATTCAGGGTACTGACTGACTATCCACCGATACCAAGATAATAACATCTACTTGGAGCTTGGTGGGTGGGCTGGGGGTGTCTAATAACTCTGTCGGCCATGGAGAAGCCCAGTGTCCTGGCTCTCACTGGGTCGCTCCTAGTAGGGGTCTGGCGGGTTGGTTTGAGGTTTTGAGTATTGAGTCTGATGACCATGGGGGAGTTCAAGGCCTTGAGCTTAGCAATACGGGAACCAAAGCTGAATTGTCTATTATGTCTTGGAATCTGGCTGGGCTGGGTAGGAAACTGTTGGATCCTGTTTGGGCTAATTAGATAAAGAAACAGGATATATGCTTATTCCAGGAAACATGGGCTTTGGACCCTGTTTGCCTGGATGGGTTTCTATCTTACCAAGTGATGGCCCTACCTGCAGATGGAAATAGTGGTTGTGCCAAAGGAGGTTTATTGGTACTTCTTAATAAGAGATTACAGTGCAGCCATTCGCTTTTAAAAATTGATTTTCCAGATTTGTTAGGTGTGCAGCTGGCATTCAACAGAGGTCTTACGATTGTGATAATTAACGTTTACACAAGGTCTGTGCCGTGGGTACAGGAATCTCAGACTATAACTCAGTTTTTTGAATATTTAGATACCCTGCCACCTAATACTAAGGTAGTAATTGCAGGAGATATGACCTGCACGTTCGAACCCTCCTATTTAAGTAGTGACCTAGCTGATGAAGAGGACAAGCAATGGGGTATTCCTGGTATGGTTAATGAGCAATTTTGTAGTCGTTCTTGTGTGGCTTTACAGCTGACTTCATTGTGTCTTAAGTATGGTCTAAGGGCCTGTAATGGTCGAACATCTTCCGATCCAGACATTGCATTTACCTTTAAACGAGGGGAATCATTTAGTGTTATGAATTATTTTCTAGTGGACGTCAGGTTATGGCCAACATTGGATGATATGAAAGTGGCATTCCGCCATGATAGTGATCATAATCCTCTGCTTCTTAGTTATGTAGTGTTGATTTCAGGAGGTCTCTGAATACCCATCATACTGTTGTCGCTGAGCCACAATTGAACAGTAGTCTTACCCGTGTTAGCTGGCCAAAAGTTCTGTCCAACCCATATATGATCAGGGAGATTTATAAGTTGTTCATTGGTGTTATGGCAGATTATGAGGGGCACAAGCTTGCTGATATTCCAATTCTTACCATCCAGGAGGTATTGATATATAAGCTACAAATAGTTTTTTACAAAAGAACTTCCACTAAATCATTTGGTCACATATTAAAGAATAAAGAATGGTTTAACAAAGATTGTTCAAAGGCCAAACACCTATTGAAACAAGCTATTGTGTCCCACTCTCAGGGGGCGATTAGAACAGCCAGATCAGCCTATTATAAAGCCATAGCACAGGCCAAGAAAAGTCAGGACGAATTAACTTGGCAGAACTTATTGAATGCTGCCAGATTGAATAATAACATGTCATTTTGGAAAGTATTATCTGATAGACAGAGAGGGGGCAAGAATATGATTTGCACACACATTCAACCTGAGAGCTGGGTCAACCATTTTGCTAAACTTTATGATATGACATGTGATTCTTCTCCTTGTAATTTCCATTCCCAACAGCTTGCTGTAGTGAATTTAACATTCGGCAATCTGGGATGGATGCGTGTAAACAAGATGACTACATGGTCTTTACCTTAGAGGAGACATTAGCCACAATTAATTCTTGAAATCCTCCAAAGCTCCAGGCCCAGACAAAATACCAGGGGACCTATATAAGTCTGAGCCGGTGATTTGGTCTAGTTATATAAACGTGTTATGCAATGCAATAGCAGGGGAAGGCTTAATACCAAGTACGTGGAAAGGGCCAAAATAGTTCCTATCTATAAAAAGGGAGTGATGAGTTCACCTGACAACTATAGACTGATTAGCCTTATTGATAACCTACAAAAAATCTTTGCTAAACAACTTCTTGGAAGGCTTACAGATTGGGTTGATTCCTGTCACGAGCTTTCCCCACTTCAGGCAGGCTTTTGCCCCAAAACTAGCACTGTGGATCAGGTTCTTAGGTTGGCACTCCTCTATTGGAAATATGTAACGCTTGCCAAACAAAAATTGTATGTTGCCTTCATAGACCTACGGTCTGCATTTGATATGCTCCCAAGAAGTAAATTATGGGATGTTTTATACAAAATTGGTACTCCACAAAACAAAATTTACCTCTTACAAACATTACCTGAGGGCACATATGCTCAATTGAGGTGGGGCAACCAGGGTGAATTGACCGACCATATTGCTTTTCAACAGCAGGTTCGTCAAGGGTGTGTTTTGGCACACACCTTATTTACTTTATATATAAATGAGGTGGTACAAGCTGTGTCCTTTTGCCAAAACGACTCTCCATCCTTGAATAATCAGAAGATTCCGATATTGCTTTTTGCAGATGACTCTCTCCTTATTTCTAAGACCCCAATGGGTCTCCAGATCCTGGTGGATAAGTTCACGACCTTCACAATGACTATGGGCTGGAAATAAATGCTGGTAAGACCAAATTAATGGTACTTAGATCTCGTTCAGCTAAGAGATGTACTATTACTCTAGCTGGGACTCCTCTGGGGGAGGTAAATTCAACAGATTACCTGGGTGTGAGGATCTCTAACAAACTGCTTTGGGAAGATCAGATCAACAAGAGTGCATCTCTTCTTCAACATAGATCTGGGGCCATTCTCCATTTTTATAAGAGCATACAAAAGCGGTTTCTCCGGCCATTAAGATTTAAATAGCCAAAGCACAGAACGCTGCTACTTATGGCACTGAAGTGTGGGGCTGTTGTAAGACTTTTAAATTGGCAGTGGGTAAGAACAATTTTGCCAGAGCATTACTCACGTGCCTGGGCAGTACCCCCTTGATACCCATTTTTTTCAATCTTGGTTTCAATCGCATCTCTGACGCGATAGCTTTGAAACCACTACTCTTTTGGGTAAGAATTTGGAAGACTCCCCACCTAGGTAGCTAGAGGGATTCTCTTTCTGATCTTTTAAACAGACCCAATGTGACATCAATCCCATGGTTCAGGCATGTTTTCGAATGGTTTTGTACCCTGGGCCTTAGGGATTATTGGGAGAACCCACTTGATTTAGAGAAGGCCCATAAATTGTTTTTGAAAAAAGCATATTGGTCTTATGTCAGAAATAATTACATCCTTGGTTTATCACACGGACAATTGACCAATACCTTTCTTGGTTTTAAATGGTACCCTCAGTTTGAGTCCTTTTTAGATCTCATCCCCAATATTTACAGCCCATGCTGTAACACTGTTCCGGAAACAGTTGAACATTTTATGTTCTTCTGTTCAGCGTACACCCTTCCTCGTCGCAGGTGGATTCGCCCAGCTTGTCACTACTCCTGCAGGGTACATCAATAGTGTCAAAAAGCATGATGCTATTTCCCGTTACCCTGCGTCATGTTGCGCTGTATTTTTAATACGGTGCACACATGGTGGCGGTATGGGGGTACTAAGGGGCGCAAGAAAGTGGCACTGCATCGGGTGCCGCAACACTTTCCCTATATATGCCCCTTAATGTATTATTTGTATATACCAACTCGATTGGTGAGTTTTAAACACAGGCAACAGTTTTACTTATAGTATTAGCTAGGAAGGAAAATGGACTACCATGTACATTGTAATGCACTCAGAGTCCTTATGTACTTTTTGTACTTACAAACTGTTTAATAAGTTTTAATATAAATATTTGTTCTTAGCTATGTTTTATTATTTTAATGTATGAACTTATATATGTGCTTTATGTCTTCTATTTGGGACGAAAAAGCTTTTTTTGAAAGTGAAGAGCTACATGCTGGGTATTATGTTATCCTGGTTGGAAAATTGATTTTTTGGTAGGGTGGAGTGGTTTGACTTTAAAGCGGTTGTTTTATTATTACCTAGGTAAACAACCACACTAATATTGCCTTAGTCTTTACTAATTCATGCTACAACAATGCCACTTTCACTAAATATTTTCCTTGCTTGTTTGCTTTTAGGTGCACATGAGAAGAAGAGACATCACCAGCAGTACTGCCAAACAGAATACTGTACAGTGACATCAGCCATTCAATCTCTTCTGTTTGTGCAGCTTAGTGCCACTGCCAACTGAGAGCTTTAAGATGGCCCCAAAGAAAGTTGCTCCCAAGAAAGTGGTCAGTGAGAAGAAGAAGATTTCCACCAGTGGTGTGCTGACTGCAACCTTATTTTGGGAGACATGTGGCTGCTGCAACGGCCTCAAGGGATGAACCTGGGAGCACCACTCCCGCATCAACAGCACCACTCTAACCTAAGCAGAAGACCATGTCTGTCAGTGAGGCAGCCACTGGAATCATGGTGATTCCAATGAGCAGTGATGCTGAATTTGATTTGTCTCTTTTGGAAAGGAGTACCCAATCATTTCAAGAAACAGAGCAAAGTGTAAAGCATCCACAGCCAGCAAAAGTAGATCTTTCCTGAAGTTGGAGCAGAACAGGAGGTCAGGCTTCCTGCCTAGCAAGAACCTCCTCTTTTAGAATCATTGGCTTCTAGATCCCCAGCAAGGGAAGGGTACTACTCCACCACCTTCACCAAGCACCACTTCTGATGATGATGATAGGGACATGAAGTGGATCCCGGCAGAGTTTAGGAGATGTCAGTAGAGGCAAGGGAAAAGAAAAGTTCCTGAAAGCCTTAAAATTATGTAAGGTGGTGATGAAGAGAATGACGACGGTAAGCTAGTCATTGTGGAAGCTGGCACAGAGGAGTCTCATATTACTATTCAACCTGTTTGGAGGGATGTGGCACAGGAGCGCTACCAGTTCCCATATTTGTAAGACCCCAGCTGAGATCTGCATCCACCCTACCTCAGTGGAAGTATCCACTGCAGAGAGGCAATCAATGACACACCCACATACCTCCAATTCCTCCCCAGTGAACCACTGACAAAGTACTCTTCTCCAATTTGGGACTTTATTATGTTTCGCAAACAGGAGGAGAACGTTGCAATATGCTCCTTCTGCCATGTGAGTGTTCATCAAGGTAAGCCTGATTCACATTATGGTACTGGAGACCAAACAACCAATATGAAAAAACATCACACAGTCCAGAGGGAGGAGCACCTTTAAAAAAATTCTGAACGTGGTTGTGGTGATAAAGATGAGGAGAGCCGGGAAACATTAGCCACAGATCTAATAGTGGTGGGAGGTGAAGAAGAGGAAGAAGAGGGTAACATCCTCATGCAAAGAAGCCCTGTGCACCAGAATCACCTGCCTCCATGACTTCACAATGACAAAAGATGTCTCAGCATCAGATGAAGACACCATAAAATGTAGTTACTGTCACGTGACACACATTGAGTTTACCACCACCACCTACCTCTCGAAAGTCACCTGCTTCAGTGGCCTCAGAAAGGAAGAAAATATAGAGGGGCCGTAGGGGTCATTTGACCACAACCATCCAGTGGCATGTTTGTACTTTGGGAAGCTGGTTAAAGTGTTAGCTCTGGACCTCCTCCCTTTTTCTTTTGTGAAAGGAGTGGGATTCTAAGAAGTTATGCCAGCCATCTGTCCGAAATGGAAGGGTCCAAGTCAGATCTATTTTGCCAGAGTTGCTGTTCCAAGACTGCATCATGATGTGCTGGAATTGGTTGGACAAGCTTTGCAGCAAAGGGTTGACCTTATCTACCTGACAACAGACATCTTGACCATTTGTCAGGCTACTGATTACATGTGCATCACTGCACACTGAATCTCCTTTGCAGGGATAAAGCAACATCTATGACAGTAGCCATGTTCTCTGTGTATAAACCCATACAGCTACAAACATCTTGGATGAATTGAACAGCTAGATGTTGGAATGGCTGTGAACCAGAGGTCTCCAAATTGGATTTGTTGCCATGGACAATGGCAGTAGCCTGAACACATTTCAGCTATTCTTTTGAAGCCCAGAAGCAGTTGCAGAATATTCAGCATGCTAACAGAGTACCAGTTAAAGCCCTAATACAGTAGGTGCCAACACGCTGGAACTCAACCTAGTGTATATGGTGCAACGTCTCTTTGAGCAGTACAGACAGATCAATGACTATGTCATTCACAGAGGAGGCCATGAAATTGGGAAAGCTATGGGACCTAGTCAAATGCCTGACACAGATGCTGCTCCCTCTTAAGGTTTTCACACTAAAGTTAGAGAGGAAGACTGTTCGATGGGTTAAGCTATCCAGTTGTTGCAACTACTACAGGACCAGCTAAAGAAGGTTTCTGAAAGGTTCGCACTCAGAGGTGTGAACGAAAAACAGATGCACATGCCTTGGTTGAGAGCTTAATATTTCCCTTGGCTTGTAATGCAAGGCTGCAAAATCACATCACCTCATCCAGAGAGTACATCTGTGCCACACTACCTGATCCATGGTACAAAAAATTCTGCCCATTCCTTTTTCTGAAGGTTCAAAATACAGGAGGTATATTGTTGAGCAAGCCGGAATCCTGAAAGAAGAATGACTAGAACTTAGATTTCCACTCTGCCAATTAGGTGTGCTGCCTTTAACTTCCAGAGAGGGCAGTCTTATGTCACAGCAGCCAACACCAGCAACAACAACACCAGCTTAAGTTCAGTGCAGAGGCGAGCATAATAGAAGTTGAACAAGTAGCAGCACCAATGACCATTGAGAGGATGCTTCAGGAGTGTATGGATGGACAATTTTCTTTACTCACATATGTGGTCGGATTGGAGGTGGACCAGTGTCCTGTGAAGAAGCCTCCATAATACCTTCATGACATTGGAGATAATACTTGCCTCCCTCGTATGCCTATCCTTTTTTTACATCACTTAGCAGGGCTGCCCCAGAAGGTCAATTATTTACTAGAGTGCCAATATCAAATTCCAAAATGTTGCCTGCGTCAAAGATACAAAAGCGTACCTAACCTACTCGTGCTTGGATGTGAGGAGGTAACTATAACTAACTACAACTATTGCATCAATGGGTGAGTTTGAATGATGACTGATGAAGTATTTGGTGGCAGACAGTGAGGGATGGTGTTCAATTAATAGCAAACTTTAATCAATCTTTGGTGCCTGATGGGTGATGATTTTTCCTGAAGGTGATTGGCCTTTAAAAACTTTACAAAATTTACTTGTACAGTATACTCCATTTTTGGGGTTGTTCAGAGACCAGACCAGTCACTTTACCTAACAAAAACAAGTCTGTACAACATATAGCAAGTATGTTTCTCTACTTGTTCTTCAACAGCAGTGCACTATATGTCTATGTTGCTTGGGTCGGGCTTGGGACTGAGTTACTCAGGAGGAGGATGGAAGGACTCAGGGTGGGACTACCTAATCAACAAATAGAAGAAGGTAGTTATCGACTTCAAATGGAAATAATGAGTCTGAGGCCTTTTGCGATGTATGATGGAGAGAGGTGCATTGAGTTGAGAAATGCAGATGAGTGTGTGTGATTAACGGGTGGTAAAAGTGAAACTCTGAGTCCTCCTGCTTTTTGCTCTGCCTCTGAGTCTTCTTTGTACACTTCACATGAAACTTACCTTACACCTGTCCCTCTCCTTGACTCTACGATGCAGTTTCTGTTTTATAATCCGCAGGACGTCTCCTCTTCTGCACAAACGAAAGGCGAGAGATGAGGTCAACATTCCTGCTCACCTACTCGACCGGATCAGACAAGCACCCAAGAGTCACAGACATTCTGAGGAGAGTACAGATGCACCACCCACTTTAGCAAAACAGTATAATTTTTCTTTAAGCAATCATATCTTTTAGGACTGGGTGGGTTCAATTCACTCTTCCATAATTCAATTTTTTTCAAACCTAGATGACAAAACATTTAGATATCTATAACTGGGGTTTCGGGGCAGAAATACTGTTTGCAATGCATTTAACTGACCTATGTCATACTCAGTCCTTCATTTCCCTCAACAACAGATTGATGATGATGATCAGCATCTCATCACCCTGATGAATACTATTGTTGTCCTGAGTGTGTCTTTGTTACACCTTTCCCCAAGGCCCCTTTTCCATCCATTCATCAAACCCCTAACCCTCTTTTCTGAGCCGTGTGATTTATTGAGGTGTGATTTAATTTAACCAAATAAATCCCACATTTGGTGGAGTGGATGTGGTTAAATGCAACACCATCTCACTGTGGCATCTTTTATTACCTGAGCAATAGCCCACAGGAGCCCCACTTATCCAACCACACATAAGAAACAATGTCATTCCTCAATGTCAACATCATCATTCAGGCCTTTTTTTATCAGTAAATAAACTGCTTAACATTGTTGAGTACAGACCTTGAGGACATTTTTCTTGACTTGAGGATTTCATAACTTTGGTTTTCAAATGTCATGCTCCAGTGCTCAGAATGGTTTACTATTGCTAGTTTTTGTTATGAGGTATTCTTTGATGTTTCATGGTTTTAGTAGTCTGTCCTCAGTCTTTCTAAAGCTATAATATAAATGTAAAGCCTACTAACTCTTGTTTTTTCTTCAAATGTAGTTGCCTGTGATCCTTTTGATTAATCCAACAGTTGGAGATCACCTAGGTGGGAGTGGGATCTCGCTGTGATGCATTCTCTGTCAGCGCACTACACTACACAAAGAAGGCACCTTAGGAAACCCTCCAGTAAGGTGTTGGATTTGACCTTGGAAGATTGACAGAAGGCGCAGCTGCCAGTTATCACTTCATCTGTTCAGGTAAGAGACCTATGGGGTGAAGTAACCTACGTTACTCAGTACATGACTAACCTCTTCTGCATATGAGATAAGTGCCTGTTTACCCATGTTTCTGGAGGCATATAAGTGATGGCAGCATACGCTCTTAATTGGCATACACTCAGAGAAATAGATTAAAATTTAGGTTGCACGAAAAGGCATCAGTGCAAAGTTCAAGCAAAACACAAAAAACTGCTTCAGACACAAAGTGGATTTTAAAAATGTCCGCTTTGCTAACATATCAAATATAAATAATAAAATGTAAAACCCACTCTCTCAGCCACAAAAGGCCTACCCCATTCCCACATCTTTCCCCATCCCTAACCAATGTTCAAAATAAAAATGTCTGGCCCATATTTATACTTTTTTAGCGCCGCATCTGCGCCGCTTTTTGACGCAAAAACGGCGCAAACTTGCAAAATCCAATTGTATTTTGCAAGTTTACGCCGTTTTTGCGTCAAAAAGCGGCGCAAATGCGCCGCAAAAAAAGTATAAATATGGGCCTCTATGTTCAAACTCAAAATGTTCATGAAGTACCCATAACAATGAAAAATGCCCTTCCTAAATTCTCACCATCTCCACTCACAACAACTCCCAGGCACAAAAACGAATGTAACAAAAAGGCCAATAGAGGGCATTTTCTATGAAAGTCTCCTGATGTTGAACGCATGCCTTGAGGCACACCATCCAAAGGCCCAAGTGAGCCAGCAAGTGGCAATGGTATAGCCGGTTTGAAAGAGGGGTTATGGGGACAGCCATCTTCAAGCTGCTGGCGATGCTGGTATCGCCTGGAGGCACATGCAGTTGGCTGGTGGAATTGGGCCCAGGTCCAGAAGGAGGGGCATGTGCTGGGCCCTCCTGGGCCCTGGTGGCATCAAGGCTCTGGAGCTGGGCTGGAATCTCCTGCCAGGCTGGTGCTGGTTGTGGATCAGAAGGAAAAAAAAAAGAAAAAAAGACAAATTGTAAAGAATGTTCTGTGCAAACACTTAGAGGCAAATATATGAAAATTGGCACTGCGCTAGGTGTAGCGCAATTTTTCTTGCGCTCCTTAGCACCCCCCTAATGCCATCATGTGTGTGCCATATTTAAAATCAGGCACACCATGGCGGTAGTCAGGGGTACTAGCATCACAATTTTTTATGCTAGTCCAGCGCTTTTCAGAATTAGTGTCAAAAATGTTGACTCTAATCCTGCAAAGCAGCCGGAGTCCCATTGAAAACAATGAGATACTCCCTTTAATGCCTGCTCTCAGCAGGCATTAAAAACGCCTATAAAAATGATGCGACGAAATCTCTTAGATTTCTTTGCATAATTTGTTTCGCACCCCCTTAGCGCCGGAACACCCACCTTACGTACATTATGTCTGGCACAGGCATAATGTGGTGCAAGGGGTTACAAAGTGCACAATGCAAGTATTTCACCACTATGTAAATATGGTGCAGCATTTTTGGCCTTTCAACTCCACATTAGTGTAAAAATAAATGATGCTAATATGGCATGGGAATGACACTAGGCCCTCTTAAGTCTGGGCCTTGTTGTTTTAAATTACATAGTGGCACAGAACAAGTACATTGCTGCTGGTCCCTTATGGCCATTGGAACTTTTGATAAGATGATTACGAAAGTCAGTCACAGGAGGTACATGATTACATGATTTTAACAACACATGTCTCACATAAAACCACTGACTGGCTGAAAAGAGGCAGCATAAGATTAAAAAAACACAAACTGTTTTTTTCTTTATGGTAAAGGACTTCCTAAAAAATTAAGCCACGAGACACTTTTGGCCTGATTTAGGTCTTGGCGGAGGAAATACTCCATTACAAACATGAGGGAGATCCCGCCCGCCATATTACGATAGGAACAGGCTATAATGAGATCGTAATACTGTGAAAGGATATCCCTCACGTTTGTGACGGAGTATTCCCCTCCACCAAGATATAAATCAAGCCCTTTGAGTGGAAGAAAAAAAAAATAACTGTTCAATGAGTAAGGCATTATCAACTATGGGGTATAAGTATTCTATTATTATTGTGCTAAATGACTGGAAGCGTGCTAGCTAGCACATTGGTTACAAACTTGTAACTCTCTGCAGTCTGCAGCTTCAGCAGCTGCTATGAACAAAATCTTATCTTTCATTCCAATGGCCATGCTCTTCTCCTTATGCCTTTTACATTCTACCCTGACTCCAAAGAGGCAGATGATTAAAATTCACACACATCATGTATAACAAGCACAGGGGAAGGAAAGGGATATATAGATTTTATTGGGTACATTTGTCACAGAGTATTCCATCCACAAAACACAAAATCACAGACACTTAATTCCACTTTAATGTCTGGCCTCAACCTCAAACACAAATTATTTATATCAAATACATTCACTTGAGAGTAAGAAAAGGAAATGGAAACTTGACATAGGGATTGATTTGGATTTTAGATTAGCGCTTGGCAGGAACGGTTACTCTGTCACAAATGTGACAGGGATCCCATCTGCCGTATTACAATTTGTAATAATGCAGATAGGTTAACTGTCACATTTGTGATGGAGTAACCTCCTCTGCCAAACTCTAAATCAGGCCCTTAGTTTACTGAAGCAGGGTAAGGTACAGGTAAAAGTCTGTGTAGGTATGATAGAGGTTTTGGTATAGAATACTGGAGGTTGGGGGTTTTACTGATGATCCAGCTTAGGCTTAGTCAGTCACTTTAATTGAAACTGAAGGTTGATCAATATCACATATGAACCGGCATAAATCCATTATGGAAGCCATATGAAGTAAAAACCACTTGTCTGGCCCGTAACAGTTGGCACATGCCAAAAATGTTTTTTTTCAATGTAGACAGAACTTTGGAATGAATAAAGGAGTGCGGTACAAGGGGAGGTGACTGAGTGGCCACTGGGAGCGAAGAGAAGGACACTTTGTTTTTGTTTCAGTTTGCAATCCATTGCGGGATTTGTGAATGCGACATTAACAGAAGCAGATGCACATTGCACAGCCAACATTGCAGTGCCAGATTGAACCATGCTGCAGTTGGGTGGGGTCATCATGGCACATGGGTCGTGACTTGCAAAGTGCCATGGCAGGGAGATAATGGATGATGATGGATGGATGGGATCTACCTGACTTAATAAATATAGTGGGTATACTAGTAATTGTCAATAACCAAGCAATGTGAAATACCATCACCCATCCCTTCTACCACAGAAACTCCCCCTTCAGGTGCTGCATCTGGCGCACTGCTGCTGGCCTTGTTACTGATGGTCTGTGTGCTAGAAAAAACATTACACATTGTAGATGTCAGAGACCCCCCCCTTTTTTTAACAAAATACAACTGCAACACATGACTACAGTTGAGTTCGGAATATCTCCTCTCCCATCAAAAATATCAATTTGGGCATTTTGCTGGTTGACAATGTTAGAAAAGCAGCAGTGAAGCCAACCCTAATGGAGGGGCAGAGATAGGATGATGACTATGAGTCATTTGAAGAGAAATAAATGGGTAGCATAAATTGGTCAATGAAGGACATGTGGTTTAGTTGGCAGTTTTGATAAATGCAATGGGATCATCCTCACACTACTTTACTGCCATGCTGCACTGTCATTGAAACTGCTTGGATAATACAACACAGAATTTGAGAGGTGGTTCACCATGACCTTGACCATTCTCTAGTCATTTGAGCATGAGCAAGAAGTAGAAAGCCTTCTCAACAAACAAGCATAGAAGAGCTCTCTTCAGTGTGCAAACTCTGCTATCTTCACAGTAGTCTACCTAATCTAGGCCCATATTTATGGAAGGTTAGCAGCACCTTGGCACCATTTATTTTGGTGCTAAGGTGGCACCAACTCAACTCCATATTCATATTTTGACGCTAGACCAGTCTAGTATCAAAATATTGAAGTTAGTGAAATTTTTAGGAAGTGCCAACTCATTTTGTGTCAATGAGATGCAAGGTAGGCGTTCCGTTCTCAAAAATTATGCAATCCCCCAGCTCCATATTTAACTACCAACACAAAAGCAACCCGCAACGAGGAGGCAAGCCTAAATAATGGCACTTAGCCTGTTTGGCGCCATTATTTAACAACTGGTCAGACCAGGCGTTAAAGTGCAGGTAGGCCCATTTACATGGAGGAACACCATGGAATGGGCACAAAGATGCCCACCACAATCCCCAGCAACACCACCACCCACACCACAGGGACAATACAAGAGGAGGGAGCCCATCCCAGGTAAGTCGCAGATAAGTGTATGTGTGTGTGGTGTGCCATTGCGGGCCCCTTACGTGGGGCCCACACCTGGCACTGGGTATGTAGGGCTTACCCAGGGGACAAGATGCTAGCCATTCCTTTGCCCCATCGTGCGTCATTTTATAAATATGGCACACGCATGGCATTAGGGAATTGTGTTTCAAAAAATTACGCACAAACTCGTTAGCGCAGTTGTGCACCATTTTTCCTAAATATGGGCCCTAGTGTCTTTATCTTACAGTACCACTCCCCAAGGCATATTAAAGTTAAAGGAGAGGAAATTATAGCCAAGCTGAAGAAACTTAAGCTACAGATTAGAACAGAAACAGAGGATGTCAGTTATATAAACAAAAAAGACAAAAAAAAGGATAATGCAGAGTAGTATAACAAGAATAAACATTGCAAAGAACAAAGAATATTTGAAAAATATTAACAGCATAGGAGAAAGGAGGAAAAAATAATCTGATGATGAAAGCTAAAAGTTATAGAAATAAATATTAACAAGAACATACTGGGGCCATCGGATCCGTCTGGCACGGCTGTGGCACTAGTGGTGGCGGTGAAACTTCCACTCGCCGTGGCACTGGTGGTGACACCCTCCTCGGCCCGATCCTCTAATGCCCTATTCTTGCCCTTAAGTGCTGATGTAAGAAATAAAGAGGATGACAAAAATAGGTCAGTGGTACAGTTAATCTCCTAGAAAATATTTTGACAGACAAAGGCAAATGCAGTAACATATTGAGATTATACTTTGCCTAATACCTATATGATCGAGTTGACCTATTCCTAATTTCTGACACCCTACCTGAGCACTGTTTCAAATTTCCTAAACCTCATTCAGAAATACTATTATTAATACATTGCAACAAATGATCTTTGCTTCGCAAATCGCATTTGCAAATCCCTTTGATGGGCAAATTCAGTCAGTTTCCCATTTCAATGCATAGATGCCTGCTTGTACATCACTGGAAGCTTGCTTTCAGACACCCTAACTCACTGATATGTATTACGTACTACTACCACCACAGCTCCAATATCTTAGTGACAGGAGGACAGAGGAGTCAGCATACCTTCTTAAATAATCAGCCCAAGCAAGCGCTTACAGCAACGAGCAGAAATGGGTAGCACTGATCACCTGGCTTGCTCAAATTGGGTCACATAATATTCATAACATTACATTAGATGGACTTAATTTACCTCTGGGTGTGAGCAGCATGCTATTTGAAAAATCATTGTATTATAGGCTAGGAAACAACAAAATTAGTAATAATTAACTACTAGCACTCACCTAGCCCCACAACCTGGTCACCCAGCAAGGCAACCAGATCCCTTTCCCAGTCTCGAATATTAGCCCAGCAGTACATCAGCTGCTGCTGGGTGCGCTGAATGCCAGTGCATTGGCGGACGCAACAGCCAACCCCCCCGTACAGCAGTCAATGCTCCTGCAGGCTGTACCCACTCCCGGGCATGCTGCCTGCTGCCAGCATAGTCACTTGCATCAATGCATGTCCATTTAGGTGAAGACTACCTACGACATGGCCTCTAGTTTTCTTAGATCTCCTCAGTGCAAATCCTTTGTTTTCAATTTCACTAAGATTAGAATTCTTAGGGGCATATTTATACTCTGTTTGCGCCGGAATTGCATCGTTTTTTTTTACGCAATTCCGACACAAAACTAACTCCATATTTATACTTTGGCGTTAGACGCGTCTAGCGCCAAAGTCCATGGACTTTGCGTCATTTTTTAGCGTGGACACCTACTTTGCGTTAATGATATGCAAGGTAGGCGTTCCCGTCTAAAAAATTGACTCCGAGGCATGTGCGCCGTATTTACACTCCCGGGCAAAATTCACGCCAGGGAGTGGGCGGGTCAAAAAAAATGACATCCAGCCGCTTTTGCGCCGTTTTTTAGCGCCTGGACAAGGCAGGCGTTAAGGGACCTGTGGGCACGGAAGGAGCCCAGAGGTGCCCTCCCATGCCCCCAGGGACACCCCCTGCCACCCTTGCCCACCCCAGGAGGACACCCAAGGATGGAGGGACCCATCCCAGGGACATTAAGGTAAGTTCAGGTAAGTATTTTATTTTTATTTTTTTGTGGCATAGGGGGGCCTGATTTGTGCCCCCCTACATGCAACCATGCCCAATGACCATGCCCAGGGGACAGAAGTCCCCTGGGCATGGCCATTGGGCAAGGGGGCATGACTCCTGTCTTTGCTAAGACAGGAGTCATTTCAATGGGGTTTGGGAGTTGAAAAAAATAGCGCAAATCGGGTTGAGGCGAAAAATTTGCCTCAGCCTGACTTGCCCCATTTTTTGGCGCCCAAGCTCCATATTCCCCTACGCCGGCGCTGCCTGGTGTACGTCATTTTTTTTCACACACACCAGGCAGCGCCGGCGGCTAACGCGGCTACGTCATTGAATAAATACGGCACCCGCATGGTGCTTCAGAATGGCGTTAGGCGGCGCTAATTTTTTTGACGCAAAACTGCGTTAGCGCAGTTTTGCGTCAAAAAGTATAAATATGACCCTTAGTGTTTTCTGGAATTGTTTGAGGGACACTATCCTTTGGTAGATTCAGTTTCCTTCCTTCTTGGATTCTGGGCCAACGGTCTCGGTCTTCCACTCATTTGTTCACAGCACTAGGCCCTTCTCCAGGGTCTGAATCTCAATTCCACTCATTTTTCACTACAGGACGAGACTCTTCCATTTCAACTTCAAGTGTGGATCTTTCCAGAACCCCTCTCTGACCGGGCATGTGCTGTTTCATGCTTTCTTTGATCACCGAGAGCTGATTGACCTTCTCCCATTGTCTCTCTATCACCATTTTTACTTCTCGGACAGGTGGTGTCATATCAAGAGAGCACTCAGCTCTGTGTGTATCACAGACGTGTAGCCAGTTGGGGAGACCTCCAAATTTAACAGCTGCTGTTGTCACTAAGAAGACTTGGATGGCCCACGCCAACGAGGCTCCAAACACTCCTTCCTTATGTCTTCCTTCACCAGGACCTTTGAGAGGAGCTGTATGCACAGTGTCCTGACTGATCTGTCTCTTTAATGGGTAGAGCGTGCAGCCATTTAGGCTGCACACTGCACCATGAACGACTGCTCATAATTCTGAGAATCAGTCATTGTGCTCACCTGCTCCTATTGGCATTCTATTCCAGCGTTCTGCTTACCTGCTCCTGTTGGCATCCTGCTCCGGCATCCTGCTTACCTTCTGCTGTTGGCATCCTGCTCCAGCATCCTGCTCACCTGCTCTTGTTGACATCCTGCTTCGGTATCCCCTTACTGCATTCCATGGCTCGGGAGCTCAGAATTCTCCACTCCTCCAGCATTTTCGGTGGGTTCGTCCTTAGGCATTGGGTCCATTGGGCTTTGTTACTCTTCACGGTATTCATTGTGGAGTCTACGGCTACCTGCAAAACAAACAGGCAATTTGTAAGCAGCAATCTCTGCATCTGGGGTAACGCACTGAAGGTGCTTTTCCTATAGTATTGAAATACTTATCTGACGAACTTGTGGATGGAAACTGTGGATGCAACTGGCTGCAGTAAATCTGAACGAAAGAAGAAACAAAAGGAAAGAGTTACATTTAAGGTCATATTATGAACATTTTAAAAGACTGATAAGTCTAGATGCATACTACTGACATAACTTTGCATAAGGTGTTGAACTGTACAATGATGATTATTTTTTTTATACTTTATGCATTCCAAAAGGACATGGATTTAGTTTTTATTAGGAATTAGGATAAATTGAAGTCACTATCTTTAGAAAACATAGGTGGGTGCTACAAAGAACATGCAATATAGAAATACATTGCTGTGTATATGTATTCACATTGCTGGGATCTGAAGAATTAACATTTATATATCTGTCTTGTAAATATTGTGAATACACGCCTGGAAGCTGCAGTGTATTTAACTAAGGAGGAAGGGACATTAGCTAAATCAGGAATTGGTTGACACTATATTAGTTACTTACATTAATGAATATAGAGTTCAAAATCCTTGTTATCTGTTTTGTAGAAGCTGAGAAAGGCAAGCAACTCAAAAGTCATCGGGCGGCAGTCTGTGCTTGCATATATCAGCCTTTGTCCCTTCATCCCAGTAGGTCAAGTATGATCACCATCTTTGTGGTCAGCTTGGATTAAAGGGGAGCAGGAAACTTCATCACGCCCATTTCACCTCTGTAAAAATGTAAGAGCTTTGACAGGACCTAGCACCGGGATGGGCAGTGTTCCTGATGTGTTGGGGCTGTGGTTGCTCTGACCTGATTAGACACAGAATGTACCACTTCAGCTAGCCCTTTGCAGTAATCAAGAATCACATCATCTTTAATGCTCACAAGTGCATTTGAATGAATAGATGGTAATCTCATAGCTCTGCCCAAGGTGATCTAATAGGGAGGCAGTCCCAACTTCTGATTGGGTACTTTCAGAATACTGAGCGACACAAGGGGCAAAGCATCAGACCATTTCAGAGATGTTGAAGCACACACATTTGCCAATCTGGGTTTTAGTGCCCTATTAACCTCATTAACAAGACCTGAAGATTGAGGTGGTCAATAGCTGTGATAGAGTCTCTGTTCTACTTGCAATGTTGTGCACAACAAGAGCAGTAAAGGGTAGAGTATGTGTAAACATGTGAGTGTAAGTGAAATTGAAGCTCATATGTGATGTCACTTCTGCTACCCCTGGGATTTTGGTGAATTGACGTTCATGATAGGTATCTTAATGAATTCCAACTGCCTTCTATTAAAGGGACCTCCTGATCTTTCTATGTAACATAGGACTTGATATAGATACTGGCAGACAGGTTACTCCTTCCCAATGGTGATGGATATCCCATGCGCCAAATTCTAAATTCCATAGGATTTCAGCAGATGAGATATCCGTCACCGTTGTGACTGTAGTTCTCTTTCTAACATGGTTCTGCTGGCACACAACACATTTGTGACACATCACTTCAGCCATTAATCTGAACTTGGGATTAAACCATGTTTGTTTAAACAATCGTACCTTAGCATCTCTACCAGCATGAGCTGGATCATGCAAATGTCTAGTCATTGGAGGCAACAAACGAATTGGCAACACAAGACTTCCATCCATTGAAACCCATATGCCATCTTCTCTCTTGACACAATCTGCTCTGACCCAACCCTGCTGTTCTTCCTTTGACACCTCTTCCTGAAGCCTCTTTACCTCTTTCTGTGTCTGCAGTTGTTAACAAAAGGTTATAATTGGTCTCATCCATTCCCTCATTTGTTTATTCTCCATTAAAGGCACAGACATTGTGAGCACACTACTTTAGACCTCATCAGCATATCTGTTGCTCAAAGTTACATGTGCAGAACATTTGACCACTGCAACCTTTCAAGCATCTTTAATGCCTCAAGAAAATTCCTCACTTGTTCAGCATTCTGGATAGGGGACCTTGAAGATGTCATAAACCCCCTCTAGGTCCATAACTGTTTAAAGTCATACATACCACCAAAGCCATACTGACTGTGAGTGAAAATCGTCACCTTCAGCTGGTCTGTGACGCAGCAAGCTCTATTAGGAGCAATCATTTCAGCAACCTGTGCAGAAAATATTCCATGAAGCTTCAACAACTCCTGAAATTGTGCAGACTGCAGAGGCAGCTCTCAAGCTTTCTCCATTGTCTCATAAACACGAGCCATCCACATATAACAGAAACTCTGACTCCGGTAGTGGCTTATCTCATAAATCTGGTCTTGGCTTGGTGCATATTTCAGTGACATCGAGAGAGTCATGCTTCACTTTACAATCATCATTTTCAGTGTCTGGTACAGGCAACATAGTAGTGGGGTTTAGACTAGCACAGCGCTTGACAATCAAATTTTTGGCAGCTAGCATGGTTTTTTCATACTTAGTGAGGAGGCTTCATTTCAAATGCTGGCTTCCAGTCCTTTTCAACAACAACTTGACAGAGTGAGGAACATAAACAGTTGGTGGGTGACCCCTAACTATGTTTTCATAATCCTCCATGCTGACACTGACAGCCACCATTGCTTTAAGCAACCAGGCAGTGTGGATGCTATGGTATCAAGAGTAGCAGAGAAGAAGGCCACAGGCCTTCTGGCATCCATGTAACTGTGTAAGCACTAGGAGAAAGCAGCCCTCCCTCTCACTGCAGAAAAGTGTAAATGACTTAGGGGGTGATTCTGATTCTGGCGGGCGGCGGAGGCCGCCCGCCAGAATTCCGCCCTCCATTATACCGCTCCGCGGTCAGAAGACCGCGGAGGGTATTATGAGTTTTTCCCTGGGCTGGCGGGCGGTCTCCAAAAGACCGCCTGCCAGCCCAGGGAAAAACTCCCTTCCCACGAGGATGCCGGCTCGTAATCGAGCCGGCGGAGTGGGAAGGTGCGACGGGTGCAGTGGCACCCGTCGCGTATTTCAGTGTCTGCATGGCAGACACTGAAATACTTTGCGGGCCCTCTTACGGGGGCCCCTGCCGTGCCCATGCCATTGGCATGGACACGGCAGGGGCCCCCAGGGGCCCCGCGACCCCCCCCTACCGCCATCCTGTTCATGGCGGCTTTCCCGCCATGAACAGGATGGCGGTAGGGGGGGTCAGAATCCCCTCGGCGGCGCAGCGAGCTGCGCCGCCTTGGAGGATTCTTAGGGGCAGCGGAAAACCGGCGGGAGACCGCCGGTTTTCCTGCACTGACCGCGGCCAAAGCGCCGCGGTCAGAATGCCATGCGGGGCACCGCCGGCCTGTCGGCGGTGCTCCCGCCGACCCTGGCCCCGGCGGTCTAAGACCGCCGGGGTCAGAATCACCCCCTTAATGTTATCATTTCCTCAGGTCTAGGAAGGTAATCAAGCAATCATTATTCCAGGGTACTGGATCAGACACCTCCTTCTATGTTAGGCTCTATAAATTCTTAGCCACTAGGGAAAAGTTGGGTATCCACTTTCGACAGAAGCCCACCATTCCCAATAACATTCTGACTTCTATCTGGGTAGTTGGCAAATCCATTCATGTCAGAACTGTCATAATTCTCTTTTGTGCCACTTTCCTTGTTCCTTTCACAATGCGATTTTTGAGATACTGGACCTCTTTCTGACAATATTGCAAATTACCTGGGGACACTTTGGGGCATAGTTATAATCAGTTTGTGCTGAATTTGCATCATTTTTAATGCAAATTGAGTGCAAATGTAACTCCATATTTATATTTTGTCACTAGACCCATTTAGCTCCAAAATATAGGAGTTAGTGCCAATTTTTGGATGCACCAAAACACCTTGCGCCCGTTTGCAACAATGATATGCGAGGTAGGAGTTCCCGTCCAAAAAATGACGCTAACCCCCTAGTGCCACATTTAAACCCTGACGCACAACTAATAAGCAGAGCAAAAAAATGACATAAACCCCGATTAGCATCAAACTTTAACGCCTGGGTCAGACCAGGCGTTAAAATGAGGACCACACATCACTTCTTAAGGCAAACTCACAGAAGCAACATTGACAATCCACAGGACAAGATGGAAGTGTTACTGCTTCAGATTGGGACACGACGCAGAGGACAGCACCCTCCACCACTACCGCAGCAACCACAAGCACCACCACGGCCCCCACAAAGGCAATGCAGAAGGAGGGAGAGAATATTCCAGAACAGGACAACCCTCCTTGGTCTCAGGTAAAAAGACCTCATCAGGACTTAAGTCTCAACCGGCAAGCCATGCTATGCCTGCTGCACCACATTGAGCCACAGATTACAGCCAGGCTGCAGTCACCACATAAGATGCCACCTGCCACAAAGCTGCTAGCGGTCCTGCACATGCTGGCAAGTGGTCATTCAAAACAACGGGTGCACTAGTTGCTGGTGTGTCACAGCCGTCTTTCTTGGCCTACCTGCCGAAGGTATTAAATGCAATCATCTCCCTGACACCCCGCCACATCTGCTTTCCCAATACCCAGTAAATGCAGCAGGAGATAAAACAAGGCTTTTACCAAATTGCTGGGTTTCCGCATGTGCTGGGTGCAATAGACTGAACCCATGTTCAACTTGTCCCACCTGCAGTAACAGAACACTTATACAGGAACCTGAAACATACGCATCACATAAATGTGCAGGCCATAGTGGACCATCGTGGGCTATTTACGAACATTTTAATCAAGTATCCTGATGGTGTCCATTACGCCTACATATTCAGGTACTGCAGGATCAATAAACACTTCCAGGATGGCCAATATGGCAATGGCCTACTTGTGGGTAAGTCAACAAACCTAGCAATATACACACAAACACACCAACCCTGTAGGACTTACAAGACATACACCACTCCAAAAAACATGGCCAGGGTAACACAGATGTGCAGGTAATAATACATATGCACCATGCTGTAGAACAGTATAATTAGTGCACATCACAAACACATACACCCACATGTACATAACATGCCCACAACTTGACAGGCACACCACATGAAGGACAGGTGGAGCTATGTACCCTTTGCTAACAGAAGGTGTCCACAAACCACTGCAAGTGCCCACAGGTTGGCTACTAGATACACTTCACACACACATTACACCAAACAAAGAATAGCACAGTAATGTCAATGGCATACACCATGGTCATGCAAAGAAAGTCACACATAGGCACATCTCCACTTTAATCATGCTGTGCAGGTCTCTGGCAGAACATAAATCAAATGGCAGACAACTGGTGCCAATACCAACTATACCTCATTTACACATACCTGACATACCTGTAGTGTGCACATACATCTGCCTGATGCATTGGGTCACACACATAGGAATACTAAATTAATGACCATTACATACCATGTGCCAGATTTGTGAGAAGTGGCCCACACCCGCTTTATTGCCACCTCACATGCACCACTTGCTGACCCCCAACACCATCATGTCTGTACCTTAAACAATAAACGGCCCACCATGGGGCAGAGTCATTGTCAAACAGTAAAGATCATGGATGCCATAGTGGGACCTTGTAGGAGTATAGAGGACATCATTGACCTTACATGCACTGTGCTAAGCCACACATTTGTAAAGTAGCTGTTCCCCATCTCCTAGCCTGCACTGTGCATGTGTTGACAGTATAAATGCTAATTCATGTATTGGAAGATAGGAGAAACACCATTAGTAATGTTGATCATCCTGAAACAATGGGATACACACCCTTTGTTAGAAATGAAATCTTTGGTTGGCTGTCATGTTACCTGTGTCCAAGCAAGGACCCTCATTCTAGTCAGGGTAAAGGAGAATCACCTTCAGTTAACCCCCACTTACCCCCTTGGTATCTTGGCACGGGCAGGCAGGCTTAACTTCTGAAGCAAGGTGCAAAGTATTTCTACCAACACACAGTAACCCAGTGAACCCACCACAAAATGACACAACACAGGTTTAGAAAAATAGACAATATTTATCTAAACAAAAACAAGACCAAATTGACAAAAATCCAACATACACAAGACCAGTTATCAATTCTAAAAAGAATAAGATTCTTAAATCCTTAGAAAACAGTGAGAACGCTGTTAGTGCACAAAAGTACCTGGGTAGCATCAAAATAAAGCTGCACGGGAGAGTGTGCATTGAAAAAGCCCAGTGATGCATCGATTTCTCACCCACAAGCGAGAACGTGCATCGTTCCTCCTTCGGTCGGGTTGGCGTGTGCCGTTTCTTCTCTCCTGCTAGAGAGCGATGCTTCGATCTAGATGGGAACCTAGGGTCCAGGCAGGCTTTGCGTTGATTTTCCGTGCACAGCGATGTTGTGCTGAAATCGGGTCACACGGTGTCAAGAAACCACACAGCGTGGGGGCTTGCACCATTAATAACTGCAGCTGCGGGTGTTGCAGGTTGTCTCCACAGCCCCGCAGCGTTGATCTTTCAGCTGCGATGCAGCTGGAGCATCGATGTTAGCCACAAGTCCAGCGGCGCGTTGCTTATCAGCCGCGGGCGGGTGATGCGTAGAAAGTTATTTGCATGGTCTTTGCATGGATTTTCAGTTCTTAGCCTGCTTCACCTCTCAAGGGCCCAGGAACTGGATAGGGCTCCACTTGGCAAGGCAGGAGTCTCAGCAGAGAGTCCAGGTGCTGGCAGGGGAAGTCTTTGATGGTCCTGAGACTTCAACAACAGGTGGCAAGCTCAGTTCAATCCCTCGGAGATTGTTCTCAAGCAGGAATGCACAACAAAGTCCAGTCTTTGCCCCTTTTCACAGGCAGCAACAGCAACTGCAAGATAACCCAACAAAGCACAGTCACAGGCAGGGGCAGCACTTTTCCACAGCTCTTCTCCTTGGCAGAAGTTCCTCTTGATTCCAGAAGTGATCTAATTTTCTGGGGTTTTGGGTGCTCTTCTTATACCCCTTTCTGCCTTTAAATAGGCCTACTTCAAAGAGAAGTCGCTGTTCATCATCATCAACACATAGCTTTATTCGGTTACTTTCAACCATAAAAGCAAAAACAACCAAACAATTGAATGAAAAGGAAATAGGATTTAAGTTAAAAAGGGATAAGAAAAGTAAAAAAACATATGTTTCAGCCTTAAAACACATAAAATTACTTTCCTTAAAAATGCACCTAACCCCCTAATACCTATCATTTGAATTAAACATGGGGTTTTATTTCAGTCTAGGTGCATAGTTAAAATTTAGCAGCTAAAAATTTTTTTTTTTTTAAATTTGTTCCTCATCAACATTTTTCCCCAGAAATTTAATACGTATATGCCAAGCAGCTACAATATACTTGCTAACCGCACAGGATAGGGGGAGAGAAGTTTCCCTCATCATGATCCTTAAGGCAACAATACAGTGTCTTGCCCCCATATTCCTGCACACAGGTTGGAACCACTTCCGTCGCGCAGTCAAATAAGCAGGGCATATAAACATAAAATGTACAATAGATTCTGAAATGTGATTACAACTAGGACAAAGATCAGGTCTTGGAGTCGCACTCCGCGTACTACCATAGGATTTAAGAGGCAGACAACCATATCTGAACTGAATATATAGACTCTTACTTAATGGGTCAAGAATTGTATCTATAAATGGTTCCAGATACGGGTACCATTTAAAATCAAAGAATTGTGAAGTCAATCTGCCGTGTGTTGAGCACAGCAGGTAGTTTTCCCTGACATATATCCAGTAAACAGTTTTCAAATGATTCTTCTGATCCTTCCTTATACTTTCTGGATGACTCCAAAACTCACTAAGACCCAATCTATGAAACCATTTTGAGATGTGGTTAAACCAGGAAATGGTAAGTACATTTGGTCTATCTAGAATGTCTTGAATAGACTCCTTGTATGTGGATAGCTCAGGGGTGGTCCATACACGGACCCAGAAAAGCAATGGTCGTAGGGCAATTACATCTGAGATGCGTGAAAGGCCAAGGTCCCAGAACATTGGCAGCAGTGGGGTACTGCGAGGACAGGCCAAAGTTGACCTTACAAAGTTGTTTTCCCCCACTGCAAGCTTGCCAGTGTTCGAGGACCCCCAAATTTCTGCCCCATAGACCGCAGCGCTCTGTGCCTTTGCTCGGTAAATTTTAATAGTTGGAGTAATCACTCTCTCAGAGGTAGACTTGTGGAAGCGTAAAATGGCCCCAGGTCTCTGTGCCAGAAGAGCTAAGCTTTTATCGATTTGGGCCCCCCCAATGCAGATTGTTGCTAATTCTCACCCCCAAATAATCTATGGAGCTTACCATACCTAGGGGGGTTCCAATATAGAAAATTGAGTATCTCTTAGTGGGGCCACAGCCCAGAGTCATAAGTTTAGTTTTGCTATGGTTGAGTTCACATCCATAGTCACCACAAAACGAATTAAACTTATCCACAAGTACCTGGAGACCCATAGAAGTTCTGGAGATCAGGAGGGAATCATCAGCAAATAGCAAAATTTGAATTTTATGGTTATTCAAGGATGGAGCATCATTTTGGCTGTTGGTAACAACTTGCACCACCTCATTGATAAACAATGTAAATAGCGTTGGGGCAAGAACACAGCCCTGGAGCACTCCTCTCCTAATACCTATTTTGTCGGCGAGTTCCCCCTGATTACCCCATCTGACTTGTGCAAATGTTTTTTCATGTAATCTTTGAATTAAATGCACTAAGTTTCCTGGGATACCGATTTTGTTTAATACTCCCCATAGTTTCTCTCTTGGGACAAAATCGAATGCAGATCTTAGATCTACAAAAGCAACATAACGTTTTTACTTGGATAGGGTGACATACTTCCAAAATAGTAATGACAGCCTGAAGACTTGGTCCATGGTATTAGTTTTAGGCCGAAAACCGGCCTGTAAGGTGGATAAAATTTGGTTGTCTTGGATCCAATCGGTAAGCCTATCTAAGATTTGCTTAGCAAACGTCTTCTGAAGGATATCAATAAGGCTGATTGGTCGATAATTTACAGGTGAACCTGCATCACCCTTTTTGTGAATCTGTATTATTTCTGCGCCACGCCAAGAATCTGGAATAGGGCTACCAGCTGCTATGGCATTAGACAATAAATTGATGTACCATGCCCATATCTTTGGTTCTGATTTAAACAGTTCCCCTGGGATCTTATCTGGACCAGGGGCTTTGGCTGGCCTCAGAGAATTGATTGCAGCTGTTGTTTCGGCTAAGGTAAAAACAATGCTCTCAGTTGAAGTCTTGTTAACAGCCCAACACTCATCATATCCAGGGTCCTCCAGAGCTTGCGGTGCAGGCAGAGCATAAATTCCATAAAAATAGGACACCCATCTTTCGGGCTGTATGTACATACCAATGTCATCATTGCCCCTTTTCGAACTAGAGGTCAACAGCCGCCAAAAGGAACTATCATCTTTGTATTTGACTGCTGCAAGCAGCTTCTGCCTTATCTCATTATCCCAGTCTTTTTTTGCTTGTTTCAGGGCATTAGCATACCTACGTCAGGCCTCTTTAATAGCCACTTGGGTAGAGTTTTTTACAGCCTCGTTTAAATTAGATCTTGCTCGCACACAATCCTGATTATACCAATCCCTACGAGGGGTGTCAGCAGGTCTCGGTTTGGAAGGGATTTCCCTATAGAAGATACCCTGTAGGGAATCCACCAATTTAATGTGGATAGCCATAATGGGAATATCAGAGGCTTCTTGTTCCTCATAATCTACAAAGAATTTTAAAAAAGATGAATATATTTCCCCAATCAAGTACGGGTTGGATTCAACCTTTGGTCAGCAGACCCGAGAACGTCTATGATTCAGGTAAGGGAGTGGGACGTTAGTGATCGTTGTGTGCTGGACTCTTAAAAATGCATGGTTGGTCAGTACAAGGCACAGAGGATTATGATCGCTATCCAAGCGAGGTAAAATTTCCATGTCCAGTGAACTTGACCATAGCCTAATGTCCACCAGAATATAATCAATAGTACTAAAGGAAAACCCTTGCTTGAAAGTGATGGCTCGCTCTGAATCAGATTTAGTGCGGCCGTTACATTCTCTCAGGCCATATTTCAGACAAAGGGAAGACAACTGAGATGCAACACAGGAAACGGGCAAAAACGCAATTTCCTTAGATTGGGGAATACCCCAATATTCATCCTCCTCAGTAGTCAGATTGCTGATGGTGTTGTCCAACACAAAGGAACAATTAAAATCACCTGCTATAATCAGAAGATCTGAAGGGTCCAGAAGCTCTATATAATCCGTCAGCTGGGTGAGAACAATTGATTCTGACCCACGGGGAACGGATCTTGCATAAGTATTCAGAACTATCATCCTGAATCCAGGTCGGAATATGAGTTGCACACCCAGCAGATCATAGGAATTAAACTTTATCATGGAGCGGTCACATTCTAGCTTATTGTTCAATAAAATCATTAACCCTCCTATCTGTCTTCCAAAGCCACCAGAGGCAGGTTGGGCAGCAGAAAAATAGGTTGTAAAGCCTTGTATGGATAACTGTTCTGCAGTCCAGGTTTCCTGAAAAAGACAGATATCTTGTTTATTAACAAGGCTTACCCATTCCGGGTCATCCAACTTTGACTTAATTCCTGCAACATTCCAAGATATATTATTGATTTTGGGAGGCGTAGATATTGACTTAGTTCTCATTAGGGAGGCGGGAGATTGAGTCCCTATAAGTTGACACTCATCATTTACTATTTTAGGAAGTACTATGCAGGGGGCAATCAGTCAGTCTAATTCAGAAAGTAAGGGGGAAGGGTTCTCAGGTTTAGATGTTGCAGAATTATCTGAAGAAGAAATAACCCTGGCTACAATAGTTCCAGATGTTCCAGATGTACAACATCCTCTACATAGCGGGGCCCCAGGCGGCTGACTACTAAGTCTAAGATTCGATTCCCTACCTGTACATAATGTACCTGTCCGTGTATCAAAGGCCAGGAGATCATTAACTAAACTACTATCATTAAAAAGAATTGAAATATAATCAAATTCCGACCCTAACAGATTATATCTGTGGGCCTCACATATATCAGACCGGATAACAGAGAGACAGTTCCTCTGGGAGCGTATCCAATGTTTGACTTTATTAATTAGAGAGTCACTCGACTCTCTATTGCTCTGAGGTAGCTTTGGCACCCTAGTCAAATATATGATGGCGTCTTCCCTCCTCCTTCTTAACCTTCCCTTGAGGTCACAGGTCTGCGAGAGTGTCAAATAATCAGGGTGAGTGGCTGAACGGGAACTAACACAACAACTTGCTGCAGAGGGCGTTCCTCCTAGGTTTAACTGAGGTTTTTTTGGGCGAGGAGTACCTTTGTCCCCCCATCCAAAGATGGATCCACACTTGTTTACACCTAATTTTGGAACTCGCTCATGGGTGGAAGACATGGTCTGACAGGCAGACTTACCATGCCTTGGGGAGCTACCGTTACTTCCCCTAGCGATGTTATGTGTAGAAGAAGATGTCAATTTATCACCTACGGTAAGAGGACTAGGTTTTTTAGTTTCCATCAATAAATCAGAGGAAGGAACAAACTCATATGGCACAATGCAATTACAACCAGACTTTTGATCATGGAGTCCAGCGATTTTGTTCATCAAAGATATCAACAGACACTTAACGTCATCTAATTTCTGAGAAATGGTAGCCAACTGAGAAGCTTCGTTGTTGCCCATCTTTCCATCCAGAGAGTCTTTGTCAGTTCCTTCTCCAAGTAAGGTTTGTGAATGTCCAGGACTTACAGAATTAGAGGACAAAACCGAAAACCTATTTGAACAAGGAATGATAATAGGAGGTGGAGACGTGCACCTCTTCTCTATGCATCTGTGTTTTTTTCTTAAAGAGATCAGGAATCTTTTTGGGAGGAATGGTATCCGGTATGGAAAGGCCAGCAACAGAAGGACTCCTCAGTATAGCCTCAACCTCTTCAAACAATGAATCAATTTTTTTGAATTGCTGTAGATTTGTAGTAGAACATCCCTCCACTTTCCCAACAGAACGTTTCTTGGGTTTTTTAACCCGAGACTGGGGTACTGATACATCATCGGCCTTCCTCTTCCCCATATCGTCTATCCAATGGCCCAGCTGAATAATTTCAAACACGTCTGAAAGAAAAGAATGGCCCAGCCCTGGTTCCTACTATCAAGTACGAGTGGTATCAGGAAGAAAATAAGCCCCTAGAAGCGAGAGGTAATAGAGACTTGCTCCACTGGCCCCTTTGGTGCCAAGTGGAGCACGTGGTCAAGTAAAACTAGACAAACTGAGCAAAGGAAATTCCTGAGACCTCTATATCAGGACCAAATATCTGAAAAACAAAACTTTGGGGGGGGTGGCCCAGCCCAGTCTCCTCCTGGCGATGACGGGCGCAGGACGGGCCCGCCCTTGGCCCGGGCTTCGCCCACGCGGTGGGAGCGCTGTTCAAAGTTTAAAGGGCTCCTGCCCTGACTGCTCCTCCCACAGGTGACGCGCTTCACGGCGCGGCGGGAGCGCTGTTCAAAGTTTAAAGGGCTCCTGCCCTGACTGCTCCTCCCACAGGTGACGCGCTTCCCGCGGCGGCGGGAGCGCTGTTCAAAGTTTAAAGGGCTCCTGCCCTGACTGCTCCTCCCACAGAAGTCGCTGTTGTTTTCAAAGTCCTGCCTTGCCTAGGCCAGGCCCCAGACACACACCAGGGGGTTGGAGACTACATTGTGTGAAGGCAGGCACAGCCCTTTCAGGAGTAAGTGACCACTTCTCCTCTCCCCTCAGCCCAGATGGCCCATCAGGATATGCAGGCTACACTCCAGCTCCCTTTTTTGCCACTGTCTAGAGGAGAGGTGTAAACAGCCCTACTGTCAAACTGACCCAGACAGGGAATCCACAAGCAGAGTCACAGAATGGGTTAAGTAAATCTACTTTCTAAAAGTGGCATTTTCAAACACATAATCAAAAAACAAACTTTACTAAAATATGTATTTTTAAAGACCCTAAACTCCACATTTCCATCTCCTCCCAAAGGTAATCTACACTTTAATAATAGTTAAAGGCAGCCCCCATGTTAACCTATGAGAGGGACAGGCCTTGCAACAGTGAAAACCGAATTTGGCAGTATTTCACTGTGAGGACATGTAAAACACAAACATATATGGCCCACCTTTAACATACACGACACCTGGCCCATTGGACTACCTAGGGCCTACCTTAAGGGTGCCTTACATGTATAAAAAGGGAAGGCTTAGGCCTGGCAAGTGGGTACACTTGTCAAGTCGAATTGGCAGTTCAAAACTGCACACACAGACACTGCAGTGGCAGGTCTGAGCCATGTTTACAGGATTACTTATGTGGGTGGCACAGCCAGTGCTGCAGGCCCACTAGTCGTATTTGATTTGCAGGCCCTGGGCACCTCTAGTGCACTGTACTAGGGACTTACTAGTAAGTCAAATATGCCAATCATGGAAAGTCAATTACACATACATTTTACATAGGAGCACTTGCACTTTAGCACTGGATAGCAGTGGTAAAGTGCCCAGAGTAACAAAAACAGCAAAATCAGAGTCATAACACTTACATGGGGCCCGCTTCCACAGGTTTCCCTTTGGAGAACCATGGCTTCTTTTCACTGGGGGCTGGGAATCCTTACCCTGGTTTAGAGAACTCACCCTTTTTACTCTTACCTCTTTCTTCTGAGAGGGACCCTGCCCACCCTTGGCATGGTCTCCCCCATACCTCTTCTGGACACTGGTGCTCTCCCAATGGTCCGCTTCCTGCACAAGCCTCCTCGGGTCAGTCAGCTTGCTGTCAATTAGGTGCTGGTGCAGCTCCGGCAAACATAAACTGTACAAGTGCTCCCAAGCAATCAAATTGTAAAGCCCCTCATACGTTGTCACCTTACTGCCCTTCACCCAACCATCCAGTGACCTGCAGAAAGAATCAAAACTTTCCAACTATGTTTGGGACTCCTTCTTCTTATAGAACCTAAACATATACTGATCAGGGGTGAGACCATACCTTGTTATCAGGGTGTCATTCATGATAGGGTAGGTGAGCCCCTGGGATCCCATAAGGATGTCAGAGTATCCCTCCCCTCTACCTCGAAGTTCTTCCACAGGCCCTTCCTGCAGTGAGCTTCAAGGACCAGAATCATATGGAAAGCAGTCATTCCCCTTGAACCACAACAGTATGTCATCTTCCCTTTTGTAATCCGTCACAAGGTCCTTAGGAATGTGCACCCTCCTCTCAGGCTGTACTGTCCTATTGCTGCCACCACCCATACAAGACTGGCTCCCCGGATCTAGCTCCCTCAAGCTGAGCTCATGAGCCGACAATAGCCTTTTCTCTTCTATGGTGTGAGAAGCTGGCCTGGTTTGAAGTGGGTACCAAAGGTATCTACACCTTATACAGTCGCGTGGGCTCTCATTATTATAATAATACTACTGGATTTGAGCGGCAGAATCACCTGCAATGTGGGAGACTGAGTCTAACCCACTGCAGGTGACACCTGTCGCTCCAATCTGGGTTTGGCTCCGGCTAACTAGCAGTGCCTCATCTCTACCCAAGAGCAGGGATGATTGGGCAGCCGAGCACATGACACAATTGACTCCTCAGGGAAATAATGGTCACTCAGATCTCACCCGTTTCTCTCAGTTACATCAGTCCCACATATACAAGGACAAACAGAGGCAGTATATGTTTCAATAAGGTTTTAATGAAGCAACTACATCTTAGATAATAAAGCATGTACTGCAATAACCAGGACAATAAAGCAGGACAGGATTAAAATTGTGACAAGGAGAGTAAAGCACAGAAAAAACGCTACCATATTGTCACTAGAGTCAATAGACTAACTCCTACCTAGTCAATATTAGAGCAAAGCATGCTAAGCTCTAGTACTGTCCTTCAGTTTCCCCTGGGAAGACATCATCTCCCATACCTGAGCAAAGGCCTGAAGTCTTCATAAGCAGCTTTAGCGAAGCATTCAGCAATCAGTATACAGTCGTGGTCATCTGGCTGGAATCTCCCTCTAACATGTACGGGATAGGGAAGTGTTTTTATAATAAAACAACTGATTTTCTGAGAAAATGTCCCTACGTAAGGATGTGTATGTTTCTATGAATACCAGAGACAAAGCGTTACCATGTTTTACCGGCAACCTATCTCACTGCAGCCTTGAGAGAGCACAGACCGCAAATGTGACTATTGGTAAAATAATAAACAATTATACACAGTTAAAGTACACAGCGACAGGCCTAGTGTGCTAAAATTACGTGCATGGAGCTATAACTAAAATGGCTACACAACACCCTCCCTTTGCCGGTTTAAAGGTGGTTTAAAGCCTAATTATGCATAAAAGCTATTAATATCTAACCTAAGATATATATATATATATATATATAACATGTCAATAATGACAAGTTAAAAAAGACACTTGAGCAAATATAAAAGGACAATTTAAAATGTTAACTATGGCGTAAAAAGGGCCGAATTTCAAGAGTCAGAGTCACTTTGGAAGTTGCCAATCAAATCCGTGATAATTGAAGACAGGAAATATTCCACTTTGGCAGTTGGTAAGGCAGGAAATGAATCGCCAAGAAGGACCAAGGAGCTTTCGTGTTCCATAGCGGGAGCTTCAGCCAAGACAGCAGCATTCCATGGTGTGCCCAATAATGAGTTCAAAGCTGCATCATCGATGAAGGGCAACTCATAAGCAGCTTCCCGTAGCAAACGCACCCTCAACGCACATGTCTGGTAATGAGCCCTCAGCGAGAACATCAACAGATCAGCGTCCAATGAAAGCAGGTGCTGCATAGAAAAACAAACTTTCAGTGCATGTTTGAATGAGCACCAAATGCATCGAAACACGGGCTGCACACAATGCAAAACTGGCCTTAATGACAGAGACCAGTCACACTCCAATTGCTCCAGGAGTGTTGCTACAAAGAACTGCATCATGTGTTCACGTAATAGCTGCGCTGGTGGGAGTGCTTTCATTCCATTCAGCCAATGTGCAGAAAAAGTAGCAATAGCAAAATGCCACCCATTATAGCCAAACTTATCGGAAATCCCCCGAAAATACAGGAGAATATTGAGTGAATGGCTGATGGTATTAAACCAAAGATAGAGGAGAAGGTGTGAATGAAACTACAACCAACAGCTTTTAAGAAATTTGTGTTTCCAGTAGTAATGGATGCCATAAATATTCGTTCCACAAGCTCATCAAAGTGTCTTGGAAAGTTGGTACTTAAAACGGACTGTATCTCTGCTGATGACCATGCCACTTGAAGTACGATGGTCTTGCGTGCAGATATGAGTGCCACATGTTTTTGGAACAATAAAGCCTTGAGTCTGCTCAACTTCTCAAAATTCACATTAGAAGTAGCAATATGGGGCCAAATGTCAGCTACCTCACTTTGTCTAGTGGGAGGCAAGAGTACGTTCGCGCAGCATGTAACAATCTTAGAGACCGAAACAACATTTTGTACGAGAAGGGCAGCTCCGACACCTCATGGAAGTAACTATCTACCAACCTTTCATATATGCCTACCGGAATGTGTTTTATACAGGACGTGAATTGAAGTGTTGAAATAGGCAGATTAATGACTCCGTGTAATAACCATTCAGTAGATGGTATTTCAGCCACAGTAAAAGGCAATTTTTCTAACTTTTCAATGTTTAACATTACATAAGTTGCTTCTTTCTTAGCCATTAGTTGCTGTTGTCATGTTAAGTTAAATGTAGAATGTATGCCCCTGGCGCTAATGTGTTGGCAGGGAATGCGACCTGCCTTTAATGTTTGAAGTGTCCAACCCAACTGCATTATGGACCTCAGCTGACTTTGTCCATGGTGTAAAAAAGACATCACTTTGAATTATGTCTATTGCAGAAGAGACAATGTTAAGGTGTATATTCCGTCGGACAGGGTATTAATCCCATTGTCTACAACAGCAAATGCCATCTGTATGTTTTCCTGGTCTATTTGCCTCAACCAGGCAGCAGCTTCTTGTTGGGAAAGCTTCCCAATTTCATTATATGCTGCATATAAGAAGCGCTTTCTGCCTTGTTTCTGGGGCCTAACAAGACGTCCTGTAAGTCAGTGTTATTAGACAGGAGACTGAGGTGTTCTCTAAAAGCATCTAGCGAGGAACTTTTCAACCATTGCTGGCATAGTTTCCCTATACTGTGTGTTGTTACTATACCCCCATGTTCGGATGATACATAGCGAGGGTCCGGCCAATTAGTTCTAAAAACCTCAGTTGAGTTTAAAAAACGTTTATGACTCCTATTAATATCTACTGGCCACAATAACCACCCGCCAGGAAGTGACCCGCCATTCTGGACCCATTCATCGAGCTGATCTTCAGTTGCATTTATATATTTTTGCCATTTGTGAAATTTTGCAGCGGCAACAATACTGGCCACATTCAATTCCCTAATCTATGGCAAGCCTAAACAACTAGTTTGTTGTACAGTTTCATTTAAAAATATAATTTGAACAGGTATCAGGCATGCTCTAAACAAAGCTTCCTTCCCCTTATTTGCCAATTTCTTGTTCCCCACACACTTTTTAAGTCAATGGACTTCAGCTAATATTCATAGCCTTCTATAGCCAACCGGGAAACAAAGGAATCCGAATAAATACATTTTGTGTCGGTCAATAATATGTGTACATTTTCCATTGATGGCAATTTAAAATAATATGATTCAGCATTTTTAACATTGTGCCCAGAAAAATATGCTAATTTTTCAGAATGCGTTTTAGAACTCCCTTGTGGTGGAGTTGAGCAATGTTCCCATTGTGTGTAATAAAAGATAATGTTTGGAGTACTTGCTCTGTGAATGAAATGGTGCCCATAATAATTAATGCAAAACATATCACCATAATTCTCTTTAGATTGATCAGCATCTTCACGTTCAAATACAGTATAATACTGCAATTCAGTCATTATAGAATCAACTGTTTTCACTTCCCAGTCATCAGAAACAACTGTGAGTATTATTATATAGTTCATTGAAATTTTAAACACATATGGTATTTGAATGACCTCTGTCGGGCTGTATATATCAAATGTCACTTTATCCCAAACAATCCCGTCAGGAATGGGTATGGCGGAAAAGGTTCAGAAAAGACAAGTCTCTGTGGACATTATGGGAAAAAAAATGGGGTTTTAGGACCTCATCCACCAGTTCAACTGATGATTTCTCAGGAAGAAAATGGCCATGTATTAATAAACAGAATGTTATGACAAAACCAATCCAAAGGAGGAAAGGTAATATAGTCAAAGAAAGCCACAGATAGTTCCATGGGAAAATAAGATAATTCCTTTTAAGTCGGTTTATCAGCTTACATGTTTTTGACAGTTCAGATGTAGAAGAGGCGAATGAGTCCTAAAAGTTGTAATTGACATCTGCAAAGTATTCAGAAGCAGTTCGTGCAAATGCTGAGCTGTGTCTGTAGGTGGAGAACTGGTGGGGGTTTCCCACAGTGGTTCAGAATAAATGATGCCATCTGTCTGTGATGAGGTTGTGTCAAATTGATCAGTTATTTCTGTATTATTTGTTGAAACAGATGTTAGTGGAACTAATGCAAGATCATTTTCCACCCTACCCAAGCTCAGAGAGGTGTCAGTGTTGCTGCTCACAACCATAGAGGGACTTCTTGAGCAGTAGTGAGAGGAATTTGGGAACTACTGGTTGTTCCTCTTGGTCTGCTGTGCAGGATCAGCCACATGATGTAACTTGACATTGTCAATAGATACAAATCAGTTTTCTTTAGCACCAGCCAACAGCGGTAGAATGACAGTTCTGGTACTGTGTATTCCCAAGACTGGGACCGGTGCACAATAAGAAGGACCAAACTCCTTTTTCATAGCAACCTTTTCAAATACTAGAGCCCCAACTTTAGGAATCCAGCCGGTAGGTGTTACTGGTACATCCTTAATTCCTGTGGAGGCAGCACTGACAGAAGCGTTGTCATCACAGAACTGTTGTAATTCCTGCAAGACAGTGACACGTTCATTTATGTCAAAAGGTGTTTCTGCTGTCTCCACGCCAGAGCCATCAAGATCTGGAACATACATTTAAGTTCCAAACAGGCACTCGTATTAAGTACGACCCCCCCAAGGATCTCTAGGCAGATTGTTAAGTGCTCTCTGGAATCCATACAGGTGATTAATCCAACTATGACCCGTACCTAAGACTCTGGCTGTTAAGGACTGCTTTAAATCATGGTTTTGCTGCTCCACTACACTATTTCCCTTGGGATGACTAGGAGATGAGTAATGAAGTTGGACCCCTAATGAAGCCATGGCATCCCAGAATGCCCTTGAGGCGAAAGCAGAGCCCTGGTCCGAGTGGAAAGCCGCAACTGCATATGTACTGATAAAGACTCACAAATCTTCAATAACACTCCGAACCTCAGCCGAGAGTTGTGGTCACACCCATAGAAATTTGGAGCAAGAGACAACAGTGACTAAAATGTATTTATATGCACTATCCGGTTTTAGGGGACCACAATGGTCCAAGTACACACATTGTAATGGTTTGTTGGAAGTTAAGAGGGGTGTCTGTGGTGGGCATTTAGCGATGGAAACCCTTGTGTGGTTAAGGCACAGAACAAGGGAGTCAGCTGGGGAGTATGATGCGATCAGCCAGGTAAGTGGGGCGGGAGTGGGGAGTTGGGGTTCTAGTTTTAGCGGCGGGGTGGGGGTTGGGGTATTTTTAGTTTTAGGGGCGGTAGTGGGGGTTTGGGGTTTTAGTTTTAGGGGGTGGGGGGGCCAGGGTATTTTTTGTTTTAGGGGATTGGTTGGGGGGTTGAGGTTTGAATTTTAGGGGTGGGGTTGGGGTTTTCGTTTTAGGGGAGGGGGCATCAGGCGGTTTAGGTTTAGGGGCGGGGAGGGAGGAGAGGGGTATTTTTAGTTTTAGGGGCGGGTGGGGGGTTGGGGTTTTAGTTTTAGGGCAGGTTGGGGGTTGGGGGTATTTTTAGTTTTAGGGGCAGGATGGGGGGTCGGGGAATTTTTAGTTTTAGGGGCTGGGGTGGGAGTTGGGGTTTTAGCTTTAGGGGAGGGGCGTCGGGTGGTTTAGGTTTAGGGGCGGGGAGGGGTATTTTTAGTTTTAGGGGCAAGGGTGGGGGATTGGGGTATTTTTAGTTTTAGGGGTGGGGGTTCATGCAGTTTAGGGGAGGGGTATTTTTAGTTTCAGGGGCGGGGTGAGCGGTCGGGTATTTTTAGTATTTGGGGGTGGGGGGTCGTGGTGGTTTAGGTTTTTAGGGGTGGGATTGGGGTGGTTTAGGTTTTAGGGGTGGGGTGGTTTTAGGTTTTAGGGGGCGGGGTAAGGTGCTGCGGTAATTTTAGGTTTTAGGGGTGGGTTAGGGGTCGGGTAATTTTAGGGGTGGGGTGGGAGGTTGGGGGGTTTAGGTTTTAGGGGTGGGTTGGGGGGTCGGGTAATTTTAGGTGGGGGTAGGGGGGGTTTAGGTTTTAGGGGTGGGGTGGGGGGCTCGGGGTAGTTTTAGGGGCGGGTGTTTTTAGGTTTATTGGATGGGGTTGGGGTACTTTAGGTTTCAGGGATGGTGTGGGGGTTGGGGTTGTTTTAGGGGCAGGATGGGGGTCGCAGTAATTTTAGGGACGAGGTGGGGGTTGGGGTAGTTTTAGAGACAAGGGTGGGGGTTTGGCGTGGTTTTAGGGGAGGGGTGGGGGTTGCTGTAATTTTTAGGGGTGGGGGTGGGGGGCCAGGGGGGGACGCATGCTGGAACCATGCATGCTTATCACTAATGCCTTTACCAGGAATGCCTTTACAACGAAAAATCGTTGTTAAGGCATTCTTGGTAAAGGCATTACTGGTAACAACGCGGTCGTTGTTCCAACCTTGCTGTTCAGGCATGCGTTGTTCCAGCATGCGTTGTTCCGTTTACATTCCTTCAGAATGCAGGGTCCAGGTGCAGGCCAGGGATCCAGCAGGGCAGTCCTTCTTCTCCTGTAGTTCTTCCTTGTTGAAATCTGATGGGGATCGGAGGAGTGGGTGCAGGTCTGCCAGTTTTATCCCTGCTCCTGGGTGAAAAACAAGGGGGTCCTGGTTCTCCAATCAGGTGCAGGGTCTTTCCCCCTGTGATGACCACTTCCTGGGAAGTGTGGCAAAAATCAATCCCAGGGAGCAACATTCCTCAAAAATCCATCATGGCTGAAAGTGATTTTTGGAGGTTACATCTGGCTGAGCCCACCAACTGGTGTGGCAAAAAATCCTAAACACCCCCCTCTCCTGCCCTCTCCTAATCTAATCAAGGGGGCACCTAATTGGCTGGGTTTGCAGCATGTGAGGGTGTTGCTGGGTTGCTCCAAATGTCCTTCTCTGCCTTTGAAGACCAGTTTGCAGCCCTCCCCGCTTCCTGCTTCACCATCTGCTGAGGGGAGACCTCCTCCCCCAGGCACATCTCTTTGTGTGGAGCCAGGTCACTTCACACCTCATTAAGGCAGCCTGACCAGGCTGCCAGAGGCTGGACAATCAGAGCACAGCAGAAAAGCACTGCAGGGCTGAAGTTGGCAACTTTTCAGGTAAAGTTTAAAACTCTTTACCTGAACAAGTTATATTAAATCCCACAACTGGAAGTTGTGGGATTTATTATAATAATTAATTTGATACCAAGCTTCTGGTATCTGTTACTTAAGGGGACTTTTAAAATTAAAATAAAGTCTCCCCATTCTAGCCAATTGAGGCCATTCACTACAATGAGGGAAAAGTGAATTTGGCTGTTTTACCTCACCAGGGCTTATAAAACTATTTTTATAAGGTCCCTGCTTATAGTTACATGGCACCCAGACCTAGGGGCACATAGGGCACGCCTTAGGGGTGACTTATATGCACAAATAAGGTAGTTTAAGACTTTGGAGCTACTTTTAATTCCAAAGTTGAATTTGCATGTAACTTTAACTTAAAAGCAGCCAGCAAGGCAGGCCTGCCTTTAAAATGGCACTGGTCACTTCAGCAGTGCACCTAATGGGGCACTACCTATACTGGGGTCCCTAAACCTCCATGCCCTACCATATACTAGGGACTTAAAGGTAAGTTAACTTTGCCAATCATAATTAGCCTAATTTGCATACTGATTTTACACAGAGAACAGGCCCTGGGACTGGTTAGCAGTACCCAGGACACCATCAGAGTCAGGAAAACACCAGCAAAAAGTGAAAAATGGGGGCTAAAAGTTAGGGGGCCTCTGCAATCAGCCCTGTTCTCTCACAGCCACCAATAAGGTGCTTGCAACAATGATTTTGTAGCTGCCACACCAGCATGGGCAGATGCTACCCCCTCTTGCGCTGTTTTTATCAACTCTGATCTTATGTCTTTGTTGGAAATTACTCAAAGTAGTACTACTTTAGCATCTAGGAAGCATCCTTTTCGGTAGGAATATTTAGCAGGAAATGCTTTTGGATAAGGCATGCCTTCAGCTGGAGCTTTCAAGGCAGCCCATATGTCATCGTCTGGTTTAGCTCCTGAGAAGGTTACTGCAGCAACAGTTGCCTTTGCTACTGCTGATTTGGCGGCTTCATCAGCCAGTGTATTTCCAGCAACGTGTATTCCAATGCGCTGGTGTCCAAGTGTATGTACAACATGGATGTTTGGTAGCATTTCCTTCAGATCCTCTCCTTTCCCTCACAGGAGTCTGTGTTTAATGGTGTTGCCTTTAGAATCTCTGAACCCCTTCTGGCACCAGTAATGCAGGTATTCATTGAAGGACTGGACACAGTAGTACAAATCATAGATAATCAGCGTTAACTGTGCAGGATCTGTGTGTTCCAGTGCCATCACCAGAGCCTTTAGCTCTGCTAATTGTGCTGTGCAATCCCGTAGGGTTTGCGTGTATGTAAGCTGGGGACTAAGGGCCAGATGTATCATCACGGCCCTTTGCGATTCGGTAATAGCGATTTTTAAGAAATCGCTATTACCGACTCGCAAAGTGACATGTATCACATTTGCGATTCGGTAATAGCGATTTCTTAAAAATCGCAAATGCTATTACCGAATCGCAAATTGCGATACCTGCCCCATTCGCAGCTATGGGCCTGTTGGCCCATAGTTACGAATTTTTTGCATTTTCAAAATTGTGATTTCTGAACCAGAAATCGCAATTTTGGAAATGCAAATCCCCAGGGGGGATGGGGGCCTATGGCCCCCACTGCTGCACCCCAAAAATGTTTTGGGGGACATGTAAGGTACACACATGCCAAAAGGGCATGTGTGCTTTACATGTTCAATTTAAAAATGCATTTTTAAATTTTGCACCAGGTTACCACCTGGTTGCAGTCCATGGTATTTTGCATGTGCAAAATGCCATTCTGCGAAAAATCGCAATTTGCGATTTTTTGCAGCATTGCCTTGCGACCTGGAATTTGCGAATCGCAAATTGCGACTCGCAATTTCCAGGTCGCACCGCAAGAAATCGCAATTTTAGCGATTTCTTATTTGTGGTCTGTGAATGCCTTTCATGCATTGCAGACCACTGTTTTGCACTCGCAAACGGACGAATTTACCGATTCGCACCGTTTGCAAGTGCAAAACATTTTCAAACATCTGGCCCAATATGTATTATCCTCCATGTAGCCACTTACGACTGCGCAAGCAGCAGAGTATTGATGTTTTGTGCCAATTGCAGGTTGTGCTGAGCCATCGGTGTACATGACTCTGACATTGATCAATAGGCAGTGTGTTTGCGGAACTGGGTATTCTAGTTCATATTGCAAAAACTCTTGAGTTTGCAATTTTGGGTCAAAAATGTAGTCTACATCAGTGGCTGTCAAAGACGCTGCCCATTGAATCCAACATGGATGTAATGATTTTTCGTTTGGAATGCTGGCTGTGGTAACAGCCTCAAGTGCTGGAATTGGAGAGATGACAATAATGCATTTGCCTTGGGCTAGAGGTCTTTCTTTAATGACAGCCATCTGAACAGCAGTGAGAATTTTCTCAGTGGGAGCAAAGCATTGTTCTGCTGCTGAGTACAAATGTGATTTGTATGCTATCAGGACTGTCTCACCCTCATTGAAAGTCACATAGGTGAAACCAATGGCACCAGCAATTACTCTGATGACCAAATGTGTTTTGTTGTCCCTTGTATGTAGTTGTTGTGCTGCAGGCATGTCTGTTTGCAAAGCTCTGAGATTGCGGGTGTGTTTGAATGTCCAGAATTTACTTGCAAAGTCAGGACTTATTAAGTCATGTAAAGGTTTTATGCATGACCCATGATCAGGAATGTAAGTTCTGCCAAAATGTAGGAAACCCAATAGGGATTGCAGTTTTTTAATTGTATTTGGAGGTTGTGACTGTGCACATTTTTCCAAGAATTGTGGCGCCAGGCTATTTCCTTCACTTGATAGCTCATATCCCAGAAACAGGATGCTAAAGAAGGTTATTATTTTTTTTTTATTGAATTTGTAGCCGAATTCGGCAAATCCCATAACCATGCGGGCTACCTGTCTTAAATTTTGCAGCAATTCAAGATCCGAGAGATAGATATCATTTACATAGGACAATGCTTCAGGGTCAATGTTGTGCAGTCCAGGACTGTTCTTGTACCCCTGGGGTAAACAAAATATTTTTTTCTGGGGGCCTAGTGTGCTAAAACTTGTTAAGTCTCTACTCTCAGGCGCTATAATTTGGCAGAAGAAACCATTGGAAATGTCCAGTGTTGTTTTGTATTTTTTAAGCACTATGTTGTTCATGAGTGCTGTGCTACGTGAATTTTGTATAGCATATGTGCATGTATGACTGATGTCTGTAGTCTAAGACTATTCTGTACGAATTGTCCAGTTTAGCTACTGGGAATAATGGATTATTCATTGGTGAGACGCAGGGTTCGATTACGCCCTGATACTCTAGCTGTGTGAACATTTCCCTCAGAGGTGCTTTTGCATCATGTTCAATTGGATATTGGGGTTGTGGTTGGGGTTGATTTTCAATGGGGATTGCATGTTAGGGGTAATCTTTATCCCATCCTACGTGGTTGCAATATAACACGGGTGCCTGCGCCAATGCCCAATCAATGGCGTAGGATTCTGGGAGCTCCTAAGGAACAAGGGGCGAGAAAGAAAGTTTAATAACATCTTCCCCATATGGGGATGTACGGACAAATTCAGGTGCCAATCCTTTTCTGCCAGCAAAATATCATATATGTTTACGATGCGATTCCAAAAGATTGCGTCTATTGTGCGCTCAATGTCTCCTTCTAACTGTAATGTTACTTTGTAAACTCTATCAGGCATGGAGACACGCATGTCTGCAGTTTCTACTTTCACCTCCAGGTGCTCTAGAAGATTCCGGTGAACTGTTGTGACGTCTGCAGTGCTGTCTCATAGTGCTAGTGCCCACTTCTTGTTCTTCAAGAGAGCCCTCTTCTTGAGTGGCATGTCGAACTGCAACTGCTGCCACTTTTTTCTTTTTGAATTGTGTTTTTTTGGGGGGGAACCTTCTCTTCTTTTTTAACAGAAACTTCAGTTGTGCGTTGTGATTTCTGTCTCTTTTTCACTTACTCAGTTCTTCTCTGTGACCGCCCACCTCTCTCACTGCGTTTTTCCGATGAGTCCTGAAAGGAACGAGATTGGCGTGTATCAGTATATTGATATCTATCAGGCATTTTTATATTATCTCTATTTCTGAGATTATATCTATTCTGTGGGGGTCTCCGTGTGCAGAGATTCTCCCCTCTCTTTTTTAGGAGTTTGTCGTTTTTTATCCCAGTGTTTCTTAGTACCTTCAGGAGTTTGCTTAGCAGAATCTTTATTAGATTACCTTGAAATTGTGGTTTTGTTGGTCTGGCCCCCAGACTATCCCAACCAATGCTAAAGTAGGTCTCCATGATCATTTTTGGCAGCTCGCATTCTTGATGCTGTGGTGTAACGTCCCGAAGCTGCATGCACACCGATAGTGCGACCGCTTCTCCTTTAAGGTTACTCAATATATTTGAGGATACCGTGGCAAAGCTGCTCATTAGTTGCATCACCAAGTCCAAGGCAGGGGAAGCCCTGTATTCATCTTGAATTTGTTTCAACACTTCCGGTAAATTGGCAAGCGTCAGTGTGCCGTGTACGGTGGTATAGAGCGTGGCAAATACCTTGTCCATTGCATTACTGTTACCTATAGTGGGAACCATCCCAAATGGCAAGCACATGGTTAATATTCTATGTTTATCCTGAGGTCCCGTATGATTGCGTATTGCATATGGTTGCGCTGGTGCAGCACGTGCTGGGTTTGTGATATGCATATACTCTGTATTGTGCAGATACATTTGCAGGAGCATAATGATGAAATGTATATGTGTTCCCATCAACTGCTGGAAATGTGACCCAAGAATAAAAAAAGTTCTGTTCTTTATGCTGGATGTTCATCAACAAGAAATGTGACTGGACCACCCTCGGCCGTTAGGCCATGTGCCAGTAAATGTGCAGTAAGCGGTGGTCGCATATTGACTGCAATTGCTACCTGTTGTGGATTCACCATAATGAATGGTAAATTTGTTCAGAGATAAGCACACCAAATGGGGATTATCCTTTTAACGGTTCAAGCTTGAACAACCTACAGCATTAGTCAGATACTCCCTACTGAGCTGAGGAGGAAATCCTCAATACCATGGACGTCTCCGTATATAGTACTGAGGTGTCTTTGTATATAGTGAGACAGTGATAATCAGGAGGACCCGAAATTAGAGCCTGACCAAATGTTGGCGATGCCATGTTGTGTAGGCTCTCATTATTCTAATGAGACTACTCATTTCAGCGGCAGAATCGCCTGTGGTGTGGGAGACTGAGTCTAACCCACTACAGGTAACACCTGTCACCCCAATCCGGGTTTTGCTCCGTCTAACTAGCAGTGCCTCATCTCTACCCAAGTGCAGGGATGATTGGGCAGCCGACTCCTCAGGGAAATCGTGGTCACTCAGATCTCACCTGTTTCTCTCAGTTACATTAGTCTCACATATACAAAGACAAACAGGGGCAGTATATGTTTCAATAAGGTTTCAATGAAGCAAGTGCATCTTAGATAATAAAGCATGTACTGCAATAACCAGGACGATAAAGCAGGACAGGAATAAAATTGTGACAAGGAGAGTAAAGCATAGAAATAACGCCACCATATTGTCACTAGAATCAATAGACTAATTCCTACCTAGACTATATTAGAGCACAGCATGTTAAGCTCTAGTTCTGCCCTTCGGGTTCCCCTGGGAAGACTTCATCCCCTAAAACTGAGCAAAGGCCTGAAGTCTGCATAAGCAGCTGTAGCGAAGCGTCCAGCAATCAGCATACAGTCGTGGTCATCTGGCTGGATTCTCCTTCTAATGTGTACGAGATAGGGAAGTGTTTTCATAATAATACAACTGATGTTCCGAGAAAATGTCCCTACGTAAGGACGTGTATGTTTCTATGAATACCAGAGACAAATCGTTACCACGTTTTACCGGCAACCTATCTCACTGCAACCTTGAGAGAAGAACAGAGTGCTTGTTTAAAAGAACAGCTAGATAGAAAGATATAAAACAAGACCACAAATGTGGCTATTGTTAAAACAATAAACAAAGCTGAATAAAATATATCTAGGTTAAAGTGCACAGCGGCAGGCCTAATGTGCTGAAATAATGTGCATGGAGCTATAACTGAAATGGATACACAACAAAACCAGGTCCAGTGATCTACCTTAGTGAAATGTAGGCAGTGTCTAGCAGCCAGGCTGCCTAGGGATAGCTTTAGCAGGGCAGCCAAAGTTAAACTAGGAGACATGCAAAGCTCTTGCAATAGTCACACAGTAATGATACACAAGAAAGACAATACTCAGTGTAACCAAAAATAAAGGTACTTTCTTTTAGTGACACAAGGCCAGAAATATCTTAGATGCAATACTCCTTCTGGAGGTAAGTATTATACACAATATATACACCAGTAACCAAAATCAGGTAAGTAAACAGTCATAGAATAGTGCAAACAGTGAAAAATACAATAGGTTGTAATGGGTCTGGGGCAATACAAACCATATACTAAAATAGTGGAATGCGAATGTTGGTTCCCCCCCTAGGCAAGTGTAGAGGGGCCCTGGGAGTATAAGATAACACCAAAGGTAAGTAAAGTCCCCCACCCCGGAGCCCAGGATTACTGGACCTGAAGACCTGTGGAGGGAGGAGACCAAGTCCAGAAGTCGATGAAGAGTCCAGGAATAGCAGAAGCCCCTGCTAGCCCGGATGAAGGTGCAAAAGTGGATTCTCGGGTTGGAAGAAGAAGTCAGAAAGGCACCAAAGAAGACAGCTGTGGGTTCCTGCTTGGTGCAAGAGATGTCCCATATTAGGACATTGAATGCAGGCTGGTTTTCGTCGTTGGATCCTGCCAACAAGCCTTGGCTCACGCAAATGTCGTGGTTGGCGGGAAAAGGGGCTACCTGGGCCCAGGAGGGATCTCAGCACTTTAGAGAGTGCTCAGAAGACCAGGCAGCATCCACAGGAGTCCCAGAACATGGAGACAAAGGAGTTACAGAATGCTTTCATTGCAGCACTACACAAAAGGATCCCATGCTGCTGGAGAACAATTCAGGGAGCTGAGCGTAGCAGGATAGAATGCTGGGGACCTGGGCTATGCTGTGTGCAAAGGATTTCTGGAAGAAGTGCATAGAAGCCAAGGAGCTGCAGAACATGCGGTGCACAGGTGAACTGTCTGGCACGGGGAGGCAAGTCCTTACCTCCACCAAATGTGGACAACTGGACCTTTGGATAGTCAGGATCACTTTGGTCTACCACCTGTGTTCCAGGAATCACGCTAGTCGACAGGAGAGGAGTCCCTGAGTACCCGTTGTCGTGGCAGAGCCTGCTAAAGCAGGGAAGTGACTCCATCACTCCACGGGAGATTCCTTCAGTCCTTCAGGTGCAGGTTGAAGACAGGCATTCCTCAGAGCGTGCACAACCTGGAAACCGTTGCAGTTGCTGGCTGGAGCTGAAGTTGCAGGGTCACATTAGTCTTCTTGGATACCTTGTTGCAGTTACAGGGTTCCTGGAGCAGTCTGCGGTTGATCCGACGATCAGAAGCTGAAGCAGAGGATGCAGCGCAGTCCTGGTGGAGTCTTGCAAACCAAATCTGAGGAAACACCCAGAGGAGAGACCCTAAACAGCCTTGAGAGGGGGACTGGCTACCTAACCAGGTATGCACCTGTTTTAAGGGGTCTCTGATGTTACCTGCTGGCACTCGCCACTCAGATGCTCCCGGAGGGTCCCCACACCTTGGAATCCAAGATGGCTAACGCAAGGGACACTCTGGAGGAGCTCCGGACAGCAGCCTTTTCAGAGGCTCTTGAGGGACACCCCTCCCATGCCTGTAACACCTATTTCCAATGGGAGAGGGTGTAACACCCCTCTCCTAAAGGAAATGCATTGTTCTGCCTTCCTGGGATTGAACTGCTCAATCCCCAGGAGGGCAGAAACCTGTATGTGAGGTGGCAGCAGCTGGGGCTGCAGTGGGAACCTAAGAGTGCTGGTTTGGCAGTACTGGGGGTCCATGGTGGAGCCCCCAGGGTGCATGAAATTGGTCCCCCAATACCAGAATTGAATTGATGGTACAATTTCTCAATCTTAGACACCTCACTTGGCCATATTCGGAGTTACCATTGTGAAGCTACATATATGTATTGGCATATATGTAGTGGGCGCTTATAATTGTGTCCCCGTACTCACGAAGTCCGGAAAATTGGTCCTGGACAATATGGGGGCACCTTTGCTAGTTAAAGGGTGCCTTCACACACAGTAACGTTGCACCTAGCCTTCAGTAACTGAAGGTTAGACATATAGGTGACTTATAAGTTACTTAAGTGTTGTGTAAATGGCTGTGAAATAGTGTTTGCACTATTTTACTCAGGCTGCAGTGGCAGTCCTGAAGGAGTGTTTGTATGAGCTCCTTAAGGGGGGCAAAAGAAATGCTGCAGCCCAAAATGATCTCCTGGAACCCCAATGCCCTGGGTACCTAGGTACCATATACTAGGGACTTACAAGGGGGGGGGGGTCCAGTGTGCCAATCTGGATTGGAATATGGAGTCACTAGACTCTAGACTATAGTCATTAGACTATAGTGAGAAATTTGGAAACAGAGAGAGCATTAGCACTATGGTTCTGGTTAACAGAACCAGTGACACAGGCAAGCATACTGACAACACATTAAAACACACTGACATATAGGCCACAAACTATGAGCACTCGGGTCTTGACTAGCAGGATCCCAATGAGACAGTGAAAACACACTGACAAACACTGACAAACAGGCCAAAAATGGGGGTTACCATGCTAGAAGAAAGCCACCTTCCTACATATGTCCATTCTGATTTTCTCCAACTCCAACTGGTAGGCCCTCTCTGCCTGTCTGTCCTGCAACTCTTCAGGAGTCAGACCCTTGGAACCTGCCCTGGAGGCCCTCTCCCTGGACATAACAGGCCCACCCATTACACCATTGTGTATGGATTGCTCTTCCTCCTCCTCATCCTCCCCCGGCCATATGACCCTCAGCTCCCTTGGCTGTTACCCAGGCCCTCAGTGCTTCTGCAGCTCCTCCTTCCTGGTGGAGCCCTTTTTGGGACAAGTGAGGTTTTTGCAGAACTTCCTCAACTGGGCAACTGCATAGCTCTCCAGTTTCTCTAAATCAAAAGCAGCTCCAGCTGATGCATCTCAAGATTGAGATATGATGAAAAGTTAAAAGTGCAAAGGTAGACAAACGAGTTCCCAATGAAGTTCAAAAGTCAATAAAGGATTACCACCAAATGGAAGTAGGGAAAAGTCCAAAAAAGAGAAAAAAACCCACAAAAAATCACAAAGACAATTAGTATGTTGTCACATAATAGTCTACACTGAAAACAGTAGTGTACACTTAATCACTGAATGTCAAGTACAAATACAAGTTCAATCCCACCGCTGCCACCAATGTTAGAAATGGGGTCTTTGGTTGGCAGTCATGTTACCCCCTGTCCAAGCAAGGACCCTCACTCTAGTCAGGGCAAAGAAGAATCACCTTCAGTTAACCCCCGCTCACCCCCTTGGTAGCTTGGCATGAGCAGACAGGCTTAACTTCAGAAGCAAGGTGCAAAGTATTTGTACCAACACACAGTAGCCCAGTGAACCCACCACAAAATGACACAACACAGGTTTCGAAAAATAGGCAATATTTATCTAAACAAAACAAGATCAAAACGACAAACATCCAATATACACAAGTCCAATTATGAATTCTTAAAAGAACAAGAGTCTTAAATCCTTAGAAAACAGTGAGAACGCTGTTAGCACACAAAAGTACCTGGGTAGTGTAAAAATAAAGCTGCACGGGCAAGTGTGCGTGCAAAAAGGCCAGCGATACGTCAATTTCTCACCCGCAAGCAAGAATGTGCATCGTTCCTCCTTCGATCGGATTGGTGTGCATCGTTTCTTCTCTCCCGCATGACAGTGATGCGTCGATCTGGAGGGGAACCTCGGGTCCTGGCAGGCTTTGCATTGATTTTCTGCGCACAGCGATGTTGCGTTGAAATCCGGTCTCACGGTGTCAAGAACCGCGCTGCGTGGGGGCTTGCGTCGTTAACAGCATCTGGTACTGTGGGTTATTTCTCCAGCTGTGCTGCGTCGATCTTCCAGCTGCGATGCAGGCGGAGCGTCGATGTTAGCTGCAAAGCTGGCTGCGCATCGTTTATCAGCCGCAAGGCAGGTTGGTGCATTGAAAGTTTCCCCGCACAGCAGTCTTTGCATGGAATTTCAGTTCTTATCTACCAGCTTCACCTCTCAAGGGCCCAGGGACTGGATAAGGTACCACTTGGCAGGATAGGAGTCTCAGCAGAGACTCCTGGTGCTGGTAGGGAAAGTCTTTGATGGCCCTGAGACTTCAACATCAACAAAGAGAGGGACTGGGAGATTAGTTGGTCCAGTGTACGGTCTCTAAAATAACTGAACATACAAAAAGGTGTACACTGTTCCAAACGAACAAATAATAACTAGGGGAACATTAAAGTTCAGGAGCAAGAGCCCTCACACATCCAGGAGGATGTCATGCTTCATCATCGGGTAGCTCCTCGTCAGACCGGCACTGCAATGTCTGACGGGCTCCCCGTAAGGGGGCTCTTTGCCGGAGATCTTTTTAGGTAGCAGCCGTAGTAGCGGACACTACAAGACCTAATGTTGCGGTCAGGCGCTATTCCTGGCAGGAGAGTGAATGATAAAATTGGTTCCCTGTCCTAATGGAGCGAGTAAATTTAATTAATCAATAGAATAAGACTGGGACCAAGATTAAAAACATAAGGAAAGTGTGAAATGAGAAGTAGTGCTCAACCACTTTCTGCATGGTGTTGGAGCTTGAGGAGATTATCGCAAGGCTCCTAAGATGTGGTCAACATGTTTCGCGTACAGTGGTCTAACAAGATCCTATGACGCTTCTTCAGGACCAATACATAACAAGACTTCTCCTGTCTATACTACAGAAAGTTTGCAAAAATGTCAAACAAATCATGTAGTCTATACGGGAGAGCACGTCAGGGTAGGTTTCCCTGCAGACTGCCGGCATCCACTAATAGTGACCGCTTTCGGCATGCTACTTCCCAAGGGGCCCCCCATGTATCAAGGGATGGGCGACCATTAAAGCTTTTTGACAATTAGTGAACTTCAATGTAAGTGACTACATGATTTGTTTGACATTGTTGAGCATTACTTCTCATTTCACACGCCTGACCGCAACATTAGGTCTTGTAGTGTCCGCTACTACGGCTGCTACCTAAAAAGATCTCCGGCAAAGAGCCCCCTTACGGGGAGCCCGTCAGACATTGCAGTGCCGGTCTGACGAGGAGCTACCCGATGATGAAGCATGACATCCTCCTGGATGTGTGAGGGCTCTTGCTCCTGAACTTTAATGTTCCCCTAGTTATTATTTTTTCGTTTGGAACAGTGTACACCTTTTTGTCTGTCCTGAGATTCAACAACAGGAGGCAAGCTCAGTTCAAGCCCTTGGAGATTCTTCTCAAGCAGGAATGCACAACAAAGTCCATTCTTTTCCCCCCCAGAAGTAGCAACTGCAGGATAGCCCAACAAACCACAGTCACAGACAGGGGCAGCACTTCTGCTCATCTCTTCAGCTCTTCTCCTTGGCAGAGGTTCCTCTTGATTCCAGAAGTGATCTAATTTTTAGGGGTTTTTGGTGCTCTTTTTATACTGCTTTCTGCCGTTGAAGTAGGCCTACTTCAAAGAGAAGTAGTCTCTGTTGTTTTCAAGATCCTGCATTGCCCAGACCGGGCCTCGGACAAACACCAGGGGGTTGGAGACTGCATTGTGTTAGGGCAGGCACAGCCCTTTCAGGTGTAAGTGACCACTCCTACCCTACCCTCAGCCCAGATGGCCCATCTGGATATGCAGGCTACACTCTAGCTCCCTTTGTGTTACTGTCTAGAGGAGAGATGTAAACAGCCCAACTGTCAAATTGACCCAGACAGGGAATCCACAAACAAACAGATTCACAGAATGGTTTAAGTAAGAAAATGCCTACTTTCTAAAAGTGGCATTTTCAAACACACAATCGAAAAACAAACTTTACTAAAAGATGTATTTCTCAATTGTGAGTTCAGAGACCCTAAACTCCACATTTCTATCTCCTCCCAAAGGGAATCTACACTTTAATAATGTTTAAAGGCAGCCCACATGTTAACCTATGGGAGAGCTAGTCCTTTCAACAGTGAAAAACGAATTTGGCAGTATTTCACTATCAGGACATGTAAAACACATACGCACATGTCCCACCTTTAACATACACTACACCCTGCCCATGGGACTACCTAGGGCCTACCTTAAGGGTGCCTTACATGTATAAAAAGGGAAGGCTTAGGCCTGGTAAGTGGGTACACTTGTCAAGTCGAATTGGCAGTTCAAAACGGCACACACAGACACTGCAGTGGCAGGTCTGAGCCATGTTTACAGGGCTACTTATGTGGGTGGCTTTGCCAGTGCTGCAGGCCCACTAGTAGCATTTGATGTACAGGCCCTGGGCACCACTAGTGCACTGTACTAGAGACTTACTAGTAAATCAAATATGCCAATCATGGAAAGTCAATTACACATACATCTTACATAGGAACACTTGCAGTTTAGCACTGGATGGCTGTGGTAAATTGCACAGAGTAGAAGAAGAAAACTTTTATTCGGTATGAAAAAGTTCATCCATTACAGCAAATAATCACCAATACATTATTAATATACCAATAAAACCATATATGATAAAAAACACCCATCATAGATATGAACATATAAAAACCACATTCATAAAAAAACAATAAATTAGAAGAACTAATTCTAAAAACTCTACATTATTACGCCAGGTGATAGCTCCCTTCAAGAATGATCCCAGGCCCTTCCATACCAATATATCTGAGGCCATTTGTAACCACAGAAAAGCAGGACGATATTGCACGAAACCCTTGGGCCGTAGGAGAGGTAATCAGAAACGAGTTCTAAACGGAGCATAAAAAACACAAAACAATGTCAAATGGAGCAAGGTCTGATGGGACACCCCATCGCAGGGGCAAAGTCTAATACATTTGTCCCCATACTGACCTAGCGGGAAACACAAATTACTTCTAATGCTTCCCAGGCGGAATCCAGTTATGAGAGACCTTTCCCTCACATCCTTTATTTCTAAAAGATAGCGCTCGGGGCCCACCCACATCTTTAACATGATGTGGTCCCTGATTGTTTTTTTCCATAAAGCCTCCCCCTCCCTTTTGGAGGCCTGTATTCTCAGAAAATTGTCCTTAACCCATTTCTTGTCATGGCTAGTCAGATCCTCGGGATAATCAAACATTCAGGCCGCCCCAGGTCATGAGCCATCTTCCTTATGTGCATCAGCCAGGAAATATTCTTTGCATTGTCGCAAGCCAAACAATCCCTTAGGATTTCCCTATTAAGAGAAGCATGTTCGTTACTCCAGATTGAGATCCATAGCAGAAGGGGAGCCAACTGGATAGTATCCTGCACAAACTCAAGCTCCAGTTCCAGGTGAAGGCAAAAACCAGGGATGTTTTGTCCAACTCCCAGGAGCCTTCTACAAAAGCGATTTTCTTCCACCGTAAGAGCTCGAGTATCCCTATACCCCCAAAGTGCCGTGCCATACAGCAGGACAGGAAGGCATTTCCGCCTATAGATTTCAAGCAGGGGCTTGATAGGTCTACTACCTACCCTTACAGCAAAGTCAAAAGCCGCACCAACTGTTGCATGGAAAAGCACAACCCTTCTGGCAATACAGGGTTTCCAGGATCCTTTCTCATCAAAAATGACCCCTCAGTATGGGAACTCATGGACCCTGCTAATAACTTGATCCTACACCCTAAGCTCCCCCACCCTGCTCAGGGGTCTTCCACAAACCATAAAATGTGATTTCTTAAAATTGACCTCTAAACCCAAAGCTGACATAAAAGTAACATAAGCTCTAACTATTTCCCGGAGACCATTCATCGTGCGGGCCATGAGGACTGCATCATCCGCGTACGTCAGAACAGGGATATCAATACCCTTCACCTTTGGGACATCCCTACAGTGTTTCATCAAAAAATCAGACAGTCCATTTGTATATAGAAGGAACAAAGTAGGAGCCAGGACACACCCCTGACGCACACCTCTTGAAAGTTTAAAAGCCTCTGAGCATTCCCCATTAGGCCCTACCCTTACATTTGCAACTGTCCCAGAGTGGAGATATCGGAGCAGCTCTACAATATTAGGATCCAGACCTAAATGATTTAGCCTCTCCCATAAAATAGACCGGTTCACTTTATCAAAGGCACAACTAAGGTCCATAAAAGCAAGATAAAGGGTACCTTTCCTGGGCTGCGTGTATTTACTGATCATCATCAGTAAGTTAAGACATTGTTCTCGCGTACCGAGGCCTTCCCTAAAACCATACTGTTCCCGGCTTAAGATGTCATTTCCTATCATCCAGGCCTCCAGACGCCTTCGAATGATCCGTCCCAGAATCTTCGCAGAAGAGTCCAGGAGGGATATAGGGCGATAAGACTTAGGGTCATTACGATCGCCCTTTTTAAACACTGGGACAATACATGCCAGTCTCCAAGAGGCAGGAATGCCCACAGTAACTGCTGCATTGAGAACATTTAGGAGAATAGGTGCCCATAGCTGAGGGTTAGCTTTATATAAGTCCATAGGGATTGAGTCCGGGCCCTGAGCTTTATTGCTCGCGCTACTCTGTAATGCATCAATAACCTCCTGGAGCGAAAACCTGATTGCTAGGTTAGGGGCCACATCATATACGTTCTCCCAGATATTTCTTAAAGGAATACCCTCAAAGATTTTCCAAAAATGAATTACCCAGGCCTCCGGGACGATGTTACAGCCAAGGCCCTCAGATGTTTCTGTTTCAAAGGCACCTCTATTTACCACCTTCCAAAACAGGTCAGGGTCCTTCAGAGCAGTGGCACGCTCTAACTCTTCCCAGGCTTTATCTTTATGTTTTAGCTTACTATCCCTCAGGGCCCTTTTATACCTCATTCTAGCTTCTTTTACAAGGGCCCAATCTCTAGGGTGATTCTTGGTAACCATCTTTAGGTTTGCCCTTGCATCATAGCAGGCCTTGTCATACCAGCCACATTTACGTTTACTGGGGTGGCTGCCTACTGAGAGAAGGCAGTCTCTGACTGCTGCATTTACCACTGTTATAGCATCCAAAACAGTCTTAGGATTCGGAGCCTCTATCAGGAGTATTTCCATAAATAGATGTAAATTTTCCCCCACCACCCTTCCTACAACTTTTTGGGGGTCCACTTGCTTCCACCCAAGCCGCCTCCCCTGGTCCTTTATCACCACTGCTACAGGCCTACCTCGTCCTAGTTTACGTAGGGCCCCAGGGAGTTTAAAGAACACTATAAGGGGATTATGATCGCTAAAGCACTCCCCTAGCACTTCACCCCCAGTCACTAAGTCTCTGATAGGGGGAGACACAAAAATGTAATCAATGATGGATCCAGACCCTCTTCCCACATAAGTTGGAAGTTGGTGGGTACCTACTGCTTCTATGTCATAAAAATTGAGAAAACCCATCTTCCTGAGTTCCTTTATTAGCTCCCTACCTCTCGAGTCTTGCAGACCATACGCTGAGTAGTCCTCGCAGTCACGAATAAAGGGATTAACCACAGTGCTGAACCTGCCCAGCTTGGCATTAAAATCTCCAGAGACAATAGCACAAAATTCCAGCCCCACCTTCTCCATTCTGTATTTCAGAACCTGAAGAACGGAAAACAGAGCCCCAATTTGGCACCCCCCATCCCACACAGCGTTATAGAAGTTAACCAATAAAATATTAAAATTATTGGAGAAGATTACCCATACCAATAATATACCTTGGTGGTTGCAGTTAATTTGAAAGGCACCCACTATCTTGGAGAGGCGAATTAGGGTAACCAGGCCACCTTTCGAGCGGCCACCAAGAGACTGCACAGCTGGAACTGCATATCTATCATACCCATCCCACACAGACAGCCCCTCCGACCAGGTTTCCTGAAGCATGATAATATCATAGTTAGTCACACACCCAACCCATGCTTGATCGGATAACTTAGCATCATAACCCGCAATATTCCATGAGATAAGATTACATTGGGGAGGAACCTCTTCCTGTACAGCCAATGCATTGGCGCATTGTCATTCCACCCCATCCAAGGATAAATTGCTATTGGTAGCAGTTCTTCTCCTAGTCGCCTGCAGGTTATTCTGACCCTGGGGGGGTTTCTTGCCATAGCGAAGAGACACCCCAGTACTCAATCGCATATGGTTGTAAAAAAAGCCCAGAGGGACCATACTCATTGAGCCTGCTCTGAGGACAGCAGAACGATAGGTAGAAAGGAGCCTTTGGGTCAGAGCAGGATATCTAACATTTATAATGATACAGTCTTCTTTCCCCACCTTATTTTTGGGGCCGACCCAGCCAATTCTTCTAGCAAACAGAATGTCCTTAAAGTCCTTACATGAAAAATCACAGTTGTTACTCAGCCAATGGCCCACCTTATTTATGAGTTGGTTCATAGACTCAATTGCCCCAGGAGCAAGGACAGTCACATTTGTCAACACTACCACGTAGGGGGCACATGCTGGGGGGAGATCCAGACAGGCCAGGGAAGGCCTGGCCATCGGCAAGTTTAAATTATCGTTTCCAATCAGCTGTTGGCCAATCCCCTCAGCTGCCACAAAATCCGGTTCAGGCTGCCTACTGCAACTAGACATGTTAACAGTCCTACCCGCCCTCAATAGAGAGGTCGGTGCAGCCGGAGCAGTCTCAGCACAAACACCCTGATCCCCAGAATTTACAGGATTTACCACTGGATAGGACGTTTTTCCCAGGGGCCCCGCAACTTCCTCTGGTAGGGACAACTCATCACCGGAGTGGGGATGCCTAGTCAAAGCCACACATCCACCTACCCCATGCCTTCCTTGTCTTCCTTGCACACATATCTGCGAAACTGTTTTTTCTATGGCTGATAATTTCACCAAAACGGGGGACAGAATCTCCTGGATCAATTCCCAAAATTTGGACAATAAATTGGTTGCATCACACCCCAGGTGCTGACAAGGTGCGGGGTCACCGCTCGCACCTTTAGGGAGCTCCAAGAAAGATGTTTTTGGCTTGGATATCAATTTCTTTAGGGCCTTTTTTTTCCTCCGGGGAGGGCTACATTTATCCATGGGGCAGGCCGGGGGAGAAGATAATCAAAGTCTTTTACTTCTTCTAGAGGGACCTTGGCCACCAGAACCCTCTATTGACTCTGTTGGCTCAACCTGGACATACTCAGCAGCAGCTATAACAGCACCTTGATCCTCCCCCAGATAAGCCACCTCCACATCCACGGCCTCACGAGGACCATTGTCTATTGGGGCCTGGCGCCAATCCCCCAGTTCCATGGATAACCTCCTCTCTGCCAAATCAATTTCCTTTGTAACAACCCCGACAGCTCTTGCGAGGAAGGAATCCAATGTGGTAGTGCCACTACCCTGTCTGCTACCGCCACCACCACCCCTCAGTGGACCAGTTAATGGACCTTTTTTCCTGCCCATTACTACAAAAATAGCAGAATAAATAAAAACAATGCAACAGCAGAACAACAAACAAAAACAGACTAATTAAGCTGTCAAAAACCCAGTAAAAGCACAAAAAAACACCAGTTTATACTCCAAGTGTTATTAGATATGAATAGTCACCTTCCACTGAAAACGAAGGAGGGGTGGCCCAGCCCAGCCTCTTACGGGCGATGACGGGCGCAGGACGGGCCCGCCCTTGGCCCGGGCTTGGCCCGGGCCCCGCCCGCGCGCGTCCCACGACAGCGGGAGCGCAAAGTTATTTTTAAAGGGCTCCTGCCCCAGCAACAGGTGACGCCTGCCTCCTCCACTCGGCCAATGCGCTTCCCGCAACAGCGGGAGCGCGAAGTTATTTTTAAAGGGCTCCTGCCCCAGCAACAGGTGACGCCTGCCTCCTCCACTCGGCCAATGCACTTTAATAATGTTTAAAGGCAGCCCACATGTTAACCTATGGGAGAGCTAGGCCTTTCAACAGTGAAAAACGAATTTGGCAGTATTTCACTATCAGGACATGTAAAACACATACGCACATGTCCCACCTTTAACATACACTACACCCTCCCCATGGGACTACCTAGGGCCTACCTTAAGGGTGCCTTACATGTATAAAAAGGGAAGGCTTAGGCCTGGTAAGTGGGTACACTTGTCAAGTCGAATTGGCAGTTCAAAACGGCACACACAGACACTGCAGTGGCAGGTCTGAGCCATGTTTACAGGGCTACTTATGTGGGTGGCTTTGCCAGTGCTGCAGGCCCACTAGTAGCATTTGATGTACAGGCCCTGGGCACCACTAGTGCACTGTACTAGAGACTTACTAGTAAATCAAATATGCCAATCATGGAAAGTCAATTACACATACATCTTACATAGGAGCACTTGCACTTCAGCACTGGATGGCTGTGGTAAATTGCACAGAGTAACAAAAACAGCAAAAACAGAGTCCAGCATACATCAACAACCTGGGAAACAGAGGCAAAAGGTTAGGGGAGACCATGCCAAGGATGCCAAGTCTAACACCCTTGTACACCTGATGGCTGGTTCAAACATCAGCTGCCACTCAAGATCACTAAAGGCCATATGCAATAGCCCCTAGTGCCATCGTCATGCCCTACACTGTATGTACAAGTTGGCGGATGACCACTCTTTTGTGACTTGATGCCACCTTGTACATAGGGCCCTCTCCCACGCAGCACTTTGCGTGGAAGGGGCGTGCAATGTGTGTTGCCGTATGTGCGTCACACCAAGATACATAGCATGATGATGCTGCCCCAGATGTAGGTGTTTCCTAAAACCTGATGTAGTGCCAACATCAAATTGACCTCATATGAATGTGCCACTTATGCATGCTGCATACTGCTGCACACATAGAAAGAGCATATTAGCCGTGAAGATAGTTAATGTATAGGAAGGTGTCCCTTCCTGTACAGATTTATCCTCCCCCACAGGGCAGCCATTCAAGCACCCTGGTGTGAGGTTGGCAGCCTTAGTGCACAGCTGCATATTTGGCGCCAGCGCAGGGTACAACAAAGGGTTGTCTTGTAACATATTACTCATGGTACATTCCTGTACAGTGAAAATGATGCAGCATGGTGCTGCCAATTTAGGAGCTGCGTTGCGCTTTGTCATTCACCTTTAAAATGATCCTAAGTGTTGCACTGCATCTGTACCGCCACATGTTAAGATGGCTGGGATATCTAGGCATTGTAGTGCTATGATGTTGTCTGTACATCTGACCCCATTGTGGTGCAAGGATGTGTCTTGTCCTCTCCAGTAACAGCACACTGCTACAAAGATGCACCACACAACACATGGTACATACATACTGCTCATCAATTAGGAATCCTATTTATATGTCCCAGGTCCTTGAGCCAATACCCAAGATTGCGATGTCCAACAGCACACTGCAGGTAAAACTTAGCACAAGGCCAGGAACTCACAGCATACCACAGACACATCTGAGTCACAACCAACTCCAACTAACAATTGCCATGATACATACAAAACCTGTTGCAAGCTTTAAAAACAACTTTCATCTCTTACCTTTGCAGCGGATCAGGGTTACGGCATACAGCCATAGGTGATGACCCTATTTGCAAACCCTAACACAGCAGTAGAGTGTCCCTACAATGAGGGACACTGTCAGACACGCAATGTGGTGGAAAGGACATTTGGCATCCTCAAACCAGATTCAGGTACCTGGACCTGACAGTAGGCAGCCTCCTTTATGCACCACCCATTGTGTGTAAAATAATCCTCACAAGTGCCATCCTGCACAACATATGTGTGCAAATGAATGTGCCATTGTACGACCAGGTTGCTGTCCTGCCTGAGGAGAAGGAGGAGGATGGTGCTGACAATTTGAAGGGGGAACAGCACAACACAGCTGCTGGGGGATTCTGGACAGAACATATTGTTGACAACTTTTAGATATAAAAAACACAGAAATCACCATGTAAAATGTGTAAATAAACACTTCTTATTTTTCCACCAATCCTGCCTTGGTCTATTCATTCTCCACTACATATGCCATAGGAATGTGACTCTAACTTCAGGGAGCATGTAACAAACACTAAACAGACTAGTATTGTAGCGACATCACATGTGATGTACTGGATCATACTGCCACCATCACACATATCACTTACAGCTTATTATCACTGGTATGTGACAACTGAAGGACACAATCCATGGACCAGTACATATTTTGTACATTCATGTTGCCAACTTTCTATTTAATATCCCATCACATCCAACTACGTCATGGCCTAATAGGGTGTATGCAAAGGGCCCACACATAAGGTAGGTGATGAACTTAAGTAATGTTGGAATGGAACACTGTCACAACTCAGGCCCTCATTATGACTTCGGCGGTCTACAACATAGACCGACGAAGTCCCGCCAGCCACAAGACCACCAGTGATGGCGGTGATCTGACCGCCGTATTATGACTGCTGGCGGCTCTCTGCCATAATTTGGGCAGCGAGCCACCAGCAGCCATACTGGCGGTTGGCGGTGTAGTAGAGGATGCTCTGCTGGCACTGCCACATCAACACAACACTGCCACACCTATTACAACTTAGTAGTAGGTGTGGCAGTGTTGTGGTGGCGGGGCGCTGGTGGCAGAGCAAGCGCCATGGAAATCGTTCCCTCCCGGACGACCACCATGACCACCAGGTAAGGTGATTGACCGACAGGGGAGGGGGTAGCGGGTGTCGAGTTTTGTGTGCATGAGTTGGGGGTGTGTTTGTGTGAATGGAGGTGGTTGACGGTGTTGTGTGTGTTTGTGGGCGTGTGTATGCAAGTGTGTGTGTGCATGTGTGAATGCAAATATGTGGGGGTTGGAGGGGTGTTGTGGCCATGTGTGCATTTGTGTATGTGAATGAGTGTGCGTGTGTGTGTGTGTATGTATATATGTGTGATGTGTGCCTGCGTGGATGTACGGGGTGGAGGGGTGGGGGGATTTGGAATGGGGATCGGTGTGGAGGGGTTTAAAATGGGGATCTGGGATGGGTGGTGTCACTTCTTGGTGGGTGGGGGGCTTCAGATGGGGTCGGGGGTGGGAGGAGGGTCCAACATGGAGGGGGGTTTGGGAGTCCTGCAGTGGCGATAGGAATGAGCATTTCTGTTGCCAGGCAGCCCCGCCACGGAATCCCTGGCAGTAAGGATGCACAAAATACAGCAGGCGGTGATAGGTGTACCTCCGGGTCAAAGGTGGTCAACCTTTGGCCAGGCGGTCCTACCACCCTAGCGGTACAGGTGGTGAACTGGCTGCCAGACAGCCAGTTCACTTCCATTGTCAAAAGTTGGCGGTCCTGCACTGCCACACTGTCGGCGGTCTGGCCACCACTGCTGGGCTGGCGGTGCAGGACCATCAGGGTCATAATGACCCCCTTAGTGTGATAGTTGCCATGGCTGCACGGAACATGTGTGACGAGGAGGGGACTTCATTGGTTACTATGGTCATCATGATTTGCCCAGGGATAGTAGCAAATGGAAGAAGCCGAGTCTGCACAGTCTATCCATGGAATACTGTCCTGCCACTGCCATGGGGCCCAACCTTGACACAGGGTAAACTTGACCTCACCTATTGGACACACACGTCAGTGGAATGCACTTTGGTTTGGATGAGAATTCATGCAGCTAGGGCTGCAGATCCAATATACAAATACAACTATTGGCAAAAACAATTAGTTAATTCAAAAGTGTGTGATCAAGGCATATTCTGGGTGGAATGTAGGCAGAGTGTGTTACACACACTATGTACCAAAGATGTACATTTGTCAGACAAATGCTGTCTTCACACATGTCTCCAAAAAATACACATCTAAATACGGAGACCGATGTGTGGTTGTATTTCCTAGGTAGCAACAGTTGGCTCATCATCAACAATGCCTGACCTGTGCATGCAGGTTTAAATAGTATGCTATGTATGACAACATCTCACATCACATCCCAAAACACAAAACACAATCCCACTCACAATACAGAACAATTGCATGGTATTAACTGTTAAAATGTATCCCATACATGTTTGGACTCCAAAAGCACAATCTGGAGTGGGTGCGCTACTATGTGTTGCAATGTTCAATACGATCAGATATCCAACATCACAGTCGGAGTACACCTAGCCATGTAGGTAGGTTGTTCCAATCGGAATACAGAACTGAGATGATTTCTAACTATTACATCATTCAGTCATGCTTAGAGTCAGCTAGGTTGTGGGATGCTGGAAGAATTGCATGACCATGTTCCATGGAGGGTGTGGATGGACAGCTCAGAGATACCCACTGATAGTTCCAAATAGAACACGCCATGCCACCTGGAGACTACATAAGTGCTGTGCCATAAGTTATGATATGTGTGCGTGGCACTCAATTCAATTCAATTCTGCTTTATTTCAGTAAAAATAAACCATAAAAGCAACAATACAAGCATTAAAAGAGAATAAAACACAAAAAAGGGGTAAGTTTTAAGTACAACATTAAAACCACAATATAAGTTAAAACCTGTAAAAAGCGTATTAAATTGGCTAAATACATGAGTAATGCCCAAATACATACAATATCTGCTGGACAACAATGCGTCACCTAATTATATACTACTGTCATACGTTAAGTATACATGTTTGAGCTATAGATTGCAATTCCCACTACAGATAGTACGCAAGATTAAAATCAGTAGTTTAAGATTTTTTGTCTAAAATGCCAAATGGCTTCAAAATACTCTGCTAGGGAACATACCATCATCACGTTAGGGTCCGATATAAATATCCTGAGGGCTGGCAAACAGTTCCTAAGGCCCATGGATTTGCATAGTGGCACAACCCAACGTGCTCTCTGATTAAAATACGCGGGACATTGAAAAAGGACATGGACAACAGATTCATCGGTCCCACATTCCATTGGACATAGCTTTGAATGGTTATCGAACTTAGTCCATTTATAAGTTAAAGTGCGTAAGGGAAGGGACCCTAGTCTGAATCTGATGTAAAGTGCGCGTGCAAATGGGGATAATATTGCATCCATATAATGCTCAAACTCATAATGACATTTCATTTGTAGAAAGCTATCAATCATAGTAGAGTTGGAGACTTCTGCTAAATTAGTTATTTGGACATTCAGCCAATAGGCATCCTTCACAATCTGGACAGCATTTTGTGGAATAAGAGAGGGCTCTGAGCAATAATCTCCCAGCCCAAGATTAATGAAGGTTTTTTCCAGATAAGTGCACCACCTGATTTTATTAGTAGTGCTAGTGCTCATCGAATTATTCAATCAATCACGATACGGGCTGAAAATATCTGATGACCAAATCCGTACCCAATATAATAGCGGTCTTAAGGCAGCAGTACGTGAAATAGAATGGTGGTTTAAATCCATCCGAATTGGCAGAGTAGGGGTACTAGTAGGTACTTTTAACAACGTCTTTAGAAAGGAGTTTTCAGCTCTATCTAAAACCTCCAAGTTGCAATGACCCCATAGCTCTGCCCCATACATGGCTCCCCCCCTTGCTTGGATTTTATATATTTCCATAGCGGGGGTGATAGCAAATTTGGAAGACCTCGCTGCATATCTCACGATGCCACTCGACTTGTGCTTTAAACTCATAGATGATTTTAATAAGTGGGCATGCCATTTGTGGGAATCCTCCAAATAAATGCATCTCTTCGTTTTATGTCTTGTATCCCCAAATACCATATACTTGGTTTTAGTTGAGTTGATTTCCAGGCCGTCGTCTTTGCAAAAGCTCCCAAACTTTGTGAGCAAGTTAGAAAGGCCAACGGCCGTTTGAGATAGTAGCAAGGTGTCATCTGCAAATAACAGGCATGGGGTCTTTAGACCTCCTATTCTGGGGGCGTCATTGATACAATCCAAAAGGTAAGGGATATATGCATTTATAAATAAAAGAAAAAGAGTAGGAGCCAGCACACATCCCTGCCTCACCCCTCGACCTATCAGGATCTCAGCTGTAAGCTCTCCCTTTGGCCCCTATCGAATTCTGGCAAAGTTGTCAGAATACAGATCTTTAATTATATTCAACATAGGCCCCGGCACCCCTGTTTTGCTCATGACTTCCCATAGCTTGCAGCGTGGGACAAGATCAAATGCGGACTTTAGGTCTACAAATGCCACAAAGAGTTTCCCTGCATCTGCATCCACCATTTTCCATTTAATGGTAAGGAAGAACAATACCTGGTCAATTGTACTTATTTTGTTTCTGAAGCCCGCCTGGAGATGACTAAGTACTTGATTGTCTTCAATCCAATCTTTTAGCCTGCTTAATATCTGATAGCAGAAATCTTTTGTAAATTGTCCAGAAGACTAAAGGGCCTGTAATTTCCTGGGATGTCCCTCTCTCCTTTCTTGTGTATAGGGACAATAATTGCTCCCCTCCAGGACCGAGGATAAATTCTACTTCCCAAAACAGCATTTGAGACCCTATTAACATAAGGGCCCCAATGATTCATGTCTGATTTAAACATATCCGAAGGAATGCCATCTGGCCCTGGGGCCTTTCCTAATTTTGGGCCTTAATGGCAAGCTTGGTTTCTTTCAGTGTGAAAGGTGGCAAAGTGGCCGAGCTCAAGTCCAGATATGATGGATCGTCACAATTTATAATGGCACGGTCAGGTACATGACCATACAGCTCTGTAAAATAGCAAGACCAGGTTTCTGGGGGTATATCGCACTCCGGCCTTAGAGCTTCATTATGGCCATTTCTGGCCACCAGGGACCAAAAACATTTAGGGGCATATTTATACTCCGTTCGCGCCAAATTTGCGTCGTTTTTTTCAACGCAAATTCGGCGCAAAACTAACGCCATATTTATACTTTGGCGTTAGACGCGTCTAGCGCCAAAGTATGAGGAAAGAGCGTCATTTTTTTGCGTGAACGCCTACCTTGCGTTAATGAGATGCAAGGTAGGCGTTCCCGTCTAAAAAATTGACTGCGACGCAAATGCGTCGTATTTATACTCCCGGGCAAAAATCACGCCTGGGAGTGGGCGGGGCAAAAAACCCAGCATTTGCGCCTCTTTTTAACGCCTGGGTCAGGGCAGGCGTTAAGGGACCTGTGGGCTCAAAATGAGCCCACAGCTGCCCTCCCATGCCCCCAGGGACCCCCCCTGCCACCCTTGCCCACCCCAGGAGGACACCCAAGGATGGAGGGACCCATCCCAGGGACATTCAGGTAAGTTCAGGTAAGTATATATATATATATTTTTTATATATTTTTTGGCATAGGGGGGCCTGATTTGTGCCCCCCTACATGCCACAATGCCCAATGACCATGCCCAGGGGACATAAGTCCCCTGGGCATGACCATTGGGCAAGGGGGCATGACTCCTGTCTTTACTAAGACAGGAGTCATGTAAATGGAGTCTGGGCGTCGTAAAAAATGGCGCAAATCGGGTGGAGGCGATTTTTTGGCATCAACCTGACTTGCACCATTTTAAGACGCCCTAATGCCATTTTTCCCTACGCCGGCGCTGCCTGGTGTACGTGTTTTTTTTCCACGCACACCAGGCAGCGCCGGTCTGCTAGCGACGGCTAACGCCATTCAATAAATACGGCGCCCGCATGGCGCTTCAGAATGTCGGTAGCCGGCGCTAAACTTTTTGACGCTAAACTGCTTTAGCGCAGTTTAGCGTCAAAAAGTATAAATACTGGCCCTAGGGGCATATTTATACTCCGTTTGCGCCGAATTTGCGTCGTTTTTTTCGCGGCAAATTCGACGCAAAACTAACTCCATATTTATACTTTGGCGTTAGACGCGTCTACCGCCAAAGTTCATGGAGTTAGCGTCATTTTTTTTGCGTGAACACCTTCCTTGCGTTAATGATATGCAAGGTAGGCGTTCCCGTCTTAAAAAATGACTCCAATGCTATTGCGTCGGATTTATACTCCCGGGCAAAAATGACGCCCGGGAGTGGGCGGGACTAAAAAACCCGCATTTGCGCCGGATTTTAGCGCCTGGGTCAGGGCAGGCGTTAAGGGACCTGTGGGCTCAGAATGAGCCCAGAGGTGCCCTCCCAAGCCCCCAGGGACACCCCCTGCCACCCTTGCCCACCCCAGGAGGACACCCAAGGCTGGAGGGACCCATCCCAGGGAAGAAAAGGTAAGTTGTGGTAAGTTTAAAAAAAAAAAAATGTTGTGGCATAGGGGGGCCTGATTTGTGCCCCCCTACATGCCACTATGCCCAATGACCATGCCCAGGGGACAGAAGTCCCCTGGGCATGGCCATTGGGCAAGGGGGCATGACTCCTGTCTTTGCTAAGACAGGAGTCATGTTAATGGCGTCTGGGCGCCAAAAATAAATGGCGCAAATCGGGTTAAGACGATTTTTTTGCCTCAGCCTGACTTGCCCCATTTTTGGACGCCCAAACGCCATTTTTCCCTACGCCGGCGCTGCCTGGTGTACGTGTTTTTTTTTCACGCACACCAGGCAGCGCCGGTCGACTAACGCCGGCTAACGCCATTCAATAAATACGGCACCCGCATGGCGCTTCAGAATGGCATTAGCCGGCGCTAATTTTTTGGGCGCAAACCTGCGTTAGCGCAGTTTTGCGTCAAAAAGTATAAATATGGCCCTTAGAGTTTGAGTCCCTGGCAGCCTGAGCTAGTTCTTTCCATGACGTCATTTCCCAGTTGTTTTTACTATGCTTAAGTATGGAAGCATAATTTTGTCTAGCCTGAGTTATCTTATCTCTATCTTTAGATCTTAATGCTTCTATTAAGGAGCTCTTGGCCTTCCTACATCCCTTATCAAACCACCTATAGTTGGAGTGAACTCCTGAATGGGTATTATCCGGGATCGTTTTGAGGAATAACTCTTTAAGGCCAAGAAAAAGATCCAGATGCAAGTTCATAACCTCGAATGAGGTATACGAGGTAGCGCCAACAAATAACTGATGGGTAGATACAAGGATGCACAATTTGCCCCATAATTTGTGCGAGTTTTTAAAAGTCTCCCATCTCACCACACGCTTGTTATTTGATGCCTCCAATGCTTCGGGGCAACGTAGTCAGGGGGACGCACAATATTTTTTAAAAAAGCTGACTGTCATATAATACTAAGAGGGGGGCATAATCACTAGTATATTGATTTCCCACTCTTAAATCTTTTATAAAGTGCCAGATCCTCATATCAATAAGAACAAAATCCAGGATGCTACTGTATGACCCTCTAAAAAAGGTTGGTTTGGCAGGGATGTCAGAGGGGAAGCGCCCACTGCCTGGACGGAGACCATAAGATAACATAAGGTCAGTAATCTGAAGAGCCCTGTTGCTAGTTTTAGGGGGTATCATCTGAGAAGAATAGGGGGGAATATTCCATATAAAGTTCTTACTTCGTGGCCTCTGAGAAGGCTGGGTTAGGCTCAATAGATGCATTGAAGTCTCCAGCTATAATAATATAATGCGTTGGATAAAAGTCCAATAAAAAAGAATTCAACATCTGAATAGTGGGAGACAGCTAGTTAGGAAGATCAGGTCTATTATAAATGTTAATGCACAAAACAGGAGGGCCTTGGTTAGACTCTATAACTATAGCCAGAATATCAGGGGAGTCCACGTATATTTCCCTTACACAACCTACCTCAGCCATTCTTATCCAGGTAACGAGTCCCCCTGCTGCTCTGCCAGCAGGAGACTGTTTTGCTTCTTTAAAAAAGGAGAAGAAACCCTGTCTATACACACTGTGAGTGGCCCAAGTTTCCTGAAACATACAAATATTAAAAATGTCTATGCACGCTACCCAGTCAGCATCAATTAATTTACTATGAATTCCAGCCACGTTCCAGGACAAGAACTTCATCGCTGAAGATTCAGTAAAGTGAGTGCCTGCATAAGAATTAACGGAGAAAGCGGGCTCGACAAGGTTCTCTCCTGAGTTGGCAATTGCTGTTGTTACATTGGGAAACAAAGCCCTCCTCCTTGGCAGCACAGCTTCAAACGTTTGAGGGACATTAGGAAAAAGTGAAGTGGTTAAAAAAAGACTATTGTCACCCTTGTGAGATACAGGAGGATACAGTCAATCGATATCCGATGTGCACGCCAAACAATCGGGATCACGTGGATTATATTCCTCGGGAGCAGGTACAATTTCCTCCATCAACGCCGCACAAGACGTTACTACATTAGGAACTGGACGCCCGGAGCCCTCACTCGGCACTGTAGAGTTCAAAGCAGGTATGGAGTTCGGTCCCAAAATACTGTTATCGGGCCGGCTAGCACTGGCAGTATCCCTCTGTGGGTAATTATGAGCCTCCATTGAGAGCAAGCCCTTTACCAAGTAGGGAGTGGCAAGTTTAAGTTTTATGGCATTTCATTACATCTCACAAATACCACTAATGGAACAAGAACTAACAAGTTGCAGTAGTAATAGGAGGCAAGATCCCAACATCACCCAAGTTATATGTTGGATTCTGTCCCCACATCACCACACAATGTAGTTATTGAAGATGCGTACAAAGCAGCAGCTGCCAAATATCTGTGGTTGATGGAGGACATAATACATAACTTAACAGTGATGCCAGAAACAATAGGGAAATGAACAGACATCCTCCAAAACAGACAGTGCAACACATCAATGATTGCAGGTCTATCCTTAACATATGTATAATGAGGCTGGCCAGGTATGTGCATGAACCAGACATCTTTGGCACTACCATAACATGATAATTGGCCTTAACCTGGCGCCATGACATGAGCCTCTTACGTACAACACAATCTGTACCATGTCATTAGTTCATCGTTGAGATCACTTCACTGATACACCCCCTACACATGCTGCAGATGTAAACAGATAATGAGTCCTATAAATGAGACATGTCCTACACGTGCAAGCATCCGAGCACTGTACCTGAGAGGCGACAGCCTGACATCAAGTGCTGCATAGCAAAGCAGCACATCCTGGTTTGTATGAACACATTTGTGCATGTGTTGAACCATTGGGGAGTCAGCATAGGCTGCTGAGTTCCAAATTATTAAAGGCCTAGATCCCAGCTTTGTTAGGCCACAGACCACTGTCCTGACTATGTCAACATATGACATATTCAGGTGCCTGATGAATCTGCACAGGGGCAAGTACAAAGTGGAGCACCAGAAACCTGCAGCTTCCCAAGCAAACATGTGTTTCTGTTGCCATTCATACCCACACAGTGATGATGGAGAGTAGCCCTGCAATCTATGCCACACTGCAACACTGGTACCCTGTGGTACAGCAGAGTATGTAACAGTAATGACAAGCATGAAATAGACAAATCTGAGAGTCAATTTGGAGGCTAGCACACATATACAAAATATCTCAGCACACTTTCACCCATTATAGCCCAGCATAGTAATGTGTCAGGATTCAGGACAGAAAACAACATAGCAGTACAGTAATGGAATAGGTAGCAAAACACCCGTGACATTCATATATTATCTCCACATGTGTTCTCATTTACAAATTGTGTAGGTGCCAGTGATGTGAATACATATGCAATCGTCAAATTCCAATATCTGCCCATGCCTTTAATGTGACCTTGAACATCCCCTTCAGACACCAATCTCGTAATGTGTTACCAAAATACACTTAAACTTGTTTCCACACACACATAGCATATAATATATTTCACTACGACAGGTGTACATGACATCACCAGCAACTGGGATGTATAGATAACCACATGGCGCACGTGTACCTGAGCAACAAGATGGAACATCCAGATACAAACCAAAGAGTCAACAAACAATGCCACATAGAGTATTAGGGGAAATGTGATGTTAAAGCAGTTCAAGCTCACTGCATACTCTGAGTCCAAACTGTAATGGGTGACACATGCCTGAGAATGTGTTGGAGTCAGGCCATCTCATATCATTAATTTGGGTATGTCTAAACAATATTGTCACAGAATTTAACATGTGCTACACCCACTCATTCAGATACTTACACATATCTACATATAGAGTACATATGTGCCAAAATATATGTGGACACACTGTAGGTACACATGCATATATATGCACAATGTGAGAGTGATTGCATGCTGTCATCTCAATCTTACCACATTGCTGCAAGTACTTCTACATGTGGCCATACCCCATATGCCACATTGCAGCACAGCCGATGTCATATGTTTGGTGAATTAGGGTGCACTCGAGGACAATGCAAAAAAACATACAAACAAGAAATGAGGCAAAAAATCTGACGCAAATGCGTCAAAAACATCCACCAACGTAAAGAAAATGACACATGGGCACTTAGCGGGAAATCAACGTTCACACTCCTCTTAATGCATCCTTCTGTGAAATCGATGCATAACCATAATTCTTCGTTATTTTTCATGCATTTGCATGTACAATACAAGTCCTATCAACAGAATGACGCCTAGCCCCAGAAACTCAATCGGACATCCATAGGCTTTTTGACGCCTGGGCTAAATGGAATCGCCACATTAACATCACGCGTAACTATAAACAATGCATGTGCGTCATGTGTCTAATAAAATGATGCATAAGCCTAATATGTCAAATAAAAACACACATAACTGAAAAATGAGACACATGCACCCGGGAGTGATGTAACAGGAAATCCTGTCTACGAGCATGATACAGTGGTTGTAGTTTCACTTTCTCTTTACAGTGTGTTCCTTTGTGACTGTGTGTGGTTGTGTATTGGAGTTGGTGGTCAATTGTTGAGTGTGTTTGCAATTTTGTGGTGTCCCTTGTGCCTTGTCCTGTGTAACTTGTGTGGATTTAGTCAAAGAAGTTGTAGTTTTGTGTAGTTATTGTCCAGTTTTGTAATTGTATTGTGGGGTGTCTGTCCGGTGTAGTTAATTAGTTGGGGTATTTGGGCTAAGTTAGTGGGGTTAAGTTTCCTTTGATTTTTTATCATAATTTGTTTGGGTGGACTCCATTCACCTGTGGACATGGCTGGCAAAAGGAAGATGAGCAGGATGTCTGTGAATGAGCTGGGAGGTTTTGTATGGCTTGTCGCACACTACCTGCCAATGATGTTGCAAATGGGTGGCTGGGTGATCCGCGGCTACCGCACAGAGGCCAGGCAGCTGCGGAGGGGCAAGGTGCTCCATCACCTGAGGCACATCTACAATACAGGCCGGAATGACCATCAGCTCAAGCATCATTGGGCAGATCTGGTGGCCAGGGAGCAAGATCTGCTGGATCACTTGGGGATCAAGATCGGCGGAACCGTTGATAAGTCTCTGATTGGCATACTATTGACTGTTTATTGCTTTTGAACAACAGTAGCAGACAAGTTGGAGTGCTGCATGCAATGCTTGAGAACAGGTTGTTTGCAATTGGTGTGAAGAGTGTTTGCACCAGTTCAGGCCTGGAGTTCACATGTCCAACAATGAAACCTATGCAGGTCAGATGTCTGATGAGTCCTGCACAACCATCACAAAGGCATAAATTTCAGAGCTCATAGCGCCACCTGCACCGGCATTGTGTCATGTATGAAATGCTAAGGCTCCTCCACCCTAACATTTTTCCCAGGATTGTGTCAACAAAGTGGCGCAATGCATGCAGAGCGCAACTTTGTCAATATTTCATGCCCCAAGCATTATGTTTGCAAGGGAGGTTTAACCACCCTAAGGTGGCAATGAATATGACACAGTTGATTCAGTGAGACAACTTTACTACGTCAGTCACAAAATGTTCAATGCATGATCATTGCAGACATTCGAAAGAGCAGCACTTCAATTACAAAGCACATCTGGGTGCCTTGCAGGACTAGCGTAAGTTTTATGAGATGTATGTTTTGCAATGCACCAGGGTAGTGTCAGGTATTTTCAACACAACTCCCACTTAAACCATGTTGCGCCGTTTTGTATAGATGGCCCACACATGGTGTTGTCAGGAGTGTGCTAAGGCGCAAACTTCATGTGGGGCAGCACTAGCGGCCGGATTCATGAAAGGTTAGCGCCGCCCTTGCATCATTGTGTGACGCATAAGCACCACAAAATTAACATTAAACTTATGATTTGTAAGTTTATGTTGCTTTTGCATCTGAAAATAACACAAAGGTGGCGCTCACTTTCCATTAATCAAGTCTCAGGTGCTGCACCACTGTTGTCCTGTTGGCCCCTCTGTGTCATTAGGCAAGGCCATGTAAGGGAGTTAGAACATGAATTGGGAAGAGCCTACTGGCAGTTCCATTTTCCAGTTCATGATCTATCACAGACAGCCTCTACTGCCCCCATACCACACACATGTGCAAAGTCTGTTCCACTGGCCTACACCTCCTCACTGACAGTAGGAGGCTGCACTGCATTGTAGGAGGCTGGCCTGGTTTGTAGTGGGTACCTTGGGTACTTACACCTTATACCAGGTTCAGTTATCCCCTATTAGTGAAATGTAGTAGCTTAGGCTGACAGAGGTAGCTATAGCAGAGCAGCTAAGCCTGAAATAGGAGACATGGAAAGCTCATGCAATACCACTTATAGTTACACAGTACTTATACACAAGTAAAGACAATACTCAATGTTACCAAAAATAAAGGTATTTATTTAGGTGACACAGTACAAAAAATATCTTAGAGACAATACTCCTTCTGGAGATAAGTATTATACACAATATATACACTAGACACCAAAATTAGACAAGTAAATATTCATAGCACAATGCAAACAATAGGAAATACTATAGAATGCAATGGGAGAAAATGGATCTAGGGGCAACACTAACCATATACTAAGAAAGTGGAATGTGAATCACAAATTCCCCCCAGACACATGTAGTGTGTGCAGAATCGCTGGTAGAGTAAGAATACATTAAAGGTAGGTAAATTACCCCATCCCAGAGCCAAGAAAAGCAGGAGTAAAGTACTGCAAGTTTCCTTAGGACACACAACATCTCGTGATTGGGATTGTGCAGCAACCAACCAAGTCTGCAAAGAGCAACTGCTGGATTCCTGGACCTGAAGACCTGCAAAGGAAGGGGACCAAGTCCAGAAGTCGAAAGAAGTTCCAGGAAGGACAGGAGCCCCTGCCAACCCAGAAGAGGGTGCAAAAGAAGAGTCACTGGTTAGTCGAAGACTACAAGAATGCACCCTAGGAAGATGGCAGAGGATTCCTGCATAATGCAAAGGATGTCCCATGATGTGAAGATCGTGACAGACGTGATTTCATGTTGGAAGTCACCAACAAGCCTTGGTTATGCCAAAAGTGCGTTTTGAGTCAAAATGGCGCTGGATGGACCCAGGAGAGACCTGGGGGCCTCAACTCTGTGTGAGGAGGAAGAGACGGCTCCCAGCACTTTAGAGAGCCCTCAGGATGCCAGCTAGCACCCCCGGAGGTCCCAGGACATGGGGACAAAGGAGGTGTAAAGTACAGTTGATGCAGCACAACAAAGAAAGGACCCACGCTGCCAGAGAACAATTCAGCGAGTGGAGCATCACAGGATGGAGTGCTGGGGACCTGTGGCAGGCTATGCACAAAGGTATTTATCAAATAGTGCACAGAGGACTCAGGAGGTGAAGAAGCCGCAGTACACAGGGGTACCGTTGCTCTCAGGGAAGGCAAGGTCTTACCTCCTCCAAATTGTGTCAGCAGGACTTCAGGACAATCTATGTTGATTATTTCCACCCTCTGGTGTCCTTAGGTGCAGGCTCGTCGCTGTGAGAGGAGTCCAAGGGTACCGGTCGTCGTCATGGAAGGTGCCTGCTTGGAGCAGGGGAGTGATTCCGTCACTCCACAGGAGATTTCTGCCATCCTTCTGGTGCAGCATGATGACAAGGAGTCCCAAGAGCATGCACACCATGGAAACTGTTGCAGTTGCTGACTTGGAGCTGAGGTTTCAGAAGAAAAGTATCTCTTGTCGATACTTTGTTGAAGTTACAGCATTTCTTGGAGCAGGCTGAGGTTGATCTGAGGTCAGGGGATGCTGAAGTTGTTGCAGAGGATTCCTGAAGGAAACTTACAAGCAGAATCTGAAGAGAACACACAGGAGAGACCCTAAATAGCCCTGAGAGGGGGATTGGCTACCTTATCAGGTAAGGACCTATCAGGATGGGTCTCTGACGTCACCTGCTGGCACTGGCCACTCAGAGCCCTCCAGAGTGCCTCCAAACCTTGCAAAGCAAGATGGCTGAAGTCTTGGACACACTGGAGGGGCTCTGGGCACCACCCCTAGGGTGGTGATTGGCAGGTGAGTGTTCACTCCCCTTTCCTTTGTCTAGTTTCGCGCCAGAGCAGGGGACAAGGGCTCCCTGAATCGGTATAGACTTGTTTATGCAAGGAGGGCACCATCTGTGCCCTTCAAAGCATTTCCAGAGGCTGGGGGAGGCTACCCCTCCCGAGCCTGTAACACCTATTTCCATAGGGAGAGGGTGTAACACCCTGCTTTCAGAGGAAATGCTTTGTTCTGCCTTCCTGGGACTGGGCTGCCCAGACCCCAGGAGGACAGAACCCTGTCTGTGAGGTGGCAGCAGCTGTAGCTGCAGTGCAAGGCTCAGAGAGCTGGTTTGGCAGTACTGGGGGTCAATGGTAGAGCCTCCAAGATGCATGGAATTGGCTCCCCAATACCAGATTTGGAATGGGGGGACAATTCCAGGATCTTAGACATGTTACACTGCCATATTCGGAGTTACCATTGTGAAGCCACATATAGGTATTGACCTATATGTAGTGCATGCGTGTAATGGCGTCCCCGCACTCACAAAGTCCCGGGAAATAGCCCTGAACTATGTGGGGGCACCTTTGCTAGTGCAAGGGTGCCCTCACACTTAGTAACTTTGCACCTAACCTTCAGCAAGTGAAGGTTAGACTTATAAGTTACTTAAGTGCAGTCAAAATGGCTGTGAAATAATGTGTGCGTTATTTCACGCAGGCTGCAATGGCAAACCTGTGCAAGGGTTTGTCTGAGCACCCTATAGGTGGCAAAAGAAATGCTGCAGCCACATGGATCTCCTGGAACCCTAATGCCCTGGGTACCTAGGTACCGTTTACTAGGGACTTATAAGGGGGGGGGGTCCAATGTGCCAATTGAAATTGGTAAATGAAGTCACTAGCCTACAGTGACAAATGTAAAAGCGGAGAGAGCATAATCACTGAGGTTCTGGTTAGCAGAGCCTCAGTGGCACAGTCAAGCACTACTGACAACACATACATTAGGCAACAACTATGAGCACTGGGGTCCTGGCTAGCAGGATCCCAGTGAGACAGGCAAAACACACTAACATATAGGTTTTTTTCTATGAGCACTGGGGTCCTGGCTAGCAGGGTCCCAGTGACATAGTAAAAACACACTGACACACACTCACAAACAGGCCAAAATGGGGGTAACCAAGCTAGAAAGAGGCTACTTTCTCACACAACCCCCCCCCCCCCCCCAAACGAAGGACAATAAGGCTAACCTTGGCCAGTTGAGACTTTATTGTCTAAGTGGTGATAAGTGGAGAGTAGATCTGCAATAGAGTGGTTACTCCCTTTATCATCCACTATATGGTTACTTCCCGGTGGGGATGTCAAATACCCTGTTTGGAGATTTTTACCTAACCAACAATGTGAGTGTAAATTCTCAGAATTCCTATGAGTATGTTTTTAAGTTGGGTAGTGGGATTGGTCCACTGGGCCTATGTCCAATGCAGGAAATGCTAGATGGGGATGTTATCTCAATAAAGCTATAGCTGGGCAAAAACGTTGTCCAGATGGCTGTAAGAGAGAACAGGGTTGCTGTTTCTCTTGAGTTGGAGCAGGGCAGGGCTGCTGTCCTACACGCTCCACACCAGGACAGGGCTGCTGTCCTAAGTATTTAGAGGTAGTGCAGGGCTGCTGCACTAAAGTTTCTCTGGTAGGACTGGAGGGATGCTCTATATTTACTAAAATGGTACAATTTGCACATCTACTTTAGTGGTTCCACAGAAAGGTACTTTTACCTCTGGGAGTCCAGCTGTGGTAGCTGATGGCTCCCTTGGTACAGGTTCCACCCCAGGAGAGGTTTGTCCCACCACAGGAATGGTATCCTTAGTGGTAGGGTGGGGAAGGGATACTTTGATTCCCTTCTTAGCTGTTGGTGGAGAAGGATCCAGAGATTTCAGGCCTTTTTCTCTCCTTTGCTTTTTCATTTCACCAGAAATAAGAGGAAGCAATACCTCAGAGATACCCAGCATGGATGCATGGGTCCTAAACTCTACCTCAACCCAACCTGAGACCTCTAGGTCATTCCCTAAGAGACAATCTACAGGTAAGCTAGGTGATACCACCACCTGCTTAGGGCCAGTAACTCCACCCCAACTAAGTTAACCTACAGCTAAGGGGAGAGACTGAGTGGAGTTATTGACATCAGTAACTTGGTGGAAAATGGGCCTGGGGCAACACTAACCATATACTAAGAAAGTGGAATGTGAATCACTGATTCCCCCCTAGACATGTGTAGTGTGTGCAGAATCGCTGGGAGAGTACAAATACAGTAAAGGTAAGTAAATTACCCTACCCCAGAGCCCAGAAATGCATGAGTAAAGTACTGCAAGTTTCCTTAGGACACGCTACATCCCGTGATTGGGATTTTGCAGCAACCAACCAAGTCTGCGAAGAACAACTGCTGGATTCCTGGACCTGAAGACCTGCAAAGGAAGGGGACAAAGTCTAGAAGTTGAAAGAAGTTCCAAAAAGGACATGAGCCCCTGCCAACCCAGAAGAGGGTGCAAAAGAAGAGTCACTGGTTAGTCTAAGACTGCAGGAATGCACCTTAGGAAAATGCCAGCTGGTTCCTGCATGATGCAAAGGATGTCCCACGGTGTGAAGATCATTTCAGATGTGATTTTGTGTTGGAAGTTACCAACAAGCCTTGGCTACCATAAAAGTGTTTTTTGCATCAAAATAGCGCTGGATGGACCCAGGAGGGACTTGGGGGCCTCAACTCTGTGTGAGGAGGAAGAGAGGGCTCTCAGCACTTTAGAGAGCCCTCAGGATGCCAGTCAGCACCACCGGAGGTCCCAGGACACAGGGACAAAGAAGGTGCAAAATGCAGTTGATGCAGCACAACAAAGAAAGGTCCCACGCTGCCGGAGAACAACTCAGCGAGTTGAGCATCGCAGGATGGAGTGCTGGGCGCCTGGGCCAGACTGTGCATGAAGGAATTTTGCAAATAGTGCACAAAGGCCTCAGGAGGTGAAGAAGATGCAGTACACAGGGGTACCGTCGCTCTCAGGGAAGGTAAAGGTCTTACCTCCTCCAAATTGCCTCAGCAGGTCCTCAGGACAGTCTATGTCAATGATTTATACCCTCTGTGTCCTTAGGAGCACACTCGTTGCTGTGAGAGGAGTCCAAGGGTACTGGTCGTCCTCTTGGAAGGTGGCTGCTTGGAGCAGGGGAATGATTCCGTCACTCCACTGGAGATTTCTTCAGTCCTTCTGTTGGAGGATGAAGACAGGGAGTCCCCAGAGTGTGCACACCATGGAAACTGTTGCAGTTGCTGACTTGGAGCTGAGGTTGCAGAAAAAAAGTATTGCTTGTTGATACTTTGTTGCAATTACAGCGTTTCTTGGAGCAGGCTGCGGTTGATCCGAGGTCAGAGGATGCTGAAGTTGTTGCAGATGATTCCTGAAGGAAATTGCAAGCAGAATCTGAAGAGAACCCTCAGGAGAGACCCTAAATAGCCCTGAGAGGGGGATTGGCTACCTTATCAGGTAACGACCAATCAGGAGGGGTCTCTGACGTCACCTGCTGGCACTGGCCACTCAGAACCCTCCAGAGTGCTCCCACACCTTGCAAAGCAAGACGGCGGAAGTCTGGGACACACTGGTGGAGATCTGGGCACCACCCCTAGGCTGGTGATTGGCAGGGAAGTGGTCACTCCCCTTTCCTTTGTCCAGTTTTGTGCCAGAGCAGGGGACACGGGCTCCTTGAACCGGTGTAGACTGGTTTATGCAAGGAGGGCATCATCTGTGCCCTTCAAAGCAGTTTTCAGAGGCTGGGGGAGGCTACCCCTCCCCAGCACTGTAACACCTATTTCCAAAGGGAGAGGGTGTAACACCCTGCTCTCAGAGGAAATTCTTTGTTCTGCCTTCCTGTGACTGGGCTGCCCAGACCCCAGGAGGTCAAAACCCTATCTGTGAGGTGGCAGCAGCAGTAGCTGCAGTGCAAGACTCAGAGAGCTGGTTTGGCAGTACTGGGGGTCCATGGTGGAGCCTCCAGGATGCATGGAATTGGCTCCCCAATACCAGATTTGGAATGGGGGACAATTCCATGATCTTAGACATGTTACATGGCCATATTCGGAGTTACCATTGTGAAGCTACATATAGGTATTGACCTATATGTAGTGCACGCGTGTAATAGCGTACCCGCACTCACAAAGTCCTGGGAAATGGCCTGGAACTATGTGGGGGCACCTTTGCTAGTGCAAGGGTGCCCTCACACTTAGTAACTTTGCACCTAACCTTCAGCAAGTGAAGGTTAGTCATATAGGTTACTTATAAGTTACTTCAGTGCTGTCAAAATGGTTGTGAAATAACGTGCGTTATTTCACGCATGCTGCAATGGCAGGCCTGTGCAAGGGCTTGTCTGAGCTCCCTATGGGTGGCAAAAGAAATGCTGCAGCCCATATGGATCTCCTGGAACCCCAATGCCCTGGGTACCTAGGTACCATGTACTAGGGACTTATAAGGGGGGTCCAGTGTGCCAATTGAAATTGGTAAATGAATGAAGTCACTAGCCTACAGTGACAAATTTAAAAGCAGAGAGAGCATAAGCACTGAGGTTCTGGTTAGCAGAGCCTCAGTGACACAGTCAAGCACTACAGACAACACATACATTAGGCTACAAACTATGAGCACTGGGGTCCTGGCTAGCAGAATCCCAATGAGACAGGCAAAACACACTGACAAATATTTTTTTATCTATGAGCACTGGAGGACTGGCTAGCAGGATCCCAGTGACACAGTAAAAACACACTGACACACTGACACACACTCACAAACAGGCCAAAAGTGGGGGTAACCATGCTAGAGAGAGGCTGCTTTCTCACATGCATCAGCTCCATCTCTGCTACATCACTCACTAACCTGCAACACCAGATGCATCCTCTGACAACAGAGCAAGTCTGTCTGTGTTGTGAGCCCATGTACTTCTCCCTCACTGGATTAACAATAGCATACAATGGCAACAATGGCAGGCCACCCACTATTTGCAATACATGCATGTCACACTTCAGTCAATGAGCAGGTAGGTAAACCAACTGCACATGAGTCCACAGCCATTGCAATTCATTAGTGTGTCTGCCTTGTGGTGGCACACACATTTAACTTTGTTCATTGCAGGGTGTATAATGTCAGTTCTCAACACCTTGCAGTACCCACACAATCCCAGGTAGTAGCGTGTCTGTGACCTAGATGATGTAGATGTTTCCTACATCTGTTGCAGGCAGAAATACTATGGGTGTAACAATGGTCCTGCCACTGCAAAAACCATATCATGACCTCCCAATGGAAAATACATGATCAAACAGTCCCATTTCGTTATGGAGGTGTCGTGCCCACAGACAGCTGCATGACAATGCCACATATAAATGTTGCAGGGTGGAGCACCAAAGAGTCTCTGGCCCAGTGCTAGTGTTCAGATGTGTGGCTCTACCTCATCTGAGTGTATGTGTCATTGAGTGATCGTAGTGGTTTGTCTGTTGCACTGATCTTCCACTAGGATTATTACCTCACTTCACTTATCTAGTTTACACAGAAATTTGTTGTCCACTTGCAGTGACTTTGAATTGATACTAAGGGGCATATTTATGGGACCCTAGGGCCACATTGCACCAATAATGTAATTTATTTTGACATTAATGTGGCCCAATGAGTCAATGTGGCCAAACTCCCCGCACCGCATTTACAGAGTGGCGCAATGCATGCATTGCGCCACTCTGTAGCCTTTGCGCTACATTATTCCTGTGCAGTTATAATGTATGCAACGGGGCATTCCCCTGTTCAGGAAGCCGGAGAAATGGCACAAGGAAATCATTGAGATGTTCTTGTGCCATTCATTATCACACTTTTAACCTCTGCTCAATAACAGGTATTCATTCTTTAGAATGGGCCCCTATGTACTCTGCAGTAGTTCAGCCAATATTTTGGTGCTACTCCTGCAGAGTACATCAATAGCATCATAAAAAAATGACACTATTGCCCCCTACCCTGCTCCATGGTGCGCTGCATTTTAAATACCGGCGCACACATGGTGGCAGTAGAGGGGTGCTAAGGGGCACAGGAAAAGTGGTGCTGCATTCGGTTTGAAGACCCCAATGCATTCAGTAAGTGTGAGAATGTGTGTCCTGTAAATTAATCCAGGGTTTGGTGTGTGTGTGTCGTGTGTGTGGAATACAAAGCCAGATATTTTAAACTGTACAATGATCAGATTTCACAGGAGGTTGGATGGTGATAATATAGCCCATTTTTAAGAGCTCCAAGCACCACCAGAGGGCCAGCATTGTGTATACTAGGTGGTGTCAAGCCACATTTAGGGGCATATGTAACTTAGAATGATGAAGTGCAACGCTGTGGGAACATTGGCAGTGGCACACTCTGTCACTTACACAACATAGGGATGCACTGTATTTAATCGTAAACAGTGCACCCCTGTGTTGTCCCCTGCGTTGTTGCTAAATTTACAGCCGAGCTCCAACGCAGCCATCCTTGCACCATGGTGCACAGATGGCTGCATTGAGAGGGGGGATAGTTGTTGTGCAGGAGGGACACCCTCCTGCACAAATACTATCTCCATATGTGATTTCTCTTACTCTGTGTGTTGCATAGTGCAGCATGCATAGAAAGAGCAGCAAACAAGGGGATATGCCAACATTTCTCCTCACCTGGCGAGGGGTTAGCCAACTTTTCTCTGACTCAGGTGTAAGTATACTCAAATATCTGTGGCAGCATGATAAACTGCAATTGATGTTACTGTGGCACACCCACAGCAATACCCATTGCATTTAGACGCATTCCCAGATTTTTAGATTTGCTCAAACCAGAGGCAGTGCCAAATTCAGCACACACACCAAGGGGGGGCCATAGCAATGCGCAATAAGGATGAATACTCTTATGTATCCTCTGTTTGGGATCTTTCAATGGCTGATTCATTAGGCAGGGCACATCTAAATTGTATATCCTCTGTGTCGGTTACTTAATTTTGTTGGAAGGTGTCCCTTCTGGCACATAATTAAACTCCCCCTCAACGCAGCCAGCTATGCACCATGAGGCAAAGCTCCCTTGATTGATGTATGTAAGCAATATATGTCCAGGCATAGGTGACAACACAGGGGTGCACCATATTTGATTTAATTTTATGCTTCCCTGTGTTGTTATGAAGGCGGAGGACTGGGCTGTCAATTTTCCCCCAGCATGGCGCTCCGTCTTTTTTACTGCATGTATGTTTGACTTTTGTGGAATGTCATTGGATTGCATGCAGGTCAAGGCCCAATGTGTGCTGGCATGGAACCGTGTGTGAAAGGAATGGTTATGGCAGATCACATATTGATGGGTGTCTACACCTGGACACCTGAATGTAGATGTGATTGACCTTTGGATACCATCTTCCTAGTTGGCAGCCTCCTATCATATAGTCCACTCTTTGACTCCATGAATGAGTAGTCAGGCCGCAGTGGAATGAACAGGACAGATGAGATGATGGATAGCATGGCCATCTCACCCTAGGCTCAGGGAGTGAGGAATACCAAATTTTTAGAAAGACGTGATGCTCACAGTGCAGGTGACAGTTATGTTGATCAGGCTTGCATGTGTACCTATCAGTATCCCCTCCTCCCTCTGACATGTAGAAGATACTGGTGATGTATGGTTGGCAATAAACACAGATAAGGAGGAATTTTGGGGCTGATTTATAAAAAGTTAGTGCTACCTTTGCATCATTTTTTTACTCAAAAGCTGTGCAAACTCACAAAATATAATTATATTTTGTAAGCTTGTGCTGTTTATGTGTCACAAAATAATGCAAAGGTGGTGCTAACTTTTCATAAATCAGGTCCTTTGTCTTTCCTGGAATTTGTGTTGGAGTGTATGTGTTATTAGATGTAGCAGTTTAAACCAGTAATCTGTACAGACTCCACCCAATGCTGACACTGATGGTTCCTTGTCTTCATATGACAGCTGCCAGCAAGACAAATGAGGAGAGGCATGACTTCCAGAAGAGGGCTGTACGGTACCCCCACATCCTGGAAGCGGGTTGCCGCTTCTGGGCAAAGAAGGCTACAGGGGAATGGCGGACATTCCCACATGGAGACCCCACACAGCCTAAAAAGGTCCACCAAGATTCAGGCTCCTCAGCAGTGCAGGGGGGCACAGCTGCCGCCACCCCAACCACATAGGCTGCACCAGTCGCCACACAGGCACAACTGCTCACACCACCTGCTGCCAGTTCGACACAGTTGCTGCAGGATCTGCAGAGGGACGTGTCCCTCATTCTAAATTGTTTAGACAAGTTGGAGGAGGAAGTTGTGTTCAACAAAAAGATGTTGAGATACATCAAGAAAAAGATCAAGAAGGCCAAACTGTGACTTCCCTTGTTATGTGCAACCTCCCAATTCAGTACAGTCCCCTCCCTTATGAAGTTTTCTAATATTTTATTTGTTAGAGGGTTAGTATTAGGCTAGTGTAGGTATATAGATTAGTTAGGATAAGTTTAGTGGGGGTGGTTTTATTTTCTTATTATGTGTTTATTTGTGGGTGGTTGGGTGGGGGGTCATGTTGGGGTATCTATGCGTTTTATCAAATAAAAAAACATTTTGTTTTATTTGATAATTATATATATTTGTTTAGGATTAGTTAGTAAATGTGTAGTATTAGTATTTGTGGTCCTGCTTGTGTCGTGTATCTTAAGGGGGGGTGGGTGGGACAATGTTTAGAGTGTGGTGTTCAATGTGTAAGTTGAGTTTAGAATAGGGTAGATAGCTTTAGTTGTTGGATAAGTATAGTTAGTATAGGTTAGTTTAGGATAGGAAAGGCTTTAGTTGTTTTTAGGTTACCTTAATTAATAATACAAAGTTTTGCATTCTCCCTTATAATTTGTGTAATATGCTTGAGTCTCAGGGTCCTCCCATGAGTGCACAGGGCAAATTGGGGGTTGTCCTGGGGAATCGGTCCTCCCTACAAATCCCTCTCTTAACATGTGCGTCACCTATTGACAACGGAGCTGCCACATTGGCTGAAACATCACATCTACTAGTCCATGCATCTGCCATGCAGCGTAGCCACCATTCATTATGTCTATGTATGCTTTCTCTTGGACAGGTAAGTCTGGTCTTTCAGCTGTCATTGTCGGAGTCCTGTTTGGACAATGCTGGGAATTGTGACAGATCTAACATCAGGCCCAAATGGTACTCTATCCTGCAACATAGACCGGTGCCCATCACTGATAAGTGTTAGCTACCTTTGTACCACACCATTTAGTTATTTTGGTACTACCAACTGGCTACATTGCCTTTTACTTGGTTTTCTGCCTGACCTGCCGTATATCTTGACCAAAGTCTATATGTATCCATCAGTTTATGTGAAGTCTACATCATACACCATTGTCACGTTTGGATCCTGGTGTGTAGCTTTGTGGCCCCATAGTTCAGCACTCATGTAACGATCTTCTGAAATCATTGACATGGTTTCACAAAATACTATAATTTTGCTGAGTAGATGGATCACAGAAAATGTTGACATTGAAAATGTGTACAAAGTGTTTATTTACAAGTGAAAATGTCTACATGACATATCAACAATGTCTAGGTGTGAAACCCCATTTGTGAATAACTGTTTTTTGACACAATCAGAGTCCAGGGTTGAGGGCCATGTCCTGCGGCATGCTTCAGAGTAGTGTCAATAGGTGTGGAGGAACAAAACTTGCCAATTGTTCAGTGAGAGACAATAACAGTCCATAGCAGACAGGCAACAGTGTGTGGGTGAAGAGTGTACATATCCTACTGTGACATCACTGCCATGATCTTTAGCACAGAACTAAGGAGAGCACTGCCATGTGGCATAGACTGGTGCTACCGGGTACTCTTCCAAGTAAAGGTGATCTGTTCCACATCTTCATCCTCCAATGTGTGTGGTGTCTCCTGTGCCATTGGTGGTGGAGGTGGGGAGGTAGAGGGAGCCACACACACTTCATTGGGTGAAGATGTGGAGTCCCAATTCCCGGTAGCTGCCATTTGTGGTATTCTTTATGGCATCACTGCAGCAAGGAGGAACTCCTGATTTATCAGGATAGCAACAGCATTCCAGTGGTAGGCAGTCCTGTCTGCCCTGAGGGAGGACACTTCGCGCTGAATAGGGTCCAGCTTGTTCTCTATCATAATGCTGCCAGTTTGGGAGGGCAGTTGTAGCATCTCCCTCATAGCAGAAGCTATGTCCTTCAGACACTAGTGGACTCCAAACAATGGGGCGTGTGTGCCTTGGTTGGCATCTGTGTGTTCATTAGCTGTCACATGGCACATGCGCATTCCCTCTAGGCTGGCTGGCACAGTCTCCATCCCCACCCAAACCTGTTTGGCCAGCTCCCGCTGGACTCCTACCACTGAAGCTCTGAAAGTTTGTCCCAGGGTCATTGGAGTCCTGTGCTTTGTCTGTACTGGCAGGTTGTACATTTTGGGTGTTCTATGGGATGGCAGTTGACATGTCACGTCCTTGATTTGCTATTGGAGTGACAACTTACACCACAGACATTGTTCTTATAGATTAGGGGTGCAATTTATCAGCCGTTTGTCCCACCTCAGTGTCACATAAAGGGAAGCTCAGGTGGTGCAATAGGCTGTGTCATATTTACAAGGTGTGATGTATTTCCTTTGGTGGCTTGACACCATCTTGTTATTGTGGCCCCTTCCTATGCATCAATTTACATGGTTGCGACTTACAATGGGTGTTGCAGAGGTCAAGCCACACCACACACATTGCAATTTGCCTTTGTCACAGTTTTATGTGTTTTTCATACACCAGAGCAGCACCAAAACCTTACACCACCCCAGGGATGACATTAGCAAGACACAATATTCTAATTTCCTTTGATTGCTCCTCATGTTGATGTATGTGTATGTGTGCTTCATTCCACAGCACACATGGACCTAGCAGATTGCCATTTCAGGTTCTGGCTGTGCTGGAATATGCTCCTCCTACATTACTAATGTTTCCCCCTCAATGCAGCCAAACTTGCACTATGGTGCAAGGGATGCAGCATTGTGGCAGTGCAGCTAATTTAACACTGGCACAGGGCTGGGCCCAGGGATGGCCAGCATGGGTATCATTTGTTGATCTGAATATCATTGCTTGATGCCACCAAATTATGAACAAAGCCAGCTGGCTCATTTTCAACTTTGATCAGGGCAAGTTTGATGAACATTTTGCAGCTAGTTGTACTGGTGCATACATGGACCCTTATTACAAGTCTGGAAGTCCTATGACCACCAGACTGCCATTTGCAAGATGAACACCACCAAGAGCGCTGGTGGAAGTGGCATATGTTGACCATGGGGAATGCCCCATTGACCAATGGCCTGGCACTTGCAGGTTGCTGGCAGCTTACAGACTGGCAATGCCATCTGTCTTGTGACATCAGCCCAGCATTACAATCAGCGCTGCCCTCCAGTTATGTTACTGCTTTACCGCCAGCCTTTGCATGACGGTCCAACCCCCATGCAAAGGTTGGTGGTAATGTGGTGTGGTGTGCCCCTGCACATACCATGCACCTGGCATGGGCTTTGCAGGGGGTCCCATGGGCAAACCCTTTGCACTTTCCACTGCCTGATTTGCAGTAAATTGCAACGTGTACTGTCACACCCAATGCACCCCAATATTGGCACTGGCTCTATTTGGTCCTGCAACAATGTTTGTAATAACTGCCCCACAGAGTTGACATGTGGAGACAGATTTCCACCTGCCATCCCACTGTGCAACTCATCCTGCCAACCGCAAAGGGTAAACTGTACTAGGAGTCTTACCAACACCAGACTTGCCCATGTGCCATCCCTGCCCCTCAATGTGATATTGTGCACCATGATGTTCTCAGACATACACCATATGTGGTGTTTGTCTGATTGTTTCCCCATTCCTATGTGGCTCTCATGGTTGTGTCAGAGTTGTTGTGGCCTCAGCTTGTATGTGTTGAATTTTACAGACTGCAATCTGTAGTGCATATGTTCTCTAATGGCACTGTCCTGATCAGCGTCAATATGTGTGGCTCCACACTGCACTAGGTTAGTTACACAGGGTAGTGTCATGTTTCCTGTGATACAGGACCACCCTGCAATTCCCCCAGCAACTGCATAGATTTGTTTTCCCTGCACCCAGACAGGCATTGTTGCAGCATGATGGAGAAGTGGCTGCCTTATGAGGATGTGTTGTTTATGTGCAGTGTGGAGATGGTTCCTGCACATGTCTGTGTAATGTTTGCTAAGGTGCCATTTTAATGTGTGCTGTAAGATGCAGCACACATATGTTTTGGCAATTGGACATGGAGTTGTGAAGTGTTTCTGCAAGAGACATCACCATGACGTTACCACAGGAATGGTATTGAATGACTTCCTAGTCTATGATTTCTCAGTTGTGTGGGAAGGGTAGGTTTGACTGTCTGCAACAGATGTTGTGATGACACAGCCACAGTAATTAGACATGCGTTCCATCCTATGTGGTGGATATGTACATGTTGGTATATAGCCCTGGTGATTGACGTATGTCCAGGTTGTGTATGTGTTGTGGTGCATGGCACGACCAAGGCGTGTGTACATGTGTTGCTTATGTTTGAATGGTGCAACTTAATTCATGGGCAATGTGTCCCACTGCACTCCTTTCGCATACATTGAGTGTGTCCTGTGTGCATCCCCCTTCTGGCATTTGTAACATCTGCAGTAAATTCCCCACGCAGCATACCCTGCATTTGTGGTGGTTGTTCAAAGTCTGCACTGTCCTGTCCTTGTATTCCTGCGACCAGTTCTTCCGGGATGACCGCTGCAATCATCTCCTCCATCTCATCCAGGTCCTCCTGTGGTGCAGGACTTCCACCTCCAGTTTGAAGTGTCGCCTTTCTGTTCCTGGCCATTTTCTCCTTAGTTCTTCATTTACAATCATGCCAGCATTTCTTGCACTCGGTGACAGTTCGTTTCACCTCTGCCACAGTTTATTTGTCCACTATTTGCTGCCATATTGCCTCTCTCTTAGCAATTAGCAATTTGGAGGTGACGAATAGCTGCTGTTGGTGCTCCGTCACCTCTCTCACAAGGATCTCATGCTCCTCCTCACTAAACTGACACTTGCACTTTCTATTTTCCTTCCCCTGGCTCTTCTGTGTCTCCTCCTGGCTGGTTCCTGGGTTTATGGGGTCACCCTGGGGTCTCTCTTGGCCTGCTGCTTCCATCTACCCTCTGCGTTGCCACCTTTCCTGCTTTATTGTCTGAAGTTGATGCTAATGCAGGGTTAAAATGGTGCATATCAGTTTGCAACATGTTTACGTGCCGCAAAACGGGTTATAGTCAGTTTTGCAGCATTAACTTCAATTTGCCTTATGACAGGGCGCAAGGATTTACGTCAACGTTTTTTACTCTAACCATTTTTTAGCACCATCATGCGTCATCGTATAAATATGATGCCCGTAAGGCACTAAAAAATGGAGCAAGACAGCACTAAACATTTTGATGCAAAACTGTGTTTGCACAGTTTTGCGTCAAAAAAGTAAATATATGGGCCTTTATGTCCCTTTTCAGCCAGGTGGTTCAACAACGCAATAGCATCTTGCTTACAGGCTTCCTAAATATTCAACGCCACCATGAGGTCATTAACATATATTGCAAGACTGAATTGCAAGGAATGTCCAAGGACTCAAAATTCTTTGTCAGAATCTGGATAAAGATGGAGGGACTTTGGTATACCCTTGTGTGACTTAGCATCATGCTAAAACACGATTGCTGAACCGAAATGCAAAGAGGAACTTACTGTCCTCAAGCACGGGTAGAGACAAGAAAGCCTGGCACAAATGAATAACCTTGAACCACTCAGACTCACATGGACCTGAAACAAACTCACAGCTGGATTCAGTACCACAGGGAAAAGGAGGTCTCTCTCCAAGAGGCTCACTGGAGTACAATCACACACCACGAATCAATGATTCTCCTTAAAAGACCCTATTTTTATAGGCACTTCTGTCATTTCTGGGGTTGTCATGTGTTTATTCACAATTCTTATAAGGTGGATAATTTTTCCAGAGATGCGTAGGTTTTGGACTTCTACTCATCTCAGAGTAGAATGGGTAGCACCAGTGCCAACCAAGAACGACCTGAGGTGGCCATTCACTAAACCATCTATGAATAGACCAGTCTGCTCTATCTCCACGACTGACCCAGGAAAGCAATCTTCCTCCCCACTCAGGCACCGCCAGGCTGACTGATCAGAGCCATAGTTCTCTGAGGTCTCAGACATGGAAAACTGTTGAATTCATATTTGGAGCTTGATTAGAATTCAATTTAGGGCCATTTGCATTTCGCTGTGGCATGGGGGTTGTGGAACCTGTATAATTGGAGCACGTGGTACATCGAAATTCTGCACTGTCTTTGTACATTTTGAATCTGTATGGGGTTGTTACTCTGGGGCTGTATAGTGCCCGAATTCTGGTGATTATTAGCTGCGTTAAGATGACATTCCCTCTTCCAATGTCCCAACCTGTTGCAAAAATGACAAGGATTTACCTTCTTCAGACTACCCACATCCATTCCAGTAGTAGGATCAATTGGAACACATCAACCCCTACCCTGCATCGCAGCAGTTCCCTGCTGAAACACTCCTTGCATAGCATCAACATTCCCTACGAAAGGCTGGTTTTGACTACTTCTCTGAGCAGCCTTCATCAGAGCAACCATTAACTTCTTCTTCAGTTTCTTCTGTTTCATCTCTATGTCATCACTGCAGTACTTTGCATATCTCAAATTGTCATCAACTGATTTATTTTGCCAACAAATCAAATGCTGCTAAATCATCATGCTAATTTCAGGCCTCAATCCTGTCACAAACCTCAACACAAAATGTCCCATATGCTTTGTCTCCATTCCACTATGCTGCTTGAATGCCTGCAACAACCTTTCATAGTAAGCATGGATCAACTCTTTAAGTTCTGTCAATTTTGATACAATTGTTATTTTTGGGTGACACCCTTGACTTCTAGAATGTCATCACCTGCTGATACTGCTCATCAGCATCGACTAAGCGCCTTTTGTCGCTGGGTCTTTAATCAGTTCTCGCTCATGCCATTCAATGGCTATCTTACATTCTGCGCACAAGTCACTCAGAAGCACAATGTCAAACAGAGTTTTGAAATCGACCCACAATACTTGTGAAATTTTCAAAAATCGCTCAACTTGCTTGACCACTTTACTGGCTTTTCCCTCAGCTTCAGAAAGTCATTAGTTAATGATGCAAGATCACTTCTGCTCCAAGGCACATGAACATAAACTCCACTTGGCACTTCTCTCACAGGGGAAATTTGATGTGCTTGCCTCTTTTTCTACAACAGGCTACATCTTCCTCATTGGATCATCCATGGGAACTCCTCTGTAGGGCTGTGGTCTTGTTCAAGTCTATCTCATCATTTTGATCCAACTCAGATCATAATCATGCATGTTGAGTAATATCCTTATACATGAATACAAGCTCATTCTCGTGATAAATTAACCATTTCAAGATTCCCTCTGATCATCTCGTCCAATTCTAACTACAATTTAGCCACATCGACCAAGTTCTCTCTCACAGGTGACTGAATCATTCACCGACTCAACTCAGAGCTCCCACTATCATTCGAAGGAGAATTAAAAGCTTTCACACACTGAGACTTATCATTGAGACTCTGTGACACCAAAGGGACATTAGACATATTCCCTTCTCCGTGGCTACCACATCAGGAATTTAAAGGTGGCTCTCATATGGGTGTACCAGAAGTTGGCATTCCCTGAAGTATACCTGTATGATTCAAAGTCCAATCAGCACACGCCGCACATGGAGAGTTGGTGTTTGTCGGGACTAGAGGAACAAATCCTCTCATATCAGGACTCCCAGCAGCATTACCTGAAGTGCCTACTGCACTGGGGACAGCCAAATTATAAGTTGTTTTTCCTGGGAAACCAGGCTTAAACATGGGGACCACAGGACCAATAGTAATAGGGACAGCAAGAGCATCAGTAGTATTTGGGATAATAGAGTTAGCAGGAACACGAATTCCCAAACCTTCCCTCATTGGTTCATGATGCACATTTACCAGAGTGACCACCACTGAACCAGAATTCACGTTTATTGGGAAAGTAGCTAATCCATGATTCCCACCACCATTAGTGCTAGCTCCTCCCTCTACTTGGGTCTCATTATAAAGAAGTGGATGTCCTAACAATAATACATCTAAAAGGCTGTCAACAGAATAACTGTTTCTGATCTCATTCACATCATCTGCCTCTTTTCACTTTCCATCTTTCACTTTCTTGTCCTTTTTCTTTTCCTTTTCTCTTTGGAATACTTCACTCGTTAAGGCTAGGTACAATCTAACTCCCTCTATCATGTCAGTTTTCCATCTCTTTTGTTCAGTATCCCATCTAGCATCTGCATAAGTATGAACTACTTCTAGCATGAGCAACACACTACCAAGAGTTTAGTGCATCATACTGTGCAGGTCTAGGAGGTGTTTCATTTTGTTCAATACCCTCTTGAAGTTTTCAATAATTCTTGGATTAAATGTGTCACACCATAGAAACCTCAATGCATCCCCCTCTTCTGTGATCTTGTGCCACTGACTAAGCCAAATACATGTGTGAAACCCTATATTTATTGCCAAATAATGATCTGGGGTATCTTCAGGTGGTGCCTCTTCTCCCTTTCTGATAGGTGCAGTTCCATGTCCTTGAAACAAGTCTCGTATGACCTAAGAAAACAATTCATTTTTCAATCAAATATCAATAATCACTGATAGAATTTTGTTCCCGACCAGTAAATAAATCTTTGTTCACAATATTCATTCAACAACAACAACCAATCACAGTGCAACCCATTATGACGTTAACAGCCAATACCAGCACGGCACTACACCAACAGATCAATACACTACACCAACCGATCAATACGAGTGCAGCACGCTGTGATGTTAATCTCGCTCCTTGTAGAGGTTCACCCTTCTTTATATTCTGCAACCACGCAGTCTTCTCGGAATCAAACACACATAACAAAATACAAGACAAATAATGTTTGTCTGTGCCACTGAAGAACCGATGTTATTCAGTCACACAAGAGTCAAAATAATCAAGCACTTCAAATGAAACTTCAACGTGCGGGATATCATTCAGATCGGTACAGATTCACCCTGCGCATTAAGAGCTACTATATCTAACACACCACATGTTCACGCAAAGATAAATGTCCCTATCTCAATTGTGTCGTTGACGATGTCTCTTGACAAGCACCACCAAACTTAGCAGACAATTACAATATAGTATCATCTACATTTTTTTATCCTATCCCAGGATCTTAGGTCACATCAAACCCAATAAGAACTTCAACTTCTCTTACTAAACACCACACTTACACAACATTCAAACCCTCTCCGCAAATCACCATCCAAACGCCACAAAGTATGGCAAGCTAAGCTGGAAGCACTGCAACTAACGACCCTATTGATACTCAGTCTTCCACTGACACAGCTCTCTCCTGAATCTCCAGAACTCCACCAATCTCCAATATTCTGGGCATAGGCACCAGGGACTTGGATCTAGGAATTAACTAATTTAGAATACAGGGTCCTACTTCAAGACCTAAAACATTCTCATTCTGCTACCATCTGATGATGCTCTGGTCTCATTATCTTACTTTTCTTCTTCCAACTGATCTTTCTTAGGTGCTTGGGTGGTAAAGGGGAGTTTAAGTCAACCCTTCAAATCAATTAACAGTATAACCTATTTGGTCACACATTAAATCTCTGAGACGGAGAATAAAGTTCAAAAGGTTATTACAAGTTAAGGGCCAAACTGATATAAATGAATCCCCAAAACATGCAATATAAGTACAAAATCACCAAAGGTGAAATAAACTGCCAAATTGAGTTAAATCGTATAAGCATAAGACATGCATGAATTTCAGCTGAGGCAATGCAAAAGATATGAAACAGAATCTGATGATCTGTATATAAGTTACTGTCCGTTGTCTAATCATTGGAGATTCTAAGTTAATCTAAATATCCTAAACTAAATGTGAGGGGAAATCCTAATTAAGTCACAGGGAATATAGGAAAGAGTCAGCATAAGAGAAACGTCAGTAGAAGTTCCGATAGAGACATGATGTATAGCATAAAGCCACACAAAATAACAACGAGTAGAGAAGTCTGTACTCCTCCAAGTCTCAGGGGAATCTGCTCTCCTCTCCTCTCACTAGATGAATACCAATTTAACCTACAGAACCTCCAAGAAATCCACTCCATCAACACCAGTAGTTTTCCCTTTTTCTCACACAGTTGAAATTGGCAACTTACCTCAAATTCTCATTCCACAAATCGAACATTAAGATGACCGGAATGTCTCCCGGTATCTGGTACACAAACAGAAGTCTCTTCTTCTCAGTTCGTTGGTGATACTTATCCTTGCCAATGTATCCTCCTGTACCCTGCTATCTTCAATACACAATATGCTTTTCATTAACTGTAAACTTGCATGGACGCACCTGCAAACAAAGAATATTGTAACACGCGCAAAACTCCATGTTGAAGGTTAAACGTGAGAAACCAAAAGTTTCAGGCCTTTGGTTATGCTTACTTAATAAGACAGTCAATGCACATTTGAAATACCTGATTATACGTGCATCTTGCTATTATAAATGAAAGCAGGAATTATAAATGAAATGTGAAGATAAGCAGCTACATCATGATACCATAATCAGAATATATGGATATAAATGTTCATAAGTACTACAATTCATCATGTAAAAATAAAAAATTAGAACACACATATATATGAACTACTAGTCTTCTACTGTGAATACACCTTCAATAATTTGATGTAGATGCTCCACTTTACATTAGTAATGTTAAGGCACACAATATATGTGTTGTAGATTGCATTGGTATGTAACTTCTGTGATGCATAATTGTGCAACCAAAATAAATATCTCTCAGTTTCAATGAGACCTCCGTCACGCCACTCACTCAATAATTCAATGTATCATATGCTTGCGGAAAGCTACTGTTTTTTTTTTCGTACTGGCCACATAACAACATTCATCTGACAGTTGGCCATAAGCCTCCCTAAAAATACATATCCTTTGGCATCCCCTCCACATTCATATCCTTAACATAAGGGTGTTTAACAATGTTACATCACCTCCAAATTGCCACCCTTAACATGGTTAACAAGGGTGTATAGCAATGTTGCAACCATTTTCCAAGGCTTAATTGCCTGTCCTCATTATCAACTGTTACCTATTGCCCTGATTTGCTTTGTATGTACTTTTTTCAAATCCCTTACCATTTAATCTTGGAAAAACAGCTGTGGAGGCGGGAGGGATAAAGGTTAATTTCATTAAATATCCAGTAGGACTGCATCTATCAAGAACAATGTTACAGTTGGTCATAGTGGAAGAATCACTAGTGTTAGGATTAGAATCATTAAAGATTTCAATCAAAGAGCTTAAGGTATCAAATCACATACAGTGAGTGCAGTATAGGCCTCTCTGTCTAAATTGGGTATATCTACAGTCATTTTTCGTTTGCCTTGCTTTTAAACAAAATATCAAAATTTAAATAAGTGTATTCTCAGTGCAGTATAATAATTTGTCTTACTAAGACCAAAGGATAGACCGAAACTAAGGACTAACAATTTAGTCTCAGTTGTGTGCCTATTAGGAAGGCTCATTACCTTTGAGTTATCCATTATTTTTGTCCTTGTAGCCCCTCATCCGCATTCCAACTTTAACTTTCTTTCCTTCCTTACCCTCTTCAGCCCCCACTTCTTGAGTGACACCTTTTGTGCTTTACTTGAGTTCTCCCTTGCTTAGAAATTTGAATTGTTTAAAAAAATTATTGGGTTCTCACTTGTCTTATTAGTACTACTGGTAAATGGCTCACTTGTGTCCGAAACATCACTCTTTTCCCACGTATCCGAAGCCTCTGCTGTTGCCACAAAATCTTTGTCATTTCCTGGCAAGTAGTGTGGGTACAGTCTGTAAAGAAACCTGTTTTCTGGTGACTGTGGTCGCCTGTGCCCTGTACACTAGTATTGATCACACTATAGGTGTACATGCATGAATAGACTTTTCAAGTACACTGCCCTTACTCTCCAAGTTTTAGGTACTGGATTAGGAACACCTACTAATGGCATGCCATTTCTCTTTCTAAAATATTATGCTTTTCTCTTTGAATTAATAGTCCAGTGCAAACCCTGCTTACTTACATCAGCTGATTCGTTGTCTCCCAAGACTAAGGGCATATTTATGAGGGAAGGTGTGCTGCACTTGCACCACGCAACATGATGCATGTGTGATACAACATCAAAATGCAATTTATGAAGCCACGCAAGGCTACCTAGTGAGTGGTCCTGAGTGGCTTCAGAAATGTGGATTCATTCAATGCAGCTCAAATCGCTGAGTTGTGTTACTCTGCCCCAGGGAGGCATTCCATGAATATTGCATGGGTGCTCCCAAGAATATCCATCAAGTTTTATGCATTCCCAGATTTACCAAAGGTGGTAGACCTAAAATGTGCCAAAATGCTATGCCTTCCCAGGTAAGGCGTAACAAGGGGAAATAACTTTATTTCTCCTCTTTACATCCTCTTTCTATGTGTGCTGCTGGGGATTGTTTTTGTGCAGGAAGATACGCCTTTCTGAACAAAAGCAATCCTTCTTACAATACAGACACACTTGCATTATGGGGCAAGGGTGCCTGTGTTGGACTAGGCCGCCAAAACTGCACCAGTGCAGGGACAAAGGCAAGAATGTGCAGTATTCTTTTAAATATGACACATCCCTGCCTTTTTCCTGTGATGCAGCACAGCAAGGTGACGTGCTGCACTGCAACACTTTCCCATAAATATGCCCCTAGAATGACAATTTTTTGACAGGTCCAGAAGGCAGTTTTTATCACCTCGGCCACATCAGCATCAGCAATCTTCCTCCTTTTATGGACTTGTCTATTGAGTATGGAGTTTAGGAGGATTTATAAGGTGCAGGTCCAGAGTAGGATGCTGAATCATTTGTAGGCTATCATTTACCTCATGTACAGATAGGGATTATGTTGAAAACGTTTTTCAGGTTCATCAGGTGTACTTGCAGAATTTACTTTGAGAAGTTCTGTAGGAGGTCAATACGCCTCATTCATTTATTCAGACTTTGTTTCCACCAACCATCCTAATGTTTGAATTCCAGAACAGACCCCTGACCCCACTGTCCATTTTCATGTTGGGCTCCCTACAAACCTCTTGCACTCGTTTCTTGAAGAAGTTTTTTCAACAGCCATACTTAAGGATTAAGTCATTCAAGAACCTGTGCGATCCTCTTTGTAATGAGATCTCATGGGAGTATGGTCTACATGTGTGCATGGCAGCCATTTTGGACATTGTTCATATTTAATAGAATCTCTTCCTTGGTTGACTTACCATGATAGTGATCCTGCAGGCTGCTTTCACCTTTCTATATTGAACATCAGTGTTGAAGCATCAATCATTGCCATGCTAACATCAAACTCGTCTTTGGATCCAGGAAACCTGTGAGCGTTTAAGAAAGAAACAATTAAATGTATAATGCATGCATGTGCTAAAGGAAGCACCCTGTAGGAACTTTACAAAGGTTAATCAATAATAAGACAATAGACATATTTTGACAATTCATTTCTAGCATCAGTGTACAAACCAACCTCTAGGGATGTTGTATTCCTAAAGAGTCTGTGGGCAAAAGCCACAAAAGGGATTGTTAATCAGCTTCAGACCAAATCAGTCGTAGGAGTTTATCTTTCTGCTGTCTAAAGCAATGAAAATATGCTGGTAAAGAATTATCATTTAACTTGTGAAGAGAACAAGCACAGAAAATACATTTGGTGATGGAAATACCAGAGCATGATTGAAAGCAAAGTATTAATGTGGAAACTGAACATTCATAATATATAATTTACTGGATTTTCTAATACACCTGAGATCCCCACTTGAGAGGCATACTCTTTTCTCTCTCCATCTTTCCACTGCATTTAATAATTACTGCATGGGCATGAGATTAACATATTAAATTATCTGGGCAGTTGAAGAGTAGTGGGAGGTAATGCGAGTACAACAAAAGAATTGGTTTTAATACAGTCTGAGTGTGGAATACATATAACAATGTGTCCAAGTCTCTTCCCAGTAGATGCAAAGTCTGTTCCATCCAGTGTTCCGCAATAACAGTGTAATTCGCTCCCTCCTTACATCCCCATTCAATCCCATGGACCTCGGAAGCTTGAGACGGCTGGACTTGGTAAAATTGGTACTCTCTAAGGAAAGGACAGTCATGTGAGGAATGAGCTGATCTGAGGGGCATTCCTGCTTTTTCCCAGAGCGCAGCGCAGTGCAGCAAAGTCTGTTGCTGAGCTGCCCTGCATGACAGTTTGCTAATATAGGGTTCCTTATTTAAGTCAACCTTTAGTTGTTCCTGGTCCTCCATATCAGCACTGTCCTGTCCTTCCAGTCCAGCTAACAACTCTGTTTGGAATGAGGGATGCCACCTGTTCTTCCAGTGGATCCAACTCATAGTGGACTTCAGGTCCTTCCCTGGAAGCGTGCAGCAGATCTGGCTGCAAAAACAGCAGTCCAGATTTTTAAAGTAGCTGCTGTAATGCAATCTCAAAACAAGATTGATGCGGACATTATGGTAGCGATACAAGCAATTTTGAAAGGAGAAAAGTTCCCTTAAAGTTTCCCTGCTAAATACTCCTACACCCTCACTAAAGATAACACCACTATGATTTTTATGCCGGCAGTCAATAATAGATTTACTTTTAATGAGTGAGCTAGGTTGGATTTAATCATGACAGCTCAGGAGGGGCACATGCTAGTACACTTGCCACTATATCAATGATAGAACAATGGTATTTGTAACCATTGTTATGAATTTGCAAAAATAATTGTCAACTGATAAAACACTCTAATGCTGCAAAACCAGCACAGACTCTCCTTGATATCGATTTTTTTTTAAAATTCTTTTTATTGTTTTTCAAACCATAAACAGGGTTCACATTGTCGAATCAAGCAATGCATAGAGGGTGCATACATGAGTTGCTTAGCCTCATGTGTCATTAATAAAGAACATATCATCCAGTCTATTGTTACCCTTCACCAGACTTCTTGCTATCTAGATCAAGGAATGATTCCCCACCTCATTGTCCACCATCCTACCCTCCCACATGCAGTCTCTGCCTATGCCCCGAACAGTTGCCCAGGCCCCCCATACTTTTTCCCATTTCTTGGGGCAGCCTCTGCCCTAATATATGACCTTCTCAATCCGCTGGCACCAGTCCAGATCACGTTGCCAATCTGATCTATGTGGGGCAACCGCGCTCCCCCAGGCTCTTGCAATGTTACATTTCGCCAATCCGGCTATCAGTCTCAGCCATATTTCTGTATATCTGGGCCAGGTGTATTTCCCTGATATTCCTAGGATTATCCATTTAGGATCTAACGCAATTTCCAGTACAGTGATGCGTGACATCTCTCCGACCAATCTTGCCCAATATTCCTTATGAGAGGACATTCCCATAATATATGCATGAATGCGTCATCTTCCACACAGTGCCTCAGACAGTGTGGATTCTCCGACCTGCCAATCTTAAATAGCAGAGTACGCAGATAGTATACTTTGTGGAGGATTTTTTATTGTACCAGTCTGAATCTAGCCCTGATGGCTATGTGCTGGCGCTGCCAATGGCTTCCCCCACTCCTCTTTCTCTAATGATCCCAAATCAGTCTCCCATTTCTCCTTCAAGTTGCACAATGGGTCAGGGGAATTCTTAATTCATTTTTTATAAATTAATGAAGTACCCCGAATTGGCTCCAGTAGAACTCGATCTTCCAGTGGGGAAGCTTCCGGCAGGCTATCCCCCTCCCTCATGTGTCTCCTCAACGCATGTCCGAGCTGCATGTACTGAAAGTGTTTACTGGGTGCCAGTGCGTACGCCTCTCTATGTGTCTCAAAACTAATGAATGCCTGTCCCCTCCACACGTCACCCAGACATTCTATGCCAATCATCTCCCATCTCCGGAATCCCGATACGCTTCGTACCTCTGATACCTTGTCACTGTGCCAAAGCGGGGTTAGGTCAAGGGGCTTCCCCAACTACTCCAGGTGTTTAGTTGCCTCTTTCCAGGCTGGGGTCACTGCCCTCGTGTGAGGCGGCAGTGCCCGCTCCCATCGAGTGTCATGTAGCAGGGCCTTGGGACCCCCCACCCTATCAGATGTCTTTCCAACTTGTATGCTGGGTCCTGTTGGTCCCCAAAAATCCAGTCATTGACCACCAGAAGGTGTGATGCCCAATAGTATTTCTGAATATCTAGTATTGCCAATCCCCCCCTCCTATGGTCCCTTCCGTAGCTTGGTAAGGGCAATCCTCTGTATCCCCTGCCCCCACAGCAATCTCCGCACCTCTGAGGCGATTGTGTCAAATACCTCACACAAAATGCTATACGGGGTGTTTTGAAGGACATGGAGGAGGCGCGGCAGACTCATCATCTTATAAAGAGCATCTTTTCCCATCACCGTCAGAGGGAGGTCGTGCCAGTGTGTCACATACTCCTTAAGCCTCTCCAGTTAGGTTTTTCCTAAGGAAGTCTCTGGGGCATCTGGTTACATATATATTCATAAGTAGCAAAAGCCCTCCGTCACCACCAGGGCCCCACAGTCTCCCGGGAGGCTGGGTTTCCCTCCGCCAGGGGATATACCACCGACTTGGACCAATTTATCATGTATCCAGAATGATCGCCAAAAATTCTAAATATTTGCATGATCCTGCCTATCGTCAGTGAGTGCCGTGAGACATAAAGCAGGATATCATCCGCATATAAGGGTATAGGTTCCTCCCAGCCTCCCGAAGTTTGGATTCTCTTCACCAAAGGATCCTGATGGACCCATGCTGCCAGTGGCTCCAATGCTAGAGTAAAGAGCAGGGGAGACAGCGAACAACCCTGCCTGGTGTCCCTCCCCAACTCTAATTCTTGAGACACTACTCCATTGACCCTCACTCGTGTCATGGGGGTAGCATACTGCAGCCTGGTACACTTATTGAACTGTGGCCCGAACTCCAGTCTCACCAGGACCGCAAACATATAGTTCCACTTCAGGGAGTCAAATGCCATTTTGGCATCCAGCGCCATCATGGCCGCCTGATCTGCCTATGGCTCCGCAGTCAGGTGCAGCACACCAAACAAGTGCGGAAGATTGAGTCTCGTACTTCTGTCCGGCATAAAGCCCGATTGATCCGAATGCACTAGGTATCCTATTAATCCCTACAACCTATTGGTTAACACTTTGGCTTTTACCTTAGCTTCCATATTTAGGAGGGATATCGGTCTAAATGAGCTACACGCCTTGGAGGCCTCCCTTCCTTATGAATCACCACAATTGTCGCCCCCCCCTTTGGTCTGCTGGTAGGCAGCCCTTGTCCCTGGCTTCCTTAAACATTTCCAGTAATGATGGCAATTACAGTGGCCATTCCCTTGTACAGTTCGACTGGGATCCCATTTGGGCCCGCGGCCTTCCTCGTCTGTAAGTGTCGCAATGCCATGGTCACTTCTTCCTCCATCATCACGGCTTTAATTGTGTCTCTGTCATCTTTCTTCAGTTCCGGTAGTTGGATATCCCTGAGGAAATCCTTATAATCCTCAGTGGACATTTCTGTCCTGGAGGCATACAAGTTATCACAATAATCTGCAAAAGTCTTTGCTATGGCTACCCCAGTTGTTTATGTGACCCACTCTGAATTCGCCACCCTCGGTACCCATGTACGCTCTCTGTCCCTCCGCTCGAGCCATGCTAACAGCTTGTCTACGTTGTCGCCCACATCATACAGCCTGCGCTGGACCGCTATGGCATATTGCCTGGCTTGGTTCTCTGCCAGAGCTCTCAGCTCTGATTGTCACAGTCGCAATTGCTCACAATCTTCTGGATCGTTGGAAGCCAGGGCTGTGGCTTCCAGGCTGACTATGTCATTCTCTATGGTAGTGCAAGCTAATCGCGTCTCCTTCTTTGCCACCCCGAGGAACGCCTGCGCCTGTCCCCTCAGAACTGTCTTGAAGGCTTCCCACAATGTCCCCACCGGTGATAATGGACTCCGATTCTCCGAGAAGTAAAAGGTTGTCCCCTCCCGCAGATTCTTTCTGACCCCCGGGTCCCTCAGTCCCCAGACGTCCAGTCAGCTCAGCAGCGTGTAGTCCCGTTGTGGACCCAGCAGTTTAACCCCAACTGGGGAGTGATCAGTCCATAGTTTGATTATGGTCACCACCCAAAATAAGGATCCCTGAGGGTAGGTGTAGCAGCAGATCCCCCACCTCTGCAAGTGTCACTGCCTGTAATCGAGGGGGAGGTATATGGAGCCCAGATTGAGTGTATTGCCCTCCCAGGTACCAGAGAAAGCCACATAGTGGCCCATAATGTCATGTCACAACTGGTGGATGATACGGGGTATCGTTTTTTTTCACCAGAATGCCCACAACCCTAGCATCAGTAGTGTACCCTGTGTGTGCTTTGAGGATGTAGCCAAATCTGTCCAGTGCCTTATAGTGGTTGCCTCTTAGGTGTGTTTCCTGAAGTAGGACTATGTCTTTGGAGTAGTGTTTTATGTGCTGTAAAAGTAAAGTGCACTTTATCCTGCTCCCCAGCCCATTTATGATCCAGGACCATATGGTCAAGTTTTGTACAGGACCATCCATCTCACATCGTTGATTCTGTAAAGAGTCTGAGCCTCCCACCTCTTGATACATCCTCCTACTCCCTGCCAGGGAGATCCCTCCCTTTTAAGCGCATCATGTGAACCCCAGATGCCCCCAACGTGTGGCTCTAAGAACATAACTATACCTAAATCTTTACTTGAAACCGCTTGCATCCCCAACCCCTCCTCCCTGCTACTTTTCTCCGTGAGCTCTGATCTGCCCACCCCCCCAACTTGCAGAGTGCCTGTTGCCCTAAACAAACTATACTTCGCCGGGGGTGTGCCACCTATGAGGTGTCATCAACGTATCTTATGTGAGCACATGCCCAATGTCTTCCCCCATTTACGCTGGATGTTTACCATGTCCCTGGTCACTATATATGGAGTTGAATTCCAACCTTCCTTATCAACTCCTTTTGCATGAAGGAATTCAGTCACTTCAATGTCCGCATGATCTGGTTGTTCTTAGTCCCCTTCTGTAATATGGCATCTCTGCTCAATAGTTAAGGATCCTGTGACTATTGTCTGTGGTGGCGCTCCCAGTTTTGCCGGAGGACAAGGTACCTGTGTGCCCTTTCCACCGAAAAAAAGTTAGACAGGCGTTTCCGTTGGAGTTTGTTTAGGACTAAGGCCTCCACGAATAGGTCCGTGCTCAGGCCGTCAATGCCTTCTGCAACTCCTAGCACCCTCACATTGTTCCTTCCTGATCGTCTCTCCTGATCTTCCAGCCTGGCTTTCATTATTTTGCTCTTTTTGGTGAGTGACCAGACCAGCTCCTGTAGTAATTTTGTTGTAGCCTATAGGCCATCTATGTGGGTTTCTGCAGCTGCTACTTTCATGGAGATCTTGCCCATATCCGCCCTGAGGAGGTTAACATCAATCTGGACTGTGTCTAGTTTTGGTTCAAGGGGGGCAATGGAGCCCCAGAGGTCCTGTATGGCTGCCATGATTGTTCTCAGCGAGTGCTCCGTCCCCGGACTCCAGTCTTTTCTGGGGATTCTGCCGTCCCCCCCTTGGGAGGAGCCCCTGCCGCCTCCATTCGCACTGGGTACCTATCCAGGCTGTTTATTTTTAGCTGCGTGAGAGTGCGGCCTTTGATCATGGTCTCCGTCTTCTGTATCTCACTTTTGTGGGCACACGTCAGGGCTGCACACCTCTGTGCTAGCCCCTTTGAAATGCCTTGCTGGTCAGTTGCCCATTGTGCACTTCCGCCAGCTTACGCATTCCAGTAGGTGTTCCCCCACACTCAGCTGTGTGTGTGCCCAGGTCTCTCTCAGGTTCACCGCATGTGCGTCTTCATTTGTGTCCCCGTGGCCTTCACTATTGTGCTTCGTTTGGGCAGTGGCTCACAGTGTCTTGTTCCCTCACGCCGTTTGACCCAACTGCAGTCTGGTTGATCTCTGACCTTCTAATTCTCTGGGGATATCCACAGGATTCAGGCCATGAGAAGCGTCTCTCACCACACTGCCGTCTGGCCCATATCAGCTCTCACTTCCACTGTTTAATCCCCTCTCTCGGCTATGTTGACGTTCGGGTCCCTCGCAGCCTCATCACATGTGCGTCATCATTTGTGTCCCCGGGGCCTCGCTGTATAACTGCCTTTGCCCAGTGGCTCCCGCCATCTTGCCCCCACCACTCTGGATGTTCTGGGGGCAATCTGGCCAGTGCCCTCACTCTCGCTCTCCGGGGTGGTCCACAGGATTAAGGCTGCAACGGGGGTGTCACTCCCTGCACCCCCGCCTGGCCTGCACCAGCTCACGCTCTCCTTTATTTATGACCTTCTCTCTGCTGCCTGGGCACCTGGATCCCCTGCTGACTCGTCGCTTGCACTTCTTCATGTGGGTCCCCGGGGCCTTCTCTGTGTCACTTCCATTGTCTGGGGGGGCTCCCGGTGGCCCGCCTCTCCGTTCCTCTGGTCCCGGCTGTCTTCTGGCTGGTCCCCCCTCACTCTCTGGGGGGACCTCAGGTCGTGTGGGGGGTGTCACTCACCGTGTCACTGTGCGGCCTGCGATGTCTTCTGCTGGTTATCTGGGTGTTTTCGATGCCGGCAAGCTCCAGGACAGTCTTACCGCCCGCAAGGGTGGATGGTGAGGCAGGCGGCAGCAGCAAGAGCCCTCTCGCTTCGGGCACCTCGTTGTAGTCAGGGCTGATGTCCCTCTTTTGCAATGATACAGGGCCTCTTCGCTCCGTCTGCTATTTTGTGTGAAGGTGGTCGGAGCTGCTTTTCCGCCCACAACCCCCAGCCAGCCGCATCAATGGCTGGGCCGGAGCTTCCTGGGTCGGGGGGCTCCAGGCTTGCCCTGGGCCCTGCTGTTAGCAGGATAATGTCAGATTTTGGGGGCTATATACCCCTGCAGCGCTGGAGCTTGTTCAGAGCGCAGCCATCTTGGTTGGTGGCAAGCTCCGTGCCCCTCCTTGGTATCTCTAACAACCCCTTTGGCCTCTTTTTCTTTGGCCATATCGTGAGTATCCTGGGTGTTAACCTACATAAAAATATATTGGTTGATGTCCATTCATACTGTAGATTCCTTTGGGTTTGGCCACAAAAGGATGCCACTGCTTGAATGATCATAAAAGACTTGGGGGCTTATTTACAAGCCCCTAGAGTCACAGAAGCATCACTTTCAGCAATACTCCAGTGACACTGTGCCCATTTCCACATTTACAAGGCGGTGCTAAGCCATTTACACAGTTTTCTGTGGCAGAGGAGCGTGCTAAGGTGTTGCTGTGGGCGTTTCAATGAAACACCTATTGTTTTTGATACTGCCCCTGATTTACAAGAAATCGTAAATCTGAGAAAGCGCCAAGAACTAACGCCACCCTAGAATGGCGCAATGATGAGAAATACTATTATGTCTCCTCGTTTTTGCTTTTACTATGTCCATTCTGCAGCACACATAGAAAAAGCAAAAAACACCAATAATGATTGTTTATGTGTGGGAACGTGTCCCTTCCCTGCACTTAAACAATAATTTCCTGCAATGCAGGTACCCTTGCACTATGGTGCACTATGGTGCAAGGGTGCCTACGTTGGCACTAGGCAGCTAATTTTAACACAAGTGCAGGGGAAGAGGGCAAAAATGTGCTGTATCATGTAGATACAGTGCAAATTTGCCCTTTCCCGGTGGCACAGGGTGCTACAGCAACACACTTGCTGCACCACCCTGTGCAACAGGGGCTTGTACATAAGCCCTTTCCAGTTAATAGCAGCAATGGGAGAAATTCATACCATTCATTCAGACAATGGCAGGGGTGTAGAAATTATTTTAAAATCTATTTGGCAAAGGGACATAATGTTACAGAAATCTACTTGTCTTACGAAATATCTGCTAGCCCTACCTACTCCATAAATCACTAATGCAGGTCTGAACAGAGAGAATCTGCCCTGCAATCATTCAGAGCATTATATCATTTTCATATGTTAGTACAAATATGCAGTGAATGGTTATGCACCCTTATATGCAAATGTTGTGCTAGCTAATTGTACAGAAAGAATGCAAATCTGTAATTGTACACTGCACCCTCTTATCTGCCAGTTTGCCTATAACAGATGTTCATATGTAGAGAAATGCTGCTGAAGGGCAGAGTGAAGATAATTCACAACATGTGTCTTTGAGGGAGACTGTGTAGAGTAGGTCAGAAGAGTTTTCTCCTTCCTAGGGTCAACTCATAGCTCCCCAGTTTCAAAAATACTCACATGATGATGTGGTAAACATGCATGGGTGGAGATAACTGCACCTCTTATCCTCGGATCTTATCTGCTGTTCAAGGGGGAGCAAAATCGCATAGCAGAGATTCTGTGATTCACTGAAACCGAATCTACAATTCATGCAAGGGTTTCTCTACCTTTAATGGGGCATTTAAACCAATCTTCCATTTTATACTCCTGGACAGGTGTAATGTGGTTATACTAAGCTATATGCAAGGCAATATCTGAACATTCTTTTCTCATATGCAGAACTGGCAGTAGTAGTGCAAGGTTCTCTTACACAGTACAGGTTTAAAAATGGCAGTGGCAGTGTAAGCTTCACTGACATGCAGAGATGCAACTCAGCAATAGATGTGCAAGTTTGTCTCAAACAGAATAACAGATATGTAGCACATGTTACACACTCTACACAACAGCAAAGGAAGCTTAATTCTCACTGCAAACGAAACAAGAATTAAGTTGAAGAAACAGTAAATCTAGAAGTGGAGAGACGAGGCTCATTGGGCTGGAGGGGTAGTGAGTGAGTGCAACCACTCAGCATTCCATGTTATATTTACTAAGGACACATGGGCTCAGTCGCAGTTGTGTTGGAACCCCTTTCCGGGTTGGCTACTCAGAGGCTATCTGAAGAATAAAGGGGTAGAGTTAAGAAATGTAGCACTGCATCCAATGCATCGTCACTTTTCTTGTGCCTCTTAGCACCCCTCTAACGCCACCATGTGTGCACAGTATTTAAGATACAGTGCACCATGGCGGTAGTTAGGGAACTAGCGTCAACATTCTTTATGTTAGTTTGGTGCTTTGCAGGATTAACATAAAAATGTTGACGGTAATCCTCCAAAGCACATTGAGGCCCATTATAAATAATGATGTGCCTCCTTTTAATGCCTGCTCTGTGCAGATGTTAAAAATGCCACAAAACATGGCACAAACAAATGTTTTAGATTTCTTTGCAACATTTTCTCAACCTCACAGTGGCGCAGGCATAATGTGGCGAAATGGGTTACAAAATGGTGCAATGCATGTATTACGCACTTTGTAAATCTGATGCCGCAATGTTGGCCTCGTTGGGCTACTTTAGTGTCAAATGAAATGATGCTAATGTGGCACAAGGTGGGGCTAGGCCCTCTTAAATCTGGGTCAATGTTTGTTTAACCTTCAGCTAGCAGGATCTCACAATCTAATATTAGCTGGGCAGCTGAACAAATATCCAAAAGAGCAACTACTTTGTTTTTTTTTCATTTTCTCTCTGTCATTGTGTTCTGTGACCATCACCTATCCTTTTCTGCAGCCTCCCATCTATTATTTCCCTGAAGGACCAGGAAGTGTCTGTAGCAGGAAGGGAACAGGGGGTGCATGAAACCAAAACATGGACCACACAGACCAACACACTGCACAAACACCAACATATCACATGTCCGGCTCTCCCTACTCCTTACCCCAGCCATAAAAAGTGAAAGGTCCCTAAATATATAAGGCCCCATCATGTATAGTACTTGATATTTTTAGTAATTAAAGTAGTTCTATAGCTGTTCTCAACAGTAACCTCCTCACCACTTTAGACTAATACAATAGAAACACACACTGTACACGGACTGCAAAAAAAGTATACACCCATATTAATAACAGGAACATAAAGCAATGTTTACAGCACCTACTGCTGATGGTTCTAAAATGCAAAGACTCTCCAGTAGTCACCCCCAGCCTTCATTCCAGTTACTCTTCACACACAGCACATCTTTAACCAGAAGTGCTTTGGGGGTAGTTTGCTTAAAAAGTAGGTACTGTAGGAAAGTGAGTATTAGTAAGTGGGTATACTCACCCATTAGTAGGTCTAGTCAAGTCTCAATAAATTAATCCTTGTTCAACCCTTCGTAACCTGGCATATGAGCAGTCAGGCTTAATTTAGGAGACAGATATTGGTAAAGCATTTAGGCCCATAGTTATACTTTTTTAGCGCTGCATTTGCGTCATTTTTTGATGCAAAAGCGGCGCAAACTTGCAAAATACAATTGTATTTTGTAAGTTTGTGCTGTTTTTGCGTCAAAAAGTGGCGCAAATGCGGCACTAAAAAAGTATAAATATGGGCCTTAATATCACCAAAACAGCAAATAAGTGAAAGACACCACACAATAAAATTCCAACATCAATTTATAAAAATAGAAAGTATTTGTATCTTCAAAACCACACAAATTAAATGGAAGGAATTGGAGATGTGAATTTTTAAAGATTACATCAAAAATTGTGCATTCTCGTGCCAAACAGCTTAAAGCACCACTTGCAACTCTGTGGTTGTGCTGGACCAGGACAAAGTCAAAGCTTGAGGCAGACTGTGATGGAGCACAGGTAAGAGAGGGTGCGGGCTATGTCCCAATCAGAAGTTTACCTGCAGACGTTGGGGGTCGTTACGAGTTTGGGGGGCAGAAAAGGCCGCCCGCCATACTCCCGCAGTCAGGTTGCCGCCAGCGCGTCCGCCTCCCCGGGAGCCCCATTACAAGTTCCCTGCTGGGTCAGCAGGTGGAAACAGTGTTTCTGCTTACTGGCCAAAGGGGAACAGCCCACAACATTGACACTGGCTGATAATTGAACTGGCAGCAATGTTGCAGTGTGTAGGGTTCCATAGCACTTGTCACACTTTTCACTGTTTGCAATGCAGACAATTAAAAGCAGGATGGGACTGTCCATGGGAGCCCCTGCACTGCCCATGCCAAGTGCCTGGGCAGTGCAGGGGCCCACTGTCATCGCCAACTTTTACATGAGGTGCACCAGCCATGTAAAAGCTGGTGGAGTGGGGGATCATAATCCCCAGGGCGGAGCTGCATGCAGTGTTGCCCTAGAGGATTAGGACTGCCAGCTCTGTCAGTCCCTCCAGCGTAGGAAAACTGACGGTGGTCAGACCGCCACCATGGTAGCCTGCTGCAAGGAGATGCCTCAGTGAACCTCTGGAAGCCTTTGTCTTTGACAGTGAGGAACTCTGGAGCTTTCAGAGGGGCAAACCAGCACAATCAGGCCGATCTGCGAGTCAATGATGGCGGCTTGAGTCTCCATGTGGAGCCTATCTTCTCCTGGAGCTTTTCTGCAAAACTTTGCTTTAAATCTTGATGTTTCTTGCTTCATTTAGGGAAAATAAGTGTCCACTAACTAGGTCCAAGGGTTCAGAGACTGTGGGTTGCTTTATGGGGCCTAGGACTCAATTTCCCACAATACACCTGTGCAGTTCAGGAAAATCATGTTGCCACTGGTCAGCTAGGATGGTCCTCTCTTTGACTGGGCTGATGACTTCTTCAAGCTCTTTTGTACTTGGTGCTGATCAGGGAGTCCACCCTTTTTTCCTTTGAGTCAGGCACATTCCTTTCTTTGTGGAGGTTGTGAGTGTAGCAAGTGCAGTCCTTTTGAGTACAAGCCTTCTGTGGTGCAATCAAAGGGTCCAGCAGGGTAATCCTTCCAGGCAGTGTTCTGAGGAGCTCGTACGGCGTTCTCATATTTATGCTCCATTCTGGGCTGGCCAGCGGGTGTGGAACACCGCATATAGTAGGGACAGTTACCTTTCATTGCTATGACCACTTCCTGTGAAGTGTGGCATATCTTTCACCCTGAATACGCTGTTTTTTACAAAATATTAAATGTAGAAAATCTCTCCTTAATGTGTGTGTCTATGTAACCTAACCCAAAGGTGTGGCCTACAGTTCCCTACACTCCCCTTCTAGCCCCTCTCCTAATCTAATTAGGGGGCTCACAGATGGCTGGGGATTAATGAAGTACGGATGCCTTGGGTCCTGTGAAATCTGTTCTTCTGCCTTTGATGTCCTGCTTATCTCCCCAGCCCCTTTCCTCTCCCTGGCTTTTCCAGGAAGCAAGTCTTCTCACACTACATGCCTTTATTGTTTTTAGCCCCAGGTCTCTTCACGTCTATTCAGGCAGCAGCTTGGCTCAGGTTGTCAAAAGCTGACCGATGAGGAGAGGCTGCATGGGGCTGCTTTTGATAAAACTACTTAAACTACTAATACTACTTTCCTGTAAAAGTTACAATAAATCCATCTTTAATACGTAATTTGATTTAATAACTTTAGAAGATAGTTTTTGGCCCTTAGACTAGAACCCTTTCTCCAAGTAGCCCTTAGACTAGAGCCCATTCTCTAAACAGTCTGAATTCATTAAGGGTAATTTCAGCAGGGATAATATCAGACTCTTCCGTCATGTCATTGAGAAAGCACAACACCTCAGGCAACTGTCTTGTGTGGTTGTACTAGACATTGGAAAGGCCTTCAACAAGGTCTTGTGGTCTTTCCCACAGGTTACTCCTACAGCATTCAATGTTTGTCCTAGACTGCCTAAAATGATTTTTGCACATCACAAGGAACCTAAAGCCTGTATTAACATCAACGGAAACCTCTCAAGCAGCTTTAGCGTGCAACAAGACACAAGACAGGGATGTCTTCTCTTCCCTCTTCTCTTTCTACTCACATTGTAACAATTCCTCATAAAAATTAAAGAGAACCTCTACATCTCTGGTACCTAAATTCTGGCAAAACTTCAAAACATGGCAGCATAAACAAACCACATTGTCCTCTTCACATCTCACGCTGATTCTGTTATTCCCAACATCATGTTAACTATCATGGATTATGACTTAGTCTCAGGTTACACCCTTAATAAGGACAAAACAGAGGTTCTGCCTTTGAACGTCTATTGCAACAGCTCAGTTATAGGGGCCACAGACCCAAAAGGGCTCCAGACAAAATATTGTACCTAAACATATAGGGGTACATTTAAGAGCCCATAGTGCCTCCTTGCACCACAATAACATCATTTATTTGACGCTAATGTGGCCCAACGAGGCCAAAATTGCCATGCCCAATTTACAAAGTGGAGCAATGCATGCATTGCACCACTTTGTAACCATTTGAGCTACATTATGCTTGCACCAGGCATATTGGATGCAAAGGGGGCTTTCCCCCCATTAGGGAGGCCGAAAAAATGTACAAGGAAATCTACGAGATTTCCTCGCACCGTTTTATTTGGCACTTTTAAGAGGAGGCTGCCATCTGTTATAATGGGCCTCTGGGTGCTTTGCAGGATTAGTGTCAAAAAATGTTATGCTAATCCTGCAAAGTGCTGGACTAGCATAAAAAATGGTGACACTAGTCTCCTAACTACCTCCATGGTGCGTCGTATTTTAAATACAGCACACACATGGTGACATTAGGGGGACACTAAGGGGACACTAAGGGGTGCAAGAAAAGCGGTGCTGCACTGTGTGTAGCGCCACCTTTCTTAAATATGCCAGTTGGTTAAATTAAAACCTCAGAGAACCTTTTGACCTCATTGAAAGAATTACCCTAAGTAAAATAAAAGATCTTCTAGATAAACGGTTGACTAGCTTTATCACTTGGTGGGGTAATATTAAAACCATCTAAATGATGATCTCTCCTCTCATCAACTTTCTAATCAGCATGTCACCAATCCATCTGTTGAACAACTTCTTCACTAAGATAGATCTCATGCTCAATGAATTTCTGTGGCAAACCAAAAGACCAAGAATATCACTCAAAAAAACTACACCTTCTAGGAAAACTCAGAGGCCTAAACCGCCGAGACTACCATAGATTCCATTCTGCATACCTAGCAAGACAGGGGCTCTTCTGGTTTCCCATACCTAACATCACCCCTCCAATTTGGCTTAATATTGAAAACAATCTAGCACTACCACTCTCTCTCATTATCCTTATTACCACCAATAAAATATGGATGGAACACTCCACATATATCCTCTCCCACACAGCACAGGCTCTATGGAAAATTGACAATAAACTCCTTAACAAAAGATGTTACTGCACACTTGTGTCACTATGGCAGAACAATAACTTCAAATCAGAGGGCAAAACACTCTTTATTGATATATGGGCACATAGAGGCAACCTTTTAGTAACAGACCTTGGATCCTCAGCTGTCCCCATACCCTTTACCTAACTCTAATCCAAATTTGATCTTGACGAAATCGACTTTTGCAACTTTCTAAAGATTAAAGCTATTATCACCAGACATAAACCCCCAAGAATACTGGACCCTCCATCCACATTGGACAACATAGCCGATGGAGGTCATATAGCTTCAAAATTCGATTTCAGACTGTCTCCGTTACTGAACTGACAAATTCATGCTCAAGCCTGAGGCATCCTGAAACTCCCTCAGGCTATCCATAATCCCAGCTATACCTTTGTGAATGCCTCAGTCTTAAATTAATACATCATCAGCATACAGGGAAACATTGTGGGTCAACCACTCCATAGCTCTGCATGTCTGGCCCTATTGGCAGAGCCTCTGTGACATTTGCTCCATTTTCATGGCAAAAAGGAGTGGAGACAGTGAGCACCCCCAGTGGGTTCCTCTGTTCACTGGGAAAGGGGGAGAAATACATTGTCTGATCTTCACTCGGGCAGTAGGCTCTGCATAAAAGAGTTTAATAAGTTTCTGAAGTTCACCAGTGATGCCTATTGCTGTCAGTGTCAAAAACATAAATCCCCTGTGAACAGTATTGAAAGCCTTCCCTAGATCCAGTACTTTACATGCTGCATTAGGCCTGTGGATCAGAGTAATATCCATACTCTATGAAGCCTGCGTATATTCAGAGAATTGGATTCCCCTGGGAAGAAGCCATTTTGATCTGGATGCATCAGATGGGGAAGGCGCTCCAGCAGTCACATTTTGCTTAAAATGTTATAGTCTGTCCCAAACATAGACAGTGGTCACTATGATGTCACTTCGAGCGGATCCTTGCCAGGTTTAGGGAGAGATATAAACAGCACCTCACAGGAGCCAACCCTCTGTTAATGCAGTCTGACACAATTCCAGAAGAGTTTGGACCAAGAGGTCCTCGTGTGCCTTATAGTACTCAACTGGTAGGCCATCCAACCACAGCGTTTTATTCTTAGCACCACCCCTAATGGCTCCCCAGATTTTGTGCACTGTGAGAGGTGCATTGAGTTCCTGTTCCTTTCTATTGTTGGGGTCAATGATGGGTAATGTAACCCTATCAAGGAAGGCTTGGATATGGGTTTTGTGATCCACCGGGCAGGTCATACATGGTTTGATATTGGTCTGTGAACACTGCACAAATGTTCACTTGGCTAGTAACCAGGCGACCAGGGACTATTCTAATCATGGTAATAGGGGTGATTGGCGTTGAGCTCCCTAAAAGCCATTACATTAAGTGACCGAAGTTGCTTCCCTCCCATTTTGGCCTGGTAGCCCCTGAAGTGTAGGAAATGGGACCACTCAGTCAGTCAGGCGTGATGCTCCTGAGCTGATGTTTGTGTCTGTCTTGCAGTGGGAATTATGCACACCTCCCCTTCCAGGGCTCCTAGAGAGATCTCCACTCGGATCAAGTCCCCATGAACGGCAGCCCTCACACCCATAGCCACATGAATACTTTGGCCCTGAAGCAACACCTTTAATGCTTCCCATTCTACTGATCTGGAGGTAGCTCTACCCCAATTATCCATTAGATATTTGAACAGTGTTTCACGAGTCATGTCCCTGAATAGTAGGTCTTCCAAAATGGCCAGCTGTAGTCACCATGTAGGACCTGGTGGGTGCAGCACTCCCCATTCAAGGTGTAATTGAAGTGGCTAATGGTCTGATGATGTCTTCCTTAAGTATTCAGCGTTTATGACTTGTAGTTGAATAGTTGGATGACAAAGTATGCGATCCAGGTACGTGTGGAGGGTGTGTGGAGTCGAATAGTAGAAGTATTCTCCATCCACTGGATGAAGGTTGAACCAGCTATCTAATAGAGACCAGTGTGTGAGCCATTGGGAAAGACAAGCAGCAGCGGCTAAAACAGGGGAGGTCAGCAAGGGAGGATGCGAGTGATCTAGTTGCAGATCTAAGACACAGTTACAGTTATCTCCGAGGACCAAAGGAATATATGCCCATCTGGTGAGGACAATGAAGAGGCCTGCTGTGCTACATCTGGTGCACAAATACTACTCAGCAGGAGGGACCTGCCATTAAACTGACCCTACATTAGGACATAGCAACCCTCCAGGTCTATTTCCGTGGCTGTGCATCGAAAGCGACTGTTAACAAATATGGTCCTCACGGGCAACACTGGAATATGTAGAACTAAAGTATTGACCTTGCCAGCGTTTCTGAATTTGATTGTCCTCCCTTCCAGATATGTGGGTTTCCTGGAGAAATGCAATTTGGCCATCACACCTTTTAATATATTTCTGTATTGCATTCCGTTTGCGTGCTGCCCCCATGCTGCAGACATTTCATTCACAGTCTAGCCATATCAAGCTGTACAGAGGGGAAAAGAGAAGTGAGGGAATCAAGAGAGAGACCACAGTGGTATCTCCCAGGGGTGCGATATTGCAGGAAAGGCAGGGCACAGGGCTAGCAAACATCTTACTACATGACCTAACAAATGAAAAGGAAATCAGAACTCCCAGCATGCAACCAAGGGAGGCTGAGCAACCTCCAACTGCTCAAACAAACAACAAACAGCCCCATAAGTGTGATTCTCTAGGTCGCTTACAATTATACAGAAAACGTTCTAAGGAGAGTGTCCAGGGGGTGGCTAGCATGCTGCAGCCAAGTGGAATGTGATAAAAGAGTGCATTAGCAATGAACATTTCAAGTGTGAGGTGTACTACCCATTTCATCTTAGCTAATGTCAGGAGAAAAGGATATCCAAAAGGAGGCCCCTGCTGAAGAGGGCATGAGTACCAACGTGAGTGGGCAGTTGTAAGATGTGGGGAAGAAATAATAACCAATGATATGTGCTCTGATTGGGAGGCAGGCAAGCAGCTACATATAGACAGTAGCAGAGCCACCTGAGACAGTCTTCGAACCCTGCCCCGCAAGTCTTATCTGCAGTCTCTCTAAACCATAAAATCTGCAGTTTGTGGAGTCATGTCCAACAGGATTACAGCTGTGGCAGTTCTAATCGAGACATTGGAGCTCACCTCAGACAGAATAGCCTCAGGGGCCTGGAGTGGCAGGGAGCGACTCTCCACCCACAATGTAGCTGCAGTCGGCAGGGCCTGGATCTGCTTCTCATGGTCATTTGCCAGCGTGGGGGCACCAGCGGTTCTCAAGTCCCCATCTTTGTGATTTTGATATTTGATGTGTCATCAGATTCTGTCCATCTGGGGTCATGCTGTCAGTGTTGATGAAGCCAACGATTGGCACTGTTCCACCCAATTCCAGGTGTGTGGCCATTAAGTAAAGAAGCAACTGGAGTCCTTCTCTACGACCTTCAGCTTGGCCAGAAATTACAGTGAATAGGTCAAGCCTGCTGTATGTAGGTACTTTTTCATTCCCAGGAAGGAGCCCCTGTGGTGTTGCACTGACAGAGTGTAGTCAGGGAACAGAAATATGCAAGTGTTCCCACACACAATTGGCACCGTGGTACTAACCACACACAAGTTGGTTTCTTTATCACTGTTGTTCATTAATGTGGCCACTACGGGCCTTGCTGGTACTCAGTGGGCACATTCTACGAAGTAATGTTCTAACAGTTGAACAGGAGAAACCACCCGTGCCAACCACTGCTCAAAGAACGATACCAGGTCTGAGCCTCTGCATCCTCAGGGAAGCCCATGATTCAGAGATTGTTACAGCGGGATGCCCTTCAGAGCCCTCCGTCCTGTGCTCATGTTCACAAGCCTCAGCTATGAGGGATCTGAGCTCCCCCTCCATGTTAGACACTGTAGGCTGAAGATCTTACAATATGGTCTCTGCGTGAAGCGGTTGGCAAGTTTCCTTTGATCGTCATTCAGTAGGCCCACCTCAATTGCCACTGCTTCCCCCCTGCTTCGTAGATCTTGTCTCGTTTCAGTTTTGGCTGCAAGGATTTTGTCTAATTTAGCATCTGTGGATGTTGATGATGGGTCAGCTGGTGGCATCATCTGCTTGATCTATTCAGTGGATCTGATATTAGCACTTATGGAGCAACCTGGCTAGCATCACCCCACTACTGGTCAAAGGTGTTGTATTTTGTACGATTGTCCCAAGCAATAATGAGCAAGCAGGCGCTGAGGAAAGGGGATTGCTCTCTAGAACATGTCTGCAATTTGCGGACCTGCCTGACCAACAGGCCCCTTCTAGACTTCATGCTGCATAGCACATGGAATCCAGGTATTTCAAAGACAACCCCACGGATGAACTCAAATAGGATCTCTTTTAATATGCAGAAATGCAAGGCAAATGAAGTTGGCACTAACATGATGACGTAGTATCTTGCACTGTCCAGAGCCCACAAAGGCAAAGACCAGAAGAGGGCATCGTTAGTCATGAAGGGCCACATAAATGCAACCCTAACGGGGTCCCTCAGGTGTCCCCTGCGCACAGTGGCAGAACCCATCTCACTCTTCAAACCCAGTTAAGGCACATTAAGGGGGGCACAAACAGTCCAGACTCCACACAGGCTCCTCCGATATGGTCATTAGAGACATGTGGGAAAGAAGAGAGCAGGGGTAAGTCAGCAATGTTATGTCCAGTGCTTAATTTGTAAATAAAAAGGTGCTGATGCTAAAAGCTCTCCTCTTAAACACGCGGCTGCTTCAATTAAAAGTGCGAGCACATAATACTGAGGCAGCGTAATCCTGAAACCATCTTGGGCCTCTTCAATCCATTAACAGCTTCTCCCCGCCCCTTCAGCTCATCCTTGAAGCTTCCTGCTTTTCCCCTTTCAGACGCTTCTTCTTTTTTCTCTTCCTCAGTCTTTCCCATGTGTCTTTTGCTCACAGTAAATGCTTGAGACACAAAACTAAGCTCCGGCCCTCAGAAATAAGTGTTGGTGCTCAGCACTGGAAACAACAAGCGCAAATTAAGCACTGTTTATATCTCAAGTGATTGGGAAAGAGATATGGCCGTGGGAATGGACAGATGTGCTCCCTCCATCACAGAAGCACCATCAAAACTCCCTGGGTGAAGCATACACTGAGGCAGGCAAGTGGGGGTGATGAAGAGATACCCCATCACCAATAGCGTTTGGGCTATGCACATGGGGGCAGAAAGTCTCCTCACGGGGAGCAAATGTCAAATAAAAGGGGAAGGGCCATGATCAGTGCACGGCTCGGGCTGTCAGTTAGACTATTTGGGCTTCACAGGGCTCGTCTGCCATGTCTGTAAGCCGGCTGGGTCTCAGCAGAAGCATAGAGGGTCAATTCATTGCTGTAACATGGGGCAGCGATGAACGAGCGGGTCCCCATGTCCAAATTCCCACAGCCAGGTGGGCGACCAATGGGAATATAGGTGGCAGGGGACACCCCTCAAATAGCAAAGATCCCTGCTCAGTAGCCTTGGAAACCACCTGGCCCAGGCTGCTGAGTCGATCAATTGATGGAGAATTTTGTAGCCCAATGAGCTAAACAGAGTGCCTTGAACTGGATTCTGCTGCCTATAGATAGCCTGTGGGACATTCTAAGTGCTTCACCACCCGAGTGAAATTTCAAAATCTCCAAAAGAGTCTATGCTGCAGCATTCTGAATTACTTGTAGTTTCCTTTTCACCCCTTTTGAGCTACCTAGGTAACTTCAGTTTTCGTAGTCCAAGAGTGAGAGTATTAACCCCTGAATTACAGTTCTCTTGGAATCCAGTGGGAGCAATTTCAAAATGTTCCGAAGCGTACTAAGAAGTACAAAACAGGTGCCTGTTGTCCAGTTCACCTGAGAAGCCTTTGATAGCCTATGATCCAAAGTAAAGCCCAAGCCTTTTTCTTCTGTTTTCGGTATTGGTCGCTCTCCTAAAGGAGGGGGCAAGTTGATTTGTTGCCAAAGAGATGATTTGCCATCCACCATCACCTCAGTTTTTTCTCCATTTAATTTTAGGCAGCTGTCTACCATCCAGTTAGCTACCCTGGTCAGACAGCTTGTGAGAGTGACAGAGGTGGTGAAGATATCATGGGCCACCATGACTATCAACTGAGTATCATCAGTGTAAGATACCATTGAGAAACCAAAGCCCAATGATATGTGATAATGGGTGAACAGAAACGTTAAAAAGTGTAGGGCTTAATGATGAGCCATGTGGCACACTGCATCTCAGTTGTTGTCTGGAGGAGTAGCATAAGTCCTCACTAACTTGGAAGCTCCTCTCACAAAGGAAGGAAGCCAGCCACTTTATAGCCATTCCTGTAATCCCTAATCCCTCCAGACAGCATGAGACACTACATCAAAGGCAGCACTCAAATTAAGAAGAATGAGTGCTACCGATCCACCTTGATCAATAACCCATTTAAAATCGTCGGTCGCCCTTAGCAGAGCTGTTTCTTTGCTATGGTCTGCACGGAAACCTGTCTGGGTTCTGTGGAGGATGTAGTTGGATTCGAAAAAAGCTGTTAATTTACCATTGATGATCTTCTCTATGATCTTACTAGGCCCTGGCAGCAATGATATTGGCATATAATTCTCAACAACTGTGGGATCTAGAGTGGGTTTCTTTAGCAGGAGATGGCTAATTGAACGTTTCCACCTAGCCTGCACCTGCCCGCCCCTCAATGATAAATTGTACAAATCTGTCAGGGCGATCAGCATAACATCACATCCCTTCAACAAAATGTCTACAGAGTCAGAATCTATTGGCGAACCTGAAGTGACTGATCTTGCCGTTGTTGCTATCTTCTCTTTAGTTACTAGGAGGAAGCTTGAAAGACTAGCACCCTGCATATACAAGCCAGGTTCCTTAATTAGGTTTGCCGCGGCCCCAGAGGCCAGCAAATCATAAATACTACACAACTTCCCAAGCTAATAGTTCACAGCAGTCTTCCGAGGGTGGGAGGCCTTCCTCTGTAGGCTCGGCTTTCACAAAGGCTTTTACATTGCAACAGATTTCTTTCATAGCGTTGGAGACTGAACTTATCCCATTAGTGAACTTGTTAGTCTGTGCTTGTCGATTCACCTATTGGTATTTTTTTACCGATGCTTTATAGGTACGTTTATCCGCTACACCATGGCCCCTTCTCTAGCTTATTTCCTTCAACTTACACATTTTTTTTATAGTTGTTTCAATTCCTGAAAATAACTATTAATCTTGCCAACTGGTCTAGTCCTTTTACATGTCTTAATGGGACTACCACGTCTAATGACTTAGTGACCCAGACTTTTAGTTCACTGTAACACACTGAAACGCCCTTTTCCTCCAACCACTCAGTAGGAAGTGAAGTAGCACTCTGAAGAGCTAATTCTCAACCGAATGTGTTTAATTTGGGCCACTGACGTGATTTATAAACTGCACTAACTTTAGGCGCCACTACTGATCATATAAGAATATTAAATGGAAACAAGTAAGTGGTCTGTCCAAATAGTTTGTATAAAGGGCTCCACTTCCATATTCTCTAAATTATTGAAGATAGGATATAAAATATGGCTCTTATTATGAGTTGGCGAGCTCACTAATTGGGTCAATTGAAGTGCTGACATATCCTGCAGGAAGTTAGAGACCGCTTGAGATGTGACGTGCTCCAGATGCAAGTTTAGATACCCCAGCAGAGTAAGATTTGCTGCCTGAAGACTAAATGTTGCTAATATATAAGTTAAGACCTTTACAAGTTCTCCAGTTGGGCCAGGAGGGTGATAGAGCAATACCCCAGTGAACATAAAGGACGGAGATAGTTTTATCATTAATAATAAGCTTCCACAACTATATTAGGAATGCATTTACATTCAAGCGATTGTTTGATTATCACAGCAACTCCTCCACCTCTATTTTACCAAAACAATCATACCTATTAATCTGGTTGCCAGGAGGCAGAGCCATAGCGATATCAGGCTCACAACCATCTTGTTTCCATCAGATAGACTATGGGGGTCATTCCAACCCTGGCGGTCGGTGTTAAAGCGGCGGCCAACCCGCCAACAGGCAGGCGGTAATAAAAATGGAATTCTGACCGTGGCAGGAACCGCCAACACAGGCCGCCACTTTAACACTCCGACCGCCACGGCGGGACAAACAAACAGCGCGGCGGTCACCGCCAACAGACAGGCGGCAGACAATGTACCGCCCACACTATCACGACCCACCAATCCGCTACCTTTTCCGGGGCGGGCGCCCCGCCGATAAAAACACGGCGGAAACAGACTACGAACGGGAAAACGCTCACCTATACACACTCCACGAGGAATCTGGACAGCATGGAACCCGAATTAAACATCCTACCAGCCATTGTCTTCCTGCTCCTCTACCAGGAGCACGAACGCCGGCGCAGAAGACAACGGTGAGTACTGCACCTACGACACAGGGGAGGGGGGAGGAGAAAAGGTTAAGGGCACACACATACGCGACCCCCCCCCCCCAAATCCCTACACACTAATGCAGAGCAACAAGTCAGAGTGACACCACCCAAACTCCCAGGAATAATGCAAAGACAAAATAAAATGTTCATTAAAATTGAAGTATATTAAAGCATATTTGAACTTAAGTGAAATATGAAATTTATCAAATAAATATATTACAACATGAACAATATATACATAGTCCAAAAGTCCGGCACATATTGGCTACATTCCATTGTTCGTGGGCCAATGTGCATAAACACATGGGCAAAGCCCACACACGAGACCCGATTCCATTGGAGAGAACACTGCTGGGGCATCAGATAATAAAACCACAGGCACCTCAGGGGGAAGGGAAGGGGGGGCACCTCAGCCACATGAGTCCACGACGCCAGATCCACGAGGGGCCTCCATGCCCACTGTACCATCCTGGGGAGTGCAAAGCCACAGTCTCTCAAGTCTCTACAGTGGGTGGATTGCCCATTGTACCATCCTGGGGAGTGCAAAGCCACAGTTTTCCAAGTCTCTACAGTGGGTGGATTGCCCACTGTACCATCCGGGGGAGTGCAAAGCCACAGTCCATCAGGTGGATTACAGACTCCACTGGTTATGGAGGAGGCATGTTGGCCAGAGTGCTTCGTGAAGCCCTGCCCGACACAGATCCGGCCCTGCCAATGGGCCAGCGGTGCTTGAGATGAAGGGCCCAGCGGAGCAGTTCAGAGACGGCGGTGCCCAGCGGAGCGGTGCTTGACAGGAAGGGCCCAGCGGAGCGGTGCTTCACAGGAAGGGCCCAGCGGAGCGGTGCTTCTCACGGCGGGGCCCTGTTCAGCGGTGCTTGTCTTGGCGGGGCCCTGTTCAGCGGTGCTTCTCACGGCGGGGCCCTGTTCAGCAGTGCTTCTCGCGGCGGGGCCCTGTTCAGCGGTGCTTCTCACGGCGGGGCCCTGTTCAGCGGTGCTTGTCTTGGCGGGGCCCTGTTCAGCGTGCTTGTCTTGGCGCGGCCCTGTTCAGCGGTGCTTCTCACGGCGGGGCCCTGTTCAGCAGTGCTTCTCACGGCAGGGCCCTGTTCAGCGGTGCTTCTCACGGCGGGGCCCTGTTCAGCGGTGCTTCTCGCGGCGGGGCCCTGTTCAGCGGTGCTTGTCTTGGCAGGGCCCTGTTCAGCGGTGCTTCTCACGGCGGGGCCCTGTTCAGCGGTGCTTCTCATGGCGGGGCCCTGTTCAGCGGTGCTTCGCGGTGCTTCTCACGGCGGGGCCCTGTTCAGCGGTGCTTGTCTTGGCGGGGCCCTGTTCAGCGGTGCTTCTCACGGCGGGGCCCTGTTCAGCGGTGCTTGTCTTGTGTTCCTAGGGAACCAGATCTGGCCAATAATTCCCACTCAGTCGCCATCCGACCTTTCGTTTGCGGGGCCCTCCTGTGCTGGAGTCCTGGGCCCGTGGGTGTCCTCCGTCACACCCCAAATGGGGCTGGTGGGGCCCTCCTGGGCAGCTCGCCTGCTGCCGGACTTGTCCGCCCTGCTGCCCTTGCCCTCCTTGGCAGAAACTCTGGGGCCCTTGCCTCCCTTTGTGGATGGGCCAGGTGACGGTGCAAGGGTGGTGTCCTTGGGGGCAGCCGTCTCAGGCCTGTAGCGCCGGCCCTTCCCTTTTTTGGTTCTTTTCCCAGGGGGTGGGCTGGCTGTCCCCTTGCTGCTGGACAATGTTCCTGCCCTAGGAGCTGGTGGACTCCAATAGCCCTGAACGATGGTCCTAGTAGGTGCAGGGCTTGTGGTGGCTGAGGTGCTGATTGGAGTCTTATGAGATGGAGGGGGTGGGTCAGTTGTTGGAAAGAGGTCAAGGTTGGAAAGGAAAATAAATTTAGAAAGACTGGGACGGGTAGTTGTAGTGGGTATGGGAGTGGAGGAAGAGGATGTGGTTGTAGGAGAGTGAAGTCTGGTGTCTTTGGGTGCAGGTGCTTGTGCTGGAGGCTGTCGTGAGGTGGATGGCTGTTGGGTGGGTGACTGCCTGCGTTTGTGTGGTTTGGAAGAGGGGGTGACAGACACACTGGGAGAGGACACAGGGGACTGTAAATGGCAGTGGGGGTGGTGACTGCACGTGTGCGGACTGTTCTGGTGGGTGTGCTGGTGATGGACGTATTGGCTGATGGTGGTGTGCATGCAGGTGTGAGTGGAGACGTCACAGGGAGTGAGGAGGGAGACGAGGAGGAGGGGGACACAGAGGAGGCAGTGGCTGTTGGCATGTCTGCATGTGGATGTTGCTTGGGTGAATGCTTGTGTGATCTGTGGTGCTTATGTCTGGATGAGCTGCCCTTGGGTGTTGAGGTGTGTGCAGGCTGGTCTGTAGGTGTGTCTGGGATAGGCAGAGGAACAGGGGAGTGGGACTGGGTTAGGGAAGTTGGAGGGGGGAGGCTAGACACAGGGACAATTGCTGCCATCAGTGCTGAGGCCAGAGCGTTGAACGATCGCTGATGGGCAGCCTGACCCGAATGAATGCCCTCCAGGTATGCATTGCTCCGATGCAACTCCCTTTCTACCCCCTGGATGGCATTCAAAAGGGTAGACTGCCCAACAATGAGCGTCTGGAGGAGGTCAATGATCTCCGCACTGAGGGCAGCAGGGGTAACTGGGGCAGGACCTGAGGTGCCAGGGGCGAAGGAGATGCCCGGCTTCCTGGCTGAGCGGGCACGGGGCGAAAGCTGAGGGGCTGCTGGGAGGGCGGAGCTGGTGAGCTGGGTGGCGGCTGTACCTGTTGTTGCGGTGGGCACGGATGTTGCCGCCACCACAAGGGAGCTCCCTTCCGAGGACGTGTCGGTGTCGTTGACGTCTCCACGGGTCCCCGTTGTGGAGCTCCCCTCGCCCTCCGTCTCACTGGTGTACTCAGAGTTGGTTGCATGGCCCTCCAGGCCATGTGAGATGCAGCTCCCTCGTGCGCCAATGCCACTTCTCCTCCGCCTGATGATGCTAATGCACACATGAACAGGAAAACCAAAAAAAAGGGGGGGAGAAGAAAGAAAGACATGTTGAGTGCATGCATTGGCGGCACCGTTGGCGGAGAGGACAGACACAGAAGCCCCCTGCACTACGCCGCGCACTCGGGGTACACTACTCAATTATTGTGACTTGACCTACAAGTCTATGGATGACAAATGCACACATAGGTGAGCCCGGACCATGGATAGCTGTACTTAGCACCCTACAGAGGTGGGGGGCGGGGGCACAGGGCCATGCCTAACGGAGGGGCCTAGCCTACAGAAACCGCCCTGGCCTAGAGATAGCTACAGCCCTCCTCCCCCACCCAGACACCTCCACTGTGCGCTAATATAGCAGAATGTGCTGATACTCACCCCCTTGTGTCTGCTGTGATGTCCTCACGTGCCCATCCAAATCGGGGTAGGCCACCGCCAGGATCCGGGACATCAGGGGGGTCAATTGCCGTGTGGCACCCCTCCTAGGTTGGGAGGCCATCCCCAGCAGAGCCTCGGCGGTCTTTCTGCTGCCGCGGCGGATGTCCTCCCACCTCTTGCGGCAGTGGGTGCCCCGTCTGTTGTGGACCCCCAGGGCCCGGACGTCCTTGGCGATGGCACGCCAAATGTCGATCTTCTGATGGGCGCTGACCTATGTGACATGTACAGGGTGGAAAAAGAAATATCATCACTTTTCTGCATGGTCGATGTGAGTGGCCCCCCCTCCCCAACCTTGCCATGTGGCACATGCTCTCATCTGTCGTGCGTTGCACTCCTCATTCGCTCCCCTCCCCACCATCTTACATCCACCCCACTCAACACAGGCATAGCCCATACTACGTGCTCCCTGTGTACTTACCTGTTGGTCTGGAGGACCGTAGAGTAGCGCATACTGGGGGAGGACCCCATCAACAAGTTTCTCCAATTCCTCAGATGTGAAGGCAGGGGCCCTTTCCCCAGTCGCAGCAGCCATTGTATCTTCCAGACCGAGGTCACAGCAGCACTTGCAGTATAGGTCCTCTCCTGTGGATGATCAGGTCTCGAGTGATTAAGCAGTTAGAAAATGGCGGTCACGCCCGCGGCGGTGCGTACCGCGGCGGTGCGTACCGCGACCGCCGGCGCACATCGTTATTGGCTCCTGAGACCCATAGGGTTCAATGTTAACCAATGCTGCCTTGCGCCGCGGTCTTCGACCGCCTACCGCCACGGTGTGCCTCGCCAGCGCATTGACCTCACATCCCATTGTCACACTTGACAGGTCAGGCAGCCCCCATTTCAAGGGCCCACATGGCTTAATTTCTACTGCGTCACACAGGCCTAGACCTTGCATTGCCACTCATACAAGCCATTCAATGCATAGCGAATCATGTACTGTGCAAGCTGTGGTTACGTACCTGTGGGTTGCTTGACTCTGTGCTCCATGTTGTCCTTCCTAGGCACCGTCCCGCTGGGACTTGCGAGGAGATGGAGGAATCCTCCCGTGTACAGACTGCTGCTGGACCTGTCGACAATGGAAGAAAGACATGTCATACTGACATACAGACTTGACCGAGCCACTATACAGGAACTGTGTGCCCAGCTGGAGCCAGACCTGATGTCCCCCATTCGCCAACCCACAGGGATTTCCCCTCTGGTGCAGGTTCTGTCAGTACTCCATTTTTTGGCAAGTGGATCATTCCAAACAACAGTGGCCATATCATCAGGGATGTCTCAGCCTATGTTTTCTAAGGTTTTGTCCAGAGTGTTGTATTCCCTGATGAAATACATGCGGAGCTACATTGTTTTCCCTGAGGTGGGCGATTTGGCTACAGTGAAGGGTGATTTCTATGCCCTTGGACATATCCCCAACATCATTGGTGCCATTGATGGCACCCATGTGGCTTTGGTTCCCCCCAGTGGAAGTGAGCAGGTGTACAGGAACAGAACAAGTTATCATTCGATGAATGTCCAGGTGGTCTGTTTGGCTGACCAGTACATCTCCCATGTAAATGCCAAGATCCCTGGGTCAGTGCATGACGCGTACATCATGCGAAATAGCAGCATCCCTTATGTGATGGAACAGCTACAGAGACACCGTGTGTGGCTAATAGGTGACTCTGGTTACCCCAACCTGTCGTGGCTACTTACCCCAGTGAGGAATCCCAGGACAAGGGCAGAGAAACGCTACAATGAGGCCCATGGGCAAACTAGGAGGATTATAGAAAGAACCTTCGGCCTCCTGAAGGCCAGGTTTAGGTGCCTGCATATGACAGGTGGATCCCTAATGTACTCACCAAAGAAGGTGTGCCATATCATCGTGGCCTACTGTATGCTTCACAACCTGGCTTTGCGACGCCAGGTGCCTTTCCTGCAGGAGGATGGTCCAGATGGTGGTGTTGTAGCAGCTGTGCAGCCTGTGGAGAGGGAAAAGGAGGAAGACGACGGGGACGACACAGACAACAGGGACACAGTGATACAACAGTATTTTCAGTAGCACACAGGTACGAATCAACCACGCCATTTTACATTTACTTAAAGTCTCCTGCCTCTCTACTGTCTGAGTTCCCCCCCAGCTCCTGTTAACTGAGTTGTGACTTTCCCTTCGGTTTTCAGAGCTGTGGGCCCCACTGCGTGACCTCTGCTTTGTTTGCCCATGGACTACAGCTGTGTGACAGTGGTATGTTGTCATCACAATGTAACTGAACATTTTTGCACCATTATGTCTAATACATTTGTTCAAAATACAAGCAGACTCCAGATTTTTTAAGTGCAATAAGTGATTTAATTAAAGTGCTACATTTAGGAACATGATTGTAAAACGGTGATGGGTGATGGTGGAGTAATGTCCATGACAGAGTCCAGTTCTCAGTCTCACAGGTGCATTGTCCATATGCCTGTGGAAGGATGGAGCAGGGGCAGTTCAAGGTTGGACAGGGTGACAATGTGGGACAGTGGGATGACATCAGGGGGTATCGTTTGCTGGCGGGGGTCTTGGCATCCTACTCTGTCTTCTTGTGAGATCTCAGGTTCCGCTTGCGGGGTGGTTCTTCTTCTGCAGGAGGTGGGGTTCTGGTGGCCTGTCGTTGTTGGGGTGGTGGGTCAACCTGGGTGCCCTGTAGTGGTGGACACACTGCTGATTGACGTGTCCTGGAGACAGAGGCATGGGCCCGCTGGGTGGGAGCTGTGCTGGTGTTCCCAGAGGGGGTTAGGTCAGGTGTAGCCTGTGGCTGTCTGTGGGGAACCGACTGTCCCGAGGTCCCCGATGGGCCGGGCTGGTCATCTGGGTACAGGGAGACAGAGCTGCTGTCATCACTGGGGGCCTCTTCTGGGGGTGGGATGGACATCTCTGGACCCTCCGTGGCGGTGTGGTGGCGTTCAGGTCCTGCAGGGGTATAAGAGTAAGGTTATTGCTTCTGTGTGTGGCATTTCGTGTAATGGGTGGGTGGCCGTGTACCCCAGTGCTGGCATTCCCTTGTGGGGGCTTTTGTGACGGTGGCTTGTGGGGGTGATGGGTGTGTGCAGTGGGCATGCTTTGGGGATGGGTGTCCATGCTTTGGGGACGCATGCAGGGCTAGGTTTTGGGATGGGTGGGATGTGATGGTGAGCCATTTGCAAGGAGTTGGTGTGATGGGGTGGGGGTATGATTTGGCATGCAGGTGGGGTGGGGGGAATGAAGTAGTGGAGATTTGCCTTACCAGAGTCCATTCCTCCGCCTACTCCTGCGAGGCCCTCAGGATGCAGGATGTGCAAGACTTCCTCCTCCCATACTGTGAATTCTGGGGGAGCAGGTGGGGGTCCGCCGCCAGTCCGCTGTACCGCGATGTTGTGCCTTGATACCATGGAACGCACCTTCCCCCGTAGGTCGGTCCACCGCTTCCTGATGTCGTCCCGATTGCGTGGATGCTGTCCCACAGCGTTGACCCTGTCCACTATTCTTTGCCATAGCTCCATCTTCCTGGCAATGGTGGTGTGCTGCACCTGTGCCCCGAAGAGCTGGGGCTCTACACAAACTATTTCCTCCACCATGACCCTGAGTTCTGCGTCAGAGAACCTGGGGTGTCTTTGGGGTGCAATGGGGTGGTGTGGATGAGGTGAGGGGTGGTGTATGTGTTGTAGAGTGTGGTGAGTGTGGTGGTGTATGGTGTTTTGTGCGTGGAAATTGTGTGGGTGATGTTGTGATTTGCCTCTGTGTGATGGTCTACTCTATGCTGTGCTGTCTCTCTCTGTCCTTCAGTCGCAATTGTAGTCGTAAGGGTTTGTGGGTGATGTGGGTGTGTGTTTTATATTTAATTGGGTGTGTGGGAGTGGTGTGTGTATGTTTCTCAGGTGTGTATATTTTGATTTGTCCAATGTGGTAGTCTTTTGTAAAGGTGTGTGTATTTTGAGCGCGGCGGTGTGTACCGCCAATGGAATACCGCCGTTGAAAGACCGCTGCGGGGATTTGTGGGTCGGAATGGTATGGGCGTATTTCTGTTGGCGTGACGGTGGAGGTTTGGTCATCGCCAGTTTCCCGCTGACCTTTGGCGTGGCGGACTTTTGTTGGTGTCGGGTTTTTGGTGGTTTGCCAGTTGCGGGTCAGAATGACCGTGGCGGTTTACCGCGACCGCGGCGGTGTTATGGCGGTCTTCTGACCGGCGGTAAGCGCCTTTTACCGCCGAGGTCAGAATGACCCGCTATGTCTGGGTGAGAGTCCTCTAACCATGCAAACAGATCACATGTATGCTTGGGAAAGGATCTACAATTCACTAAAAGCATTTGCCACCTACCTTTGGGCTTTTGATGAGCAGTCATTAAGGAGTCAAAAGAGGGGGAGGCTGACCTTGTTCTAAAAGGTGCTGCATTTGGTGTGAGGGAATACCTACACAGTCCACACTCACTTATCAGACTGTCAGGGGTTATAGAGTGAAAACAGTTAGTTCCCAGAAGTTTATTAAAACTGCATAGCTCTGATGAAGTATGAACTAACCTCTTTAACGTGCAACAGGCATAAATACTGGCCCCTGGTCCCGGCCGGGTGCAGACTGGTGCAGATGGGCTTGCCTTATGTGTGTCTGCGATGCAACAGAGGCGCACCCACTACAGACGTCGGCACACCGGACTCCATTAAATAGTGGAGGGATAAAAATACTAGACCACCGTGATGTTGGTAGAGGAAAGATTATGGTACTAATCGACGCCACAAGTCACCTCAACCACAACGTGGTGCTCCCCAAGCAAGCGGTGCCAAAACACTTTGGGGGTTATTACAACTTTGGTAGGAGGTGTTAATCCGTCCCAAAAGTGACGGTAAAGTGACGGATATACCACCAGCCGTATTACGAGTTCCATAGGATATAATGGACTTGTAATATGGCTGGTGGTATAATCGTCACTTTACAGTCACTTTTGGGACGGATTAACACCTCCAAAGTTGTAATAACCCCCTGTGTCTGCCTATTGGTAGGGTTGACAATGTATCAAAAAATGCCCAGGCAGTCAGTTGAGGGGCAGAAATTAAAAGATTAAAACCCAGGTCTCACAGTAAAAACATCAAACTGCATCCAAGAATGGGATGGATCCCTCTTCAGCAGGCTATTAATCCAACAGCTCGCCAGATAAAAGGTGAAAGGAGTACACATGTTTTGATGCGTCAGCCACAGGTCTGGCTAAAAAAGCAGCATTTTGTAAAGTGCCAGATGCTGAAGCAACATCACAAAATAAAATGATGGACAGAGTGTTGAAGCCTTTCAAACACTCAACCCCAGTCACAAATCTGGGTTTAATCCATTGTTATTTTTCTTGCCACATCACCCCAGTTCGGACTAAGCTATATGCAAATCAGTCTTGACCCTACTCCATATGTGAGCAGTCCAGCCCAAACTGCCAAGCCAGGTCCTCCCTGGACAGGATTCAAACATCCTGGGACGGCTTTCAGAGTATCACCCTTCATCAGCCAGACTAGCTTGAATCCAGTGGCGCAGCAAGCAAGGGACCCACGTCTGGGCATACCCTAGCCACTTAGGGTGCACAAAGCAGCATCACAAAATAAAATGATGGTTGGGGTGTTAAAACTTTTCAAACACTCACTCCCAGTCAAAGATCTGGATTTAATCCATCATTATTTTGTTTGCCACGTCACCCCAGTTCGGACTCATCTATATGCAAATCAGTCTTGACCCTGCTCCCTATGGGAGCTGCCCAGCTCGAACTGGCAAGCCATGCCCCCCATGGACAGGATTCAAGCATCTTGGGACCGGTTTTAGAGTATCACCCTTCATCAGCCAGGCTAGCTTGAATCCAGTGGGCATACCATAGCCACTTAGGGCGCACAAAGCAACATCACAAAATAAAATGATGGACAGAGAGTTGAAACTTTTCAAACACTCCCCCCTAGTCACAGATCTGGGTTTAATCCATCGTTATTCTGCTTAGTTTGCCACGTCACCCCAGTTCGGGTATGCTCAGATGTGGGTCCCTTGCTCACTGTGCTACTGAATTCAAGCTAGCCTGGCTCATGAAGGGCGATACCCTAAAACCAGTCCCAGGATGCTTATTTTCAGTCCAGGGAGGACCTGGCCTGGCATTTCGGGCTGGTGTGTTCCTATGGGGAACATGGTCGCAACTGATTTGCATATGGCTGGGTCCAAACTGGGTTGGGATGGTGAGCAAAAGAATAATGGATTAAACCCAGATCTGTGACTGGCGGTAAGTGGTTGAAAAGTTTCAGCACTTCATCCATCATCCTTTTGTGTTGCTCCAGATGTTGAAGCACCAGGAGCCAGGAAACCCATGAAGGGCTGCTCATAGAAGGCATCCTGCATCAACTGTATTCTAATTGGGCAAATCTGGCATGAACCCTTATCGAGAATATCATCAGATTTACATCCATAGATGGTACATGTTGTAAGGAAAGACACACTTCTAGTGCAGTTTCGAAAGGGCATATCAGGCTGCAAAAGGCAAGCTGACACAATTGAGAATGGGTTGAAGTGACAGTGACCAGTTCCGGTCTAGCTCTTCCAGTGTTGCTCCAAAGTAATGCATCAAACTTGCATGACACAGATTTACTGGTGGGAGCTTCATCAGGTCTTGTTTTTGAGATGGGTTAGCCATTGCAAATCAAAATCAGCAACAGCAGGATACTACCAATGAACGCCAATCTAATTGGAAATCCTCTAAAAACATTTGAAAAAACTAAGTGGATGGCTGAAGATTTTACTCCAAAGATGTTCTGGAAAGTGCTGACAAAACCAGAACTTACAGCCTTCAGCCTTAGCGGTGTTAGATGCATTGAAAATGTGACATATTAATTCATCAAAATGTTTTAGAAAGTTGGTATTTGAAAGGGACTATGGGGGTCATTCTGACCTCGGCGGTAAAAGCCGCTTACCACCGGTCAGAAGGCCGCCACAACACCGCCGCGGTCGCGGTAAACCGCCACGGTCATTCTGACCCTCAAGAGGCAAACCGCCAAAATCCCGACATCAACAAAAGTCCGCCACACCAACGGCCAGCGTTAAACTGGCGAAGACCAAACCTCCACCGTCACGCCAACAGAAAAACGCCCATGCCATTACGACCCACGAATCCACGTGGCGGTCTTTCAACCGCGGTATTCCATTGGCGGTACACACCTCTGCGCTCAAAATACACATACAGCTCCAAAACACAGCCACATTGGACAATTTGAAATGCACACACCTGAGACACATACACACAACACTCCCACACACCCAATTAACTATAAAACACACACCCACATCACCCACAAACCCCTACGACCACAAATCAGAGAAGAAGCCCAGAGAGAGACAGCACAGAATAGAGAACACCATCACACAGAGGCACACTACACCATCACCCACACAACAACCACGCACAAAACACCACTACACTCACCACACTCATCACCGCAAACACCACCCCACACCTCATCCACACCACCCCATGGCACCCCAAAGGCACCCCAGGTTCTCAGACGCAGAACTCAGGGTCATGGTGGAGGAAATAGTTCAGGTAGAGCCCCAGCTCTTCAGGACACAGGTGCAGCACACCACCATTGCCAGGAAGATGGAGCTATGGCAAAGAATAGTGGACAGGGTCAACGCTGTGGGACAGCATCCACGAAATCGGGACGACATCAGGAAGCGGTGGAACGACCTACGGGGGAAGGTGAGTTCCATGGTATCCAGGCACAACATCGCGGTGCAGCGGACTGGCGGAGGACCCCCACCTCAAGCCCCAGAATTTACAACATGGGAGGAACAGGTCTTGAACATCCTGCATCCTGAGGGCCTCGCAGGAGTATCTGGAGGAATGGACTCTGGTAAGTCTCATCTTCACTACTTCATCCCCCCCACCCCACCAGCATGCCAACTCATACCCCCACCCTCCCCCCACCACCATCACACATCCTCATTGCTAATGTCTCACCATCACAACCCACCCATCCCAACACCAAACCCTGCATGCCACCACAAACCATCGACAGCCATCACCTAAGCATGCCCACTGCACATACCCATCTCCCCCACAAACCGCCGTCACAACAGCCCCCACAAAGGAATGCCAGCACTGGGGTACACGGGCACCCACCCATTGCAAGCTATGGCACACACAGAAGCAATAACCATATTCTTATACCCCTGCAGGACCCGAACGCCACCACACCGCCCAGGAGGGTCCAGAAATGTCAATCCCACCTCCAGAAGAGGCTCCCAGTGATGACAGCAGCTCTGTCTCCCTGGACCCAGATGACCAGCCCGGCCCATCGGGGACCTCGGGACAGTCGGTTCCCCCCAGACAGCCACAGGCTACAGCAGACCTACCCCCCTCTGGGAACACCAGCACAGCACCCACCCAGCGGGCCCATGCCTCTGTCTCCAGGACACATCAATCAGCGGTGTGTCCACCACTACAGGGCACCCAGGTTAACCCACCACCCCAACAACAACAGGGACCTGGGGACAGTGGTAGTGGGCGCACGGTCCAGGGGACAGAGGCCCAGGGAAACAGGGGAACTGGGAGGGCTGCTGTGCGACAGGGGGGGGACAGGCCCAGGGAACCCACTATCCACGAGGCCCTCAGCTCCATCATGGGAGCATACCACCACTCCCAGGAGACGATGGCGACGGTCCTGGCCAGGTTCCAGGAGATCCAGGTACTGCAGGAGGAACAGTTTATGGGGTTCAGGGAAGAACTGAGAAACATTAGTTCCGCAATGGGCACCATCGTTGAGGCTCTCAACCAGATTGTCACCACATTGCGGGACCATGTGGCACCACAAAGGGCCCCTGTCACTAGCATGGACCAGGAACAGGCTACCACCTCCGCCGGCGCTAGTGGACAGGAGGCCCCGACACAGCAACAACCGGCCACCAGAACCCCATCTCCTGCAGAAGAAGAACCACCCCGCAAGCGGGGCCTGAGATCTAGGAAGAAGACAGAGTAGGATGCCAAGACCCCCTCCAGGAAAGGATACCCCCTGATGTCATCCCACTGTCCCACATTGTCACCCTGTCCAACCTTAAACTGCCCCTGCTCCACCTTCCACAGACATATGGACAATGCACCTGTGAGACTGAGAATCTGGACTCTGCCATGGACATTCCTCCACCATCACCCATCACCGATTTTCAACCATGTCTCAAAATTGAGCACTTTAATAAACACACTTATTGCACACAAATAATCTGGAGTCTGCCTGTTTTTTTGGAAAATATGTATTAGACATAAACGTGCCAAAATGACCAGTTACATTGTGATGACAACATACCACTGTCACACAGCTGTAGTCCATGGGCAAACAAAGCAGAGGTCACGCAGTGGGGCCCACATCTCTGAAATTGGAAGGGAAAGTCACAACTCTGTTAGCATACACTGGGTGAAAAGGACAGACAGTAGAGAGGCAGGAGATTGTAAGTAAATGTAAAATGCCGGTGTTGATTCTTACCTATGTGTTATTGAAAATACTGCTGTATCACTGTGTCCCTGTTGTCTGTGTCGTCCTCTTCGTCTTCCTCCTCTTCACTCTCCGCAGGCTCCACAGCTGCTACAACACCACCATCTGGACCATCCTCCTGCAGAAAAGGCACCTGGCATCGCAATGCCAGGTTGTGAAGCATACAGCAGGCCACGATGATCTGGCACACCTTCTTTGGTGAGTACATTAGGGATCCACCTGTCATATGCAGGCACCTAAACCTGGCCTTCAGGAGGCCGAAGGTTCTTTCTATAATCCTCCTAGTTCGCTCATGGGCCTCATTGTAGCGTTCCTCTGCCCTTGTCCTGGGATTCCTCACTGGGGTCAGTAACCATGACAGGTTGGGGTACCCTAAGTCACCAATTAGCCACACACGGTGTCTCTGTAGTTGTTCCATCACATAAGGGATGCTGCTATTTCGTATGATGTATGCGTCATGCACTGACCCAGGGAACTTGGCATTTACATGGGAGATGTACTGGTCAGCCAAACAGACCACCTGAACATTCATGGAATGATAACTTTTTCTGTTCCTGTACACCGGTTCACTTTCACTGGGGGGTACCAAAGCCACATGTGTCCCATCAATGGCACCAATGATGTTGGGAATATGTCCAAGGGCATAGAAATCACCCTTCACTGTAGGCAAATCCCCCACCTCAGGGAAAACGATGTATCTCCGCATGTGTTTGAGCAGGGCAGACAACACTCTGGACAACACCTTGGAAAACATAGGCTAAGACATCCCTGATGAAATGGCCACTGTTGTTTGAAATGACCCACTTGCTAAGAAATGGAGTACTGACAGCACCTGCACTAGAGGGGGAAACCCTGTGGGTTGGCGGATGGGTGACATCAGGTCTGCCTCCAGCTGGGCACACAGTTCATGTATAGTGGCTCGGTCAAGCCTGTATGTCAGAATGACATGTCGTTCCTCCATTGTCGACAGGTCCACCAGCGGTCTGTACACGGGAACATTCCTCCATCTCCTCGCAAGTCCCAGCGGACGGTGCCTAGGAAGGACAACAGCGAGCACAGAGTCAATCAACCCACAGGTAAATTCCCACAGCTTGCACAGTACACGATTCTCTATGCATTGAATGGCTTGTATGAGTGTCGATGTAAGGCCTAGGCATGTGTGACGCAATAGAAATTAAGCCATGTGGGCCCTTGAAATGGCGGCTGCCTGACCTGTGAAGTGCGACAATGGGATGTGAGGTCAATGCGCTGGCGTGGCACACCATGGCGGTAGGCAGTCGAAGACCGCGGCGCAAAGCCGCATTGGTTAACATTGAACCCTATGCGTTTCAGGAGCCAATGATGAAGTGCGCCGGCGGTCGCGGGACGCACCGCCGCGGACGTGACCGCCATTTTCTGCTTAATCACTTGAGACCTGATCATCCACAGGAGAGGACCTATACTGCAAATGCTGCTGTGACCTCGGTCTGGAAGATACAATGGCTGCTGCGACTGGGGAAAGGGCCCCTGCCTTCACTTCTGAAGAATTGGAGAAACTCGTGGATGGGGTCCTCCCCCAGTATGCGCTACTCTACGGTCCTCCAGACCAACAGGTAAGTACACTGGGAGCATGCTTTGGGGGCAATGCCTGTGTTGAGTAGGGTGGATGAAAGATGGTGGGGAGGGGAGCGATTGAGGCATGCATCAAACGACGGATGAGAGCATGTGCCACATGGCAAGGGTGGGGATGGGGGGCCACTCACATTGAGCATGCAGAAAATTATAATAATGTTATTTCTCCCCCTGTACATGTCACATAGGTCAGCGCCCATCAGAAAATCGACATTTGGCGTGCCATCGCCAAGGAAGTCCGGACCCTGGGGGTCCACAACAGACGGGGCACCCACTGCCGCAAGAGGTGGGAGGACATCCGCCGCGGGAGCAGGAAGACCGCGGAGGCTCTGCTGGGGATGGCCTCCCAACGTAGGAGGGGTGCCACTCGTCAATTGACCCCCCTGATGTCTCGGATCCTGGCGGTGGCCTACCCAGATTTGGATGGGCGCGTGAGGACATCACAGCAGACACAAGGGGTTGAGTACCAGCACATTCTGCTATCTTAGCGCGCAGTGGAGGTTTCTGGGTGGGGGAGGAGGGCTGTGGGTATCCCTAGGCCAGGGCGATTTCTGTAGGCTAGGCCCCTCCGTAAGGCATGGCCCTGTGCCCCCGCCCCCCACCTCTGTAGGGTGCCAAGTACAGCTATCCATGGCCCTGTGTCACCTATGTGTGCAGTTGTCGTCCATAGGCTTGTAGGCCAAGTCCCAATGATTGAGTAGTGTACCCCAAGTGCGCGGCGTAGTGCAGGGTGCTTCTGTGTCTGTCCTCTCCGCCAACTGTGTTGCCAATGGATGCACTCAACATGTCTTCATTTCCCCCCCCCCTTTTTTGCTGCTCTTCCTGTTCATGTGTGCATTAGCATCATCAGGCGGAGGAGAAGTGGCATCGGAGCACGAGGGAGCTGCATATCACATGGCCCTGGGGGGCCATGCAACCGACTCAGAGTTCACCAGTGAGACGGAGGGCGAGGGGAGCTCCACAACGGGGACACGTGGAGACATCAGCGACACAGACACGTCCTCGGAAGGGAGCTCCCTTGTGGTGGCGGCAACATCCGTGTCCACCGCAACAACAGGTACAGCCGCCACCAAGCGCACCAGCTCCGCCCTCCCAGCAGCCCCTCTGCGATTGCCCGTGCCCGCTCGCACACGAAGGCGGGCATCTCCTTCACCCCAGGCACCTCAGGCCCTGCCCCAGTTACCCCTGCTGCCCTCAGTGAGGAGGTCATTGACCTCCTCAGGACGCTCATTGTTGGGCAGTCTACCCTTTTGAATGCCATCCAGGGGGTAGAAAGGGTGGTGCACCGGAGCAATGCATACCTGGAGGGCATTCATTCGGGTCAGGCTGCCCATCAGCGATCGTTCAACGCTCTGGCCTCAGCACTGACGGCAGCCATTGTCCCTGTCTCCTGCCTCCCTCCTCCAACTTCCTCCACCCAGTCCCACTCCCCTGTTCCTCTGCCTATCCCAGACACACCTACTGACCAGCCTGCACACACCTCAACACCCAAGGGCAGCTCATCCAGACATAAGCACCACACATCACACAAGCATTCACACAAGCAACAGCCACATGCAGACATACCAACAGCCACTGCCTCCTCTGTGTCCCCCTCCTTCTCATCTCCCTCCTCCCTCCCTGTGACATCTCCACTCACACTTGCATGCACAACATCATCAGCCACTACGTCCATCACCAGCACACCCACCAGAACACTCCGCACACGTGCAGTCACCACCTCCACTGCCATTTACACGTCCTTGTGTCCTCTCCCAGTGTGTCTGTCACCCCCTCTTCCAAACCACATAAACGCAGGCAGCCACCCACCCAACAGCCATCCACCTCACGACAGCCTCCGTCACAAGCACCTGCACCCAAAGACACCACAATTGACTCTCCTACAACCACATCCTCTTCCTCCACTCCCATACCCACTGCACCTACCCTTCCCACTGCTCCTAAAAAGTTTTTCCTGTCCACAATTAACCTCTTTCCATCACCTGACCCACTCCCTCCATCTCGTAAGAGTCCAATCAGCACCTCAGCCACCACAACCCCTGGACCTACAAGGTCCATAGTACAGGGATATTGGAGTCCACCACCTTCAAGGGCAGCAACATCGGCCAGCAGTAAAGGGACAGCCAGCCCACCCCCTGGGAAGAAAACCAAGAAAGGCAAGGCCCGGTGTGAGAGGCCAGAGACGGCAGCCTCCAAAGGCACTACCCTGGCACCGTCAGGAAGTGGGGTGCCACCTGGCACATCTACAAAGGGAGGCAAGGGCCACAGAGAATCACGGAAGGATGGCAAGGGCAGCACGGCTGACAAGTCCGGCAGCAGGCGAGCTGCCCAGGAGGGCCCCACCAGCCCCATTCCGGGTGTGAAGGAGGACACCCACGGGCCCGGGACTCCAGCACAGGAGGGCCCCGGAAGCGAGAAGTCGGATGGCGAGTGAACTCCATATATTGGCCGGATATGGTGCCCTGGAGACCCATGTCAAGAACCGCTGAACAGGGCCCTTCAAGACAAGCACCGCTGAACAGGGCCCTTCAAGACAAGCACCGCTGAACAGGGCCCTTCAAAACAAGCACCGCTGAACAGGGCACCACCGTCTCAAGAACCACTGAACAGGGCCCTTCAAGACAAGCACTGCTCCGCTGGGCCCTTCAAGACAAGCACCGCTCCGCTGGGCCCTTCATCTCAAGCACCGCTCCGCTGGGCCCTTCATCTCAAGCACCGCTCCGCTGGGCCCTTCATGACAAGCACCGCTCCGCTGGGCCCTTCAAGACAAGCACTGCTCCGCTGGGCCCTTCATCTCTGCACCGCTCCGCTGGGCCCTTCATCTCAAGCACCGCTCCGCTGGGCCCTTCATCTCAAGCACTGCTCCGCTGGGCCCTTCATCTCAAGCACCGCTCCGCTGGGCCCTTCAAGACAAGCACCGCTTCGCTGGGCCCTTCATCTCTGCACCGCTCCGCTGGGCCCTTCATCTCAAGCACCGCTCCGCTGGGCCCTTCATCTCAAGAACCGCTCCGCTGGGCCCTTCAAGACAAGAACCGCTCCACTGGGCCCTTCATCTCAAGCACCGCTCCGCTGGGCCCTTCATCTCAAGCACCGCTCCGCTGGGCACCTCCGTCTCAAGCACCGCTCCGCTGGGCACCTCCGTCTCAAGCACCGCTCCGCTGGGCACCGCCGTCTCAAGCACCGCTCCGCTGGGCACCGCCGTCTCAAGAACCGCTCCGCTGGGCACCGCCGTCTCAAGCACCGCTCCACTGGGCCCTTCATCTCAAGCACCGCTGGCCCATTGGCAGAAGGGGCAGGCCCGGATCTGTGTCGGGCAGGGCTGCACGATGCACTCTGGGCACCATGCCTCCTCCAGTACCAGTGGAGTCTGTAATCCACTTGAGAGACTGAGGCTTTGCACTCCCCAGGATTGCACAGTGGGCAAACCACCCACTGTAGAGACTTGTGAGACTGTGGCTTTGCACTCCCCAGGATGGCACAGTGGGCAAGCCACCCACTGTAGAGACTTGTGAGACTGTGGCTTTGCACTCCCCAGGATGGCACAGTGGGCAAGCCACCCACTGTAGAGACTTGTGAGACTGTGGCTTTGCACTCCCCAGGATGGCACAGTGGGCAAGCCACCCACTGTAGAGACTTGTGAGACTGTGGCTTTGCACTCCCCAGGATGGGACAGTGGGCATGGAGGCCCCTCGTGGATCTGGCGTCGTGGACTCATGTGGCTGAGGTGCCTCCCCTTCCCTTCCCCCTGAGGTGCCTGTAGTTTTTCTATCTGATGTCCCTGCAGTGTTCTCTCCAATGGCTTCGGTTCTCCTGTGTGGGCTTTGCCCATGTGTTGAGGCCCATCGGCCCACGTACAATGACTGAAACCCAATTTGGACAGGACAATTTACATATGTGTATATAGTTATAGATGTTTTAAAAAATGTTTTACGTAGCCTTACAATATATTTGAATTTTATGATCATATTATTTTGTCTTTGCATTCTTCCAGGGGGTTTGGGGGGTGTCACTCTGAGTTGTTGCTCTGCATTGATGTGTAGGTAGTTGTGGGTGAGGGTGGGTGTGTCGCGTATGTGTGTGCCTGTAATCTTTTCTCCTCCCCCCTCCCCTGTGTCGTAGGTGCAGTACTCACCGTTGTCTTCTGCGCCGGCGTTCGTGCTCCTGGTAGAGGAGCAGGAATACTATCGCAGGGAGTATTTGGAGTTCTGGCTCCATGGCGTCCTGGTTCCTCGTGGGTTGTGTAGAGGTGAGTGTTTCCCCTTCCAAGTCCTGTGTCCACCGTGTTTTTGTTCGCGTTGAATCCGCCCCGGAAAAGGTGGTGGATTGGCCTGTCATAATAGTGTGGGCGGTACATTGTCTTCCAACTGTCTATTGCCGATGACTGCCAAGCTGTTTGTTTGTACCGCCACGGCGGTCGGAGTGTTTAAGTAGCTGTCTATGTTGGTGGTTTCCGCAATGGTCGTGATTCAATTTTTTTTCCCAACGTCCTGTTGGTGGTCTTACAGCCGCTTTAACACCAACCGCCAGGGTTGTAATGAGGGCCTAAGTGTTCTTGAACAGAGCCTGCAATGCTTCTGTCGCAAACTTGGCTTTTTATCTGAAGGATATTCCTGTCCCTTCGATTTGTCTGGTGTTTCAGTTTCTTTCAAATGGGAGTTACTTAGGGCCTCATTACGACTTTGGCGGTCTTTTAGTAAGAACGCCAAAGCCGGTGCAGCCAACAGACCGCCATCTAAGGAGTCATTGGAGGACTTACGCCCATTTATGGGCAGAAGTCTGACTCAGAAGAGGCGGATGCATCTCCAGCCCACCACACCAGCAAGACTCCACCCGCAGTATTACGAGCTGTGATACGGCTTCATCCTGCCAAGGACTGAGGTAGTGGATGTGACACTCCACTGACGGTGGTGCAACATGCAAGCTGCCCATGCTCCTGGAACTGACCACCAGCCTCGTACGACTGACCACTGGGGATGGCAGCCATGTTTGCGGTGGTGCCACTGGCTCAGGATGTTGCGGGGCGGCTGGTGGTGCTGGCGGTGGTGTCAGTAGCAGCGGTGCTGGTGGCGGGCTCACTGACTGTGGTGCTGGTGGCGGTGTCAGTAGCCGCGGTGCTGGTGGCGGGCTCACTGACTGCGGTGCTGGCGGCGGTGTCAGTAGCGGCAATGCTGGTGGCGGGCTCACTGACTGCGGTGCTGGCGGCGGTGTCAGTAGCGGCGGTGCTGGTGACGGGCTCACCGACGGCGGGCTGGTGACGGGCTCACCGACGGCGGTGCTGGTGAAGGGCTCAATGTCTGGGGTGCTGGCGGCGGTGTCTGTGGCAGCGGTGCAGGTGGCGGTGCCGTAGGCGGTCTTGTCCGCCGTGCAGGTTGGCATCGACGTGGACCTGCCTTTGATTTTCAGGCCCTTCCCCACCTTGGATGGTGGTGCAGCTGTCTTGCCACTTTCAATTTTTGTCTTGACAGAGCCCTTGGTGGCAGGTGTTTTGGCCTTCTCCCTCTCGGATGTGGTCAACTTTTTCTGTTTTGGAGGTGGCGGAAAGTCCTTGCCCTCGCTCCTTGGGACACTGGCAGCCCTGTTGCTTGGCGCACTCCAAAATCCTGTTATTGCTGGCACCACTGTGCCCGGTGATGTGGTGGCTAAGGTGCTGGGTTGGGACCTGAAGAGGCGGGCCCTATGGGACGGACGGGGGGAGGTGTAGGGAAGAGGTCAACATTTGATAGGAAACGTTTTTTAGACACACTGGGACGGGTAGATTGAGGGGGTATGGGAGTGAAGGAAGAGGTAGTGGTTGTAGGAGGTGATCGTTTGGTGACTTTGGGTGAAGGTGCATGGGCTGTAGGCTGTTGTGAGGTGGATGGCTGATGGGTGGGTGTGTGACTGCGTTTGCGTACTTTGGGAGGAGGGCTCACAGACACACTGTGAATGGTAGTGGAGGTGGTGAGTGCACGTGAGCGGTGTGAGGTGATGGGTGTGCTGGTGATGGAGGTAGTGGCTGAGGATGTAGTACATGCAGGTGTGAGTGGAGATGAGCCTGGGAGGGAGGAGGGAGACGTGGAGGAGGGGGACACAGTGGAGGCAGTGGATGTTGGTATGTGTGCATGGGTATGATGCTTGTGTGAGTGCCTGTGGGATGCGTGGTGCTTAAGTTTGCCTGAGCCACCCTTGTGTGTTGAGGTGTGTGCATGCTGGTCTGATGGTGTGCTTGGGATAGGCTGAGGTACAGGGGATTGGGTCTGGGTGGAGTAAGTTGGAGGGGGGAGGCTGGACACAGGGACAATGGCTGCCATCAGTGCTGAGGCCAGAGCCTGAAATGCTCTCTGTTGGGCTGCCTGGCCAGAATGAAAGCCCACCAGGTATGCATTTGTTTTTTGCAAATGCCTCTCAACATCCTGGATAACATTCAGAATGGTAGACTGCCCAACAGTGAGGGACCTTAGGAGGTCAATGGCCTCCTCACTGAGTGCTGACTAGGGCAGGGCCTGAGGTGCCTGGGGCGAAGGAGATGCCCACCCTCCTGGGTGAGTGGCCACGGGACACATGCTGAGGGGCTGCTGGGAGGGCGGTGCTGGTAGGGGGGTGGCAGCTGTACCTGTTGATGCGGTGGGCACAGAGCGGCCCGCCACCGCAAGGGAGCTCCAATCAGAGGAGGAATCGGTGTCGCTGGTCTCTGCTCCTGTTCCTGCCGTGGAGCTCCCCTCGCCTTCCGTCCCACTGGTGACTTCAGACTCCATTGTCTCGCCCTCCAGGGCCATGCGGGATGCAGCTCCCTCCTGCTCCGGTGGCACTGCTCCTCCGCCTGATGATGCTAATGCACTCAAGAACAGGGAGACCACAAAAAGGGGGGTGGGGAGAAAGAAGAAAGACATGTTCAGTGCTTGCAATGCCGCTACCGTTGGTGGACACTACAGACACAGCAGCCCTCTGCACTACACCATGCACTTAGAGTTCCCTAATTAGTCACAGGGACATGGGGTAAAAGGCCTATGCCCGATTGCTGCACACATGGAGGCACAGGAGCCTGACTAGTTGTAGATGGCTCTTACCACTGGTGGGGTTGGGGTGCCACATAGCCTGCCTCACAAAGGGTCCTTGTCTACAAAGCTCGCCTTGACCTAGGGGAACCCACTGCTCACCTCCCCCAACCAGACACCTCCTAATGCGCGCAGAGTCAGCTGAGTGTATTTACCACCTTGTGGCTGCTGTGATGCCCTCAAGTGCCCATCCAACTCCGGATATACCACCGCCAGGATCCAGAACATCAGGGGGGTCATGGTGCAAAGGGCACCCCTCCCACGTTGGGAGGCCATCCCCAGATGGGCCTCCACCGTCTTCTTGCTCCAGCGGCGAATGTCCTCCCATCTTTTCCGGCAGTGGGTGCTCCGTCTTTGGTGGACCCCCAGGGTCCGGACGTCCTTGGCTATGGCACGCCAAATCTGGTGGGCGCTGACCTAGAGGAATAGTACAGTGGAAAAGGAAAAACTTTAACCGTCCGGACCGTCACAGTCATTGGCCCATGTTCACACCTTTGCTCTGACGCACATACACTCACCTTCTGCTCATGCAGGCCTCAATCCCCCCGTATCTTCCATCCACACCACTCCAAACAGGCATTGCCCATACAGCATGCTCACAGTGTACTCACCTGTTTGTCTGGAGGACCGTAGAGTAGCGTGTAGTGGGGGAGGACCCCATCCACTAACTTGTCCAACTCCTCCGAAGTGAAGGCAGGGGCCCTTTCTCCAGACACATGAGCCATTGTCGCTTCCAAACTGAGGTCACAGCAGCACTTGCAGTGTAGGTTCTCTCCTGTCGAAAGTCAGGTATCAAGTGAGTGAACAGACAGAAAATGGCGGTCACGTTCGCGGCAGTGCGTACCGTCACCACCGGCGTACATAGACATTGGCTCCTCGGACCCATAGGGCCCAATGTTAACCAATGCAGGATTGCGCCGCGGTCTTGCAACCGCTTACTGCGACGGTGTACAACGCCAGCGTAGTTACCTCATATCCCCTTGTCCCACATTACAGGTCAGCCAGCCGCCATTTCAGGGGGCCACATGGCATTATTTTTAGTGCATCACACATATCTAGGCCTTGCATACACACAGAGACAGGCACATGGCGGATTGACAAATGTGTGCAATAAATTCTTTTTTTACTACCTCAGTGTTGGCTGACTCTGTGCTCGCTGTTCTGGTCCATAGGGCACTGGGGCAGGTGAGGAGATGGCGGCATCCTCCGGTGTACAGACTGCTGGTGGACCTGTCGACAATGGAAGAGAGACATGTAATAGTCACCTACAGACTTGATCGTGCAACAATCCATGAACTGTGTGCCCAGTTGGAGTCAGACCTGATTTCAGCTATCTGCCATCCCACTGGAATCCCCCTCTAGTGCAGGTCCGGTCAGTACTCCATTTCCTGGCCAGTGGGTCCTTTCAAACAACAGTGGCTATTGCATCAGGGATGTCCCAGCGTATGTTCTCAAACGTGTTGTCCAGAGTGTTGTATGCCCTGTTGAAACACATGCACAGCTACATCGTTTTCCCTCAGGTGGAGGATTTGCCTACAGTGAAAAGTGACTTCTATGCCCTGGGACATATCCCCAACATCATAGGTGCCATTGATGGGACACATGTGGCCTTGGAACCCCCATGCAGGAGTGAACAGGTGTACAGAAACAGGAAGAGCTATCATTTAATGAATGTGCAGATGGTGTGTTTGGCCGACCAGTGCATCTCCAATGTGAACGCCAAGGCCCGTATTTATACTTTTTGACGCTAAACTGCGCTAACGCAGTTTAGCGTAAAAATTTTTTGCGCCGGCTAACGCCATTCTGAAGCACCATGCGGGCGCCGTATTTATTGAATGGCGTTAGCCGGCGCAAGCAGACTGGCGCTGCCTGGTGTGCGTGGAAAAAAAACACGTACACCAGGCAGCGCCGGCGTATTGAAAAATGGCGTTAGGGCGTCTTAAAAATGGCGCAAGTCAGGTTGACGGTAAAAAATCGTCTTAACCCGATTTGCGCCATTTTAAACGACGCCCAGACGCCATTTACATGACTCCTGTCTTAGTAAAGACAGGAGTCATGCCCCCTTGCCCAATGGCCATGCCCAGGGGACTTCTGTCCCCTGGGCATGGTCATTGGGCATTGTGGCATGTAGGGGGGCACAAATCAGGCCCCCATGCCAAAAAAAAAATATAAAAAAAAAGAAATGTATACTTACCTGAACTTACCTGAATGTCCCTGGGATGGGTCCCTCCATCCTTGGGTGTCCTCCTGGGGTGGGCAAGGGTGGCAGGGGGGGTCCCTGGGGGCAGGGGAGGGCACCTGTGGGCTCATTTTGAGCCCACAGTCCCCTTAACGCCTACCCTGACCCAGGCGTTAAAAAGTGGCGCAAATGCGGGGTTTTTTGACCCGACCACTCCCTGGCGTGATTTTTGCCCGGGAGTATAAATACGACGCATTTGCGTCGCCGTAATTTTTTTAGACGGGAACGCCTTCCTTGCATCTCATTAACGCAAGGAAGGCGTTCACGCAAAAAAATGACGCTATTTGCCCATACTTTGGCGCTAGACGCGTCTAACGCCAAAGTATAAATATGGCGTTAGTTTTGCGCCGAATTTGCGTCGAAAAAAACTACGCTAATTCGGCGCAAACGGAGTATAAATATGCCCCCAAGTTTCCTGGCTCAGTGCATGACGCTTACATTTTGAGGAATAGCAGCATCCCTTATGTGATGGGGCATCTCCAGAGGCACCGTGTGTGGCTAATAGGTGAGGACAAGGACCCTATACCCTGTGAATAGTTGTCTGGGTCTGGGGTTGTCCTTAAGGTTTAGTTTGTGTCTAACAGTTGTCCCTCGATATTTTCAGGTGACTCTGGGTACCCCAACCTGTCATGGCTACTAACCCCAGTGAGAAATCCCAGGGCAAGGGCAGAGGAACGCTACAAAGAGGCACATGAGCGAACTAGGAGGATTATAGAAAGAACCTTCGGCATCCTGAAGGTCAGATTCCTGTGCCTCCATTTGACAGGTGGTTCTCTGTACTACTCACCAAAGAAGGTGTGCCAGATCATCATGGCCTGCTGTATGCTGCACAACTTGGCTTTGCGACGACAGGTGCCTTTTCTGCAGGAGGATGGTCCAGAAGGAGGTCTTGTGGCAGCTGTGGAGCCTGTGGACAGTGAAGAAGAGGAGGCAGAAGAAGAAGATATCGACAACAGAAACAACGTGATCCAGCAATACTTCCAGTGAGACACAGGTAAGAAGACATCACTGTCTCCTACATCTCATACAATTGTTAGACCCATCAAATGCCTGTCACTTTCACTCAGTGTTTGGACCCTGACCTGTCACTTTGCCTTTCCATTTCACAGATGTGGGACCCACTGTGTGACCTCTGCTATGTTACCTCATGGACTAGAGCTGTGTGACATATGTATGTTGGCAATACAATTGACATTGCTATTTTCCTTAGTTATTGCAAACACACATTTGTGAAAACACAGACTGACTCCAGATTGTTTTGTGATTCAAGGGTGTTTATTTAAGTGCAAATTAGTGGAGGGGGTTGCAAAATGGTCAGGGGTGATGGTGGAGGAATGTCCATGGCAGAGTCCAGTTAATTGTTTCACAGGTGCATTGACCAAAGGGGCATAGGAAGTGGAGCTAGGGCAGTTTAATGATGGATAGGACAACGAAGTGAGACAGAAGGATGACATTCAGGGTGGTCTCATTTCTTGGCGGGGGTCTTTGCATTGTTCTCTGTCTTTGTCCTGGATCTCAGGGACCGTTTGCGGGGTGGTTCTCCATCTGCAGGGGGTAGGGTGCTGGTGTTGTGGTCCAGTGGAGGTGCCTCCTGTCCACTTGCGCCGGCGGGAGTGGTGGGTAGTTCATCATCGAGGCTAGTGTCAGGGGCCCCTTGTTGTGCCACAGTGTCCCTCCTGGTGTTCACAAGGTCCTTCAGCACCCCTACAATGGTGACCAGGGTGGTGTTGATGGACTTGATTTCCTCCCTGATCCCCAAATACTGTTCCTCCTGTAGCCGCTGGGTCTCCTGAAACTTGGCCAGTACCGTTGCCATCGTCTCCTGGGAATGATGGTATGCTCCCATGATGTTGGAGAGGGCTTCGTGGAGAGTGGGTTCCCTGGGCCTGTCCTCCCCCTGTCGCACAGCAGTCCTCCCAGTTCCCCTGTTTTCCTGTTCCTCTGTCCCATGAACCATGTGGCCACTGCCACTGCCCCCAGGTCCCTGATGTTCTTGGGTTTGTGGGTTTGCCTGGGTTCCCTGTAGTGGTGGACATATTGCTGATTGACGTGTCCTGGGGACAGAGGTATGGGCCCACTGGGTAGGTGCTGTGCTGGTGTTTCCTGAGGGGAGAGGCTCTGTGGTGTGGTGGCATGTGCCAGTGTGAGGGGAACGGACTGTTCCGAGGTCCCAAATGGGCTGGTCTGGTCATCTAGATCCAGTTGGACAGAGCTGCTGTCATCACTGTGGGCTTCTTCTGTGGGGGAAGTGGACACGTCTGGAACCTCCTGACCGGTGATGTTGGGTAGGGGTCCTGCAGGGGTGTAAAGGCATGATTATTGCATCTGTGTGTGCCATCGTGTGCAATGGGTGGGTGACCCTGTACCCCAGTGCTTACATTCTTGTCTAGGACCTTGTGTAATATTTGGTTTGGGGATCTGTGTGGGCATGCTTTGGTGATGGGTGTCCATGCTTTGGTGTTGCATGCAGGGCTTGGTGTTGGGATGGGTGGTTTGTGATAGTGGAACATATGTGAGGTGTTGGAGTGTTGGTTGTGAGGGTGAAGGTGGGGGTATGTGATAGCATGCAGGTAGGGTGGGGGATGTAATAGTTAAGATTTGACTTACCAGAGTCCATTCCTCCAGCTACTCCTGCGAGGCCCTCAGGATGCAATATAGCCAAGACCTGCTCCTCCCATCTTGTTAGTTGTGGGGGAGGAGGTGGTGGTCCGCCTCCAGTCCTCTGAACTGCAATCTGGTGTCTTGAGACCACAGAAGGTACCTTCCCACGTAGGTCGTTCCACCTCTTCCTGATGTCATCCTGTGTTCTTGGATGCTGTCCCACTGCGTTGACCCTGTCTACGATCCTGCGCCACAGCTCCATCTTCCTAGCTATGGAGGTGTGCTGCACCTATGATCCGAATAGCTGTGGCGCTACCCGGACGATTTCCTCCACCATGACCCTGAGCTCCTCCTCAGAGAACCTAGGGTGTCTTTGTGGTACCATTGTGTGGTGTGGGTGATGTGTGAGGTTGTGTATGATGTGATGTGTGAGGGGATGTGTTTGTGTGTGTTGTGTGAGGTGCGTGGATGTTGTATGAGTGATGGTGTTGTGTGCCTGTGGATGCTAGTTTGTTGATGGTGGTGTCTCTCTCTGTGCTTCGTTCTCAATTTTTGGTAGTAAGGGTTTGTTGGGAATGTGGGCGTGTGTTTTACATTGTATTGGGTGTGTGTGAGTGGTGTGTGTACGTGTATCAGGTCTGTGTATTTAGAATTTTCCAATGTGGTTGTGTTTTGTAAATGTGTGTGTATTTTGAGCGCGGTGGCGGCCAATAGAATACCGCGGTTGAAAGACCACCGCGTGGATTCGTGGGTCGTGATAGTGTGGGCATATTCCTGTTGGCGTGACGGTGGAGGTTAAGTTATCGCCAGTTTATCACTGACCTTTGGTGTGGCGGACTTGTGTGGGTAGCTAGATTTTGGCGGATTCCGAGCTGTGGGTCGTAATAGCTGTAGCTGAATTCCACCGCCGCAGAGGTGTGTTGGCGGTCTTCTGCACGGCGGTAAGCAGGATTTACCGCCAATGTTGTAATGAGGGCCTTAGTCTTGTTTACAAGTCTTATAATGGTTTACAGAAGTCTTGCATTCACTACTGCTATGAGAGACCTCTTTCTCACCATTGAAACTTTTGTATTGAAAAGATAGCTCCCACACCTCATGGAAGTAACTGTCTCCCAGCTGTTCTAATCTACCTACAATGCGGTTGGACCATTTGTTCATACCATTATCGACAACAACCAACCATTTCTGTAAATTCTCCTTATTTACTTGCCCTAAAAGGGCAGTAGCTTCCATGTGCAAAGCTTCCATATTTCATCATATTTTCCATATAGGAAACATTTGGAGTGTGGTTTTCTGGGACTTAACAAGAAGTCTTGTGAATCCATAAATTCTGAAAGGAGACTAAGGTGTTCTATACAGCTGTTAATATGGAAGATTTTAACCACTGTTGACAAAGTTTGCCAACGCTGAATGTTGTCATGAGACCAGAATGTCGTGTGGCGATGTAACAAGGATCCATTCTGCTCTCTCTAAAACCCCATGTGGAGTTAAGAAAAAATGCATGAAAACCATTTGCGTTCACTGGCCATAATAACCACCTGTTAGGACATGAATGTGTTGAATTAAAGGTGCTGTTCTGAACCCAAATGTTGTGCTACTCTTCAGTGACATTTAGTAGCTTATGTCAATTTTCAAATTTAGCTGGTGACTGGGGGCATTTATTTCTTTTATTTTTGCCATGCCTAAACAAGTTGTTTTTGTATGAAATATAATTTGCAACAGAGTAAGGCATGCTCTAAACAAAGCTTCCCTAACCTCTATTTGCCAATCTTTTGTTCCCCACACACTGTTTAAGTCAATTGACTTCTTCCAATATTCATAGCCTTCTATAGCCAACCGGAAAATAAAGGAATCTAAATAGATCTATTTGGTATCTGTTAGAAATTGGTTTCTTGCTTTTGAAGGTGGTAATTCAAAATAATAGGACTCATCATCTTTAATATCATTCCCAGAAAGATAAGAAAACTTTTGTACAGATGATTTTGAACGCCCCACTGGTGGCGTTGGACAATGTTCCCATTGTGTATAATTATAAACTAGTTTTGGTGTACCAGCTTGGTGCAGAAAATGATGTCCTTAATGGTGATAACAGAACATTGCTGCAAAATTTGCAATGCTGATATAACCATCCTCACTTTTAAATACAGTATAATATTCAAGCTCAGAAAGCATAAAATCAACTGTTTTACAACCCAGTCATCAGAAATAACCCAAGTGTAATAATATAATTAATTGATACTTTAAAAACAAATGGAATTTAAATCATTTCTGTAAGGCTGAAGATATCAAACAATACCTTATCCCAAACAATCTCACCAGGAACTCGAACAGTTGAAATATTCAAAAGGGACAAGCCTCTTCGGACCTTATGCGAGGATAAGTAAGATTTTTAAACCTCATCCACCAATTCAACAACAGAGCATTCAGGAAGGTAACGACCATGTATCAGCAGAGAGAAAACAATGACAAAACCAATCCAAATAAGACTGTAAGCAGTGCCAGAAGTATTCACAGATAATGCCATAGATGAGCCAAATAGTTATGTTCAATACACATGTAGAGTTTACATGCTTTTGATACAGGTACTATAGATGATGCTGAAGAATTTGAAGAAAAGTCGTCAATGTCGGCAAAATAACCAGAAACGGTCTGTACAAAAGTTGAGCTGGTGTAGGTGAATGGGAACAGGTAGATGTACCCATTAGTGGCTCATAATAAACAATTTAATCTGTTTGTGATGCAGTTGAAGAGTGCAAATCTACATTTTGGACGTTTATTGACGATGATGTGGTGCCAGGAAACAACAAAAGTTAATTCTCCACCCTCTCCAAGCTCAGGGAAATAATTTTAGCATTGTTCAGTGCTTAAAGATGTAACTTCTGGATGGCAGTGGGAGAGGTACGGGAACTACTCAGGAATTCTTGTGGTGCAATTTGAAATTGTCAATTGAAACAAGGAAGTTTTCTTTAGAACCAGGCAGTGGGGGTAAAATGACAGTTCTGGAACCTTGTATTTCCACGACTGGAACCGGTGCTCTGTATGATGGGCCAGACTCCTTCTTCACAGGATTTTTTTCACAAACTAGATCTCCAACTTTAGGAATCCAGCCAGTAGTTGATGGCAAATCCCTCAGTCTCAACGTGGTGACATGTGCATATGAATTTTCATCACAGAAGTGTTGTATTTTCTGCAAGACAGTGACACGCTCATTTATGTCAAAAGGTGTTTCTGCCGCCATTGCGCCAGGGCCATCAAGATATCAGACATACATAGGTATCCCAAAAAGGACTTCCTAGAGAGTATGTCCTCCCAAAGACCTTCTCGGCAGATTATATAGTGCTCTCTGAACCCCATACAAGTGATGAAGCCAACTGCAACCTGAACCTAATACTCTAGCTGTTAAGGATTGCTTTATGTCTTGGCTTTTCTGCTCCACAATCTCATTCCCATTAGGATGGTAGGGAGACAAGAAATGCAATTCAACACTCATCATTGTCATGGTGTCCCTGAATGCCCTGGAGGTCAGATTGGAATGGTGCAACTGCACATGACCCAATGAAGACTTACAAATCTTTAATATCAGTTTGAGTGTCAGACGATCATTGAGGCCACACCCATAGAAATCTGGAGCATGAATCAAAAGCAACAAGAATATATTTGTATGCACCATCTAGTTGTAAGGGAGCACAATGGCCCAGGTCCACACATTGTATTCGCTTGTTGGAAACTAAGAAGGGTGTCTGCAGTTGGAGATTGGTGGTGGATCCTTTAATTTGCTGGCAAATGTCACATCTAAGGACATACTGCTTGGTTTATTTGTATAGACCTGGCCACCAATAGCGTTTTTGCAATAGGGAGATGGTAGCCGCCACAGGAGCATGGGCAGAAGCAACCACTTCATATGCTGTTTTGATAAGATCTAATCGTTGGTCTTGGTTGGGAATGAAGAGATCATCCACCCCTGGTATTGTTTCAAATGGAATGTTTTGGGCACTTAAGTGGTAGGGATATTTTGCAGGATATGCTTCAGGTAAGGGCTTGCCATCAGCCAAAGCTTTCATGGCAGCCAGTCTTTCATTATCCAGTTTCGTATGGGAACAAGTAATCACAGCAACAGAAGCCGTAGCTCCTACAGATTTGGCAGCTTCATCAGCCAAAGTGATTCCTGCAAAGTGTATTCCAAAATGCTGTGACCCAATGTATGTGCTGCATGAGCCTGTGGCAGCTTATCTTTGAGATCTGCTAGTTTCCCCCACAGAAATATGTGTTTGATGGTGCTTCCTTTTGAGTCTCTGAACCCATTTAGGTGCCAGTAGTGTAAGTATTCATTGAAAGTTCAGGATCGGTGTGTCCAGTTCCAAGATTAGAGCCTTAAGTTATGGAAATGGTATGCAGTCCCCGGGGGTCTGCACGTAGGCTGGTTGATGCTGGAATTGACCAGCCCGCATTACCCTGCAAACAACTGCGCAGGTGGCAAAATATTGGTGTTTGGTACCTACAGCTGGTTGAGATGAACCATTGGTGTAAAGGTTGCTACAATATTGTTCAAGAGGCAAAATGTTGGTGGTAGCGGGGTATTCAACTTCATATTGAAGGAATTTTTTAGTCTGGAGCTTTGGATCAAAAACATAAAAATACATCAGTGGCCATCAGGGTGGTATCCCATTGAATCCAATGGGGATGTTATGCTTTTGCATTAAGAAAGTTTGCTTTATGGACAACCTCAAGGGTTGGTATTGGGATAACAACAATAATGTGTTTCCCCTGGGCTAGTGGTCTCTCCTTGAAGATAGCCATTTGGACAGGAGTCAGTATCTTTTCTGTGGGCTCAAAATCATGTTAAGGGTTGGAGTACAAATGTATTTTTATATGCCACAGCTAGAGAGTCACCTTCTTTGAATGTGACATAGATGAACCCAATGGCATCATGAATTACCTGGATTACCAAATATGTTTTATTGTCACATGTGTGCAAGTGTTTAGCTTCAAGAATGTCTACCGGTAATGCTCTGAGAATGCATATGTATTCAGGTGTCCAATGTTTGCATGAGAAATCTAGATAAATTAAACCATGAAGTGGCTTTATGCATTGTGCACATTGTGGAATGTAAGTTCTGTCAAAGCTAAAGAAACCCGGCAATTACTGTAGTTTATTGATGGTATTTGGTTGTTGGAGTTGTGTATATTTCAATAGATATTGTGGTGCCAGGATCTTTCCCTCACTTGACAGATCATATCCTAAGAATAGGACACTTAGAAAAGCAAATTTTGTTTTCTTGTACCTTGTGTAGTGAATCCTAAAACTATACGATCTACTTTGGCTAAAGGTGTGTTGAGATCGTCATCTTTCAGATAAATGTCATTGACATAAGACAACGCTTCTAGATCAATATCATGTGATATTGATGTTACACAGGCAGAGAACATTCCTGGACTGTTCTTATACTTTTGAGGGAGCCTACAAAATTTTGTTTGAGAGCTTAGCGCCGTGAAGGTACTTAGGGCCAGATGTAGCAAAAGAAAATTTTGCGACTTGCAAATTGCGAGTCTGACTGACTCGCAATTTGCAACTCGCAAAATTGTATGTAGAAAGGTGTCTCAGACACCTTCTGCGACTCGCTATGGGGTCGCAAAGACCCACCTTATGAATATTAATGAGGTGGGTCACATTTTGCGACCCCATAGCGAGTCCCTGCACTCACAGGGATGGTGGCCTGCTGGAGACAGCAGACCTCCATGTCTGTGACTGCTTTTGTAATAAAGCAGTTTTTTTTTTTTTTATTGCAGCCCGTTTTCCTTAAAGGAAAACGAGTTGCAATACAAAAAAAATAATGAAACCATTTGGTTTCATTTTTTCAGAGTAGGCAGTGGTCCATTGGACCACTGCCTGCTCTGAAAAATTATTTTTAGCGACATTCACAAAGGGGAAGGGGTCCCCGGGGGTCTGCACGTAGGCTGGTTGATGCTGGAATTGACCAGCCCGCATTACCCTGCAAACAACTGCGCAGGTGGCAGAGTATTGGTGTTTGGTACCTACAGCTGGTTGAGATGAACCATTGGTGTGAATGTTGCTACAATATTGTTCAAGAGGCAAAATGTTGGTGGTAGCGGGGTATTCAACTTCATATTGAAGGAATTTTTTAGTCTGGAGCTTTGGATCAAAAACATAAAAATACATCAGTGGCCATCAGGGTGGTATCCCATTGAATCCAATGGGGATGTTATGCTTTTGTATTAAGAAAGTTTGCTTTATGGACAACCTCAAGGGTTGGTATTGGGATAACAACAATAATGTGTTTCCCCTGGGCTAGTGGTCTCTCCTTGAAGATAGCCATTTGGACAGGAGTCAGTATCTTTTCTGTGGGCTCAAAATCATGTTCAGGTTTGGAGTACAAATGTATTTTTATGTGCCACAGCTAGAGAGTCACCTTCTTTGAATGTGACATAGATGAACCCAATGGCATCATGAATTACCTGGATTACCAAATATGTTTTATTGTCACGTGTGTGCAAGTGTTTTGCTTCAAGAATGTCTACCGGTAATGCTCTGAGAATGCATATGTATTCAGGTGTCCAATGTTTGCATGAGAAATCTAGATAAATTAAATCATAAAGTGGCTTTATGCATTGTGCACATTGTGGAATGTAAGTTCTGTCAAAGCTAAAGAAACCCAGCAATTACTGTAGTTTATCGATGGTATTTGGTTGTTGGAGTTGTGTATATTTCAATAGGAATTGCGGTGCCAGGATCTTTCCCTCACTTGACAGATCATATCCTAAGAATAGGACACTTAGAAAAGCAAATTTTGTTTTCTTGAACCTTGTGCAGTGAATCCTAAAACTATACGATCTACTTTGGCTAAAGGTGTGTTGAGATCGTCATCTTTCAGATAAATGTCATCGACATAAGACAACGCTTCTAGATCAATATCATGTGATATTGATGTTACACAGGCAGAGAACATTCCTGGACTGTTCTTATACTTTTGAGGGAGCCTACAAAATTTTGTTTGAGAGCTTAGCGCCGTGAAGGCACTTAGGGCCAGATGTAGCAAAAGAAAATTTAGCGACTTGCAAATTGCGAGTCTGACCGACTCGCAATTTGCAACTCGCAAAATTGTATGCAGAAAGGTGTCTCAGACACCTTCTGCGACTCGCTATGGGGTCGCAAAGACCCACCTCATGAATAATAATGAGGTGGGTCGCATTTTGCGACCCCATAGCGAGTCCCTGCACTCACAGGGATGGTGGCCTGCTGGAGACAGCAGACCTCCATGTCTGTGACTGCTTTTGTAATAAAGCAGTTTTTTTTTTTTTTTTTTTAATTGCAGCCCGTTTTCCTTAAAGGAAAACGAGTTGCAATACAAAAAAATAATGAAACCATTTGGTTTATTTTTTTCAGAGTAGGCAGTGGTCCATTGTCCACTGCCTGCTCTGAAAAATTATTTTTAGCGACATTCACAAAGGGGAAGGGGTCCCATGGGGACCCCTTCCCGTTTGCGAATGAGTTACCACCCACTTCAAGTGGGTGTTAACTGCGAGTTGGTTTGCGACCGCTTTTGCGGTCACAAAGCAACTCAGCATGGCGATGCGGTCGCAATTAGAAAGGGAACACCCCTTCCTATTTGCGAGTCGCATCCTCAAATTGCGAGTCGGTACCGACTCGCAATTTGAGGATGAGCATCGCGTTCGGCCTTTTGCATGCCTCAAACTGTGTTTTTCGCAGTTTGGGACATGCAAAAGGCTTCCTACATCTGGCCCCAAGATCCATGATTTCTGGTGCTAGATTTTGGCAGGCAAAAACACTGAAAATATCCAAGATTGTTTAGTAATTTTTGATCACACTAGGGGCTTTATTTCCAAGAAACTGATGCCTTGATCATGATGCGCTAATTCGCTTGCGCCGCTCTGCGCCCCCCTAATGACACCATGGTAGCAATGTATTTACAATACAGAACACCATGGCTCTTGTTAGCACAGCACGTTGTTCGACTAGCATCAAAAATGTTGATACTAGTCCAGCAAAACTCGGGGAGTCCCATTTAAAACAGCCTAGCGTCACTTTAACACCTGCCCTTCAGCAGGTGTTAAAAAGTGACGCATTGAAATCTTGTAGATTTCACTGTGTCATTCCTGTGGGCCTTCTAGCGGAGGGAACACCTCCCTTATATACGTTATACCTGGCACAGGTATAATGTGTGCAATGGTTTATAAACCAGTGTAATGGTACCTTTGTGCCAGTTTCTAAATATGACACTTGTGGGGGGCTGTCCAGTACCACCGTAGCCTAAAGAAAATGATTCTACAGCAGCGCAAAGGGCTTGTAAATGAGCCCTTATGTTGGTAATGAGTGATATACTGTATGAATTTTGTATTGCAAATGTGTGTGACTGTTTATGTGTCTGAAGCCTAAGTCTGTTCCATATGAATCCCCTGACAGCTTCTGGGAACAAAAGGTTATTCACTGGAGATATGCAGGTTTCAAATACTCTCAGGTACTCAGGAATTTTCCTCACTGGTGCTTTTGCCTCGTGTTCAATGGGGTATTATGTGTGTATTTGTGGAGTGGACCTTAATGGCATGACATAGTAAGGGGAATCCCTATCCCACCCCACATGATTGCGGTACAGGGCTGGTGCTTGCATCAAAGCCCAATGTGTGGCGTAAGCTTCTTTTACTATGTCTGGAATGAGGACTGAGAATTTTACTATGTCTGGAACGAGGACTGAAAATGACGGCAAAATTACATCTTCCATTTGTGGGAGAGTACAGACAAATTCAGGTGGCCAACCTTTTTCTGCCAATAGTATATCAAAATTTAGTGTTAATTTTCCACAGAAAATCAATTTTGTGGTGTTCTCAACGTCCCCCTCAATTTGAATTTTTAGTTTGTAAATCCTGTTGGGTGGGGATACATGCCTGTCCTCAAGTTCGACTTCAAGGAAGTTGTTAGTTGGTGTCACGTCCTGGAGTTCTAGAAGATTCTGGCAAACTATAGTGACCACAGCTGCGCTATCTAGCAGAATCATTGCCCACGTCCTGTTCTTCTGTAAGGTTCTCAAAATGTATGGCATGATTAGCCGAAATTGCTGTAACCTTTTTCGTTTTGAATTGGGGTTTTTGTTGTGGAAGTTTTTCGTCCTTTTTGATCGAAACCTCAGATGAGCATTTTGATTCCTTTATTTGTTTCATGTATCAGTTTCAGTGATCTGACACCCTCTGATCTCACTATGTTTATCCGGTGAGTCCTGAAAAGAACACGATTGGCGAGTGTCTGTATATTGGTATCTTTCAGGAGTTTTTAAAGCTTCTCTATTTCTAGAGAACAGCGCTTTTCTGAGGTCTCTGATTGTGGAGATTCTCCACTTTGCTTTTGTTTATCTTTATTATTTTTCTGTTTAGCCCAGTGGTTTTAGAACCCTCTTGCACTTGTTTGGTTTTATCCTTACTGGATTTACCTTCTAATTGTGGTTTGCCTGGTCTGGCTCCCAGGCTATCTCAACCTATACTAGTATAAGTCTCTGCGATAATCTTAGGCAGCTTGCGTTCCTGATCCTCGAGAGGAACATCCTGGAGTTGGTGGCATACTGTCATTGCTACTGCTTCCTCTTAAAGATTACTTAATTCAATTGAGGATACTGTGGCAAAATTGTCCATTAATTCCATCTCCAAATCTAGGGCTGGGGAAGCCCCATATTTGTCTAAGATTAGTTTTACCCTTCCAGAAGACTTGCAAATGTTGGTGTACTGTGTGCAGTAGTATAAATTGCAGCAAATACTGCAGTGCAAGTGGTACAGTTATCTGCTGAGCGAACCATCCCGAAGGACAAACACAATGTGAGAATTCTCTTGGGGTCCCATAGAGGGAAATACCGCTTCCAGTGCTTTTATTTTTTGTCCTAGCCAAAACAGAATCTCTTCCAGTTTGGTGGGTACTTTGCAAATTATTGAATGTACAATCATAGCATTTATCCCGCTTGTAGTCAAATGTGGTGCTGCTAGAGCACCCCTCAGTGGGGCGGTATTTAAAGTCTGCATTGCAAATTGTTTTAAGCGTTCATGTATATCTACTAAATTAATATAGAAGCAGCATATGTCCACTACTGGCATATTTGCTACATTGTGGTGTGGTGTACACGTAGCTAATTCTGGCCATGCAGGTCCTTCATCACTTATGGGACCCAATCTGATACTTTTCATGATATTTGGTAGGGCGCCTTCAATCCAATTTGGTGTACTTGATTAGATATTGGTATTTCTAAATATGCATAAGCTCTGTACTGTGGAGTTGCATTTGCTATTGTGTAAATTGTGGAAAAGTGTGTGTTTCCATCTGCTGCTGGAAAAGTGACCCAGGAATAGAACATTTCTGTTCTGTGCATGTTATGTGCCTCTACGAAAAAGCGTAAAATCCCCACCTTCTTCAGTGAATCCATGAGGTAAGAGATGTTATGTGAGAGGTTGTCTAATATTCACTGGAATTACTAACATTTGAGGGACTGCCAAATTTTAGAATGGTAAGTTCAGAGATAGAAACACCAATTTGAGGAAATTCTTTTATTGCCCAAACTTGAACAACCTGCAGCCTACCTTTTTAGCTGAGGAGCATACTTTGCTAATACCACGGATGTGTCTGTATAGGGTAATTAGGGAGTCTTTACCATGCGAGAGTCAGAGATACTCAGGAGATCAGTTAAATAAGTACCTGATCAATGTTGGTGGCGCCATGTTGTAGCACTCATCCCATAGGGGTGAGACTGCTTGGTTTCAGGCAGCAGCACTACCACGTATGGCTGACTGAGTCAATCCCACACTGACTGGAAACTGTCAGCCTGATCCTATCGGCTAGCTAGCAGCACCTCACCAAAACCTAGAAAGTAAAGGTGATTTGTGGCAGCCCAAAAACTTGACTCTCTGACTCCTCAGGTAAGCTGGGGTGGAACAGATCTTACTCCTTTTTCTTATTTGCACAAGTCTCACACATGCGAAGACAGACAAGGAGATGTAGGATAAGTTTCAATACCTTTATTGAAGAGACTGCATTCTATGATAAAAGGCATGAGCTGCAATTATTAGGAAGATGAAACATAACAATTCAGTGACGTTTGTCCCCATTAGAGTAAAACATATAAACTGTCCCACCATCGTGACATAATCATTAGTCTAAGAATTCCTATCTACACATCTAGCATCTAATGTGAGAGAATAGCACTGCTAGCCCTTCTGCCCGTTTATGGAAGGAACCGTGACCACATACCTGGATCCAGGGTAGGAGTCCACCTGTTGTTCTGCTGGCAGTCCTCTTTGTTGTCTGGAAAGACAAGGCCAAGATCACTGCAGCTGTCGACAAAGTGGCATAAGTGTAAGATGGATGGCTGGAATGTCCCACCTACCCTTCTTTGACCTGTGTGGTGTTTATATAATAAAACAAGTTGTGTTCAGAGAACAGGCCTGAGATATTTATGGTGAGAAGGTTGACTCTGTAACTATTCGACTGGCAAAACCAAGTAAAGTATTGTGTGCAGTGACCCATAATTATGTTTGTTCATCTCTCTATGCTGATACTGACAGCGGCCACTGCTTTAGGGCAACCTGGCTAGGCAGATGCTACAGGATCAAGAGTAGCCAAGAGTAGCAGGGAAGTAGGCCACAGGCCTTCAGGCATTTCAGAGTAACTATTTAAGCACTGAGGAAACACAGCCCACCCTCTCACTGCAGAAGAGTACAAATGACTTATTATAATCAGGCTTTCCCAGTGCTGGCGCATGACACAGACTTTTCTCAGCTCTAGGAAGGCAATCAAGCAACTGTTATACCAACTTACCAGATCAGACACATCTATGTGTGTCAGTCTCTGTAAAGACTTGGCCACTAGGGTAAAGTTGGGTATCCATTGACAACAGTAACACACCATTCCCAAAAACATCTTGACTTCTCTCTACCATTCAACAATGTAATAGCATCCTGCTTACAGGCTTCTTAGGTATTTGACGCCACCAGTAGGTTGTCGATATATTGGAGTAGGACTGAATTGCAAGGCATGACCAAGAACTCCAAATTCTTCTTATGAATCTGGTTAAAGATGGAGGGACTCTCGGTATACCCTTTTGGGATTCAGCACCATGCCAAAACATGATTGCCATACCAAAATGCAAAGAGGAACTAACTGTCCTCATACAATGTTATAGAAAAGAAAGCCTGGCACAACTCAGTAAATGTGAACCTCTTGGCCTCAAATGGACTCTGAAATAAAATCACAGCTAAATTCAGTACCATGGGACAACAGGGAACAATGATATTGTTCACTCTCCTCAAACCTTGTACAATGAAATATTTGCTACTCTGCTTCTGTAAGCCCATAATTGGTGAATTGCATGGACTCCCCATAAACTCTTTCAGAATACCTTGTTGAACCATAGATTCAGTTACTGGGGTAGTTCTAGCAATTGTCTCAGATGTCAAATTATTTTGAGGTGTTCTTGAATATTCAGCATTTGGCTTCACTGTGATTTGCATGGGTTCAACACCTTTGTCCTTTCCTGAAAAATCCCAAATCTGAGGCCTCTCTGCATCTTTATGGTCTGGAGGCAATCCATCAATGGTCATCATGGTAAACAACGTAGCATAAGAACCATCATTTGCCAGTTTGAAAGCAACATCCTCATTCCGAGTCTGCATTTCTACACCTTTCGGCATACAATAAATGACACAGTTGAGCTTGCAAAGGAGGTCTCATCCCAAGAGATTCTCTGGACTAGAATCACACACGACAAATCAGTGATTCTCTTCAAAGAACCCTATTTTCACAGGCACTTCTGTTTTTTCTGGGGTTGTCATTTGTTTATTTGCAAATCCTACAACATGAATCATTTTTCCCAAGTGGGGTAGGTTTGGGACTTCTACTGTCCTCAGAGAAGAATCGGTACCGGCGTCAACCAATGGCACGGGGAGGCCATTCACTTCACCATCTATGAATGGACCACTTTGGTCTACCTCCAAGACTGTGCCAAGTATGCAATCTTCCTCCCCCCTCAGGCACCATCAGGCTGACTGATTGGAGCCAAGGTTCTCAGAGATCTCAAACAAAGAATACTGTTGTAAAGGATTATCATCTTGAAATGCATTCAAACTCATGTTTGGAACTTGATTAGAATTAAATCTAGGGCAATTATATTTTGGGGTTAAATCATATCTAGTTCTTGGTTAAACCTTCATGTTTCTAAGTAAACATAATGGGGGTCATTACAACATTGGCGGTAAAAGCTGCTTACCGCCGTGCAGAAGACCGCCAACATACCGCCGCGGCCGTGGAATCCCCCACAGCTATTATGACCCACATCTCGGAAACCGCCGAAATTCAGACACCCACACAAGTCCGCCACACCAAAGGTCAGTGATAAACTGGCGAAAACAAATCTTCCAACGTCACGCCAACAGAAACACGCCCATGCTATTACGACCCACGAATCCACGCGGCGGTCTTTCAACCACGGTATTCCATTGGCGGTACACACCGCCGCGCTCAAAATACACACACATCTCCAAAACACTGCCACATTGGACCATTGGATTTACACACACCTGATACACATACAAACACCACTCCCACACACCCAACACAATATAAAACACACACCCACATCACCCACAAACCCCTACGACCAAAAATTGTAGACGAAGGCCAGAGAGTGAGCACAGCAATAGACAACCCTACCACACAGAGGCACACAACACCATCACCCACACAACATCCACGCACAAAACACCACACTCCACTACACATCACCACACTCATCACCACATACACCACCCGACACACATCACCTACACCACCCAATGGCACGCCAAAGACACCCCAGGTTTTCGGAGGAGGAGCTCAGGGTCTTGGTGGAGGAAATCATACGGGTAGAGCCACAGCTATTTGGATCACAGGTGCAGTACACCTCCATAGCTAGGAAGATGGAGCTATAGCGAAGAATAGTCGACAGGGGCAACGCAGTGGGACAACACCCAAGAAATCGGGAGGACATCAGGAAAAGGTGGAACAACCTACGGGGGAAAAGGTGCGTTCCGTGGTCTCCAGGCACAACATCGCGGTTCAGCGGACTGGCGCCGGACCCCCACTTCCTCCCCCACAACTAACAACATGGGAGGAGCAGGTCTTGACCATCATGCATCCTGAGGGCCTCGGAGGAGTCGGTGGAGGAATGGACACTGGTAAGTCTAATCTTAACTATCATATCCCCCACCCTTCCTGCATGCTATCACACCCCCCCACCCTCACCCCATCCACTATCACTCCAACTCCTCACTAATGTACTAACAACAAAAACCACACATCCCAACACCAAGCCCTGCATGACACAACAAAGCATGGACACCCATCACTAAAGCATGCCCACTGCACATACCCATAACAACCCCTAACCATCATCACACAAGCCCCCCACACAGGAATGCTAGCACTGGGGTACATGCTCACCCACCCATTGCACACCATGACACACACAGATACAATAATCATGCTTTCATACCCCTGCAGGACCACTACCGAATGTCACCAGACAGGAGGGTCCAGACATCTCTACCCCACCCACAGAAGAGGCCCACAGTGATGACAGCAGCTCTGGCCAACTGGATCCAGATGACCAGCCCGGACCATCGTGGGCCTCGGACAGTCGGTTCCCCTCGCACAGGCACAGCCCAACACTGACCTTCCACCCTCTGGAAACACCAGTACAGCACCCACCCAGCGGGCCCATACCTCCTTACCCAGGACACGTCAATCAGCTGTGTGTCCACCACTACAGGGAACCCAGGATAACCCACCACCCCAACAACAACAGGGACCTTGGGGCAGTGGTAGTGGGCACACGGTCCAGGGGATGGAGGCACAGGAACACAGGGGAACTGGGAGGGCTGCTACGCGACAGGGGGCGGACAGGCCAAGGGAACCCACTCTCCACGAGGCCCTCTCCTCCATCATGGGGGCATACCACCACTCCCAGGAGACAATAGCAACGGTCCTGGCCAAGTTTCAGGAGACCCAGCGCCTGCAGGAGGAACAGTATTTGGGCTTCAGGGAGTAACTCAGAACCATCAGCTCCGCCCTGGGCACCATCGTAGGGGTGCTGAAGGACATACAGAACACCATGAGGGACACCGTGGCACTCCAAGGGGCCCCTGACACTAGCATGGACGATGGACTGCCCACCACCTCCGCCGGCGCTAGTGGACAGGATGCCCCACCACAGGACCACCACACCAGCACCCCACCCCCTGCAGACGTACAACCACCCCGCAAGCGGTCCCTGAGATCCAGGAACAGGACAGAGCACGATGGCAAGACCCCCGCCAAGAAATAAGACCACCCTGATTGTCATCCCACTGTCCCACTTTGTCACCCTGTCCATATTGGGACTGCCCCAGCTCCACTTCCTATGCCCATATGGGCAGTGCACCTGTGAGACTAATAGACTGGACTCTGCCATGGACATTCCTCCACCATCACCCATCACCATTTTACCACCCTCCTCCAATATTTAGCACTGCAATAAACACCCTTGAACCACAAAACAATCTGGAGTCAGTCTGTGATATTGAAAATGTGTATTAGCTATAACAATGACAAAATCAGTTCTCAATAGTAATGTCAACATACCTATGTCACACATCACAAGTCTATGAAGGATGCAACCAGATGACACACGCTGGTAACCACACCTGTGAAACCGTAATGGAAATGTACAACTCAGTTGCCAAATACTGCTTGAAATATGCAGACAGGATAGAGGTAGAAGTGTGAAAGTAAAAGTATTAGTAAAGAAAGTGTTCTCACCTGTGTGTCACTGGAAATATTTCCCTGTTGTCAATGTCTTCTTCCTCTGCTTCCTCCTCATCACTGTCCACAGGCTCCACAGCTGCCACAACACCGTCATCTGGACCATCCTCCTGCAGAAAAGGCACCTGGCGTCGCAAAGCAAGATTGTGAAGCAAACAGCAGGCGATGATGATCTGGCACACCTTCCTTGGTGAGTAGAATAGGGAACCACCTGTCATATGGAGGCACCTGAACCTGGCCTTCAGGAGGCCGAAGGTGCATTCGATCACCCTTCTAGTCCGCCCATGGGCCTCATTGTAGCGTTCCTCTGCACTGGTCCTGGGATTCCTCACTGGGGTCAGTAGCCATGACAGGTTGCGGTAACCAGAGTCCCCTAATAGCCACACCCGGTGCCTCTGGAGTTGTCCCATCACATAAGGGATGCTGCTATTCCGCAGGATGTAGGTGTCATGATCTGAGCCAGGGAACATAGCATTTACCTGGGAGATGTACTGGTCTGCCAAACATACCATCTGTACATTCATGGAATGATAACTCTTCCGGTTCCTGTACACCTGTTCACTCCTGTGGGGGGGACCAGAGCTACATGGGTCCCATCAATGGCACCTATGATGTTAGGGATATGTCCCAGGACATAGAAGTCCCCTTTAACAGTAGCCAAATCCTCCACCTGAGGGAAAATGATGTAGCTCCGCATGTGTTTCAGCAGGGCAGACAACACTCTGGACAACACGTTGGAAAACATAGGCTGGGACATCCCTGATGCCATGGCCACAGTGGTTTGAAATGACCCATTTGCTAGGAAATGGAGCACTGATAGCACCTGCACTTGAGGGGGGATTCCTGTGGGATGGCGGATTGGTGACATCAGGTCTGGCTCCAACTGGGTACACAGTTCCTGGATTGTGGCTCGGTCAAACCTGTAGGTGATGATTAAATGTCGCTCCTCCATTGTCAACAGGTCCACCAGCAGTCGGTACACCGGAGGATTCCGCCATCTTCTCACATGTCCCAGCTGACGGTGCCTAGGAAGGACAACAGCGACCACAGAGTCAAGCAATTCAGAGGTATGTACCCACAGCTACACAGAAAACGTAACAAATTCCCAAAAAGTTGTCTGTATGTGTGTGTAGTCCAGGCCTCGGTATGTGTGACGCAGTAGAAAATGAAGCCATATGGGCCCCTGAAATGGCGGATGCCTGACCTCTAAAGTGGGACAATGGGATGTGAGGTAACTGCGCTGGCGTTATACACCGTCGCCGTAGGTGGTCGTAGACCGCGGCGCAATGCTGCATTGGTTAACATTGGACCCTATGGGTCCCAGGAGCCAATGACGAAGTGCGCCGGCGGTGATGATACGCACCGCCGCGGACGTCACCGCCGCGGACGTGACCGACATTTTCTATCTGTTCAATCACTCGATACCTGATCTTCGACAGGAGAGGACCTATACTGCAAGTGCTGCTGTGACCTCGGTCTGGAAGAGACAATGGCATGTGCGTCTGGGGAAAGGGCCCCTGCCTTCACTGCACAGGAGTTGGAGAAGCTTGTGGGTGGGGTCCTCCCCCAGTACACGCTACTCTACGGTCCTCCAGACCAACAGGTGAGTACATAGGGTGCAAGTTGTATGGGCTATGCCTGGGTGGAGAGGGCTGGGTGTAAGAAGGAAGGGGGCACAGTTCAGCAAGCATGAATGAGTGTGAATGCATGTGCCACATGGCAAGGGCAGGGTTGTGGGCCACTCACTTCGACGGTGCAGTTGTTAATGACTTCTCTTCTTCCCCTGTACATGTCATGTAGGTCAGCGCCCATCAGAAGAAGGATATTTGGCGTGCCATCGCCAAGGACGTCCGGACCCTGGGGGTCCACCAGAGACGGAGCACCCACTGCCGTAAAAGATGGGAGGACATTCGCCGCTGGAGAAAGAAGACGGCGGAGGCTCAGCTGGGGATGGCCTCCCAACGTGGGAGGGGGGCCCGTCGCACCATGACCCCCCTGATGTTCTGGATCCTGGCGGTGGCCTACCCTGAGTTGGATGGGCGCATGAGGGCATCACAACAGACACAAGGGGGTGAGTACACTCTCATTCTGCTGACTTTGCGCGCAGTGGAGGGGTCTGGGTGGGGGAGGAGGGCTGTGGGTTTCTCTAGGCAAGGGCGAGTTCCGTAGGCTAGGCCCCTCCATAATGCAGGCCATGTGGCACCCCACCCCTCCTCTGTAGAGTGCCAAGTACATGTATTCGTGCCCCTGTGTCATCTATGCGTGCAGATGTCGGCCATAGCCATGTAGGCCATATCCCAGGAACTGCATCTGTAGAGGCCAAGAGTGCGTCGTAGTGCAGGGGGCTGCTGTGTTTGTATTGTCCGCCAACGGTAGTGGTAAGCCATGCACTCAACCTGTCTTTCTTCTGTCGTCCCCCCCCCTTTTTGTTCTCTCCCTGTTCTTGTGTGCATCAGCATCATCAGGCGGAGGTACAGTGGCACCGGAGCACAAGGGGGCTGCATCCCACATGGCCATGGAGGGCCACACCACGGACTCTGAGTACACCAGTGGGACGGAGGGCGAGGGGAGCTTCACGGCGGTCACCGGATCAGCAAACAGTGACAGGGACTTGTCCTCCGATGGGAGCTCCCTTGTGGTGGCGGTACCATCTGTGCCCCCCACTTCAACAGGTACAGCTGCCACCCCCCCTACCAGCACCGCCCTCCCAGCAGCCCCTCAGCCTTCGGCCTGTGCCCGCTCACCCAGGAGGGTGGGCATCACCTTCGCCCCAGGCACCTCAGCCCCTGCCCCTGTCACCCCTGCTGCCCTCAGTGAGGAGGCCATTGACCTCCTCAGGTCACTCACTGTTGGGCAGTCTACCACTGTGAATGCCATCCAGGGTGTAGAAAGGGAGTTGCAACACACTAATGCATTCCTGGAGGGCATTCATTCTGGTCAGGCTGCCCATCATCGAACCCTGCAATCTCTGGCCTCAGCACTGATGGCAGCCATTGTCCCTGTGTCTAGCCTCCCCCCTCCAATTTCCCCCACCCAGACCCAATCCCCTGTACCTCTGCCTATCCCAAGCACACCTTCAGACCAGCCTGCACACACCTCAACACACAAGGGCAGCTCAGGCAAACATAGGCACCACACATCCCACAGGCACTCACACAAGCATCACCCACATACAGACACAGCAACATCCACTGCCTCCACTGTGTCCCTCTCCTCGTCGTCTCCCTCCTCCCTCCCGGTGAAGTCTACACTATCACCTGCATGCACTACCACTGCAGCCACTAGGACTCGCACCAGAACACCCATCACCACACCCCGCTCACCTGCTCTCACCACCCCCACTACCATTTACACGTCCCCTGTGTCCTCTCCCAGTGTGTCTGTGACGCCCCCTCCCAAAGTACACAAACGCGGGCACACACACACCCAACATCCATCCACCTCACGACAGCCTCCAGAACATGCACCTGCACCCAAATCACCTAAAGTTACACCTCCTACAACCACCTCGTCTTCCTCCACTCCCAGACCCCCTCCAGCTACCCGTCCCAGTGTTCGTCAGAAACTTTTCCTGAGCAACGTTGACCTCTTCCCCCCCCCCTCCAATTCATAGGTCCCGTAGTAGCACCTCAGCCCAAAAAAGTCCGGTACCAGTGGTGCCTGTTAGAGGTATGTGGAGTGCACCGGTCACCAGGGCAGCCAGTGTGACACAGAGCCAAAGCACAGCCAGTCCCCCCCTGTAAAGCACCAGAAGTTGGACAGTGCCCGACGGGAGAGGGTGAAGACTCCTGCCGGCAAAGCCGCTCACAAGGGTCCCGGGGGGAGTGTCGAGTCAGCTGTGACTCCTCCCAAGGTGGGGAAGGGGCAGAAGAAAGCGCCAATGTCTGGGAAGAGCAGCACAGCGGAGAAGGCCGCCATCATCCCCGCTGCCCAGGACGCCACCGCCTGCACTATCGTCACAGGTCAGGAGACCACCGCCAGAGTCAGTGCCCTGGAGGGCAGCACTATCGTCACTGGTCAGGAGACCACCGCCAGAGTCAGTGCCCTGGAGGGCCCCAGCAGCCACAGCCCCGCTGGGCAATGAGGGACCGGCATGGCACACACCACTGCACAGGTCAGAGACATCAAAGTGAAGCACCGCTGAACAGGGCAGAAACCGCTATGGCAAGCACCGCTGAACAGGGCAAGCAGTGCTGAACAGGGCAGAAACCGCCATGTTAAGCACTGCTGAACAGGGCAAAGACCGCCATGTCAAGCACCACTGAACAGGGCAAGCACCGCTGAACAGGGCAGAAACCGCCATGGCAAGCACCGCTGAACAGGGCAAAGACCGCCATGGCAAGCACCGCTGAACAGGGCAAGCACCGCTGAACAGGGCAAAGACCGCCATGGCAAGCACCGCTGAACAGGGGAAGCACCGCTGAACAGGGCAAGCACCGCTGAACAGGGCAAATTCCGCCAACTCAAACCCCGCTAGCCCATGGGTGGCAGGGGCAGTGAAGCAACTGGGACCGTCACGGGGTGAGTGATGCACTCTGGGCATCAGTCCCCCTCCAGAACCAGTGGAGACATGCATCCACTACCTCTGTCCTTCACAGGATGAAGCACTCTGGGCACCAGTCCCCCTCCAGAACCAGTGGAGACATGCATCCACTACCTCTGTCATTCACAGGATGAAGCACTCTGGGCACCAGTCCCCCTCCAGAACCAGTGGAGACTGTTATTGACTTGAGAGTCTGTGGCTTTGCACTCCCCAGGATGGTCCAGTGGGCAACCCACCCACTGGTGAGACTTGAGAGACTGTGGCTTTGCACTCCCCAGGATGGTCCAGTGGGCAACCCACCCACTGTAGAGACTTGAGAGACTGTGGCTTTGCACTCCCCAAGATGGTCCAGTGGGCAACCCACCCACTGTAGAGACTTGAGAGACTGGCTTTGCACTCCCCAGGATGGTCCAGTGGGCAAGCCACCCACTGTAGAGACTTGAGAGACTGTGGCTTTGCACTACCCAGGATGGTCCAGTGGGCAAGCCACCCACTGTAGAGACTTGAGAGACTGTGGCTTTGCACTCCCCAGGATGGTCCAGTGGGCAACCCACCCACTGCACAGACTTGAGAGACTGTGGCTTTGCACTCCCCAGGATGGTCCAGTGGGAAACCCACCCACTGCACAGACTTGAGAGACTGTGGCTTTGCACTCCCCAGGTTGGTCCAGTGGGCAACCCACCCACTGTAGAGACTTGAGAGACTGTGGCTTTGCACTCCCCAGGATGGTCCAGTGGGCAAGCCACCCACTGTAGAGACTGTGGCTTTGCACTCCTCAGGATGGTCCACTGCAAAGACTTGTGAGACTGTGGCTTTGCACTCCCCAGGATACATCAATGGGCATGGAGCCCCGTCGTGGATCTGGCGTGGTGCTGTCATCCGGCTGAGGTGCCCCCCCTTCCCTTCCCCCTGAGGTGCCTGTTGTATTTCTATCTGATGCCCCTGCAGTGTTCTCTCCGTTTCTGGACAGGTATCTAGTGTGGGCCTCGCCCATGCATTTTGGGCCCAGTGGTCCACGGACATTGGATGGTGCATACCTGCACTATTGATCGTGATGTATATATTGTGGCATTTGTAAATATTTCTGTATATATTGGCTTACTATATTTTGATACATTACAATGGTTGTAGTCATTTCCTTTTGTCTTTGCATTCTTCCGGGGGGGTTGGGGGTTGTTACTGTGATGTTTGGAAATGCATTGGTGTGTGTGTTGTAGAGTGCGAGGGTCGGGGTGGGGGTGGGGGTGTTGCGTGTGTGTGTACCTGACTTTTGCCTCCCCCCTCCCCTATGTTGTAGGTGCAGTACTCACCGTTGTCTTCTGCGCCGCCGTTGCTGATGTTCGTAGAGGAGCAGGAACACTATCGCAGGGAGTATTTGGAGTTCCGGGTCCATCGTGTCCTCCTTCCTCGTGTAGTGTGTTGAGGTGAGCGTTTTCCCATTGAAATGTCTGTTTCCGCCGTGTTTTTATCCACGGTGAATCCGCCCCGGAAAAGGTGGCGGATTGGTCTGTTCTAATACTGTGGGCGATACTTTGTGTTCCGCCTGTCTGTTGGCGGTGACCGCCGCGCTGTTTGTCTGTACCGCCGTGGCGGTCGGAGTGTTAAAGTGGCTGTCTATGTTGGCGGTTTCCGTCACGGTCATGATTCCCTTTTTTTTTTTTCGCCGGCCTGTTTGCGGTCTTACCGCCGCTTTAACACCGTCCGCCAGGGTTGTAATGACCACCAATGTGCTCAATGCTTGTTTTACCAATGCTTGTTTGCTAATGTGAGCAGGTGTAGACATGTGCTTCTAATTTGGCTTGGTGACTCCTCTCAACTGCTTTCCTGATTGGCTATAAATAGCAGAGTGAAGCATGCCTCCCTGCTTGGCTTTGTTTTGCTTCCTGATCTCTGCATTTGACTTGGCAGTCCAGCCCCTGCTGTCATCCTCGTATTCAGGACTTTTGAGGCAATTATTTTCTTCGTTCCTGTACCAGCTGGCACCAAGCATTCCTCCAGCACACCAGAAAAGACTGCAGCTAAGTGACTACTATTGTTCTTTGAGCGCTGCACTTTTCTAGAACAGCTGGTGTATTTCAGACCTCGTATTTTGGCAGAGTGCTTATCTTGAAGAGACAAAAGCATTTCTGAACATTCTACATTATTATTATAGTTACTTGCCTAAATGTGTGTCAGGAAATCTGCTTTACCTCAAGTACTACAAAAAGTGACAGTGCAATTTTAAAAGAACATTTACGTGACTTTTCTTTCTCTAATAGCATAACTCTTGGATTTAAATTGTGTCAATCATGCCTCTGTTTCAGGTTTGGGGAATTTGCTTTTTGAAGGGTTTATCACACACAGAGTGAAACCAAACCAAACTGTGCCACCCTAACTGTTTGAACCCAGAGTGGACATTTGTATTTTTTGGATTGTTTTTGTTCTTTTTCGTTTAACCCTATGCATACAGGAAAGTTATATGTGATATAATTAATGGCCTTGTTTGTCTTTCTTGTGCATGATAAGTGCAAGCACAGTTCTAATTGTAGTGTGCAACAGTGAAGCTCTGTGAAGCCAGCCCTAGTGTTGCAGTACTTATTGTTATGGTACTGAGTTTGGGTTTTTGGTAATGCAGTGTTAGTAATTGTGCTAACAGTTATTATTATCAGACAGAGAGATTCAGTTTCAAGGAAGTTGAGTGCACTAACTCTACTATCACTCTGTCAACAACGACCTGCCCCCCGAAGATACAGGGTGCCTGCCTGGACTGACAAGACATGGCAGTGTTTTGTCTATTTCTCTCCCACTCCCCCTTTCCTTTTGGAACACCTGCGGGTGTTTCTGTGTCCCCCAGGAAGTGCCGAGAGGTGTTCCAGGAGGTCGGGGAGGCATACCATTGCCCCTGCAGACATCCTGATTTTCAGGTGAGTGGCCCGTCTCGACAATTGGGACACCTCAACCTCTACCCTGCATCATAGTACTCCCCTGCTGATACACTCCATGCATGATACCAATGTTCTCTACAAAAGGATGGGTCTGACTACGTCTCTGAGCAGCCTTCATCTGCACAGCCATTAACTTCTCCTTCAGTTTCTTCTGTTTCATCCCTAGCTCATCACTGCAGTACTTGACATATCTCACAATTTCATCAACTGATTTATTTTGCCATCAAATCAAATACCGCTGAATTATCATGCTAATTTCAGGTCTCAATCCTGTTACTAACCTTGATTCAAAATTTCCCTTATCCTTCGGTTCAAGCGTCACCATTCCACTATACTGCTTGAACGCCTAGAACAATCTCTGATAATAAGCATGAATTGACTTTTTGGGTTCCTGAGTTGCCCTGTCAATATTAATTTAACCAATATCATTGGGCAACACCTTTGACTTAAAGAACTTCATCACTTTCTTCGCCAATGGCAAAAAGCCTTTTGTCACTGGGCCCATTACCAGTTCTTTCTTAGGCCATTCAATGGCTATCTAGCACTCTGCCGACAAGTCACTCTGATCCAAAATCTACTCACAATACTTGTTAAATCTTCACAAATCACTCCACCTGCTTGTGCAAACTCTACTAGCCTCACACTCAGTTTCGGAAAGTCATTAGTGAATGATGCAAGATCACTTCTGCTCCAAGGCACATGAACATAACCTCTATGTGTCACTGCTCTCAATCGGAAACTTGATGTGTTTGCCCCTCTTTCTACAAGAGGAGGTGGTTCCCTGTCTGTCTTTTTGTTTCTTTTTTTTCTCACACATACACTTTCCCATTTATCTAACTCATTCCATTTCTGAATGTTCTGAATTAGCTCTTTAATTTATATATTCATCCTTGAAGTACTCCTACAGGCTGTGTTTTCATCATTAAAGCATGTATGATAATTCTTCTGCAAATGCTTTGGTCTTGGTTAAGTCTATCTCATATTTTTGTGAATACTCAGATAATTTGTCATAAACTTGTCTTGCACATCTGGTAACATTCTTACATATTGATACAAACTAATTTTCTTGATAGGACTCCAAATGAGCCATTCCAAGATTCCCGCTAATCATCTCATCCAATTCTAACTTCAGTTTAGCCACATCCACCAAGTTCTCTCTCAAAGGTGAGTGAATCATTCACTGACTCAACTCAGATCCCCCACTATCACCGGAAGGAGTATTCAAAGTGTTCACCAACTCATCTATTTCATTAACACTGAGACTCTGTGGTACCACAGATCATCAGACATATTCCCATATCCGTCGGTACTGCTACTGGAATTTAGAGGCAGCTCCCATGCAGGTGTACCAGAAGTTGGCATTCTCTGAAGTGTACCTATAGGAACAGACCCTGTAGGATTCAAAGTTGAATCAGCACTCTCAACACATGGAGACCTTGTGTTTATTGGGATTAAAGGAACAAATCCTCTCATGTTGGGATGTACGGCAGCATTACCTACAGCCCCTGCTGCACCAGGGACAGCTAAATTATAAGTTGTCTTTCCTGGTAAATCAGGCTTATAGATGGGGACCACAGGACCAGTAGTAACTGGAACAGTAAAAGCATCTGCAGTGTATGGGGTAGTAGAGTTTCCAGGAACACAAATTCCAGAACCTTCTCCCATCGGTTCATGATGCACATTCACCAGAGTAGCCCCCATTGAACCAGGATTCATGTTTATTGGGGTAATAGCTATTCCATGTTTCCAACTGCTATTAATGCTATAGTCACCCTTTGCTTGGGTCTCATTATACAGAGATGGATGTTCTGACAATAACGCATCTAAAAGGCTATCACCAGAATCACTGTCACTAATCTCACTCATACCATCTGCCTCCTTTTGCTTTCCATCTTTTGCTTTCTTGTCCTTTTTCTTCCTTCTCTCTCGAATGATTCACTCTTAAGTCTGGCTACAATCTAACTCCCTCTATCATGTCAGTTCTCCACTGCTTTAGTTCAGCATCCCATCTAGCATCTGCATAAGTACTCACTGCTTTTCAAGCTCTTTCCTGAAACTTCTCTTTCTCTCTAGCATAAGCAACACACATTTAGTACCTCAAACTGTGCAGGTCTAGGAGGTGGTTTTATCTTGTATAATACTCTCCTCAAGTTGCCAATATTTCTCAGATTAAGGGGGTCATTCCGACCGCGGCGGTCAAGGACCGCCGGGGCCGGGGTCGGCGGGAGCACCGCCAACAGGCTGGCGGTGCTACAAAGGGTATTCTGACCGCGGCGGTTCAGCCGCGGCCAGAAAGGGAAAACCGGCGGTCTCCCACCGGTTTTCCGCTGCCCTGTAGAATCCTGCGCCGCCATGGGGATTCTGACCCCCATACCGCCATCCTGTTCCTGGCGGCTTCGGACGCCAGGAACAGGATGGCGGTATGGGGTGTCGTGGGGCCCCTGGGGGCCCCTGCAGTGCCCATGCCAATGGCATGGGCACTGCAGGGGCCCCCGTAAGAGGGCCCCACCCTGAATTTCAGTGTCTGCTTAGCAGACACTGAAATTTGCGACGGGTGCCACTGCACCCGTCGCACATCCTCCACTCCGCCGGCTCCATTCGGAGCCGGCATCCTCATGGAGGGTTGTTTCCCACTGGGCTGGCGGGCGGCCTGTTGGCGGTCGCCCGCCAGCCCAGTGGGAAACCCAGAATACCCGCGGCGGTCTTTTGACCGCGCAGCGGTATTCTGGCGGTTCCCTCCAGGCGGGTGGCTCCCGCCGCCCGTCGGGGTCAGAATGACCCCCTAAATGTGCAATAACGTGGAAACCTCAGTTCACCCTCCTATTCTTTGCTCTTGTGTCACTGATCAAGCTAAATGCATGTGTGGAGCCCTACATTTATTGCCATATAACGACCTGGGGTATCTTCAGATGATGATTCTTCTCCCACTCTAATAGATATAGCCACATCGCTAATCAAGTCTTGTATGACCTTGAAACAATTTATTTTCGAATAAAATATCAATAATCACAGATAGAATTTTGTTCTGAACCAGGATATAACTGTTTGTCCACAGTTCTCGTTCAATAGCAACACCCCATCACAACGCAACCCCTTCTGACGTAAACAACCAATACAAGTGCAGCACTACAGCAGCCAATCAATAACAAAGTGGTACGCTGTGACATCAATCTTTCTCCTTGCAACAGTTCACCCTCCTTTACAATCTGCACACAAGCACTCTTCTTGGCATCTAACATGCATAATAAAATACAATACAAATACCTTTTGCCTGCTCCGCTGAAGAACTGATTGTATTCAGTCACACAAGAGCCAAGAACTTCGAATGAACCCTTGACCTGTGGGGTATTATTCAGATTGGTCCAGATTCACCATGCGTATTAGGATCCGCTGTACCAACCACACCTCTTATTTACTAAAAGATAAATGCTCCTATCTCAATTGTGCTGCCAAAGACATCTCACAACAGGCACCACCTAAACTTAGTAGAGAATTGCAATACAGTGTCTTGTACACTTTTTAATACTATCTCAGGATCTTTTGCCCCATTGGACCCAATGGCAACTTTAACTTCTTCAGACTAAACACCACACTCACACAACATTCAAAACTTCTCCGTAAAACACCATTTAAACTCCACAAAGCATCTCAAGCTAAGCATGAACCACTGCAACACACAACCTTATTGATACTCACTCTTCTGCTGATACATCTCTCTCCCAAATCTCCGGAACTCCGCTAATATTCCAAATTCTGGACATGGGCACTAAGGATTGGGCTGTAGGGACTAACTAATCTAGAAAAGAGGGTTCTAGCTTCCCTTACTTCAAGACTTAACCATCCTCACTCCGCTACCATGTGGTAAGACTCCCTGAGTCCATATTCTTATTTGTCTTCATTCGACTGACCTTTTTAGGATGCTTGAGGGGTAAAGGAGAGTTAAAATCAACTTTTTGATTCAATTGACAGCGTCACTGACTTGGTCACACAATAAATCCAGGACGTGGCAGATAAAGTTCAAAAGTTTATTACAAACTGAAAGTCAAACTGATGTAAATGACTCTCAAAAACATGCTATATAAGTATAAAACCACCAAAGATGAGGTAAAGTGTTGAATGAAGTTAAATCGTATGACCAGAACGCATACAAGAATCTCAGTTGAAGCAATACAAAAGACAAGAAACCAAATCTGATGATCTGTATATGAAGATGTGGTCCCCTTGCCTAATCATTGGAGAATCTAAGTTAATCTACGTACCCAAAACTAAACCAAAGAGAAATCCTAATTAAGTCTCAGGAAATATAGGAAGGTGTCAGCATAACTGAAACTTCAGTAGAAGTTTTGATAGAGAGGTGACGTATAGCATAAAGCCACATATAGGAAAACAAAGTAGAGAGGTTTGTATCCCTAAAAGTCTCAAGGAAATCTGCCCTCATCTAACTAGATGAATACCAATTAAACCTACAGAGCCTTCGAGAAAGCTACGTTATCCGCACCAGTAGTTTTCCATCTTCCTTACACAGTTACGCAATTCCCTCAATTTCTCATACCACAAATCAAACATCAGGACAACCTTGAGTGTTTCCCGGTGTCTGGTACACAAACAGGAGCCTTTTCTTCCCAGTTTGTTAGCGCTCCTTGTCCTTGCCAATCCTTCTGTACCCCTCTATCTTCAACACACTGCATGCCTTCGTTAACTGTAGATTCACACTAACGCATCTGCAAAGGAAGAATATTGCAACATGAGCAAAACTCCACTTTGAAGGTTAAACACAAGAAATCAAATGTTTTAGGCCTTTTGGTATGCTAACTTCATAAAACATTCAATGTACATTTGAAATACATGACCATAAGTGCATTTTGAAATTAGGAATGAAAGTAGGGGTTATGAAAGAAATGTGAATATATGCAGTTACACCATACTACCATAATCAGACTACATGAATATAAATACGCATGAGCACAATTCAGCATGTTAAAATCAAACATTAGAACTAAATGTGTATGAACTACTAGTCCTCTGTGAATGCACCTTTAGTAATACACTTTAGTTGTTCCACTTTACTTTAGTAATGTCAAGGCATTCCATAGATGTATTGTCAATTACATTATTATGTCACTTCTGTAACAAATGATGATGCAGCCAAAATTATGCGTCACCACTACATGAACTGTAATGTGACATTCATTTGCAATGCTTGATTTTGAGAAAGCTTTCAAAACAAAAGTATAGCATAAAGTGGCTTGATCTAAAATGATCACATGTACAGTTAGATTCCTGTTACCAAACAAGTTTCTTAAAAGTTATCAGTTAAGACACAAAATTCTGATGGAGTTCAACTACAATGCATCCATGCTCAATTCATATCTTTGAATTATCCAGCTACCACTTCAAATGAGATTTTAAATAATGCCTAGGATGGTTCGAAAGATTACACTGCGACCTGATAAAGAGGACATTTATGTCTGTAACATTTTCCCTCTTTATAAACAGAAATAAACAACTGCCTACTTTGTGTTTTTAGTTGAATTGAATCCTGATATATTTTTGATGCCACAAACAGATAACCTGGAAAGAATATGCATCACATTGTTGAAAAATTTCTGAGTATGAAGCCTGGACTGTCAATTTGTAAAATTGCTCCACCAGTGACTGAATGGTTTACTCTTTAAAGCATGACCCCACTGCAAGGAGAGAAATTGCCTGGGACTAAATAGAAAGAAATAATTCCCTCACTGCCATAATAAAACATTCTTGCCTATCTGCCAGAGACTATTACAGAGAGGTGTCATCTGCTCTGAATGAGCCTCTCTTTCCATCAAAAAAGGGAAATTCACTGACACACCCTGTTTTCACTTCAAGCCCTTTAGTAATCGTCATGGTTTCTGTAGATAACATACCTCTTTAGTAGGAATGCTACATTACAGTTTTACCTGCCTAATTACTTTCTTTCAAATCAGGAACCCCATCAGTACATTGTTCACGGCTGAATTTTAATAAAATCATTTGAACCTCACTTAATGTGAGCTTGCAGACATAAAACTGAGTAACAGCTTTATTGTCACGTCTTTTAGTAAGTGCAGTAAATTCTAAAAGTAACGTTCCTTGATTCTTGAGATTCGGGTCTCCTGTGAAAGGGTAATGCCACACATCATAGACAACAAAAATGTTAACACTATTTAAAATGTATTTTGTTTAGGTTATTCATATCGATTGACCATTATCATAAAGCAGCTCAATGTTAGTCCAAAATGTAAATAATGCATACATTTTCCCCTTCTCTTCAGATCCAGCTTCTTTACTTCTGCCTTGCTGTACATTCCTTTCTCCCATTTTTCATCCTCATCCCCTTCTTACCCAGCTCTCTGAGATTGACTGTAGATGTTGAATCGTAATGACCCAAGCCCAAACTTTCTTACAAAATGTGTTGTTAGACATTGTTTGGAAAGAATTGATAGTGTACTGGGATTTAGTCAGCAGTGGCATAGCAAGTAGCCAACCTTGACACGTAGAAGACATCTTAATTTGAAATTTGAACAGTTCTATCTTGCAATTATCCTTCTTAAATTGTAAGTAGGTTTCTTGTGCATTCTATGAGAATTAAAAAATATATCTTCATAAAGAGTTGGTTGAAAAGAACCAACTTCTTGCAGTCTATTATCAGCACGTGCTCCTTTACTTTGTTACCTTGAGAGCAGGTAATACCAGTACAGGACAGGGAACATTTGTTGGGGAACTTGAAGGATTCATGATAGGCTCGGGTAATCGGGGACGTGTTTCTTCATGCCATCCATTATCCGTGGATGAAGAGCAGTTGTGTACAATCTCTCTCTGGATTCAGCCTGTACTGTCCCCATCTGGTACCAACACTGAAAAGACGTGGATATTTAAGATGTGTGCTCATCTGAATTATCTTTTTCCCAAAATACACCCATGCCGCGATGGTCAGCAATATCACAAGACAGAGAGTCAATAAAAAGTCAAGAATACACCTTCTCATCTGATCATCTCTCAAATCCAGGACTTTTATTTAATTACAGAACACTGTTCAAAAGGTGTGCATATTCAAAACAGTCCACAAAATGCAGGACATCTGGTTACACTAACCTGGTAAAATAAAATGCCTTATCCCCGCTGAAATGTTTTTGGCTGCTAAATGCAATCACCTTAAGTTTTTGCTGACTGGAGAAGAGGTCCCACCTCAGAGCCTATCAAGGCGTGCTAATATATGTAGTGCCCCTTCACATTGCAACCAACTTTAAAGGAATTTGTAAACGCAGGGTAGAACAGTCCCCACGTCGTAGCTTTCAAAGGAGGCATCCAGGAAAGCTCAGCACCTTCAGAAAAGCACTACGGCACGGATCAGTCTTCCTTTATGTTGAGTGCTCTAAATATGAAACTAAGGACCGTGGGCAGAAATAATGACCCCAGGTGATGGATAAACTCTTCCAAAACCACAATAGCACTTTTCAATGATCTCGGCATCTGAATATGAAATGAGAAGCTGGTGGAAGTTGCAGGAAAGTCGCCTTGTCTTCTGATGTTGATGTGAGTGCCAGGTAGCAGAACCAATGATGGAACTACTTTATTAACCACCACTAATTTAGCCAGTAGAAAATCCAAACATTCTCAAAATGGAACGCTTGGCTCTCAAAAGTGACAGATACCCTACACTGCCAATGATTGTATGAGATTACCTAAAAAAGCCCGTGGCTGAAGAGCGCTAACCCTAAAGAACTTCCTGTATGTTATTTATTGTGAGTTCAGCTAACATGATGGCTAAAGTAGTATGTTGCCAGAGTTCAAAAGGAAATTGAATACATCCAATCGTTTCTCCTTTTCCTTCCATTGTCTTTTTATTGTAATTCTGTAGGCCAGTGGTTCCCAACCTGTGGTCCGGGAACCCCTGGGGGTCCAAAAAGCCTTCTCAGGGGGTCTGTGAGTGCTTAGAAAATTAACTAATATTAACAAATGAATAAAGTGTATATAAATAAAGTGGGCAAATGTACAATTGAAAAATTTAAAACATACTGTACTGTAAATGTCAAGGCATTTGAAACTGGAGGCTAAAAATTAAATTTGTATCCTCAGATTGATTCATGGGAGCAGTGCAGGTGTATCTAACAAAATATAGTATAGACAATGCTAGCTTCAATTGAATTTAGAAAAGCTTTTACCTTACTATTAAAACTTTTGTTTTTTTCTTTATTTGTTTGCAAATTAAATAAAACGTGTTATCAATTGTGTATGTGTTTGATGGAATACTTATTTCTGTATTTTTTGTGTGTTGTTTTGCTATTCAAATCATCAACAATGTTAAGGCTTAAGTCCCTGACTTCCAGTAATGACTTAGTAGGGGGTCCTCGAATTCCAATAATGATTCAGTGGGGGTTCCAGGGTTCCAGTACAGATAAAGTGAGGGTCCACTCAAGTCAAAAGGTTGGGAAGCAGTGCTCTAGGCATGTGGTCACTACAACGGACACTTGTGGATGTTTCTCACAGAAGAATAGTTTGAAAAACTAAAAGCTTCACTTTGAGCTGGAGGTGTAAATCCTGTTTATTACCGAAAGACAAAGTAAATTTATCAGCAGAATTAGCTTTGCCATGTTGAAGCATGGTAACACATTATTAAATATTACCATTTTAAAAGCACAAGAATCCCACATGACTTTCTCTTCGGTTCTGACCTGATGTAAGAGTCTAAGGGAATGCTTCGCCCTGCCGCCGGTCATGGTGGGGAGCCTTAACAACGAAAGCAGTGCAATGTGTGTCTGCAATGACGGAAAAATGCCATTTTATTAATGTATTTTATTGCCTTTTCTGGCTGCAGGCTTTTAAAATCTATTATCTGCTGAACAATAGTAACAATTGCACACAAGGCTTCACTTGTCACCAAAGGCTCTGTTCACTTGGGATGTCACTTGTGGTGTCTGCAATATGCAGGGAAAAATAAGACAGTTCCATTGATTTATTGCCAAAGTATTTCCTTGGGGAGTGATGTTTAGGTTTAAGCAATAGAATTATTCTAGAATTCTTAATTCAGCAAGGGTGTTAGCATGGTCTGCTGAACAACAGAATTGAGAATCCGCAAGGAAGAACTTCTCTATAGACAAGGTAACATTTTCGTATACAACAGTCTTCTGCTATTTATGGCAGAGCAGGTCTTTTTTTTTATAAAGCACAAATATTACTAAAAAATTCTCAGAAGCCACACACCGTTCTGTTACCTAAAGCCACGCACCCTCTACACAGTGTGGAAGCACCCTCTTTTTTATTAGCAGTTGTGAGTACAATACAATAACGTGAGTGACCTGAGAAGCTTAGAACTTCGCGTTGTCCTTACACCCTTGCTAACGGGATGGTTGCTTTATCAATGTTTCAGAGATTTGCAAGGTTTGATATTTCAGTTCAAGTGGGAATAGAAATATTTGGACAAAACTACATGCTCAAATATTTTGTTTCTAATTCAATGAATTTTGTTTTTCTTTCAGTTTAAAAAAAAAAATTGTGCTATAAGAAGCCAGAGAACCAACACAAATTCACCTCCCCGTCTTGTCATGTGCGACAGCTCAGTAAAAAAACAAGCATTTCAAAGCCAATAGGTCGGGATTTAAGGATTAAAGAGATTATGGTGGTCATTACAACCCTGGCGGACGGTGTTAAAAGTGGTGGTAAGACCGCCAACAGGCCGGCGGTAAAAAAAATGGAATTACGACCGTGGCGGAAACCGCCAACAAAGACAGCCACTTTAACACTCCGACCGCCACGGCGGTACAAACAAACACCTTGGTAGTCACCGCCAACAGACAGGCGGAGGACAGTGTGCCGCCCACAGTATCACAACAGGTCAATCCGCCACCCTTTCTGGGGCGGATTCACCGCAGACAAAAACAAGGCGGAAACAGGGCTTAAAAGGGAAAACGCTCACCTCTACACACCCCACGAGGAATCAGGACGCCATGGAACCAGAGCTGCAGATCCTGCCAGCCCTGATCTTCTTGCTCCTCTACATGGAGCACGAACTCCGGCGGCGAAGACCACAGTGAGTACTGCACCTACGACACAGGGGAGGGGGGAGGGAAAAAACAGGGACACACACACAACACGCAACACCCCTACCCTCACCCACCACAACACACACACTAATACAGCATGATACATTACAGTTACACCCCCCAAACCCGCCGGAAGAATGCAAAGACAAAAGGAAATGAGTGTAACCATTGTAATATATTAAAATCCAGTACGCAAAAATATATTGCACACCATAAACAACTATATACATCAACAATAATAGTCCAGGTAGTGCTCCATTGAAGTCTGTGGATCATTGGGCCCACACGGTATGGGTGAGGCCCACACAAGATCCCCGACCATGACGGAGAGAACACAACAGGGGCATCAGATACCAATAAAACAGGCACCTCAGGGGAGGGAAAGGGGGGGCACCTCAGCTGGTTGAGTGCAGAACGCCAAATCCACGAGGGGGCCACATGCCCACTGTTCCATCCTGGGGAGTACAAAGCCACAGTCTCTCAAGTCTTTACAGTGGGTGGGTTGCCCACTGTTCCATCCTGGGGAGTGCAAAGCCACAGTCTCTCAAGTCTTTACAGTGGTTGGGTTGCCCACTGTGCAATCCTGGGGAGTGCAAAGCCACAGTGTCTCAAGTCTCTACAGTGGGTGGGTTGCCCACTGTTCCATCCTGGGGAGTGCAAAGCCACAGTCTCTCAAGTCTTTGCAGTGGGTGGGTTGCCAACTGTTCCATCCTGGGGCGTGCAAAGCCACAGTCTCTCAAGTCTTTACAGTGGGTGGGTTGCCCTCTGTTCCATCCTGGGGAGTGCAAAGCCACAGTCTCTCAAGTCCATACAGTGGGTGGGTTGCCCACTGTCCTATCCTGGGGAGTACAAAGCCACAGTCTCTCAAGTGGGTAACAGTCTCCACTGGTTCTGGAGGGTGCATGGTGCCCAGAGTGCTTCATACTGCCAAGGACTGAGGTAGTGGATGTCAATCTCCACTGTTTCTGGAGGGGGCCTTGTGCCCAGAGTGCTTCATCCTGCCAAGGACAGAGGTAGTGGATGTATCTCTCCACTGGTTCTGGAGGGGGCCTTGTTCCCAGAGTGCTTCATCCTGCCGAGGACAGAGGTAGTGGATGTATCTCTCCACTGGTTCTGGAGGGGGCATGGTGCCCAGAGTGCTTCATCCTGCTCGTGGTGGCCTCAGAAGCGTCAGAGCTTTTGGCGCTCATGGGCCTGCGGTGCTTGAGGCGGCGGTGCCCTGTTCAGCGGTGCTTGTGGTGGCGGTGTACTTGGCAGCAGTGCTTGAGGCGGCGGTGCCCTGTTCAGCGGTGCTTGAGGCGGCGGTGCCCTGTTCAGCGGTGCTTGTAGCAGCGGTGCCCTGTTCAGCGGTGCATGAGGCGGCGGTGTCCTGTTCAGCGGTGCTTGAGGCGGCGGTGCCCTGTGCAGCGGTTCTTGTAGAGGTGGTGCCCTGTTCAGCGGTGCTTGTGGCGGCGGGCTCCTTTGCAGTGACTCAGCTGCTGGCAGTCCTCTCTAGCCCAGCGGGGTTTGTGCTGGCGGTCCTCTCTAGCCCAGCGGGGCTTGTGCTGGCGGCCCTCTCTAGCCCAGCGGGGCTTGTGCTGGCAATCCTCTCTGGCCCAGTGGGGCTTGTGCTGGCGGTCCTCTCTAGCCCAGCGGGGTTTGTGCTGGCGGTCCTCTCTAGCCCAGCGGGGCTTGTGCTGGCGGTCCTCTCTAGCCCAGCGGGGCTTGTGCTGGCGGTGGCCTCCTGGGCAGCGGGGATGATGGCGGTGGCGTCTTGGGCAGCAGGGCAGGTGCTAGCGGCGGCCTCCTGGGCAGCGGGGATGATGGCGGTGGCCTCTTGGGCAGCAGGGCAAGTGCTAGCGGTGGCCTCCTGGGCAGCGGGGATGATGGCGGTGGCCTCTTGGGCAGCAGGGCAGGTGCTGGCGGTGGCCTCCTGGGCAGCGGGGATGATGGCGGTGGCCTCTTCGGCAGCAGGGCAGGTGCTGGCGGTGGACTTCTGGGCAGCGGGGATGATGGCGGTCTTCTCCGCCGTGCTGCTCTTCCCAGATTTGCCGGGTTTCTTGTGGCCCTTCCCCACCTTGGAAGGTGTCGCAGCTGACTCCACACTCCCACCGGGACCCCTGGGAGTGAATTTGGAGGCTGCAGTCTTCCCCCTCTCCCACCGGGCACTGGCCAACTTATGATGCTTGACTGGTGGGGGATTGTCCGTGCTGTGGCTCCGTGCCACACTGGCTGCCCTGGTGGCCGGTGCACTCCAGATTCCGATGACTACAGGCACCACTGGTCCCGGAGATGTTGTGGCTGAGGTGCTAGGTTGGGACCTGGAGAGTCAGGCCCTAGGAGACGGACGGGGTGGGGGAGGTGTGGGAAAGAGGTCAAGGTTGGACAGGAAAAGTTTTTGGGAGACACTGGGACGGGTAGCTGGAGGGGTTTTGGGAGTGGAGGAAGAGGTTGTGGTTGTAAGAGGTGTTCGCTTGGTGACTTTGGGTGAAGGTGCATGCGCTGGAGGCTGTCGTGAGGTGGATGGCTGTTGGGTGGGTGTGTGCCTGCATTTGTCTATCTTGGGAGGTGGCGTCACAGACACTGGGAGAGGACACAGTGGACACGTGAATGGTAGTGGGGGTGGTGACTGCACGTGAGCGGGGTGTGGTGGTGTGTGTGCTGGTGATGGCAGTAGTGGCTGTAGATGTAGTGCATGCAGGTGTGAGTGTAGACGAGACTGGGAGGGAGGAGGAAGACGAGGAGGAGGGGGACACAGTGGAGGCAGTGGATGTTGCTGTGTCTGTATGTGGGTGATGCTTGCGTGAGTGCCTGTGGGATGTGTGGTGCTTATGTTTGTCTGAGCTTCCCTTGTGTGTTGAGGTGTGTGCATGCTGGTCTGAAGGTGTGCTTGGGATTGGCTGGGGTAGAGGGGATTGCGTCTGGGTGGAGGAAGTTGGAGGGGGGAGGCTAGAGGCGGGGACAATGGCTGCCATCAGTGCTGAGGCCAGAGTCTGAAAAGCTTGCTGAAGGGCCGCCTGACCAGAATGAATGCCCTCCAGGAATGCATTTGTTTGTTGCAACTGCCTTTCTATACCCTGGATGGCATTCAAAATGGTAGACTGCCCAACAGTGAGGGACCTAGGGAGGTCAATGGCCTCCTCACTGAGGGCAGCAGGGGTGACTGGGGCAGGGGCGAAGGTGATGCCCACCCTCCTGGGTGAGCGGGCATGGGGCAAAGGCTGAGGGGCTGCTGGGAGGGCTGTGCTGGTAGGGAGCTCCCATCAGAGGACGGGTCCGTGTCACTGGTTTCAGCTCCTGTCCCCGCCGTGGAGCTCCCCTCGCCCTCCTTCCCACTGGTGAAATCAGACTCCGTAGTGTCGCCCTCCAGGGCCATGTGGGATGCAGCTCCCTCCTGCTCCGGTGCCACTGCTCCTCTGTCTGATGATGCTAATGCACACAAGAACAGGGAGACCACAAAAAGGGGGGGGGGGACAGAAGAAAGACATGTTGAGTGCATGCATTACCGCTACCGTTGGCGGACAAGACAGACACAGAAGCCCCCTGCACTACGCCACGCACTTGGGCTCCACTGTTCAATCCCTGGGACATGGCCTACAAGGCTATGGATGACATCTGCACACATGGATGACACAGGGGCATGACTAGGTGTACTTGACACTCTACAGAGGTGGGGTGGGGTGCCACATGGCCTGCCGTACGGAGGGACCTTGCCTACTAAACTCGCCCTGGCCTAGGGAAACCCACAGCCCACCTCGTCCACACAGACACCTCCACTTCGCGCAAAATCAGCAGGATGAGAGTGTACTCACCCCCTTGTGGCTGCTGTTATGGCCCCAAGCGCCCATCCAACTCCGGGTACGCCACCGCCAGGATCCTGAACATCAGGGGGGTCATGGTGCGATGGGCACCCCTCCAGTGTTGCGAGGCCATCCCCAGCTGAGCCTCTGCCGCTTCTTGCTCCAGCGGCGAATGTTCTCCCATCTCTTATGGCAATGGGTGCTCTGTCTGTGGTAGACCCCCAGTGTCCGGACGTCCTTGGCGATGGCACGCCAAATATATTTTTTCTGGTGGGCGCTGACCTACATGAATTGTACAGGGGGAAGAGAAATTTTATTACCAACTGCACCGTCACAGTCATTGGCCCCCCATCCCTACCCTTGCCATGTGGCACATGCATTCATCGTCGTTTCATGCACGCCTCAATCTCCCACCCCCATCTTTCATCCACCCCACTCCACACAGGCATATCCATACAGCATGCTCCCAGTGTACTTACCTGTTTGTCTGGAGGACCGTAGAGTAGCGTGTACTGGGGGAAGACCCCATCCACGAGTTACTCCAACTCCTCCGATGTGAAGCTAGGGGCCCTTTCCCAAGACACTCGAGCCATTGTCTCTTCCAGACCGAGGTCACAGCAGCACTTGCAGTGTAGGTCCTCTCCTGTCGAAGATCAGGTATCGAGTGAATGAACAGATAGAAGATGGCGGTCACGTCTGCGGCGGTGCGTACCGTCACCGCCGGCGTACATCGTCATTGGTTCCTGGGACCCATAGGGTCCAATGTTAACCAATGCAGCATTGCGCCGCGGTCTTCAACCGCCTACCGCAACGGTGTACAACGCCAGCGCAGTTACCTCACATCCCATTGTCCTACTTTAGAGGTCAGGCAGCCACCATTTCAGGGGCCCACATGGCTTAATTTTTAACTGCGTCACACATACCTAGGCCTAGCCTCAAAACACACACACAGGCCACTTTTCGGATTATGATTCGTGTTCTGTGTAAGCTGTGGGTACGTACCTCTGAGTTTGTTGACTCTGTGCTCGCTGTTGTCCTTCATAGGCACCGTCCGCTGGGACATGTGAGGAGATGGCGGCATCCTCCGATGTACAGACCGCTGGTGGACCTGTCGACAATGGAAGAAAGACATGTGATCATCACCTACAGGCTCGACCGTGCCACAATCCAGGAACTGTGTACCCAGCTGGAGCCAGTGGGAATGGTTGTCTGGGTCTGGGGATATCCCTACAGGTTAGTGTGTGTCTAACAGTTGACCCTCGCCATTTGCAGGTGATTCTGGTTACCCCAACCTGTTATGGCTACTGACCCCAGTGAGGAATCCCAGGACAAGGGCAGGGGAACGCTACAATGAGGACCATGGGCGAACTCGGCGGATTATAGAACGGACCTTTGGCCTCCTGAAGGCCAGGTTCAGGTGCCTCCATATGACAGGTGGATCCCTATTCTACTCACCAAAGAAGGTGTGCCAGATCATCGTGGCCTGCTGTAAGCTTCACAACTTAGCTTTGTAGGTACAGGTGCCTTTTCTGCAGGAGGATGGTCCAGATGGCGGTGTTGTTGCAGCTGTGGTGCCTGTGCACAGTGAAGACGAGGAAGCAGAAGAAGAGGACATGGACAACAGGAACTCAGTGATCCTGCAATATTTATAGTGAGACACATATAAGAGTACAGACCTGCCTACTACATGTACTTTAACACTACTACCTCTCTACTGTCTGTCGTTTTCACCCAGTGTATGGTCACTTAGTCATCACTTTCCCTTACGATTTCAAAGATGTGGGCCCCACAGTGTGACATCTGCTTTGTTTCCTCATGGACTAGAGCTGTGTGACATAGGTATGTTGACAATACAATTGAAAGAGCATTTTGTCACTGTAATTGCTAATACACAATTTCGAAATCACAGACTGACTCCAGATTGTTTTGTGCTTCAAGGGTTTTTATTTAAGTGCTCAATATTGGAGGGGGTTGTGAAATGGTGAGGGGTGATGGTGGAGGAATGTCCATGGCAGAGTCCAGTCTATTAGTCTCACAGGTGCATTGCCCAAATGGGCATAGGAAGTGGAGCTGGGGCAGTTTGAGGATGGACAGGGTGACAAAGTGGGACAGAAAGATGACATTCAGGGTGGTCTCATTTCTTGGCTGGGGTCTTGGCATCATTCTCTGTCTTTGTCCTGGATCTCAGGGACCGTTTGCGGGGTGGTTCTCTCTCTGCAGGGGGTGGGGTGCTGGTGTGGTGGTCCTGTGGTGGGGCGTCCTGTCCACTAGCACCGGCGGAGGTGGTGGGCAGTTCATCATCCATGCTAGTGTCAGAGGCCCCTTGTTGTGCCACAGTGTCCCTCCTGGTGTTGAGTACTTCCTTCAGCACCCCTACGATGGTGCCCAGGGTGGAATTGATGGTTCTGAGTTCCTCCCTGAAGCCCAAATACTGTTCCTCCTGCAGGCGCTGGGTCTCCTGAAACTTGGCCAGTACCGTTGCCATCGTCTCTTGGGAGTGGTGGTAGGCTCCCATGATGGAGGAGAGGGCCTCGTGGACAGGTGGTTCCCTTGGCCTGTCCTCCCCCTGTCACACAGAAGCCCTCCCAGTTCCCCTGTGTTCCTGGGCCTCCGTCCCCTGGACCGTGTGCCCACTACCTCTGCCCCCAGGTCCCTGTTGTTGTTGGGGTGGTGGGTTAGCCTGGGATCCGTGTAGTGGTGGACACACTGCTGCTTGACGTGTCCTGGGGACAGAGGTATGGGCCCGCTGGGTCTAAGCATTTTTCCACCTTCTATTTCCCCAATATGGGCTTAGCCAGCTCCAATTTCAATTTCAATGTGTTTCCTCTCCTCCATGGCCACTCTTTTCTTCTTTAAGGCTTTCTCAGCCTTTTCGTTCTACAATTTGTGCTTGCAAGCTCTAATTTCAACTTTGTTTCCTCCCTTCTATCCCCCAGCTCCTTAAGGGACAGGCCTCTGAATGATACACTGCTCCCCGTTCTGGTGGGAACAACTACTCCTGGCAAGATATTGGCCTGCTGTCCAGGGCCGGACTGGGAACCCAAAGCATCCCTGGCATATTTTGTCAAATAAGTCCCCAGAGGCTGCAAAGCGAGTGAGCCTAACCACTGCAAATGAGCTTGGGGTCCCCCACAAGAATGTTTGGGAAAAATGGCAAAAACAGTGGATTCTACCGCACATATTAAATTGTGTTCGTTTTTAAAGCATAGTAAATGTTGACATTAAAGTGCATCAGGAGGCTGCAATCTTTATTGGGGCAATTCAATGATTGCCTCACCACCACTCTCTAACAGTGCCTCTCATCTCTCATATACTCATTTCTTTTATAGAGCCTCTCTTACCAGAATAGAGTGTTAGAGAACTTTACCTCACTCACACATTCACAGATACACAGACGATGAATCATACATAGGTAAATCAGTGTATAGAAAATGTTGCATAAGACAAAGAGGACTATTTTTAAGAGTGCTTGGTCTGGGGAAGCGTAAACTCAGGATTCAGAATGTAATACAGCGGTTAGGGTTGAATTTACTTTTAACAATTTATTTCTAATCAAACAAACCCTTTTTAGCAAAATTAGGATAACCAAAGACTGGAAAAAACATAATTGTCTAACCTGTACAATGCAGTTAGCATACAGGTCTATGATGGCAGTTTATAGCTCACTGTGCTAGATTATGGTTATAACCTATGAACTTCAGAGTAACAAAAGCACCTCTGACAAAAGCTGTACCCCCCTAAGCATTGCACATAAAATACTCTTCTGTGATCAACATAGTACAAGTTCTTTCCAGCACACATATTAACCATCTGCGCTAACTTTAGATGAGTCAAAACTGCCACAAGACAAAATTCTAATCTCTCTCCAGCAGGTACATTAATCACCAGAATTATCTTGGCACTTTTATTGTTGCTGGAAAACTGTTGAATATGCAAGGAAATCTGCAGTGCTTTTAAAACTGCTGCACTGCTACAAAAGCGGCTCCCTACTAACAAATGCAGCCCCCCACCTTTTGGCCTCCCAGAAAAAGGAATGATGCCCAGTTAGGCAGGTTCGGCCTTGCTCTTGTCTCACAGGCAGTCCCAGATTCTCCAATGAATTATGGTCTAGCCCCTCATCAACCTCCAGTTCATCATCATCCTCTGGGGTTAGAGGTGCTGCATCACAAGCTTCTATCCAGGCCCTCAGCTTCCTTTACAGCCCCACCTTCCTAATGAAGCCTTTGGTAGAAAGCTCAAACCTCTGACAGAAGTCCTTGACCTGGGTCACGGCACAACTCTTTGGTTTTGCCAGCTCAAAATCCATATTTGCAGGTGCAGATGCAGAACCTCCAGTCAGAGACATGATTTTAGGAAAAAGCAAAAATGCCAATGAGGGAGAATAGAAACATTTTAAATGCCAATTAGGAAATAAGAATAGATAGGTCTTGCAGTAGTGAAAAATAAATGTAAGAGTTTTTCACTACCTGTAAAACGTAAAAGTACATGTCCAACTTTTTAAATACACTGCACCCTGCCCTTGGGGCTGTCCAGGATCTACCTTAGGGGTGACGTATATGTATTGAAAAGGAAGGGTTGGACCTAGCAAGAGGGTTGACTTGCCAGTTTGATATCTCGGTTTAAAACTGCATACTCATGCTCTGCAATGGCAGGCCTGAGTCATGTTTAAATTGCTATGAAGTGGGTGTTACAATCGGTGCTGCAGGACCACCAGTAACATTTAATGTCCAGGCCCTGGGCACGGGTAGTGTACTTTAATAGGGAATTATAAGTGAATTAAATATGCCAATTGTGGATAAGCAGTTGCACTTTAACACTGGTTATCAGTGGCAAAACACCCATAGCCTTAAACCCAGCAAAAACATGCACAGAAAAACAGGAGGTCAGGGGGCAAAAGGGTAGGAGAAACTACACCAAGGATGCCAAGTCTATTTGAGAAATGGTGATTGACAACAGTGATATCATAACTGACAGCATTGAAAACATGGGATCTCCCCTATGCAAAAAAGGCTATGGTCAGCTGTCCAATCCACATATTAGAAGACCACCCAATAGCGCTAAAAAGTACCCACTCTTCCAGAGACTAATACAGCTCCTGAGTAGGAGCTGTAGAGTGTAGAATCTGTTAACAAATGTGTCAAATTTGAGTCAGGAAGAAGAATCAATATAATCCATGCTTATTAAAGCAGTTGAGGCAGCCCTGGTGAGATCACTTGACCCTGTTTTTGATGTAATTATGAGTACAGATACCTCGCTCAAGCTACTAATAGATCAAGGAGTTCCCAAGGTTGCATGCTGAGGCAAGGGTGCTCTGGGTCCTTTATGGAACACAACATCTCTAGACCAGGGCCCAACCGTGTAGAAAGGTTGGATGGATGGTGAATGATTATTTGTCAGCTAAGACTATCACCAAACCTGGACATGCCAATTTTCTGTACAATTATCCTCCCTCTACTCGGAGACCTGTCCCTTACTCGAGGAATGTGGGGCAAGCCCCTTGGCCCAACAACATTATGACCAAGGGGGTCTAAGAAAGATGACCACATGAGTAGGTACTTTGTGTGTAGATCAGACAATAAGGTTTCTGAGTTGCCACCAGAAGCTATTCCTCTTGTGATAGTGTATAAAAATGTCCCACCACTACATATTTATTAAGCTGAGGATGATACTAGGCCTGGGCAGTAAACTCCGCTCCGCTTGAGGAATTTTCAGAATACGGGCACTCTACGTAGAGGTCCCAAAGCATGGCGCAAAGCAGAATTCTTTCCATTGAGTGCAACAATATTCACAGACAGCTAAGAATCACTCGCAAGATTTCACACCTAAGCACGTGGCTTCTGGCTGTGACAGCGCCATTATAGTGACACTCACGAGCGCACCTTGATTCTCCACTCAAGAAGCAGCTAAATCTACTCGAAAAGTCCTCTTCGAGTGGATTTTCTTCTCCAATGGACGGTTCAACTCCAACTTCCTGTTCGTGTCCAGCAAGCTCCACCCGGTGCTTTGTCCATCTGCTGGTCACTTTTCACTTGAAATTTGAGGTGGAAGGGTCACTATCTTTGTCTACTGAATATATACTTTGGATTGAAGGACTTTTGTGATATCAGACAATAAGTACAAAAACTATCGTACAAGGGTGGTGTTTGTTTGATAGAGCATGTACCAGTATGTCCTGTACTTTTATTTTTGTTTTAAATTTCTTTGTGATGGGTGGCCTGGAGTTTCAGTAGGGTTCGAGCTATTTTATTGCATTTCATTTTTTACCCTTTGTAAAGGAAAATGTTGCACAGTTCAGTACTGTTTCTCCATATTTGTTACTTTTGCAATATTAATTTATTTTACAATGTGGCCTAGTCTTCCAACATTCCATCCAGCCTGTAGGCCCAGTACTACTCATCAGTGCATGAAAGAAATGTTTCTGTGGTATGTGTTGTTTTAATTAAAACATCATTTAGGGCAGGGATGGCATTGGCCTAAATTAAAAATGTTGGCAATTGTTTGTATTTCATGCTTTTTTTCCCCGCAAAAAGTGTAATTGTGGGGTAATAATTGATGCCATAAGAGGATGTGTGTTGTTGTAACATTTTTATTCCTCAGTTAGTTTTCATGTTTTGTATTGCTGAATTAATGGTAGTTTTTTCTTCTGTGTTATCATGTGTCCTTTGTCTGGCCAGTGTGTGTGTGTTTGCCATCAGCAACCTTTTGTCTTTGTTCACCGTGCCATGTGGCCCAGGGCCATTTTCTGTAGTATGTGTCCTGAGGCCTAAATGTGTTCTTTGCTCTCCATGACTCCTTGATCATTATTTGTGCTTCACCATGTGGCTGGTGGGTATTTTGTGTAGGCAGCCATTGTGTGCTTTTCCATTTGCTTGCCTGTGCTCTTTGTTCTACATGTCTCCCTACTCACTGTTGTTTTTTGACCATGTGTCTGGTGGCCATCTTGTGCATGCAGCCAGTGTGCTTTTGCAATAGGTTTGCATGTATTCTTTGTTCTCCATGCTTATGTACTCGCTGTTGTTATAAGAACATGTGACTGGCAGACATTTTGTACATCCAGCCAGTGTGCTTTTGCCATAGGCTTGCAGGTGTTCTTTGTTCTCCATGCCTCCTCGCATGATCTTGTTGTTTGACCATATGGTGTTGGTCATTTTGTGCATCCAGCCAGTGTGCTTCTGCCATAGGCTTCCATGTCTCCTTGCTTGCTGTTGATGTTTGACTATGTGGCTGGTGGCCATTTTGTGCATCCAGCCAGTGTTCTTTTGCCATAAACTTGCATGTGTTCTTTGTTCCCCATGCCTTCTTGCTTGCTGTTGTTGTTTGACCCTGTGGCTGGCATCCATATTTTGCAGCCAGCCTGTGTGCTTTTGCCATACCCTTGCAACAATGTGACATCAGTTGAATATTATTATGCTTGAGTGTAATTTCACTATATGTATACTATGAATATAATTATGATCACTAGTGCATTATATTTTATGCATTTCTTTGGATTTTTCATCTGCACCACCTTGCCTCACAATCTGTTTTGCATACTCCCATACAAACATCTGCAAATCTTTAACTTTTTCATATTATTTTTGTATTTTGTATTTTTTATTTTGTTATATTTCATTTACATTTTTTAGAATTTTAAATTTAGATTTTTTTATTTTTTTTGTTTTTTTTTGTTTTTCCTTTTCTCCATTTAAAAACAATTGTTTTTGCTTTTTGCCTTGACCCATCCACCATTGTGTGACTCCCTTACCTTGTCTAGAGTGAGGGCCCCTACTTGGACAGGGTGCAAACTGACTGCCAACCAGAGACCCCATTTCTAACACCCATGCACCCCCCTGACTGTCACAGGTGTCTCCTTTAGAATAGATGCACTTAAAGCAAAGAGCTATATTTGTATTTTGTATTATTATTATCCTGATTAGAAATGAAATTATATGATATGGTGATTTGGTTTGACTTTAAAACGGTTAGATAAATTGTTGTTAAATATTACCTAAGTAACCAAACACGTTAAATTAAATTGCCTTTGTCTGTACTAATGCAAACTACAAGAATGCCATGCTTCACTCTATGTTTCTCTTGTTTCTTTGCTTTTAGGTGCACAAGAGAAGAAGAGGCTCCACCCAAAGTATTGCCAAACAGAAGGCCTCTAAAAAAAACATGTGACATCAGTCTACCAATGTTTTTCGCTTGTGCAGTTTATTGCTGCTACTAACTGACAGTTTTAAGATGGTCCCAAAGAAAGGTGCTGCCACGCAAGTGGCCAGCGAGAAGAAGCAGCTTTCCACCATTGCTGTGCCGACCACAACCTTCTTTGGGAGATGTGCCGTCTGCTGCACTAGCCTCATGGAAGGAACCTGTGAGCAGCTCTCCTACAATAACATTACCATCCCAACCTAAGCCCGAGCACATGTCTCTTAGCGGGGCGATGAGCAGTGACGTTGAATTGGATTTCTCCCTTTCGCAAAGCAGCACCCAATCATTTCAGGAAACAGAGCAAAGTGGACAGCAGCCATAGCCAGCAATAGTAGATATTCCTGAAGTTGGGGCAGAACAGGAAGTTGAGCTTCTTGCAAAGCAAGAACCTCCTCTTTTACAATTGTTGGCTTCTAGATCTCCAGCAAGAAAATGTGAGGGTTGTACTCCAGCATCTTCTCCAATCACCTCTTCGGATAATGATGATGATCAGGACATGGATTAGACCTCTGCAGAGTCCGAGAAAGGCCAGGAGAGGAAAGGGAAATGAAAAGTCTCTGAAAGCTTTAGACTTATGGAAGGGGATTATGAGGAGAATGACAATGATGTGCCAGTCATTGCTCTGGAAGCTGACACAGAGGAGTCTGACATTACCCCTCCTATCCAACCTACTCTGAGGGATGTGGCACAGGCAGCACTCCCAGGTCCTGCATATGTTAAACACCAGCTGAGACCTGCACCAACCTCTACCTCAGTAGAAGTACGCACTGCAGAGAAGAAATGGATGACACACCCACCTACCTCCAGTTCTTCTTCAGGCATTGCCACTGTCACACTAAGAAAGTACTTCTCACCAGTTTGGAACTTTTTTATGCTTAGCAAGCAGGGGGAGAACATTACAATATGCTCCATTTCCCATGCAAGTGTTTGTCGAAGTAAGCCTGGTTCACACTATTGTACTGAAGGCAAAACAACCCATATGAAAATCATCATGCAACCTGGTGGAAGGAGCACCTAAGAAAATTGCCAAAAGTGGTTGTTCAGATAGTGAAGAGAGGTGGGAACTATTACCTGCAAGTCCAATCACAGTGAGAGGTAATGAGGAAGAAGAGAGGTACATTTTACACAAAGCAGCCCTGTCCCCACCAGTGCTCCAGCATCACCCCCATCTGTGACCTCAAAATGGCACAAGACTCAGCGTTAGATGGAGACACTATGACATACAGTGACTGCCCCAAGACTCACATTGAGTCTACCACCTCCTACTTCTGTAAAGTTGCCTGCTTCAGTGGCCCCAGAAAAGAAGAAAATCCAGGCTAATATTAAAGGGATGTTTAGGTGTGAGGGGCCCTATGACCGCAACCACCCAATGGCACATTTGAGCAATGGGAATTTGGCAAAAACGTTCGTGCTGGGCCTCCTCCTTTTTTCTTTTGTGGAAGGAGAGGGATTATTAAAATTTAAGATGGCCATCTGCCTGAACTGGAAGGTACAAATATGGACCTATTTTGCAGGAGTTGTTGTTCCAGCACTGCAACACAATGTGCAAAGCGCTGTTCACACTATCCACCTGACAACAGACATGTGGACCAGTTGTCAGGCGATTGATTAGATGTGCATCACTGCACACTGGGGGCATCAATTTTTTTGACACAGCGGAAGCGCTAGCAGTGCACTACACTGCTCCATATTTACAAACTGACGCATTGGGCCCAATTTGTCAGTTTATAAAGCCCTGAGTCACATTCTACCTGTGCCAAGTATAATGCATGCAGGTTAGGCGTTCCCAGAGAAAAAGCCACGTGGAACTGACACAGTGAAATTTACAGCTTTTCAGTGCATCACTCTATGACTTCACTGCGTCAACCCGGCACAAAATTGATGCAGGGCTTGTTCCAATGGGACTGTCCTCGCATTACTGGAGTTGTGTCAGTTTAATGACAGAACTCAAGCAATACATCACTTTAGTACCCACAGATGCATCAAAATTTCTGATGTATCTGTCAAAACGTGTGCCATCCATGGCATCATTAGGGGATCTCTTTTGTGGGTTGAAGGCAACAGCTATCTACCTTGAAGAAAAGTTTGAGTGTTCGGCAGCATACAACAGTAGCCATGTTTGCCATGGAGAAATCACATACAGCTCTAAACATCTTGAATGAATTTAACAGCAAGGTCTCTGAATGGCTGTGACCCAGAGGTCTCAAAATTAGATTTTCAGCCACAGAAAAAGGCAGTAACATAGTCAAGGCCATGGAAGATAGTGGCTATTTCTGGTCCTGTGTTTCCCGCATTGCATCAACCTGGTTGTGAAGGAGCTTCCCCAAAAAGCAGGTATAATCAGCCAAAAACTGACCACCTAAAGATGTATCTGAACCCATTTCAGCCATTCGTTTAAAGCCCGGAAGCAGTTGCAGATTATTCAGCATGCTAATAGAATACCAGTTGAAGCCCTCATAGAGGAGGAGCCAAAATGTTAGAACTTGACGTCATACATGTTGCAACGGCCATTTGAGCAGTACAAACAATCAATGCTTATGTCATTCGGAGAGGATGCAAATGGGACAGCTATAACCAGGGATGTGGAAAAGTGGGGCCTAATCAAATGCCTGACACAGATGCTTCTCTCCATTGAGGTTTTTACAGGGGAAGTTAGCAAGAAGGACAGCACGGTGGACCAAGCTATCCAGTTGTTGCATTTGCTACAGGACCAGCTAAAGAAGGTGTTAGAAATGTAGACCCTAACTAGGAAAATGGCAGTAAATGCTGCCTACTGCTGGGGCGACGGCCGCCAAAAGGCTGTCGCCGCGGCTAACATCAGTCCACCATAATATGACCACAGCCGGATTTCCGCCACAAGAAGGGTGGAAATCTGCCTGTGGCCATGCTGGCGGATGGAGTTAAGGTGGCACTGCTACCACCAGCAGCGCCACACCAGTAGACAGCTGCCAGCCGTATTATGTCAAATAATACAGCCTGATAGTGTTCTGCTGGTGGATGCTGCTGGTGTCCCCTGCCAGAGGACTCCCTGGAAGTCAGGTTTCTGACAGGGTAGGGGGCTGGGGGCGCTGTGTGTGTGTGTTGGAGTGTGTGCGTGAATGCAAATGAGTGTGTCGTGTTGTTTGCTTGTGTGTATGCATGTGTGAGAATGCGTGTCTGAATGGAAATGTGAATGCGTGTCTGCATGTCAGTTTAAATGTGTGTATGGATGTGTGCGTGAATGAATGGATGCATGCGTGTATGCCTGTGTGAGTGAGTGTGTGAATGAGTGGTGTGTACCTGCGAATGTGCGTGTATGGAGAGAGGATTGGAAGGGGGAGCGTGGATGGAGGGGGGTGGGGGTTATCTGGGGAGTGTAAGGGGGGTGGGTGGGCATCCTACCAGTTGGCGGTACTAACGTCACATTTACACCGACCGCTGGGGTCATAATAACCCCTTAGTCTCTAGTTGGCAGAGGTAAGCACCCTGTGCAAATAGGGAAGGCAATCCTAGTCAGGATAAGTCACAACACAACCTAAAATATCCTGGCCTCACTCTATGGTAGCTTGCCCCTGGGCAGGTAGGCTTAGCTTAGAAGGAAATGTGTGAAGTATTTGTGCTCTAACTCATACAGTAACACATTGAAAACACCACACAAAGTACTCCAAACTAGCTTAGGAAAATAAATAATATTTATCTGACTAAAATAAGACCAAAATGACAAAAATCCAATATGCACAAGCCAAGATATCACTTTTTAAAGGTTTAAATAAGTCTCAGTCCTTAAGAATCAGTGGTTGTATCCTTTTAACACACAGTTCCTGGGATTCGTCAATAATAACGATGCAAAGGGCCGCAGAGGAGGAGATGCATTGAAAAGGAAAGCGATGCATTGATTTTTCCAGATCGGCAAGGACAATGCATTGTCTTTTCATGCTGCAAGGTGATGCTTTGGTTTCTGGGAGTGCAGCATTGGTTCCTCACTACGATCTAGGCATATTTTGACTCCCTGGGCCAATGTGTGTAAATCCAGAATGCATTGAGAAAAGAGTTACAGGCACTGTGTAGATCATGCAGTCGTTGCAGTGATGTCACTGCGTTGTTGCTGGCAGGTGTTGCTTCAAATTTTCCATGTGTTGCATCAATTTTCCAATGTGCTAGATTTTCTTTTCTTCGGTGAAGTCTTTGATAGCCCTGAGACCTCAGAACAGGAGGCAAGCTCAATCCAAGCCCTTGGAGAGCACTTTTGAAGAAAGGTAGAGTCCTTCCAGCAGAGTCAGGGGTCAGCAGACAGCAGGGTAACAAGCAGGCCAGCAGTCCTTCCAGCAAAGCAGTCCAGATCAGTCCTTTAGGGAGCCGGGCAGTCCCTCTGAGTCCAGTTGTAGGTTTAGAAGTGTCTGATTTGGTGGGGTCACAGATCCAGTATATATACCCAAAAGTGCCTTTGAAGAGGAGGAAACGTTAAACAGTGGGTTTTGAAGTGCCCACGTTCCCCTTTCACCCCAGCCCTGTCTGCCAGAAGCCCTGTGGTGGTTATCAGTCCTTTGTAGGAGGGCAGGCCACTGGTCTTTGAAGTGTAAGTGAGATCCCTTCCATCCTTCCTGCCCAGGAAGACCCATTAGTATGCAGATGAATACAGATGCAGCTGAGTGTCCTGTGTTTATGGCTGACTGGGTCAAATGCACAAAGCAAGCTGTCAACCAGCACAGACCAGACATGGATTAGAGACAGGCTGTAAGGTACATGTAGCAGTAAGTGCAGATACATGCCTACTTTCTAAAAGTGTTTTTTCTGAAATGGTAATGTAATATCCAACTTCCCCAGTGTATAGGATTTCTCACTACCATTCCAACCATACCAAACATGACAAGTCTATTTCTCTCAGATCAGAAATTACCACTTGAAAGCATATAAGGGAATTTGTAATGCTGGACTATGAGAGGAGCAGGCTTCTCAGTAGTGAAAAATGATTTTGGGGTGTTTTGACTACCAGGACATATAAAATGTATAAATATGTGTCCTGCCTTTTACTTACATATCACCCTACCCTAAGGGTTACCTAGGGCCTACCTTAGGGGTGACTTACATGAAAGAAAAAAGGGGATTAAAGGCTTGGCAAGTAGTTGTAAATGTCAAGTCAAAGTGGCAGTGAAAGTTGGCTGTGGCAGACCTGAGACATGGTTAAGGGGCTACTTATATGGGTGGCACAACCAGTGCTGTGGGCCCAGTAGTGGCATTTAATTTACAGGCCTTGGATACATCTAGTGTACTTTACTAGAGACTTATAGGTACATTAAATATGCCAACTGATTATGAGCCAATGTTACCATGTTTAGGGGAGAGAGCACAAGCACTTTACCACTAGTCAGCAGTGATGAAGTATGCAGAGTCCTAAAACCAGCAAAAATGAGTTCATAAAAATTGAGAGAAGAAGGCAACAATTTGGGGCAACACCACCCTAGGTATGTCAGGTCTAACAGAAGGTGTCTGAAATGCTTGCAGTCGCAGGTATGAACAAAAGCCCAGAAGCACACGTGGTGGTTGAGAGTTTAATCTTTCACTTGGCTTTTACTGCAAGGCTCCAAAATGACATCATGGTGTCCAAGGAGTACATCTGTGCTACACTACCTGATGCACAGTTCAAAAACACCCATACACTTTCATTTCTTTTTCTGAAGGGGATGTTTCAAAATACAAGAGATGGATTCTTGAGCAAACCAGAGACATGAAAGAAGAACAACTGGAGATTAGAGTCCCTCTCCGAACTTCTGGGGTGCCGCCTTCATCTTACAGAGAGGGGAGTCTTGTATCACAGCAGCCACAACCAGCAACAAGAACACCGGCAATGACCGGAACAGAATTATTTGCCCCAAAATCTGCGTTGGCTTGTTTTCAACTGGCAGATCTTAAGACCAATGCAGAGGCAAAGACAAAATAAGTTGAGCAAGTGTCAGCACCAATGACTACTAAGAGGATGTGTCAGGAGTATCTGGATGACTTAAAAGATGTCTATGTGGATCAAAACCCATTGGTGTATTGGTATGGAAAGATGTGCCAATGGCCAGAGCAAAGAAGGCTGGCAATAAAGTATCTGACTTGTCCTGTAGCCTGTGTGTCTTCTGAAAGCGTGTTCAGTGCAGCTGGTGCAGTTGTCACAATGAGCAATCTCTCTCCTCCAAACGTGAATTGGCCATAATCAAAATGAACAAACATTTCAAATCACACGATTACACCATTCCTGAAACAGTATAGGAGGAGGAAGAGGAGGATTGGTCAGAATCAACTGTGTTAGCTGACCAACGTGTTGGCGAAACACCTGAGTTTAAAGACAAGCACTATTCCCTGACTGAGTATGCCACCATAGAAAGTTATAATTATTTATTTTTTAACTTCTTTCTTTGCCCAAACAAAGTAGCTAGTGGAACATTATGTTTGAGTCCAATTCATGCTGCCACACTATTTTTTATTCACACGTATGGCCAGATTGAAGTTGAACCAGTGTGCAATGAGGAAGCCTCCACAATTCCTTCAGGACAGAGGAGACAAAGCCTGCTCCCCTCGCATGCCTATGCTTTTTTTTTGCATCACAGATGAGGGCTGCCCCAGAAGATCATTGATTTACAAGACTGCCAGTGCCAAATTCCAATGTATTGCTAGCATCAAAGAGGAAATTATGTACCTACCACCATGCTTGGATTGGAGGAGGTAACTACACCTATTGCATCAATGAGTGATGATATAAATATTGAGTGATTATGAATGATTGATGATTTATGTGGTGCTAAACAGTGAGGGTGAGTATACAATTAATTAGTAAACTTGATTTCGAGAAATTGCAATGTTTTATGCCTGATCAATTTTCATGCAGGTAACTGGCCCTTTCAAACTGAGTGAAAATTTACTTGCAGGGCCCACTCCTTTTTTCTTGTTCTTCAGAGACTGGACCAGTCACTTTAGTTAACAAACACAAAGGTACACAAATTGTGCAATTCTGTTTCTCTACTTCCTCTTCAACATCAGTGTACTACAGGTCTATCTCTGAAGTGGGATGGAGTTACTCAGAGTCAGGTGGAGGATGGAAGTGTGGGCATACCTAAACAGTTTGAAGAAGGACGTTATTGACTTTAAATGGAAACAATGATGATGAGCACTCTGAGGTCTAGGACTCAACTATGTGGAAACAACATAGGTGTGTTGATGTGGGAAATGCTGCTGGGTGCTTGTGCTGCACTGCTGGCAAATGTGAAACACCTCTTGATTTTGTTGTGTATCTGACTCTTCTTGTTACATTCCTCATGAAGCTTACCTTCCTTCTGTCTTTCTCCTTAACGCTACAATACAGTTTCTGTTTTAGAATCTGCAGGCCTTCTCCTGTCCTGCACGAATAAAAGGCAAAAGCTGAGTTCAACACTCCTGCTTACCTACCAGACTGATTTAGGCAGGCGCCCAAGAGTGACGGACATTCCCAAGGAGAATGCAGATGCGCTTTCCAAATTGTCAATACAGTATCCTTTTTATTTTAACAATCATATTGTTTAGAATTGGGTGGGTTCAATTCACTCCTCCATAATTTAATTTTTTTAAACCTAGATGACAGAAAATTCAGATATGTAACAATTTGGGTCTCTGGGGGAGAAGGTCTGTTTGCAATGCATTTAACTGAACTGCATCATGCTCATTCCTTTGTTTCCTTCCACAACATATTGATGATGATGTGCTGTTCATAGCCCTGATGAATATTGTTCTTGCATTATTTTTGTCTTTGTCACACCTTTCCCCAAATCCCTTTTCCCATCCATTCATGAAACTCCAAACTCTCTACGGGCTGTGTGATTTATTGAGGTGTGACTTAAAATGTAAACCAAATGTATAACACACTTGGTGGACCTGATGTGGTTAAATGCAACACCAACTTACTGCAAGATCTTCTATTACCGAAGCAATAGCCAACACAAGCTCCACTTACCCAACGATGCATAAAAGACCAAAGGGGCATAGTTATGGAAAGTGGTGCTGCACCGAGTGCAGCACCACTTTCCCTCCACCCCCTTAGTACCACCCTACCGCCAACATGTGTGCACCGTATTTAAAATACAGCTCTTGAGTAGGTGTTAAAAGTGCCCTAATAAATGGCACAAGGAAATTCCATAGATTTCGTTTGCACCATTTTACCGGCTCACCTAATGGGGGAACACGCCCTTTGCATTCTTTATGCTTGGCGCAGGCATAATGTAGTGCAAAGGGTTACTGGGTGGCGACAGGATTTTGACCTTGTTGGCCCACATTAGCATCAAAATAGATGACGTTAATGTGGCGCAAGGTGGCGTTTGGGGCCTATAAATATGTCCCATAATTCCTCAACATCAAAATCATCATTCAGGCCTTTGTTATGCGTAAATGCTTAACCTTGTTGACTACAGACTTTGAGTACACTTTTCCTGACTTCAGGATTTCATAACTTTGGATTTAAGTAAATTCCATACTCACCATTGCTCAAAATTATTTACTATTCCTTTTTTGTTGTTATAATATGTGGTATTCTAATCTTTGACGTGTCATGGTGGTAGTAGTCTGTCCTCAGTCTTTCTAAAACTATATTATAATGATTATGTATAACCCACTAACTATGTGTTTTTCTTTCAATCTAGTTGCCTGTGATGGAAAATCCTTTTGATTAATCCTACAGTGGAAATCACCTAGGTAGGAGTGGGACCATGTATATTGTGATTCCTTCCCTGTTAACACACTACCACTACCATAAAGAAGGTACTTTGGGAAACCCTCCAGTATGGTGTCGTAACATAGACAGAGGAAACAGCCATAATTTCATATATTCAGGAAAGGGAACTATGAGGTGAAGTGAACTTGTTTAGTTAGTACATAATGGTGCTACCTAATGGTGAACATGGTTACAAAGAGTAGGGGAACAAAAGTATAACTTACTATAACTAACTGGCATACAGTGTGAGAAGTAGATTAAGACAGGCTGTGCAAAAAGGCATCAGTACAAAATTAAAGTAAAACACAAAAAATTCTTCAGACAAATTAGAATAGAAAGTTTTCTTCCTTTACTAAAAAAACATCAAAAACTAAACCTACCGTCCCCTCCTACAACAAGCCCACCCCTGTACCACAGCAGTACCTCCCCATCCCCAATCAATGTCCAAAATAACAAAAAATGTCCAAAAGTCCAAAGATTCCCTGCCCAGTTCCCACCCTCTCCGTCCACAACAAATCTGCCTCCTACCAAAACAAAAAAATAGAAAGGCCTTCAGAAGAGGTCATTTTCAATGAGAGTCCACAGGTGTCACAGCTGGGCCTCGAGGCATGCCATTCTATGACCCAAGTGTGCCAGTTTACCCAGCACTTGCGATGGAGTAACCATTCTTAAGAGGGGCAGCAATGGTGCTATTGGCAGCTCCAAGACGATGGTGGTACTGGTGCTAGTCTGGCCTGGAGGTGCAGGTGGTTGGCTGGCAGAACTGGGATCTTTGGCGTGTACTTCAACCTCCTCGTCCACCAGCTGTTAGTAGCACACTCTAGTAGCCTCCAACCTCTGCGGCCGGAGCCAGGCCACTATCTCCTGTTGGGACAGTAGTGGTGGTGGACCAGCAGGAAAAGCTATATCAAGAAAAAAAAAAGACAAATTGTAAAGATTGCTCTGTGTAAACACATGTTTAAAATTATATAGTGGCACAGTGGCAGTAGATTTCTGGTCCCCTAGGGTCATTAGAATTTTCAATGTGATTAGGCGAGTCCCAAGGACATTATTTTACCAAAACATGCCTCACATAAAAGCACTGACTGGCTGGAAGGAGGCAGCAAAACCCCAGATTAAAAAAACAGACAGATTTTCTTTTCTTGCAAAGGATTTCCTAAAAAAATAAACCACACAGAAAATGTGTCTGGAAAAAAGAAAAATAACTCTGATTAGCGTATGGCATCATTATCCACTGTGGAATACAAGTGTATTCTGGTTCTGCTAAATGACTGGAGGTATGCTACCTAGTGCATTGGGTACACATTTGCTACTTTCTGCAGTCTGTAGCTGGGGCAGCTGCAATGGACACTACATTTTCTTTGATTCCAATGGCCCTGCTCTTCTTAAAATACCTTTCAATTCTAACCTGACTCTAAAGAGGCACATAAAAAACATATGTCGCACACGTCATGTATAAAATGCAGATAATAGATATCCTATCTACAGTAAGCAGGGTGTGGGGAAAATCGACACACTGCAGTATAGGGGAAGAAACAGGATATATAGATTTTATTGAGTACATTCATCACAGAGCATTCATATCCACAAAACTCAAAATCACTGACAATTAACCCCACTTTACTTCCTAGCTTCACCTTCAAACACAAATTATTTCAATCAAACATAGCTGCTTGGCAGTAAAGGAAGGAAACTTGACTTATGGCCTGATGTAGAGTTTGTCGGATCGTGTTACTCGATCACAAACGTGACTGATATCCATCCGCCGTATTTCAATTCCGTTATATCCTATGGAAATTGTAATACACCAGATGGGATGTCCGTCATGATGAAGTAACCACTCTGCCCAACTCTAAATCAGGCCGTTTCTTTGCTGCAGTGTAAGGTACAGGGAAAAGGCCTGGTAGGTATTTATGGAGGTTTTGCTATAGACTAGTGGGAGGGTCATTGATCAAGTGGCTAAGGTTGGCCTTAGTCAGTCACTGTAGTTGTAACTGAAAGTTGATAAGTGTCAAAAGGGAAAAAAAATAATTCAATGGGTGTGCATACATTATGTAAGCCATATGAACTAGGCCTGGGTGGAGTTCTCGAAGTTCTGCAAGCGGCGGAGTGAGTTAGGTCCCTCCGTTCGCACTAATTTATAGCACTGGGTGGTTGTCCCACACTGTAAAATCAGCGTGAATGGCACCATGCCCAGCGCAAGAGGGTGCAGCTTCTTTTCTGCCACTCAAGAAGATTTTGACCGCCTGCATTGAGAAATCTTGCCAGGAGGTGGTCTGGAGTAAGATTTTCTTCGCTCGCGGTGACCACCTTAATGTTGGTGAACGAAGAAAAAACTCCGCTATGCAGAGTTTTTCGCAACTCCGTGTTCTAAGTGAAACGCGGAGATGGAAAAAACTCTGCAAACTCTGTGAACAGAGCATGGTTCACCACCCACCCCTAAAAAAAAAACACTTTTGTCCGGTAACGTGTGGCACATACCAAAAATGTTTTTTTGCAATGTTTTTGGTAGGTTAGGTCAGAACTTAGGAAAGAATAAAGGTGTGCGGTGCTAGAAGGTGACTGAGTGGGCAGTGAGAAGACAACTTACTTTTGTTTCGGTTTGCAATCCATTAAAAGCTTTGTAATTGCTGCATTAACAGAACGAGGTGCACATTGCACAGCCAACAAAGCAGTGCAGAACTGAACCATGCTACAGTTAGGTCGGGCCATGGCCCATAGGTTTCAAAGTGTCATCGGCAGGTAGGTCATGAACAATGATGGGTGGCATCTGCCCCACTTAACAAATACAAGTGGGTATACTAGTAATTGTCAATAACAAAGCAATGTGACTTACAGGCATCCCAATGTGCTGCTATAGAGACTCTCTCTTTAACTGCTGCTGCTGGGTCATCTGGGTCATCTGGCGCACTGGTACTGGCCCCCGCACTGGTGACCCGTGTGGCAACAACAAACCTTACACATTTTACATGCCAGACACAACCCGAATTTATGACTGCAGTTCGGTTCACAGTACCTTCTCTCCCATCTTAAATAAATCCCTTTGGGCATTTTGTTGGTTGACAATGTTAGAAAAGCCAGTAGTCAAGCTAACCATAATAGAGGGACAGAGATATGAAGATGACTGTAAGTCATTTGAAGCGCAAAGAAGGAGTAGAAAAACTGATCAATGAAGGACATATCGTTTTAGTTGGAAAATGTAACTGGACCTTCCTCATACTACTTTCCTGCCATGATGCACTGTCTTCAAAACTACTGAGATACTGAATAATATATACAACACTACACTGGGGGGATTCACCAACCATTGCCACTCTCTCATCATTTGAGCATGAGCAAAAAATAGAAAGCCTTCTCAGCAAATAAGTGGGGAATAGCTTACTTGGGTCTGCAAACACTGCAACCTTTCACGGTAGAATACCTAATCTATTTTCTTAGTCTTACAGTACCAGTCCACAGGTTATATAAGTTAGGGGGAGGGAAAGCTTAATAATCAAGCAGAAGAAAGCTACAGGTATTAGAAGAGACAGGAGGAAGTTAGCTACAGAAAAAAGAAATATTGAAAAAAGGATAATGCATGGAGGAATAACAAATATTAACAAGCATTAAATAGAACAAAGAGAATTTTGGAAAAAACGTCACAGTGGAAAACAAAGAAGGCAAAAATGTTCTAATGGGGGGAGGTAACTTACTGGGGCTGGTAGATCCATCAGCTGCAGTGACACTGGCAGTGGCAGTCTCTTTCTGATGCTCCGATTCCCTCTCCTTGTCCTTCGGTGCTAATTTAAGAAATAAAGAAGATATCAAAAATAGATTGCTGGTACATTTATTCTCCTAGAAAATATTTTGACAGGCAAAGGCAGCATAGTAACATATTGGCATTGTACTTTTCTAAAGCAGATCACCTATTTTATCAAGCTGACTTATTCCCGGTTCCTGAAACCCTACCTAAACTCTATTCCAAATTTTCTAAACTACATTTGGAACTACTAATACATTGCAATCAATGATCTTTGCTCCTCAATTTCAATCCCCTTTGGTGGGCCAACTTAGTCAGTTTCTCTTTTCAATGCATAGACGTATACTACACATCGCTGGGAGATTGCATCGGACTGTCTGAGCTACATAAAAAGTAAGACACAGAGAAGGTTAACTCACTGATATTACTACTACTACCACAGTACCACTATTAAGTGACAGGGCAGAGGAGGATGCATGACTTGTTAAATAATCAGCCTAAATGAGTGCCAACAATTACAAGCAGAACTAGGTAGCAGTGCAGTACCGAGCTCACTCAAATTGGATCACATAACGTTTGTAGTGTTATGTGAACTTTACTTACGTTTGCGTGTGAGCAGCATGTTAGTTGAAAGAAAAAAAATTGTATTGTAGAACACAACAAAATTAGTTGTTACTGGTGTTGTAATTTAGCAGTGATTAGATTAAGCATTAGCGGAAGACATCTTGTCTTTAGTAACTATTATGAACATTTTGCGGAATCCATTTTGTATTCATGGCAGCCATTTTCTCCGCTACATGCTGCCATGTGCTCACCATGTGCTCTGTCCTACCTTTCTGTTAACTGCTCTTGAAATCTGCCTAGTGACAAGTTATATTTAGCATCTCTTACTTTCGCACATGCTCAGTAAGGTCTGCAGCTGTTAGTCCTTGGAAACTGTTAGCTCCTCCTAACTGTCGACTGTGCAATTTCCACATGACCTTACATGTATGCAAGTCTTGTTTCCATAATTGTACCATCTCCTTTTACCCCTGCGTGGGTATAAAAGGACCATGCTCTCTCAGTTCAGTGTGCTACTTCAGACATTACCCTAGGGTGCTGTTTGAACTGTAGTACCACCTCATGAGGTTAATAAACTTCTGTCTTTTATTCCAGTTTCTGTGCCAACTTCTTCCTACATGGTCTGAGGACTTTGTGCAGAGAAAGGTGAACCCCTTGCACTAGTAGGCCTTGCTGAGGCTTACTTCAACAAATTGGCGCCCGAACAGGGACTCATCGGCGACTCGGATGCCCAACGGATTGGTCGCGACGAAGGATTGGAATCTCGCTGCGGACGATCAATGCCTGAGGAGACCCGAGTCTTGGCAACCACAGCGTTTTTCCCTTCTTTCTGATTTGACCATCCAGGTGGCGCCGGTCCTTGACTGAGATCCTTTTTGTTCATTCGTCATGCAGTGACCATTTGGTAAATTTTAGAACTTGGCAGTTGGAACCTGGACACCCTGTGATTGGTAATAGCCGTTTTACGGCACTTGCTGTGGGTTTTGATGCCTGTGTTTGGTAATGTAGTTTAGCACTACTTACTGTGGCTTTTGTAATTTGGGTGACTAGTCAATTTGTATTCTTTGGATTTGATATATAAATTGCAAGTTATATAGGCAGGTAATGAGGAGAATTTTCTCCAATTTGATTTTGATTTGAACGCCACCTTAAGTGCTACTTTGATTATATTATTGCATATTCTGCACTATTTTTGGCATGCCTGTTTTTAGCGCACTTCGTAGGATGTGTTGCTTTTGTAAAGGTACCAATTTGAGACTGGAAGAATCGCAACCGGCACCCCCAGAGGGGACGCCAAATAGAGATATGTATGTTAAACATGGTCTTTCTTCTATAATGTACAGCACATTATGGAATAAATACACCCGGGTGGATCCTGAGTTACGTTGGCCTATGCATGGGTCATTTGATTTACGAAAAATTGAGTATGTGGAACAATGTATGTGTAAGCGAAAGTCTAGGCAAGATATGTTTGACTGTGTACGAATGTGGGAGAAAGAAGCGCGTGGACGAGTGAAACGTGAGCAAGCCTTGCTTGAGAAAGAGCAGCGGAAGAATGTATATGTGAAAGCATTGGAAATAAGAAAGAAAGAAATAAATGACTTAAAGGAGCTAGAAGAGAAAGAACGTAAGCTACAGGTAACTGGCCAATACACTGTTAGGCAATCTCTCTATCCTATCCTTAATAAATCACATGATGATTTATTGTTACTAGATCGCCCTCCACCTCCGTATGTCGTCCCTTCTTCCCCTCATGAGTTACCTAAAGTCTCCAGTTCGGAGCAACAGAAGATGCGGGACAGTCGCTCTATGCTGCCTGCTGACCGTGCGTCTGAGCTTAGATCGATTGCTCGTAAAACAATTTGTAGCGCTGTTTCTGCTTCTGAACTTTTAGACAACATGAAAGGGTGGACGGAAAAGGAGCAGCTATATTTTACTGAGGCATTTGGCTCAGAAGTTATTGAACTATACCGGAAATATTCTGATGAGTTAGAGCCAAATGATGTAGCAGCTGATTATAAGCAAATGCGTGATGGTCTTTTTGTTTTCTCCCAGGTGGCTGATGCAATCAGGCTTTTAATGAAATTACGTATTGTGGCAGTCCGCTTGCAAGAAGAGAAAAGGGCTGCGGACGCAGTTGCACGAGCATCTCAGACTGAAGGGGCACAAGCTTCCATCTTTGAAACAGATAAGACTATGATAGTTCACGCGAAACCAATGCGGGAGGCCGCGCCTTTGTATGTTCCTCCTAAAGGATTGGGTACAAATGATGATAAAACTTCTGTTGATGCAAAGGGTTATTTTATTTATAATTGGGTGTATACTCCTTGGAATAGGGCAGATGTAATGGCACTTAAAACAGCATTACCTGACCCGCGGAAAAATCCAGCCGCCTTTTATGAGGAAGTTGAGGAAGCAATTAGTTCTTGTACTATGACTTTGGCTGACATTGATTTATTTTTCGGATTGATATTACCGCCAGATATGTGGAGAACTGTTCGTAAAATTGATGATCGTACAGTTTTTGGAGCATCATGGAAAGAAATAGAACAGATGAACGGGGATAGGGAACCTGCGAAAAAGCCATATCAGTTGATTCTAGATCTTCCTGCAGCCATATTAGTTAAGTTGAAAACGATTATTCCCCCTAAAAAGATAGATTGGACTGTTTTAGCGTCTTGTAAACAAAAGGCAGATGAATCGGTCTCTGATTTCTTTACACGCTTTGAAGAAGCATTTCCTGATTTTAGCGGTCAGTCATTGTCAGATGATATGGGCAGACATTTGTTCGTCGATAAATATGTTGCAAATCTGGTACCAGGAATAGCTAGTCGTCTAAAAGCTAGTGAAAGTTCATGGACTACCTCTACTCCGGTTTCTCTTTTGACTATGGCTCAGTATTATGAACGACAGGAATTAGAAGCAAAAGGTAGCGAGGAGAAAAAGATTAAAGAATTAAAGACAAAGGTTATGTTGGCTCAAGCTTATGGTCCGCCTTTTAGAGGTAGTGATAGAGGTGGACGTGGATCTTATGGTTCTTCTCACACTCGTTCAAATTTGTCTGTTGATCAGTGTGCGTATTGTAAAAAATGTGGGCATTGGGCTGCCGAATGTCCAGCACTGCGTATTCAGCAGTGTTCACGTGGTCGGGGACAAATGAGAAATCGCTCAGGATATTCAGGACCTAGAAGAAGCACGAATGATCATGCTAGGGTTGATGCTAATACACGAGGGCAGGATGGGTTTAACGCTTTTGATAGACGGAACCAATACCAGATGTCTGATCATGTGCAGCCTGATTTCCAAGATTCTGCTTATGCATAGGATTGCCTAGGATGGGGGTAAGGAATCAGTTGAAGTTCCAGTAGATCAGAGGGGTCCCTATGTTACAGCACATGTTTTGGGTCTTACTGATCAGTTTCTGGTCGATACAGGAGCTACTCGTAGCGCCTTGTCTAAACAATTGATTCCGAGGGCTCCCCTGTCTGGCTTAACCATTACATCGATAGGTTTCGATGGAACACCTTCCCCTAGCCCATTGTCACAACCACTTGCATTCCATGTTGATACATTTACTGCTCCATGTCCATTTTTGCTTTCTCCAAATACACCAGAAAATATTGTGGGTCTTGATATGCTCAAATATTTCAGGGCTACAATACGATGTTCTCCTGAAGGGGTGCGTGTTATTTTAAATGATAATCATCCTGTGATGGAAAGAGTTTGTCTTGTTAAGGAGGATATTGCATTAGCTTCACTCCCTAGTTCTTTGTGGGCTACTTCAGATACTGATGTGGGACAAATGATTATTCCACCGGTACATATTAGTGTCAAGGAGGGAGCTGTATTGCCACGTTTGCCTCAATACAAAATTTCACAGGAGGGCGAAGAAGCACTCACACGAATTGTGCATGATCTTATCGCAGTTGGAGTTGTCGAGGAAGTTCTGTATTATGTTTGTAACAGTCCGATTCTTCCCATTCTGAAAAAGGATACTGATACTAGGATTTACCGATTCATTATTGATTTACGAGAAGTCAATAAGATTGTGATACCACAATATCCTGTGGTATCTGACATCACGACACTCCTTACTTTGGTTCCCCCGACAGCAACTACGTTCTCTGTGATAGACTTGAAGAATGCTTTCTTTTCGATCCCTATTCATCCTGACAGCCGATATTTGTTTGGTTTTACTTTGAATAAACGATCATATAGATTTTGAAGAGTTCCTCAAGGCAATACGGAGAGCCCAAGTATTTATAGTCAGGCGTTAAAACGACAACTTGATTCTTTTGTTTTGCCTGAAGGTGTGGCTCTCATACAATATGTCGATGATATTTTGTTGGCAGCTGATACCCCGGAGCAATGTGAAAAGTGCACTTTGTCCTTACTTTCTTTTCTCGCTTTACACCATCATAAAGTGTCACAAAAGAAATTGCAATATTGTAGACCAAAGGTAACCTATTTAGGTCACCTTTTGTCTAAGGAGGGCCGTGCACTTACATCAGATCGTATTCAAGCAATTTTAGACACATCAGTACCCTCTACTCAGAAAGATGTTTGTGCATTACTTGGTCTTACTTCTTTTTGTAGACAATGGATATTAGGGTTTTCACACATTGCCAAACCTTTGCTAGCACTTCTGACTAAAGATACTCCAATGCCCCTCCCATGGACAGATGAATGTGAGACTGCTTTCCGGCAGCTGCGACAAGCCCTTTGTTCTGCACCAGTGTTAGGTACTCCAGATTACATGAAGCCTTTTGCACTTTACGTACACGAGAAAGATGGATGTGCATTGTCAGTTTTAGTACAGACACATGCCGATAAGCAGCGTCCCTGTGCATATTTTTCAGCATTACTTGATCCTGTCGCTCGAGCGTTGCCCGGATGTTTTCGTTCAGTTGCCGCAACAGCTGTCTCAATACGTCAGAGTGAAGGGATAGTTTGTCACATAAACTGTTGGTGCTAGTACCCCATGCGGTTGATGCTCTTTTAAATCAAACAAAGACACAACATTTAACTAGCGCCCGTATGACAGGTTATGAGTTGACACTGTTGGCTCCTCACATTACACTGAAGAGATGTACGACACTAAATCCAGCTACTTTGTTGCCATATCCGGTGACTCAGCCTCAGTCACAAGAAACACATGATTGTATATTCCTTACCGAAGAACAGACAAAGGGTCGTGTTGATTTACAAGATACGCCCCTTTTAGATGTAGACGGGGAACTGTGGGTTGATGGGTCTTGTTTGAAGTTGCCAGATGGTACAACCTCAGCTGCATATGCAATCACCACAATACACATGGTAGTGGAGGCAGCTCGTATACCACAGAAGTCAGCTCAAGCAGCTGAACTAATAGCTTTGACACGAGCATGTGAGCTTAGTACTGATTTAAGTGTGAACATTTACACAGACAGCCGCTACGCTTTTGGAGTGGCTCATGATTTTGGTTTGCTTTGGAAGGAGAGAGGTTTTCTCACATCCCACTGGATGCAGATAATGCACGGAGAATTAGTGCATAACCTCTTGACTGCATTGACATATCCAAATAAACTAGCTATTGTGAAATGTAGTGCACATAAGAAAGTGACCGATAAGATAGGGCAAGGTAATGCTCTTGCAGACCGTGTAGCACGTGAGACGGCGATGCAGCGAAGTACTACTTCTATGTATGTAGTGAAGTCACAAGCTGAACGCTGGCATAATGCAAGACAAGACGTATTAGATATACAGAAATCTGCTTCTGTGAAAGAACGTGAGCAATGGTCTAAAGATGGAGAATTGGATGATGAGGGCTGTTGGCGGAATAAGCAGATGGATAAATGGAAATTGCCTATAGCTTTTGTACAACCTATGGTTCAGATGGCACATGGGCTGGCACATGATGGAGCTTCAACAATAACGAAGTTACTTACGCAAGTTTGGGAGCATCCAGAAATTTCCAGTACAGCTAAGAGAATAGTACAGTCTTGTTTGATCTGCTTACAATACAATCCTGGAAAAGGGACACGTACTCCTGCAGGAGGGTTTGCTACACCAACTGCACCTTTTGAAGTTCTACAAATGGATTATATTCAGCTTGAACGCTGCAACAATTTAAAGTATGTCTTGGTGGTGGTTTGTGCCTTCAGTAAATGGATAGAGGCGTACCCCACAAAGGATAATACTGCCATTACTACAGCGAAGGTGCTTTTGAAAGAATTTTTCCCTAGGTTTGGTGTTTGCAGACTTTTATGGAGTGATAACGGACCTCATTTTGTTGGGGAAGTTATTAAGTATGTCCTGAAAGGATTAGGGATCAAACAGAAGTTCCATGCGGTTTTCCACCCACAATCAGCAGGGTTGGTGGAAAGGTATAATGCTACATTGAAGCTGAAATTAGCAAAGATACAGGCTTCCACATCCTTAACTTGGCCGGATGCATTACCATTGGCATTATTGTCTATGAGGTCAGTGCCACACTCCCGACTTGGCCTTAGCCCCTATGAAGTAGTGTTTGGGAGACCAATGAATATTTGGGCAGTTCCTAAACCAAAATCTGTATATGATGTACCTTTTGTCCTGATGAATGATTATTTGGCACAGTTAACCGACAATTTGGTTTCTATTCATCAACAGGTTCGAGAAGCACTTCCTGACAGATCTACAGGTGAAGGCCATGAACTCCGACCTGGTGACCAGGTGATGATTAAGTCTTTTGAAAGATCAAGCAGCTTGGAACCAAGGTGGCGAGGCCCAGAACAGGTGCTCCTTGCGACAAGGACAGCAGTTCGGGTGACGAACCGAAAGAATTGGGTCAATAGTACTCATTGCAAGAGAGTGCTACCTACCTTGGTGGAACCTGCTGTGCTGACCGATCATCGAGAGATTTTGACTACGGAGAAAGGCCGTGCTATATCACCTGACGAATCTGCAGAGGTCTTCCCGGACCATACGACTTCTGGAGTGTCGCGATATAATTTGAGACCAAGGAAAGAATCTGAAAATTGTTTTGAAAAGACTGGTTGAGCTACCGCCTGGGTTAGTGAAACGGAGAGCCAATGTGGCAAGGGGGGTGGATCAGCCGTGCGTTAGAGTAGTGACACCCGTCTTGGCCCGTGGTGAAGAAATCAGCGGCTGCCCAGGGATAAGAGCGCCAACGATTGTTTTTAATTAATTTCTGAAAGGGTCGATTATCACTGTTGCTAAAATGAATAACAAATTGATCATTAGTATTACGGGGTTTGTTGTTGTTTTGGTGGTTACAGCAACAATCACCTGGTTTATTGAAAAGAAGTCTCCTGCTCGTGAGTTCTTTGTTGCCACTACTCCGGTACCAGAGGATCACTATTACTTTACGCTTCCCTATCAGGAGTGGAAGCACCGTCAATCGTACTTCAATAATACTTTCATTCAGATGTTGCATCATACCCATAATGCTACAAATACTACTAACTGTTGGGTATGTGGAATGATACCTGCGCATCAAAAGAAAGGAGGAACACCTTTCATTCCTCTTCCTTTTTCACACAATGGTTCTTGTCAAGCTTGGTACATGCTTTTGTTTGCATCTAGAAAACGTACGGAGGGCGGACTTCTTTTTCGCCTTAATAAAGTGTGCTACCAAGACAAAGATGGGTATCCCCAAGCTAAAGGAACTAAATGGGAATCGGAAGAGTATCAACCGGACAATGTTTCAATACCATATGTCTTCACAAATATACGAGACTCTGACAAGAAAGAACAATTTGTGATTTCTATTACAAAAACTAAAGCAGATTTATGTATACGAAGCATTGGACGAATTCCAGTAGGGATAAGCGATTGTACCTTGACTTTAACTATTGAGGGTGTAAATAATAGTAGTTTCACAGCCTCACATAATACATATTTTGTTTGTGGAAACCATGGATATTACCAATTACCTGTTGGGTGGTCAGGTGTGTGTTATGTATCTTTTCTATTGCCCCCTGTGTTTTTGCCTCCTGCATCATATCACCGAGATTTAAAACTGTTCAATTACATCATTAACAATAGATATAAAAGGGAAATAAGTACAAATGAGGTGGACCAAACGGATACTAGCCTCGAACAATATGTTGATTTTAATTTAGGATTGTTCCCCTTTGTAGGTGTTGTATTAAACAGTAGGAAAGTGAGACAATTGACTAGGGTTGTGGAAGCTGTTACCAATCAGGCAGCTCTGGCACTTGGGAATATTACTGAGGAGCTCCAAGTTGCGAGGATTGTAGCGCTCCAAAATCGTATGGTATTAGATGTGATATTAGCTGATCGAGGTGGTGCATGTCGAATCATCGGTAGTAGTTGTTGCGTTTTTATCCCAGATCACTCACCTTCAGTATATGATGCAATATCTAAATTGCATAAAATTGCTGCAGAAATCCATACAGAGACTGGTACTTGGACTTTTTCTGGATGGTTTTGGGCTCTTGGTTCCACCTGGGGCTGGAAACTACTGACTATCCTGTGTGTAATAATTGCAATATTTTTTACATGCTGTATCTGTAGTCAATGTGGTCCAATGTTCTGCTCTATGTGTATTACTGTTTGTATGCCTACCAAAAGAAATATTAAAGAAATGAAGGCACAACATATGTTAGATAAGGAAATAGCTGAAATGATGAGCATAAATATACAAGATGAATATTTAGATTATCCCAGAAAGACGAATGTCTTCAGCTAATGCTGAAAGGGTCGTCTGTTGTAATTTAGCAGTGATTAGATTAAGCATTAGCGGAAGACATCTTGTCTTTAGTAACTATTATGAACATTTTGCGGAATCCATTTTGTATTCATGGCAGCCATTTTCTCTGCTACATGCTGCCATGTGCTCACCATGTGCTCTGTCCTACCTTTCTGTTAACTGCTCTTGAAATCTGCCTAGTGACAAGTTATATTTAGCATCTCTTACTTTCGCACATGCTCAGTAAGGTCTGCACCTGTTAGTCCTTGGAAACTGTTAGCTCCTCCTACCTGTCGACTGTGCATTTTCCACATGACCTTACATGTATGCAAGTCTTGTTTCCATAATTGTACCATCTCCTTTCAGCCCCTGCATGGGTATAAAAGGACCATGCTCTCTCAGTTCAGTGTGCTACTTCAGACATTACCCTAGGGTGCTGTTTGAACTGTAGTACCACCTCATGAGGTTAATAAACTTCTGTCTTTTATTCCAGTTTCTGTGCCAACTTCTTCCTACATGGTCTGAGGACTTTGTGCAGAGAAAGGTGAACCCCTCGCACTAGTAGGCCTTGCTGAGGCTTACTTCAACACTGGTACTCAGCAAGCCCTGCAACCTGGATGACCAGCAGGTCGAGCAGGTCTCGCTCCCAGTCGAAGATGTCAGCCCAGCAATGCATCAGCTGCTGCTCGGTGCACCAAACCCCAGTATGCCTGCACACACCTAAACACCCTCTCCCATAGCAGCTGACACTCCTGCAGGCCATACCCACTCTCAGGCCAACCACCTGCTGCCAGCATTGAGGGGAGATGGTGCTGCAAAAAAAAAACAGACACGCCATCTCCTCCTCACTGAATATGGTGTGGGGCTTTATGCCTTTGCGGTGCCTGCAACCGCAAGATGTGTGTTTAGCTGAACTCCCCGCACCAACGCTGCCTCTCCACCATGCTGCCATGGTGCTGGGTGGTAAGAAATATAAGACAGGAAAGAGAAGGAATAGAAAGTAGGGAAATGAGGAAGTTAAGGAAAAACAAAATAAAGGAAAAAAAAGTCCCAGAAATAAAAAGAGACAAAAAGGTTAAATACAAAAACACAAATACACACACCAGTGTAATAACTGTATAACAGCAGAGGATAAGTGGGATAAGGTAGGTATTGCACAGATACACCGGATTGAAAAAAAGGGCCAACACATGCACAGAATAGGAAAAGCAAGATGGACACTTGCTCAAGTGACTGCCTGGTGCTCACGCATATGCTGCAAAACAGAATGCACTACTCACACCAATCAGCATGAGTGGGTGGCTGAGCACAACTCTGTCTGTTCCTGGAGTGAGGTGGCATTCTTGCAGAGTTTTTGGGGCACTCTGCTGAATTCCACATAGCAGAACTCCAAGAACTCAGCCCGACCTAGATGATACCCAACTAGAAAACAAAACTATTCACTCTGAGTAGATCACTAGAATCCTATAGCTGTGACATTCTATATAGCAACATTATGAAGGTGTTGGTGGCATTTGTGGTGATACTAGGAGTTATAGTACTGTTTAGTACTGTCTAGTTGATGTTAGTAGTCATACCATCACAACCTGCAGGGTAAAAAGCCAATAAACCCCCTTCATAGAGGCCTATTTATCAAGGAGTTAAGCTGACCTTGTGTTAGGTAGTGTGCAAGCAGTAAATCATACTTAAACAACAATGCTACTGCAAAATGCATAGGCCACGATTTATGAAAAGGGGGACTAGCATCATAATTTTTTATGCTAGTACAGTGCTTTGCAGGACTAGTGTAAAAAATTCTGATGCTAATTCTGCAAAGCACCCAGAGGCCCATTGAACACAATTGGGACCTCTTTTTAACGCCTGCACTTAGCAGGCATTAAAAAAATGCAGATTAAAATGGCGCAAAAGAATTGCATAGATTTCTTTCCACCATTTTTATAGGCCCTCTAGCGCTGAAATGCCCCATTGCATACATCATGCCAGGCTCAGGCATAATGTGGCGTAAGGGGTTATAAAGTGGCGCAATGCAAGCTTTGCGCCACTTTGTAAATATGGCACTGCATGTTTGCCCTTCCAACACCACAGGAGCATAAAAAAAATGTGGCATTGGAATGGTGCAAGGCCACCATAAATCTGGGCCATTGTTTTTAAAGATTGCATGGGGCAAATGCTGCACTGAATCAAGCTGCGTCACGCAGGAATTAATACATAGAATGTAGGTTTTCTTGTGAAAAATTAAATGCAACAGTAACAGTGGTAGTTAACAGTATATCACTGCATCGCATATCGTGGAATAGCGCAACGCAGTGGTAGCAATGTGCCACCATTGCTGTGCATCAGCAATCTAGTTGAAAGCAATGATATAGTGGCTGAAGTACAAATTCCTCACCATCACAATACACTCTGGCAAACTCAACTACGCCATGGAATTCATTATACTACAACTGAGAGTAGTTAGGAGGCCACAACATCAGCAATGAAGGAGGAAGGAGTGTGTTTTCCAGCAGTGCATATTCCTCATGGACCTCAGGCAGGAGGAGGTGATATAGTTCTACAGACTAAAGAGGGTGTCCATCATGGAATTTGCTTGAGAAGACAGTGCCTAGTCTCCAGCCAGCAATTGCAAGAAAGAAGACCATTCTTCCACTTGTAAAATTGATTTATGTGTTCCACATGTTGGCATTAGGATCCTTCCAAATCACATTGGACGGTTGGCTGGTATTTCACAGGAAGCATTTTCTGCCTTTTTCCCATGTGTTTTGGATGCCATCATAAAATTCACACCCCAGTACCTTCTCTTCCCCAAAACTACCCAACAACAAATGGATACCAAGCAAGACTTCTACACCATTTCTGTATTTTTGCATGAGCTTGGTGCCATAGATTGCGCACATGTTCAGTTTTTGTCTCCCACAGCACTATTCCACCTGTATGGAAACTGCAAGCACAACTACTTGATAAGTGTCTAGGTCATAGTGGACCATCATGGAATATTCATCAATGTCCTTGCAAAAGTTCCAGGAAGTATACAGGAGACATCTTCCTCCACAGTTACAACTAATGAGCAGCTTCGGAATCGCTGATATGAAAATAACCTACTCATGGGTAAGAAAAGCAGAGATATACATTATACCAACTAAGAAGTTGTATTGGTTGACATAATAGCCATCTCTGTGTTTGTGTCTGGATCTTGTGTCATGTGCACACAGTGGGAGTAACTTACTCCAACATGTAGTCAATGGCATCTGTTATGTGATTTCCTCACTGATCCTGCATTGGAAGTAGGAAAAATCCCGCAGTGAGAACTATTAAGTCATCTCACACCGTGTGAGTAGTCAGAACCACATTTTCTGCAATGCCGAACAAATCAGTCAACAAGTCATGTGGTCCACAATTGTATTCAATATGAGTAGAAAAAATAAATCTTAGCAAAGTTTGAGATGTGTGTTCATGCAACGGTGTGGCAAGTCTGGATTATTTGCCAATGTTCCACTAAAACAACGGTTGTTTTTGTTTTTTTTTTGTCCTCATTTCGTCACCCTTACTTTGGTTAATGGGAAAAGCACAAGCTCGTAAAACCACGGCAAATCTCCGGGTATATAATCCATACCACAGTTAAGCCGCCCCACTTGTTCTACTAATTGTGTTTTCCCCAAACGTATATCATCGATCAAGTAATATTATTATCTAGCACCTGATCATAACCAAAGCAGCGCCCAAAAGGGTAAGGGTAAGGGGGAGTTCTAATCATTGTACTTGAGAGTTCAAAAATTCAAGAGGAAGAGACCAAACAGAAACCTATACAACCCAAAAAAAAAAAATACACTATTGATAAACATTCTCCCAATGCATCCAAAAATTGTCTTTTCTAGACAGGGGGCATCGTTGTTCCAATGTGCATATTCGGTTTACAGATGTTTGCCAGTCCGATGCACGGGGAGGAAGAGGATCAATCCATTTACGACATATTTCTCGTCTAGCTAGGAGGATTAATATAAATAACAAATGCTCCTGATGTACTGACAGTCTCCGGTACTTTGTACCCTGTTCCCAGACCCCAAACACCACTGTTGATAGGTTTAAAACTAAATTAACGTTAAAGATTACCTTTAAGGTATTTCCTATATCCCCCCAATAGCTCAACAACTTAGAACATTGCCAAAACATATGAATATCGTCTGCCTTGCCTTCCCCACATCTTGGACAGTTTTTCTGGCTTTTCTCGATGGCTGTTAATCTGGCCGGTGTCCAATACACCCTATGGAGTGTAAACAGGTGATTTTTCTTCAACCCTGCTGACCTAGTAGTAAGCCACAGTTCTGAGCAAGACTTTTGCCACAGTGCTATGACGTCTGATGTTAAAAAGATCGCCCCCCACTTCAACAAGGGAAGGGATGCACTATCTTCTGTTGTTTCCAACAAAGCATGGTACCACAATGCAACCTCTTTATTAATTATTATCTGGTTAAATTTCCCTTCCCATACGCTCCTCCCTATTTCTCCTACTGGTCGAGATTTTACCCAACTAGATATCTGAAAGTACTTAAATCTAGAAACTGTCCCCCCAGTAGCATCCTGGAAAGCAGACCAACTTAACACATCAGATCCATCTGTTATCTGGCCCCATCTTACCAACCCACTCGCTCTCAAGGGGATTGATAATTTGTCGATGAGGCATTCAGGGGTACCAGGTGAGTCCCAAATGGGGGCAGAGCTGCAGAAGTAAGGAATCTCTAACACCCTCCGAAAATACATCCAAACATTGCAAGCCTGTCTGAGAAGTTTCAAACGAACCTTCTTAAAGTACCTAGGGTGTCCGAATTTGTGTAAGAAATTATCTGCTCCTTCCTCAAGATGTGCTGTTAACGCTCTCCAGACTAAATCATACGCTGACTTTTTATTCAATAAGACTCTAATGTTTTTCAATTGAAAAGCCAAATAGTACCTAAACAAGTCCGGAGATGCAATACCCCCCCCCACTCTTTTTTCCTACTCATCCTTTTCCATGAAATCCTTACTCCCTTAGAAGCCCATACAAATGAAGATAAGTCCCCCTGTAGTTTTTTAAACCAGCTCTTCTTAAACTCTAATGGGATAGAGTTGAACAAAAAAGTAAATTTTGGAAGAATGCACATCTTCAAAATATTGGATCTACCGATTATCGTGAGAGGGAGAGCGGCCCACGCCTTTAACAATTTTTTAGTTTCCCTATGTACTATGTCAAAATTCAATTTAGCTACCTCGCTAAGATAAGTTGTTAATCGAATCCCCAAGTATCTAATCTCCTGTTTAACTAAGGGGGAGACATACGCCGAATTCCAACACATTATTTCCGTCTTTTCTGTGTTTATGCTGTACCCAGAGAATCTACCAAATTGTTCCATCAAAGTGTTGACCCTAGGTAGAGTAGACCTCACATCGCTCGTATATATCATTAAATCGTCTGCGTATAACGCTAGTTTTTTTTCCCACCCCGAGTTTGAAATTGAATAATCTCCTTACAAGACCGAAGTAAAATAGCCAAGGGTTCAATGTATAAATTGAAAAGCAAAGGAGATAGGGGACAACCCTGACGCGTACCCCGCCAGATCCTAAATTCCTGTGATAAACGGCCATTAACCGAGACTCTCGCTAAGGGGCATCTATACAATTCCCCTATCGCCCCAACAAAGGGAACTCCCAAGCCTACTTTTTCCAACACAGCCCTTAAAAACAACCAATTAACACGGTCAAAGGCCTTAGCCGCATCAAAAGTCAAAATTGCCAATGGGGCCTTCTCTTGTTCCGCTAGATCTATTGCAGCAAATAGCTCGTGAGTTACTTCATGAAGTTGCCTCCCCTTCATGAAACCCTTTTGATCCAAATGTATCAAATTGCCAATGGCTCCCCCCAATCTCTTAGCTAAAATCCCTGTATAAAGTTTGTAGTCCGCATTCAACAAGGAGATGGACCTGTATGATGAACAAGACATTGAGTCCTTACCTGGCTTTAGCAGTAAACAAATTATTGCCTCTCTCCAGGAATTCGGTATTTGGGCCCCATCTAACAACAAAGAATTAAGGCCCGTATTTATACTCCGTTTGCGCCGAATTAGCGTAGTTTTTTTGGCGCAAAACTAACGCCATATTTATACTTTGGCGTTAGACGTGTCTAGCGCCAAAGTATGGGCAAATAGCGTCATTTTTTTGCGTGAACGCCTTCCTTGCGTTAATGAGATGCAAGGAAGGCGTTCCCGTCTAAAAAAATGACGGCGACGCAAATGCGTCGTATTTATACTCCCGGGCAAAAATCACGCCCGGGAGGTGGCGGGTCAAAAAACCCCGCATTTGCGCCACTATTTAACGTCTGGGTCAGGGTAGGCGTTAAGGGGCCTGTGGGCTCAAAATGAGCCCACAGGTGCCCTCCCCTGCCCCCAGGGACCCCCCCTGCCACCCCTGCCCACCCCAGGAGGACACCCAAGGATGGAGGGACCCACCCCAGGGACATTCAGGTAAGTTCAGGTAAGTATAATTTTTTATATTTTTTTATTTTTTTGGGGTGGCATAGGGGGGCCTTATTTGTGCCCCCCTACATGCCACTATGCCCAATGACCATGCCCAGGGGACACAAGTCCCCTGGGCATGGCCATTGGGCAAGGGGGCATGACTCCTGTCTTTACTAAGACAGGAGTCATGAAATGGCGTCTGGGCGTCGTAAAAAAATGGCGCAAATCGGGTTGAGGCGATTTTTTTGCCTCAACCTGACTTGCCCCATTTTAAGACGCCCTAACGTCATTTTTTCCCAACGCCGGCGCTGCCTGGTCTACGTGGTTTTTTTCCACGCACACCAGGCAGCGCCGGTCTGCTTGCGCCGGCTAACGCCATTCCATAAATACGGCGCCCGCATGGCGCTTCAGAATGGCGTTAGACGGCGCTAAATTTTTTGACGCTAAACTGCGTTAGCGCAGTTTAGCGTCAAAAAGTATAAATATGGGCCTAATTAACTCTAGTAGGAATGGAATGAGTTCATCCCCCAAAGCCTTGTATAATTCATTGGGTAGACAATCTGGCCCAGCTGCCTTTCCTTTTTTCAACGCCTTTATACCTTCAACAAGCTCATCCTTACTTAACTTATCATTCAATGAGCGCATTTTAGACTCCTCTAATGCTGGGAGAGATGCTTTATCTAAAAACTCTCTCACCGACTCTTCCGAGTTAACCGAGCTTTCTAAATATATCTCCTGAAAAAAAGATACGAATGCCCCCTCAATCTCTTCTGCTCCGTACAGATCTGATTCGTAAGTTCGGATTTAACTGATAGGATATACCTTTTGGAAAGGTCTGACTTAACCTTCCACGCTAACAGCTTACTACAACCTTCTCCATATTCAAAGTGTGCATATTGACTACTTTCCCACTTTAACCTGCTGCGATTCTCCAAAAACGCGTCTAAGGAAACCCGAACCTCTTCCTCTTGCCGAGACAGCTCCTCTAATAGGTCGATTTTCCCTTCTAACCGTGCATTATACATTGAGACTCGAAGCGTTTTTAATGACAATTCCATATTTCCCAGCTTTTCCCTCTCTTCTCGAAAATTGTAAGTAGCTAGGCTCACTAACCTTCCTCTTATATAAGCCTTGAATGCATCCCAAACACACCATAAGCTAGCAGTGCCTTGATTCATATGAAAAAATTCTCTTGTATCATTTTTTAACGCTTCTACTATTACGTCGTCTAAGAATAAAGCACGATTAATTGAACTTCTAATACCCGTGTTTGTGACCCTGATATCCAAATGTAGTGTTACCGCTGAATGATCTGAAAGATGAGGTGTATTATGGGCTACCCTTCTCACCTCTGGGCATAAGCTTTTATGAATTAAAAACAAATCTATTCTAGATCTGTGCCCATATTTTTTATTGTGAATGTGTATCTATCTCCTTCACCCCCTCTCCAATGCCAAACATCTACCATGCCTAAATCCTGCATCGCTTGTTTCACCAATGCCCTTGTTTTAGGTGAATTGACTGTACCCCGGGGGGTTGACTTGTCCTGAGCAGGGTCTAACAATATGTTAAAATCTCCACCTAATACCACTGGGTACCTAGCTGAAAGTAAAATATTAAATAAGTCTTGAAATGGCGTTGGATCATCGATGTTCGGCCCGTAATAGCCCACCACTGTGATCCAATAACCGCATACACACAGTTCTACCACTACCCATCTTCCTCTGGGATCAACCTGTACCAATCCTACCTTAAACCTCGTAGATTTCTTAACCAGAACTGCCACACCTTTTATTGTGCTAGTTTGGGAGGAACAAACGCTAAATGAAACCCAGTTCAACTGTTTAAGGCAGCTCTCCCACTCACTTTGTTGAAGGTGGGTTTCCTGCAGTATAATGATCTCCTCTTCCACCAATCGCAAGTATTCAAAAATCTTCCTCCTCCTACCAGGCACCCTTAACCCATTCACATTCCAAGAAAGAAATCTCAACTTTAAATTGCCGTACTTAGACATCGTAACGAAAAGGAGGAGAAAGAAAGAACACAAACGCAGAACCCCCCCAACCTATTAGACAAGTTATGAGGACTATTCTTGATTTTATACTTTTCAAACCCCTTTACCCAAACCGAACCCCTACACCCTGTGCCTCTCACCCCCACACCCAACACCAACACCCCCCCAAAACCACCCCCCCCCGGAGGAACCCTCCCTATTTCTACTAGGATAATCATCCTGTTATCCTTGTTTTGAACTCCTCGTCGGGCGGGACTTTCCACTAGGTCTTATTGAGACGCCTTAATCTGCTCTATAAATGCGCTAACCTCCCCGGGGTCTCTCATGTTGTACATTTTATTCTTCCACATAATACGGAGAGCAGCCGGGAACCTTAATTGAACTGTAGCCCCTAGGGCGCAAAGTTCCCGCATAAAGTTTCCCAGTTCCCACTGCCTGTCTAACGTCGCTTTAGACACATCTGATCTTATCCTAAAAGACCAATCCCCCTTGGAAAAGACTCCAACTTTAAGGGCTTCAGACAGGATTCTTTCCTTAATAGTATATGTGTTGAAATTGATCAAAATCCTCCTAGGGTTCTTTCTCCTGGGATTTTTCTTGAAATGATCACGAGGAACTCTCTGAATGTCCTCATCCAGATTGATCCCTACTGTATTAGGGAGGACCTCCTTGATCAAAGCGATCACATAGCCCTTAATGTCCTCCCCTTCCAAACCCTCTGGGACTCCTAAAAGCCTGATATTATTTCTCCTCATGTTGTTTTCCAATGTCTCTAATTTGTCCTGCAACATCTTCTCTACCTGTTTTAATTGTAAGATATCCTTAGATTGGGCTAACACGCGCTCCTCATGAGCCTCCACCACTGCCTCCAACTTCCCCAACCGGTCTGTTAGCAAATTGATTTTACTTTCCAGAACTTCACAGGCCTCCCGAATCATAGTTTGATTAGTTTCAGAAATCTCGAATTTTCCCCTAATCTCATTAGTAAGAGAGATTAACAAAGCCTGAACATCCATGTCGCGTGATGCTAATCCACTAGAGGAAATACCCTCAACCTCCAACAAGGGTGCTGTCTTAGAGGGACCCTCTCCCTGCTTAACTGGTTCCTCCTCTAGTGGATTATGGGCTGAATCTACTGCTAAACCGCATTCAACTAGATCTGATGCTCCAGAGCTGGCTAAAGCCGGCTGAACGCCTGCCATAGAATGTAGTGGAGGAATAGCGGTCTGAAAGTATCTTGTATTCAAAGAATCACTTCTCCCTTGAGGCTCCATTTGGCTTTCCTCCAGGAGTGGTAGAGAGTGCTCCCCCAATGATGTTGTAAAGTCAATCCCCTCACCGTGCAATTTAAGGTCTAGTTCTGCTATACCTGCCTCTACTGTCCCAGATAACTGAGTCCGAAGCTTAACAGTCCCACCCCGGGTGCCGGGCTTACTTTTCCTTGCAACAATCGAGTCATTAGCCTCTGCCCGAACACCCCTGGGACGACGTTTAATTGGTGACATGCACCGTGAGGCTCCAACACTCTCGCAATCCCTTCTTACTCCGCTCCCATTTAAGTTACATCTGGTGAAGACCCCCGGAGTTTCCAGTATACTCCCACGAAGATAGCAGCGAGAGGTAAAAGATCTCCCACGTCGCACACCCCTCACTGCTTCTGTCCAAATACTGGAGTTCGATGCCTGCTTCCAGGACACCACCCCACCACCCTTCGCCGAGGGCAATAACCCCCCCTTCTTGTTCGCCGTTTTTCTTCTTAATTTATTTCAGACCTAACCAAAAAAAAAACACTCAGAGGGGGAGATTTAGGAGCTAACGTGGCCTAATAGAAGAGATTATTCATCCCCCCTTTTTTTATTTTTTATTTTTTCTCCTTTAGGTTACCAGCCCACCACGCGGATTTCAAAGACCAACCAACCACTATCAGGGAAAAAACCAGATTAGCACGCCTATTGACCAGAGTCCTTAAGCCCGTGCCATATCCACAGGTAGAGCTGGAAAAAACAGTGCAAGTTGAAAACACGGGAACGCTAGATAGATGGTGTCTGTTACACCACTCAATACGAATCAGTGCATTAAACCCCTTTTTGCGCAGTCAAATTATACAGTCTCAAAGAAAATGTCAAAGTCTAAGTGTGGGAAAACTTAATAAATCCTGACAGAATGTGGAGCGCAAAGCCAAGAGCAGGGTATTCAAAATTCTCCACAAACACTTGCACCTACTCAAGTTGCAGCCCTTTCCACAGGATTAGGGTAATACCCGTTTCTCCTGGAGAAGCAGCTCAATGTTATACTCTATCCAAAAGAGAAAAGAAAAAAGAAAAAACAAAGGCGCCCACCAGAAATGTGTATACCCTATAAATCCAGATTCGCCTAAAAGCGCAAAATCAAAGTTACCGCCGTCACACTACTGAAAAGCCTCCTGGAACGCCTCTTAGGGCTTCCCCAAGTGCTGGAAAGGGAGCCCCGGCTCTCGGAGCAGCGCGCGACAATGCGTGAGAAGAATTCGTCCAAGGATTCCTCGCACCGTCGCACCGTCCCTCCAATCTTCACCCCCTCGCCGGGGGGGCTCCGAAGCCGATGTCAGAGTCGCAAGCGTACTGCCACAGCTCTCCTGGACGCCAACGGCGAGATCCGCCTCGCGTCTGAAGTTGCGCGTTGTTTGGCGTCTCTCGCCCGACGAGAGTTCACGGCCAGCGCTCTAGCTGTCCGCCATGTTCCTCAACACCCTGTTACCCTGCACAAATCATGTGATCATAAGCTTATGTGTCACAAATGACAGTATATCTGCAGGCTAATCAAAGTATCAGAAGCACAAATGGAGAAAGAACTTCTAAATTCCTTGTGTGTCATGCACTAAAAGTGTAGCATCAAATCTTGTGTAAAGTTCAACTCTAGGTACATATGTGATACCAAAAGTACAAAGTGCACCTACTTTTTAAGCATTCCAGCATTCTAGATCTAAATATACATATAGATAATAAGCCACATTGACATACCTCATCAAAGTGATAGATCAACAGTTTAATGCCTCAAGTTGCCTACATTTCCTGCATCTCAATCCATCAATGTAAAACTGACACAATTAATAAAAAGGACGAGAAAGATGTGGTATTTTCCACTTTTCAGGTGACCAAGGATATAGTTTGCAGCCTTGATCATGATCCCATTCCAAAATCCCCAAATGTGGGGCCAAAAAAGTATAACTCCTCTCTGAGCAAACCACAAAATATTGTGAAGCAACTGTTTGGTGTTCTATAGTCCTGTTTCTGCTGCCTGAACAGACTATTGTACTCCCCTCCTATGGTCTGCAAGATAATCTTAGTGTGTATAATATTGCATCTCAAAACTAATGTGTCATGGGATAATGAGACTGAAATCACACATGAACCAGAAAAGAATGATGGAACTGATGCAGATATAGAGCACGGAATGGCAGGTCATATGAGAGGGAATAAATAGTGGCAAATCGTTTTTCTTAATAAAATGAAAATGCTGGTAATAATGGCAGTACGTTGCTAGAACAAATGTTGCCACAGATTCTATCACAGATCATGGGAGAAATATGTCATGGTCAAAGGCATAACCTCAGGTGTAAATGCAAAAATGTAATTTGTTCAATTGGCATTCATGCATGTGATGGGATCCACAAAAGGACACGTAACACCTTCCCAGGGCTAATTTATATAAGGTCCATACTTACCCACTCTTGATACAGTGTAGATTTGCCATGCTTTGCAGAGCAATGCAAGGAGTCTCAAAGGCCTGTACCAAAACACACTAAAATACAGAAGTAGCAATGCATAGCATTCATCTGAATAGTAAGACAAGAGTTTGCCAAGCATCACTTCCGGAATACAGAGATGTGTAATGTGTGAAGCATATGTCATAATACAAACAGAGATGGTTGTGGACATGCACAAGTAAGATGCAATGGTGGTGTTGGGTTGAAATTTCCCTCTGCATGGTAGGAGTTTTGTACCCCTACCTTGAGTGCCCAACTGTACTGTTGTCCATGTCCCTAATGCTGGTATATTCCCATAGGGGAATATTGAATATGCGTATCTACCATGACATAGGCCTGTGTCATGGTTTGCGGTCTTGTTGGACCTGATGGGAATGGCAAAGAGCTACCCTTATAGTTGTGGTATGCTATTGTCTTGGCCATGAGTAAAAACAGCGCAAGTGAGGTGGTGGAAGCATACTGTGGAGTGACGATTCTACCCTGTGTCACTGGAGTGCGGCCTACAGGCTCACTGCTTCTAAAGTTCTGCGGTTGTGTGTTCAACTCACCCCTGCCCACCAGGTTGATCTGGCAGTGTGCCTGTTAGAAATGGGGTACTTGGTTGACAGTCAGGTTACCCCCATTCAAGCAAGGACCCTCACTCTAGTCAGGGTAAAGAGAATCACCCTCAGCTAACCCCTGCTTACCCCCTTGGTAGCTTGGCAGAGCAGTAGGCTTCACTTCAGAGTGCTAAGTATTTGTGCCAACACACGCTCTGTTCGTAGATTTCCTTGTCTTTAGGCTGCCAGCTTCTCCTTTCAGGGTCCCAGAAACTGGATGGGTACCACAGGGCAGAGTAGGAGTCATTCCAGAGACTCTGGGTGCTGGCAGAGAGAAGTCTTTGTTGTCCCTAAGACTTCAAACAACAGGATGTAAGCTCTAAATTAAGCCCTTGAAGATTTCTACTCAAGATGGAAGGCACACAAATTCCAGTCTTTGCCACCTTACTCTGTCAGAAGCAGCAACTGCAGGATAGCTCCACAAAGCACAGTCACAGGCAGGGCAGCTCTTCTTCCTCAGCTCTTCATCTCTTCTCCAGGCAGAGGTTCCTCTTGTTTCCAGAGGTGTTTCTCAAGTCTGTGGTTTTGGGTGCCTTTCTTAAAAGCAAAATCTCTTGTGAATGTGAAATCCTGCCTTGCCCAGGCCAGGCCCCAGACGCTCACCAGAGGGTTGGAGACTGCATTGTGTGAGGGCAGGCACAGCCCTTTCAGGTGTGAGTGACCACTCCTCCCCTCCCTCCTAGCACAGATGGCTCATCAGGATATGCAGGCTACACCCCAGCTCCCTTTGTGTCACTGTCTAGTGTGAGGTGCAACCAGCCCAACTGTCAAACTGACCCCGACAGGGAATCCACAAACAGGCAGAGTCACAGAAATGGTATAACCAAGAACATGCTCACTTTCTAAAAGTGGCATTTTCAAACACACATTCTTAAAGTCAACTTTACCAAAAGATGTATTTTTAAATTGTGAGCTCAGAGACCCCAAACTCCACATATCCATCCGCTCCCAAAGGGAATCTACACTTTAATCAGATTTAAAGGCAACCCCCTTGTTAACCTATGAGAGGGACAGGCCTTGAAACAGTGAAAAACGAATTTAGCAATATTTCACTGTCAGGACATATAAAACACATTACTATATGTCCTACCTTAACCATACACTGCACCCTGCCCTTGGGGCTACATAGGGCCTACCTTAGGGGTGCCTCACATGTAAGAAAAGGGAAGGTTTAGGCCTGGCAAGTGAGTACACTTGCCAAGTCGAATTTACAGTTAAAACTGCACACACAGACACTGCAATGGCAGGTCTGAGACATGATTACAGAGCTACTTATGTGGGTGGCAGAACCAGTGGTGCAGGCCCACTAGTAACATTTGATTTACAGGCCCTGGCACCTCTAGTGCACTTTACTAGGGACTTACTAGTAAATCGACTATGCCAATCATGGATAAGCCAATTACATACACATTTTGTAAAGGAACACTCGCACTTTAGCACTGGCAAGCAGTGGTAAAGTGCCCAGAGTAACAAAAACAGCAAAATCAGAATCCAGCACACATCAACAACCTGGGGAACAGAGGCAAAAAGTTAAGGGAGACCACGCCAAGGATGAAAAGTCTAACAGTGCCCATGATAAAATCATGTGCTAAATGCATATGTCAATGCAATACGTACACTACACATAGGGTGAGATGTATTAGTAGTGTGCACATGATAAATGTGGTTGTGGTAGTAGCGTGTGTTAAAAGTTACACACTGTAGCACAGTACAAAGGGACTGTAGTACTGAACAGTGTGAGCAGACTGAGGGGCATATTTATACTCTGTTTGCGCTGAATGTGTGTCAAAACTTTTGATGCACATTCGGCGCAAACCGTGCACCATATTTAAACTTTGACGCCTGAGCCCATGAACGCCAAAATCCCTTTGTGTGCGTCATTTTCTGGATGCGGGAAACTGCCTTGCATTAATGACATGCAAGGTAGACGTTCCCATCCAAAAAATTACTTAAACGCCCATGCGCCTTATTTATGCTACCGCGCAAAAATGGCGCACGGCCGGGAAGCGGAGTCGAAAAATGACGCACAACCCGATTTGCGTAAAAAAATAACGCCTGGGTCAGGGCAGGCATTAAAATGGGGCAAACACACCTGTACTTAATGAAAACACACAGAAGCAACATCAGAGCTCCAAAAGGAAGACATTGAGGTGCTTTTCATCCAGCATGCATGCTGAGCACAGGACCAACAACAGCAGCTTCCACAACACCAGCAGGGACCCCAAAGGCAACGCAGAAGTCAGGAGAGGATATTCCACACCAGGACAACCCTTATGGGACTCCGCCAACAAGACATCATTCAGAGGTACAGGCTCAACTGGCAAGACATTCAGCAGCTGCTGCACAACATTGAGCCACAGTTGGCACCCAGCTTGCAGACACCCCACACCATTCCACCAGAAACCAAGATGCTAGCTGTACTACACATGTTGGCAAGTGGCTCCTTTCAAACCACTGGTGCCCTGGTTGCTGCGATCTCACAGCCATCATTCTCCGCCTTCCTACCCAAGGTACTGGATGCCATCATCTCCCTCACACCCGCCACATCAGCTTCCCCAACACACAGCAGAGGCAGCAGGAGACAAAACAGGAGTTTTACCAAATTAATGGCTTCCCACACGTCCTTGGTGCCATTGACTGCACACATGTACGCATTGTGCCACCTGCTGCAACCGAACATCTATACCGCAAAGGGAAGCACATACACTCTATTAATGTGCAGGCCATTGTCGATCACCGGGGTTTGATCACCAACATCGTGGCAAAGTATCCTGGGAGTGTACATGATTCATTCATCTTCCGTCACTGCACCATCAATCAACACTTCCAGGATGGATGATATGGAAATGGCCTACTTGTTGGTACGTACAGAAACCTACTTATATACACACTGCACAGCAACCCTCTAGGACACACAACACATACACCACAACATCGACATGTGGACAGGAACACACTGAGGTTGTGACACCGCTAGGCATGTTTGACATCCTCACCCAATGGGAGACACACCTAGGGACAAATGACAGTTCCAAATAACAACAGATGCCACTCCACAGACACAAGGGAAATTTAAAAAAAAAACAATGACCTAGACATGGCCCCAACTGGCAGTACATTTGGGAAGATTAATCTTTCAATATCACATCAATAACACTCAATCCAACACCCTTCAAACCAATACGTACTGTGTAAGGGGTGTATAATGTGTTTTGCTGCAGGTCAAACACCATGACACACATAGCATGACGATGACTCTAATGAAGGTCACGTGCAATCATTGAGGCTGTACCAATATCTCACATCACTCCTGCTCTCACATTGCCCACTACCAAGAAGCAAGTGGTCTGTGGGATGAACACATGTTGAAGGGACAATATTGTAAGTGCACATTCCTACACATACGCATTGTGACAAATTAACACACACACAACAGATGTACTGGCATACGGACCTTCTGAAACTCTAAATGACAACCTCACAACCAAGTTAGCCATCTGAACTAGAACATGTTCAGTAGTATAGGCACACGTTACAACCTGAGTCAACTTGGCAAGGGCAAAGAGATAGGTCTGCAGTGAACTTGTCACACATGTGTAATTAGTGCATAGTCAATTGTTAACAGGTCAGTGCTCACAACGTGCAGAGATGTTTTGCACATTGTCACCTTGCAGAATCTAAGAGTCTCACTGATGGTTAAATAATTCTATTGCATATGTGAAATTGTATGCGATGTCCAGGGTATATAGATGCAACCGTGTTACCACCACTGTCAAATTGATTCTGTGTATGGAAGTATCATCTCACCTCCAGTTATGACACAGGGACACCTATTTCACAAGTCACAATGCAAGGGAGTACACACTGTACTGCAACTCTACAAAAATACTGCTGACATCCGGTCAACAGACAAACACCCGTTCAGATAAGGAAACAACCCAATGCTGATGGTACATCCTAGAAGCCTAGGAATCCACACAATAACACAAACACCAATGAGTCACAGACAATACAAGAGAACAACTGCCATGCAAAGTGATATTTATTGTGCAAGGTACATCAACATGTTCTCACTCATTTTCTCTTTCAGCTGATCAGGGGTATGGGATCCAGCCATGGATCATGACCCCATTTGCAAACCCTAGCACAGCATCAGAGCGTGCCTATAATGAGGCACATAGGAGGACACGCACCATAGTCGAGAGGACCTTTGGAATCCTGAAGTCAAGATTCAGGTGCCTCGACATCACCGGAGGCAGCCTTCTATACTCTTATCGAATACAAACAAAGAAGGGCTAATATATCGGGAGTGTTTAGAGAAAAGTTGGTCCTGTGTACGGTACTCCCATCATAATACCCAAAAAACTAAAGTACACAGTTCCAGCTAATAGACTAGTACAAATGTATACAGTAAGTAATAGAGTCTATAAGTCTGCTCTTATTAGAACAAGAGCCCTCAATCACCAAATGTTGACATGCGTCATCATTGGGCTTTTGCTCCTCGTCAAACCTGCACTGCAATGCCTGACGGGCCCCTCGTGCGGGCTTTTTGCCAGAGATCTTTTGAGTGTAAAGAATGCCGGTAGCTGAGTGCTAGTATGTGGGATTGGTATATGGGTATGTGAAAATAAAAATGGCTAGAGGTCTGGAAATATCGTATTTAATCAACCCAGACCCCTGTCATGATTAAAAACAGAGTGTGGGTAAGGGTTAGAAGTAATGTCAAGTCCACCCTCAGAAACAAAAAAACTGTCAGTCCCTGAATTGGGGGAATGTGGAGAGTTAGAGTACAAAACTAACTATACTTCTATCATCGGGGTCAACATGTTTCTTGCAAAAAATGTCTGATGAGATCAGTGCGAATTGTCAGGACCACAAAACGTACCTAATCCACATGTTATAACCCAATATGGGATTTCTTCGTATCACAAAAACCTACAAAGAGCAAAAGAACAAACTCAAAATACAAATATAACCATGTGAACAGTGAACTCATTCCAGTAAGAAACCCTAATGTGCAGTGTATCACACAGTGAAATATAAATCAAACAGACTCCTCTCAATTCAGAGGATGAATCCTTAACCTCCTTGTATTAAAGGATGGGCCCCATCGGGATAGCGATAAGCATCAGTGGTCCAGGCTTGTATAGTCAACTAAGTATAGATATAGATGACATGTCATACATAACAAGTATAAATATCTCAAGGATTATAAATCCATTCAAACTATTCAGGACAAACTTAAATCATGGCTCAAACATGTCCAATAACAGAAAGTCCTAAGTATGACGACACAGGTAATCACCATAACTATGTGGAATATTGTTAGTCAATTCAAATTGTCAAAATAATCTTAAATCACAAGTCAAACATGTCCAAAAAATGTGTATAGTGTAGACAATCGCCAGTCCAATAATGTACACCAATAGTATTAATAATAAAGACACAGGGTCATAGTAGTGTCCAATGTTTAATGACAGCTCCCACCAAGGATGAAGAAGGGGCAAAGAAAGTGGTCTGCAATACAGATAGTTACTCTTCTGCTCCTTAAAGAAAGGTAACATAGGACTCACCCCGCTCGTGTGGCCACCGGGTGGATAACCTACCCCTGCTCCGCGTCCCAGAAAAAGTGAGACATAGCCAGAGAGGGGTTTCTAAATGGTGGTGGGACATCAAGCTAGAAAGAGGACTGGAGAAAAGCGGTGGCCATCTTGAAGGAATTCCCTAACAGTAAAAGAGTGGCAGCCAATTTGTAATGGGGTTAGAAATAGGAAATAGTGGCTGCCATCTTGAAGGAATTCCCAGCAGTAAAAGAGTGGTGGCCATTTTGTAATGGGGTTAGGAATAGGAAATAGTGGCGGACATATTGTAGAGATGTTTTTGTAACAAAAAAATGGCAGCCATATTGTAGTGGAATACTAATACAGAGGGGGACCTGTGGTCAAACAAGTGTGGCAACCATTAGCTTTACCCCCAAAATGGTAATCCCAAAGGACTGTCTGAAGAATGATAATAGAAAAAAGAAAATATCCCAATCTTACTGAATTGAAAGTTGCCATCAAGAGTGCATAAACAGTGTAGGATGGTGCACTATGCAGCCATTGACGACAGAGGGAGTCATAATAGAATCAGTTGTGGTAACACAATCATAAAATGATGTCGAACCTCAGAAATGGTTGTATATTCGTAGATCCAAGCATAATGGAGGATGCCGTTAAAAAAAACAAAAAACTATATATTGATTGTGATATCTCCATAGTGAAAAGATCGAACCCTGTGACTATCGATTAGTAAATTCCAACCAGGGAATATCATCATTTAGTCCTGTCCGATGTGTTCCTAACCTAAACACCCAGCGTTGTTCTCTCTCAGAGTCTCTTGGTACATTCTCTAGTGTTTGTAATGCGTTCCAATACAACCCATCTCAGGTTGTCAAGTGTATGTTGTAATTCAATGAAATGTTTATTAAATTGTTTTGCGGCTCGTAGACATCGTATAGTCCTCCGATGCTCATTGATACGTGTTTTGACCATTCTAGTGGTCATCCCGATGTATCGGAAATTGCATAGACAGGTGATCATGAAGATGCAGTTCTTTGTGCGGCAATTAGTATGTGTCGCTAATTGCCATGGTGTCCTCTCACCCAAGTCCACATCCTGTGTATGCATCGAAAAGGGACATACATTGCAGTTACCACAAGGATAATGTCCTATAACCCCTAGCCATGATCTAGATTGTGTGTTGTCACGATTTCATTGTGGTAGTGGTCTAGTGTTTACTACTAAGTCTTGAATGTTTTGTGTGCGTTTGAATGCAAAAAGGGGTTGCGCTAAAGCCTCACCTGAAATGTTCAGAATGGACCAGTGTTTTCTAATAATCTTCCTAACCTGGTTACTCAAAGGGGTGAAGGTGGTAACACAAGTCGGTCTTGATTGCCGTTCACGTGAATTTGTGTTAAGAAGGACATCTCTTGGGATATTTCGAGCTCTTTTTCTGGCCTGACTGATAATCCGTAGTGGATATTTACGGTGTACTAGCTTGTGGCTCAGAATCTCAGCCTGGTTATTATAATCAGAAACCTCTGTGCAGTTACATCTTAACCTCAGGAATTGACTAATGGTAAATTCTGTCGCAGAGATTTGGGGTGGTGGCTGTCAAATAGCAGTAAACTATTCCTATCTGTGGGTTTATGAAAAATGGAAGAGTGTAACAATCCATTAGTTAGGATCATACGTAAATCCAGAAAAGAAACTTCGTCTGAGGAAAAATTAGCATTAAAACGTAAATTGCTGTCCAGGGTGTGAACCCACTCAATAAATGCTTTCGCTTGGTCACAGTTACCCTTCCAGACTATTAGTATGTCATCTATGTATCTACGCCATAGTCGGATATTAGAGGAGAAAGGTTGAGTGGATGGTAGAATATATTTTGATTCAAAAGTATACATATATAGACAGGCCAGACTCAGAGCAAATGTGCTGCCCATTGAGGTCCCTTGAATTTGATGGTATAGTTGACTTTCGAACTGAAAGAAATTTTATTTTAGGGCTAGATTTGCACACTGTAAAATAAATGAAACTGGAGTTTTGTAGGGCCAGTCCATTTTGACAAGGATGTCTTTGACTGCTTCCAGAGTGGCATCTTGCGGTATGTTGGTGTACAATGCTTCCACATCAAGGCATATTAACATATCCGTGGTCCCACTCTTATTGATATCATCTAACAAGATCAAAGTGTCCTTAGTATCCTTCAGAAAAGTAGGTGTATCCTGAACAATTGGTTGTAGATAGAAATCACAGAATTTTGACAGAGGTTCTAGCAGAGATCCTATGCCTGATACAATTGGACGTCCCGGTGGTGGGGTCCCTTTGTGTATTTTAGGAAGGCAATAGAAATAGGGGACCCTAGGTTCTTTAGTGTCCAGAAATTAGGCCTCTGCATGGGATATCCAATCTGAATCTTCAGCTCCAGTGATCAATCCTCAAATTGTCTTCTGTAAGCGTGGGTTAGGGTCCGAGGATATAGGTTCATAGTATGTAGTGTCGCTTAATAGTCTCAGACATTCCTGTCTATATGAAGTTGTATTCTGGATCACTATCGCACCCCCTTTGTCCGCAGGTTTTATAGTGATCTCTGGATGATGGGACAATGTGCGGACAGCTTCTCTTTCTTTGTTGGACACATTCTGAAAGTGCAAGGTTGAATTCATTGACTCAATCTCTTGTCGTACTGCTTTTTCAAATTTAAGTACTTCCACTGGTACTAAAGAAGATGGAGGCATGAAAGTGGAAGGGTTTCTCAAATTAGTATCACCTAGAGGAAGGTTGGTTCTTAAAAAAGAAATGCATGCGGATCTTACGGAACAATGCAGTAATTTCACAGTTAAGGTGGAAAGAATCTTCTTTAGGAGTGGGCACAAAGCCCAGTCCCGATTAAGTACTGAGATTTCATCTGGTGAAAGAATAGTGTCTGATAAGTTAACAACTAGGGTTTCTTCGGTGGTCCTGCACTGCGGCTCCTGGTCACCATCTGTGGTTCCTCTTGGGTCCATTGTACGTTCCTGCCTCTTCCTCTGTTTCTTCCTCTGCCCCTGGCCCGGCCTCTTCTTAAAAAAGGATGATATGGGATTTGGGCTTGTGGTTGGAAGAAGGGGTATGGGGGTTGCTGCCACATTGGGAAGTGAGCGTATGGAAACGGAGGAGTTGGACCAAGTGGAAGTGGTTGGCGGTTCCGGTACGATCGTTGTTCATCATCGCTGCTCCAACCATCTGAGCTAGAGCTATACTGTGGTGTACGTGTTTTCCGGTTATTGATCGTATGTGCCATCTGAAGTTTCCGATCCACCCTCCTGCTGGTAATCTTCTTTTTTGTATGGATAAATCCTCTCTCTACTAAATTTTTTGATATCCTTTTGGAGTTTGGTAATCTTCTGGCGAGTCAAGTGTTCTTTAGTCTCATTGAGTTCTGTGTTGATTTCAGCTAAACGAGATTTGAATTGTGACAATAGAACAGTAGTCTTAATAGATGACTCCAACAAAGAAATCTGTATTGTGATGGAGTCCGCCAGACGTTTAGAGGTGTTGATAATTAATACCAACCAATCACATGTACATTTCTATGATACTTGTGCCCAGTCTTTTCGGAATTGCAGATCTTGTAGAAAAATTCTAGGGACATTGGTGACTATCAGACCATTAGGTGAAATATTGGCCCGGAGATATTCTGTCATAATAGTGCCATGTAAGACTGTTTTAATTAATTCTTTTTGAGGCTGGATAATTTATCCCAATCTTCTTTTGAACAAACAGATGGACCACTATGGTCACCATCAAGTATAGATGGTGCTCGTAAAATTGCTTGGACAGTGTCCTCATCAAAACTCAGGCCCTGAAGGTCAGCCATCACTACTACTGGTGAGACTCCACCAAAGTAGAAATATCTGGGTAAGCCCTACTGCAGAGAAGCTGTACTAAATTATCGAATACAAACAAAGAAGGGCTAATATGTCGGGAGTGTTTAGAGAAAAGTTGGTCCTGTGTACGGTACTCCCATCATAATGCCAAAAAACCAAAAGTACACAGTTCCAGCCAATAGACAAGTACAAATGTATACAGTAAGTAATAGAGTCTATGAGTCTGCTCTTATTAGAACAAGAGCCCTCACTCACCAAATGGTGACATGCTTCATCATCTGGCTTTTTGCTCCTCGTCAGGCTGGCACTGCAATGCCTGACGGGCCCCTCGTGGGGGCTCTTTGCCAGAGATCTGTTGAGTGTAAAGAATGCCGGTAGCTGAGTGCTAGTATGTGGGATTGGTATATGGGTATGTGAAAATAAAAATGGCTAGAGGTCTGTAAATATCGTATTTAATCAACCCAGACCTCTGTCATGATTAAAAACATAGGGGGTGATTCTGACCCCGGCGGTCTTAGACCGCCGGGGCCAGGGTCGGCGGGAGCACCGCCGACAGGCCGGCGGTGCCCCGCAGGGCATTCTGACCGCGGCGGTAAAGCCGCGGTCAGACCGGCAACACTGGCGGTCTCCCGCCAGTGTGCCGCCGCCCGTATGAATCCTCCAAGGCGGCGCAGCTTGCTGCGCCGCCGAGGGGATTCCGACCCCCCCTACCGCCATCCAGTTCCCGGCGGTCCGCCCGCCGGGAACCGGATGGAGGTAGGGGGGGTCGTGGGGCCCCTGGGGGCCCCTGCAGTGCCCATGCCACTGGCATGAGCACTGCAGGGGCCCCCGTAAGAGGGCCCCTACGAGTATTTCACTGTCTGCTTGGCAGACAGTGAAATACGCGACGGGTGCAAAAGCACCCGTCGCACCTTCCCACTACGCCGGCTCGATTACGAGCCGGCTTCATCGTGGGAAGGACGGTTTCCCCTGGGCTGGCGGGCGGCCTTTTGGAGGCCGCCCGCCAGCCCAGGGGAAACCTCAAAATACCCACCGCGGTCTTCCGACCGCGGTACGGTATTTTGGCGGCTCCCGCCGGGCGCGCGGTGACCGCGCCCGGCGGGAGTCAGAATGACCCCCATAGTCTCTGGAATAGGCTCTATCCTTGAACCGTTGGATACTTTTTGTGACCATTTTTTACAACCAATTGTCCAGTCATCTGCTACCTATCTGAAAGACACTAAGGACGTCCTTAACCAGATAGAGACTATCAATTCCACTGTTCATGTTCATGCCTTGATTACCTTGGATGTCGAGGCTTTGTATACTAACATCCCTCAAGAGGCCACACTGTGGGTAGTTGAAACTACTCTTTTGTCGACCGATCAACCGCTCACTACTCTGGCGCACTTTATCATGCATTGTGCTTCCCTAGCTATGAAAAAAAAAATCTTTCAATTTGAGGACCTCCTTTTCCACCAGATCCGCGGGACTTCTATGGGCAGTACCTTTGCCCCGAGTCTCGCCTCTCTTTATATGTTTGACTTTGAGTCGCGGTACATATTGCCAGATAGTAATCCATTTCATGGCAACATCAAATTATGGCGCAGATATATCGATGACATCCTGATAGTTTGGCAAGGTACTCTAACTGAGGTCAATTGCTTTACAACCTGGGTCAATTCTTTGGACCCTTTTTTAACTTTAAGTCCTCGGTATCCAGTACAGAGATACCTTTTCTGGATCTTCTGATCAAGATAAAGGACAGCAAGTTACACACAAGTACTTTCCAAAAAACTACTGAACGCAATAGTCTCTTGCTATATGAAAGCCACCATCCAAAAGCATTAAGAGATAATTTACCATACAGTCAGTTTCTTCGGTTACGACGTAATTGCAGCAGTATGCATACGTTTATTTCTCAGGCCAATGACTTGTCTGACAAACTTGACAATCGCCACTACCCCAACCCGGTGGTGAGGGCAGCTTACAAGCAGGCAAAATTTTGCAATAGAGATACTTTGCTTTCTAACATTCCACGCGCTGCAGACACTAAACTCACTTGTGTGTCCACCTTTACACCCTTATCTAACTCTATTAAGAAAGTGGTAAATAGGACATGGTCCATTCTATGTAGTGGAGGGTTGCAGATTCCAAAACCCCTCTTTGCCTTTAAACGAACCACTAATATCAAGGATCCATTAGTCCACACTAGACCTCTCCCTGCTTCTCGACCACCCAGACAGATGTCCTTGTGGGACATTCCTCCGGTCGCCGGGCACTTCCCGTGTGGTAATTGTAATGTATGCACCCTTACGAAACGACTTAAGTCCCATGTCCTTGAACCAATAGGCACTTGGAATCTCCTTAAACATACTAATTGTAACACTCGAAATTGTGTATATTTGATCACTTGCCCTTGTGGGTTACAATACGTGGGGATGACCACACGAGCGGTAAAACTACACATTAATGAGCATCGCAGTAATATTAGGTGCGGGCGCGCTTCCACCAAATTGAGCATTCACTTCCTGGAGGTTAAACATAGCCCAGACGACTTGTGGTGGGTTGTTCTACAGACTAGCCCACACAATAACATCCGCTCTCTTTTTGAATTAGAACAACGGTGGGTGTTCAAACTGCGCTCTCACATCATTGGACTCAATGACGATATCCCTTGGACCAGTTTGGCCCATTAGCTTTTTATGATAAGTGCCACTTTTATGGTCTCACTGACTTAACATTCATTACTGACCTGTACCATTCACTTGTGCCTTATTATTTCTGGTGTCCCTGCAATTTCTATTTTTATTGTTTCTTACCAACTTACTTTTTCCTAGTGGGAAAATGTATTTTATCTTTACTTTTCCCCTAGAGGTTAGATTTATTAGCATTCCCTCGGACTCTCCACTATTTTTGAGTCCTACTTCTGTGTTTACCCCCATGACTCTGATCATAGAGCCCTTATTTACTTTCCGCTAGAATACACGGAGAACCACGTGACTCAGCACTTTCCTGAGCCATCGGCGGTTTATTTCCGGGCTACACTGCTTTTTACCGGGTATCTCCGCGTGTCTCCATCCATTCGGGAGATGCGGACCCGGGTAGGTTACCCGTTTTCAGGAGCAGCAACAACAAGTAAGTTTGACTTTGCGCCGACCCGTTTTTTGGTGCCGACGACTTGCGTCTCCCACTGAGACCCAAGTCTGCGCTCTCCTTGTAGATACGGATCCCTACCACGAGGATTACGTGACTTGCCCTTTTACACTGTGCCTTAGGCTCATGCCTATTACTCTTTGCTGCTTTTCTGACAGACTTACCTTTAATAATCAGAACGCTGTCTTTGGCTGGGCCACTTCAGATTTCTCGCTCACGAGCTTAGTTGACTTTTGCTACATTTAGAAGGTCTGATTCCACCATGTACTAGATATTGCTCATTTTATGATTAAGATGTCTCCACAAATTAGAGATTATAGTTTCATTACCAGGTTTTACACATTTTTATATATGTATGTGAACAGCCTTTTGCGTTTGATTAAGACGTGTTATGTGTCACACTAACTAATTGTTGTACTACCTTTTATCTTTTTGCACTCCTACTCTAGAGTAGTTTTGCGCCTGACCACTGGTCCGTGTGGTCCCATGTAGCACGCTCCCTAATGGGGACGGTAAGCTTGCCCTCCTATATGTGCATGCACCTTTTTGATCACGTGTTGACACTTTCACTGTGCCCTACTACCGGTCTGACACCTCCTTTCCCTATTCCCATATTCAAGATTACTTCATTATGTGGATACGTATTAATATTATTTTCCTTGTTTTACCTGTGTTTATTTTGATTACAGGGCGACAGTTAGGAATAATAGATCCTTCCCATACTAGTGTAAGTGATTGGATACGTTTGTTCTGACAATTTCAGGTTGTAGTTATCCACGCTTTTTATGAATAGGAGATACATATAGTCAACTGGTCCTGAAGAAGCGTCACTGGACCCATATGGGCCACAAGAGACGCAAAACATGTTGACCCTTATGAGGGATGGCTTGGAAATTCCCCACCCTCTTTTCTTTTTCGTTATAGAGTGATTGACCATTACCTCTGTTTCACTCTTCTGACTATTTTTAATCTTGGACTCTGACCCCCGTTTAGACTAATAAACAGATTATTCACTACAGGTTTAGAGAGCCAATTTTATACCCATATCTCTTGATCTCATTCCTATACTCTCACACTTAAGGTCGTGGCATCATTACTGATAAGATCTCCGGTAAAGAGCCCCCCCATTCGGGGTGGTGCCCGTCAGACATTGCAGCGCCGGTCTGACGAGGAGCAACTCCGATGATGAAGCATGACACCCTTTTGGGTGTGTGAGGTTTTTTGCTCCTAAAAATTAGGACCCTTCTTTAGTATCCTCTCTCTTTCTAGCTGGAACAGTGTATTATCTTTATTAGGATTGGTATATGGGTATGTGAAAATAAAAATGGCTAGAGGTCTAGAAATATCGTATTTAATCAACCCAGACCCTTGTCATGATTAAAAACAGAGTGTGGGTAAGGATTAGAAGTAATGTCTAGTCCACCCTCAGAAACAAAAAAACTGTCAGTCCCTGAATTGGGGGAATGTGGAGAGTTAGAGTACAGAACTAACTATACTTCTATCATCGGGGTCAACATGTTTCTCGCAAAAAATGTCTGATAAGATCTGTGCGATTCGTCAGGACCAAAAAACTTACATAATCCACATGTTATAACCCAATACGGGATTTCTTTGTATCACAAAAACCTACAAAGAGCAAAAAAACTGACTCAAAATACAAATATAACCATGTGCACAGTGAGCTCATTCCGGTGAGAAGATCCTTTCCACCTTAACTGTGAAATTACTGCATTGTTCCGTAAGATCCGCTTGCATTTCTTTTTTTAAGAACGAACCTGTGCCACTTCCTCTAGGTGATACTAATTTGAGAAACCCTTCCACTTTCATGCCTCCATCTTCTTTAGTACCAGTGGAAGTACTTACATTCGAAAAAGCAGTGCGACAAGAGATCGAGTCAATGAATTCAACCTTGCACTTTCAGAATGTGTCCAACAAAGAAAGAGAAGCTATCCGCACATTGTCCCATCATCCAGAGATCACTATGTAACCTGCGGACAAAGGGGGTGCTATAGTGATCCAGAATACAACTTCATATAGACAGGAATGTCTGAGACTATTAAGGGACACCACATACTATGAACCTATGTCTTCGGACCCTACTCCACGCTTACAGAAGACAATTTGAGGATTGATCACTGAAGCTGAAGATTCAGATTGGATATCCCATGCAGAGGCCTAATTTCTGGACACTAAGGAACCTAGGGTCCCCTATTTCTATTGCCTTCCTAAAATACACAAAGGGACCCCACCACCGGGACGTCCAATTGTATCAGGCATAGGATCTCTGCTAGAACCTCTCTCACAATTCTGTGATTTCTATCTACAACCAATTGTTCAAGATACACCTACTTTTCTGAAGGATACTAAGGACACTTTGATCTTGTTAGATGATATCAATAAGAGTGGGACCAAGGATATGTTAACCTCTTAGCTGCTGGGCCTTCCCCCCCCCCCCCCAGTGCTGAGCCCTTTTTTGGCTATTTGGGGTAGTTCGCGCTTAGGCCTTCATAACTTTTTGTCCACATAAGCTATCCACGCCAAATTTGCGTCCTTTTTTTTCCAACTTCCTAGGGATTCTAATGGTACCCAGAGTTTGTGGTGTCCCCTGGAGGAGACCAAGAAATTAGCCTAAATACAGTGAACATTTGTTTTTTTCCAAACAAATGGGAAAAAAGGGCTGCCGAAGAAGGCTTGTGGTTTTTTCCCTGAAAATGTCATCAACAAAGGGTTTCTGGTGCTGAAATCACCATCTTCCCACCAATCAGGAATGGGCAGACTTGAATCAGAAAAGCACATTTTTCAACACAAATTTGGCATTGTACTGGGACATACCCCATTTTTACTATTTTTGGTGCTTTCAGCCTCCTTCCAGTTAGTGACAGGAATGGGTGTGAAACCAATGCTGGATCCCGGAAAGCTAAACATTTCTGAAAACTAGACAATATTCTAAATTCAGCAAGGGGTCATTTGTGTAGATCCTACAAGGTTTTCCTACAGAAAATAACAGCTGAAATAAAAAAATATTGAAATTGAGCTGAAAACTACAGCCATTTTTCTTTATGTTTTACTCTGTAACTTTTTCCTGCGATGTCAGATTTTTAAAAACAATATACCGTTATGTCTGCTGGTCTCTTCTGGTTGCGGGATATAAAGGGCTTGTAGGTTCATCAAGAACCCTAGGTACCCAGAGCCAATAAATGAGCTGCACCCTGCAGTTGGTTTTCATTCTATACTGGGTATACAGCAATTCATTTGCTGAAATATGAAGAGTGAAAAATAGGTATCAAGAAAACCTTTGCATTTCCAAAATGGGCTCAAGATAAGGTTTTGAGGAGCAGTGGTTATTTGAACATCTCTGAATTCCGGGGTGCCCATACTAGCATGTGAATTGCAGGGCATTTCTCAAATAGACGTCTTTTTTACACACTATCTTATATTTGGAAGGAAAAAATGTAGAGAAAGATAAGGGGCAATAACACTTGTTTTGCTATTCTATGTTCCCCCAAGTCTCCTGATAAAAATGATACCTCACTTGTGTGAGTAGGCCTAGCGCCCGCGACAGGAAATGCCCCAAAACACAACGTGGACAAATCCCATTTTTTTGACAGAAAACAAAGCTGTTTTTTGCAAAGTGCCTAGCTGTGGATTTTGGCCTCTAGCTCAGCCGGCACCTAGGGAAACCTACCAACCCTGTGCATTTGTGAAAACTAGAGACCTAGGGGAATCCAAGATGGGGTGACTTGTGGGGCTCTGACCAGGTTCTGTTACCCAGAATCCTTTGCAAACCTCAAAATGTGGCTAAAAAAACACGTTTTCCTCTCATTTCGGTGACAGAAAGTTCTGGAATCTGAGAGGAGCCATAAATTTCCTTCCACCCAGCAATCCCCCAAGTCTCCCGATAAAAATGATACCTCACTTGTGTAGGTAGGCCTAGAGCCCGCGACAGGAAATGCCCCAAAACACAACGTGGACACATCCCATTTTTTGACAGAAAACAGAGCTGTTTTTTGCAAAGTGCCTACCTGTAGATTTTGGCCTCTAGCTCAGCCGGCACATAGGGAAACCTTTCCGAACCTGTGCATTTTTGAAAACTAGAGACCTAGGGGAATCCAAGATGGGGTGACTTGTGGGGCTCTGACCAGGTTCTGTTACCCAGAATCCTTTGCAAACCTCAAAACGTGGCTAAAAAACAAGTTTTCCTCACATTTCAGTGACAGAAAGTTTTGGAATCTGAGAGGAGCCACAAATTTCCTTCCACCCAGCGTTCCCCCAAGTCTCCCGATAAAAATGATACCTCACTTGTGTGGGTAGGCATAGCGCCCGCAACAGGAAATGCCCCAAAACACAACGTGGACACATTCCATTTTTTGACAGAAAACAGAGGTGTTTTTTGCAAAGTGCCTACCTGTAGATTTTGGCCTCTAGCTCAGCCGGCACCTAGGGAAACCTACCAAACCTGTGCATTCTTGAAAACTAGAGACCTATGGGAATCCAAGATGGGGTGACTTGTGGGGCTCTAACCAGGTTCTGTTACCCAGAATCCTTTGCAAACCTCAAAATGTGGCTAAAATAACACATTTTCCTCACATTTCGGTGACAGAAAGTTCTGGAATCTGAGAGGAGCCACAAATTTCCTTCCACTCAGCGTTCCCCCAAGTCTCCCGATAAAAATGATACCTCCCTTGTGTGGGTAGGCCTATCGCCCGCGACAGGAAATGCCCCAAAACACAACGTGGACACATCACATTTTTTCATAGAAAACTGTGCCTACCTGTGGATTTTGGCCTCTAGCTCAGCCGACACCTGGGGAAACCTAGCAAACCAGCGCATTTTTGAAAACTAGAAACCCAGGGGAATCCAAGATGGGGTGACTTGTGGGGCTCTGACCAGGTTCTGTTACCCAGAATCCTTCGCAAACATCAAAATTTGGCCAAAAAAACACTTTTACCTCTCATTTCGGTGACAGAAAGTTCTGGAATCTGAGAGGAGCCACAAATTTCCTTCCACCCAGCATTCCCCCAAGTCTCCCGATAAAAACGGTACCTCACTTGTGTGGGTAGGCCTGGTGCCCGCGACAGGAATAGATCACACAACGGTCAATGTTGGTCCTTACATGAGGCAGCTGTTGACCCTGGGGTGATCCATTCCTGACGCAGGCACTAGGTGTAGGCACTCAAGTGGGGTAGTGTTTTTATCAGGACAGGTGAGGAGTCACTGGGTGGTAGGAATTTTGTGGATCCCAGTATATTCTTGTAGTTTGTGTGACAGAAATGCGAGAAAAATAGAGTTTGTATTCAACATTTCAGGTTTGCAGGGTATTCTGGGTAAGAAAACTTTGGGGGATCCAAACAAGTCACACCTCTGTGGACTCCCCTGAATGTCTAGTTTCCAGAAATGTTTGGGTTTAGTGTGTTTCTCTATATGGCTGCCGAACCCAGGACTAAAAACACAGGTGCCTGCCTAACAAAACCAGTTTGTTTTGCCATAGATAATTTTGATGTCTCCACAATACGATTTGGGCGGTGGAATTTGGGGCTGAACTAAATTGGGGAGCTCCCAAGAGAGCACTCTCTCTCTCTCTCTGCTTGCCGCCGCATTCACCTGCTCTTTGGGTTGGGCTAACCCACTATTACCCAGTTGCACAGACTGGTTGCGAAGGGACAGCAGGACTGTCCTCATCACCTCCCTCATAATGTACTGGAAGAGGAGTTATCGAATGGGACTCCTCCGACTGAAAAATCACTCCCAGAGTCTGCGCCATTGTCCTATCCCTCAGATGCTGTCTCAGTATCTGATGTCTCAGTCTCTGATCCTATGTCAGAGCTGTCCTCTATAACCCGAGTGCCGGCAGCAGTTATCCATCAAGATACCATCTCTGCTATTGGCTAAACTGTTGCTCTAAAACACTAGCCTACTTAGACAGTCACAAAATCGATGGTGTGTGTGAGATACGTGCAACAGTAGAGGCCACCTTACCTGCGCTTCTTCCCTCAATCAGCACGTTCTTTCAAGACACTCAAAAAACACCTTGTTACATACCATTCGTCACAGTCTTTAGCACCTCCTGCGCCCAGTCCAACAATCATTATTGGTGCTCCCACTCCCTCCTCCTCGGATTCCCTCATTACCACCCAGCAAAAGTGCCCTTCATCTCTCCATAGCCGCCCTCCACCCCGCACATACATTTAATTTGTATTATAGCGCAGGTAATGGCTGACTTTACTAATGTACTCAGCTATTTACATAAAATACAGATTTGCTCTTTGCAGTAGGCATATAAACCTTCTGCGCTTCTTTATGGCACTAAAACTGCCACTAGACAAGTCTGACCCTTTTGTAGCAGAAACATAGTCACAATACTTACTTGACTTTTTTATTGCTGCCTGTATATATATATATATATATATATATAATCACTTTTATATGTGGGTCTGGTTTTTCTTGGGGCCGATCGCAGCCCCCAGGGAAACCACACACATATTGGCAAAAGTGCTATATATATATATTTATATATATATATATATATATATATATATATATATATATAGATCTATCTCTATATAGATCTATCTCTATATATATATCTATCTACATAGATATATCTATAGATAGATCTCTCTCTCTATATATATATATATATATATACATATATCTATATATATATCTATAGATCTATCTATAGATATATCCATGTACATAGATATATCTACATAGATATATCTATATATATAGATCTATATATATATATATATATATATATATATATATATACATATAGATCTATATATATATATATATATATATATTTTTTTTTTTTTTTTGTTGTATGGTTTCCTTGGGGGACAAAATGGCCCCCAGGGAAACCCTACAACAACAAAAAAAAATATTGCCCCCACAGGGGGTCGCCCTGCCCATGGGCGACCCCCTGTCCATTTATTTATTTTTATTTTTGGAAAAATTCAAAAAAAGGTTGCCCCTGGGGGGGCGCGATCGCACGCCCCCCAGGGGGCACCTACCTTTTTTAAAAAAAAAATATGCCCGGGGGGTTGGCCTGTTTTCCGAGGGGGCCGACCCCCCCCAAGTGAAATCCCTGGCGTCTGCGATCGGGGGCCAGGAAACACTTTCAGAAGGCCTCGTAAGAAAGGGGAGACTCTTCCCTTTCTTACGAGGCCTTCCCGAACGTGTGGAATGCCGTTTTCCCCATTGGAGCAGGAAGCGGCCGCAAGGCTGCTTCCTGCTCCGATGGGAAAATCAACGTTGTTACGTCAGACGTCACAAAGGTGCGGGGGGAGACACGGAAGCTTCCGTGTCTCCCTGGGACATACAAAAAAAAATTATAATCCTCGGGTGCGACGCACCTGAGGATTTATTAACCCCCTCCCTGGTGTCGGCCACTGGTCGTGACCCGCAATAGGGAGGTAGTGCGGGCGTCGGCCAGTGGCCGACGCCCGCAGTGAAGGGGTTAATATGCCTTGATATGGAGGCATTGTACACCAACATACCGCAAGATGCCACTCTGGAAGCAGTCAAAGACATCCTTGGCAAAATGGACTGGCCCTACAAAACTCCAGTTTCATTTATTTTACAGTGTGCAAATCTAGCCCTAAAAGAACATTTCTTTCAGTTCGAAAGTCAACTATACCATCAAATTCAAGGGACCTCAATGGGCAGCACATTTGCTCCGAGTCTGGCCTGTCTATATATGTATACTTTTGAATCAAAATATATTCTACCATCCACTCAACCTTTCTCCTCTAATATCCGACTATGGCGTCGATACATAGACGACATACTAATAGTCTGGAAGGGTAACTGTGACCAAGTGAAGCATTTATTGAGTGGGTTAACACCCTGGACAGCAATTTACGTTTTAGTGCTAATTTTTCCTCAGACAAAGTTTTTTTTCTGGATTTACGTATCATCCTAACTAATGGATTGTTACACTCTTTCATTTTTCATAAACTCACAGATAGGAATAGTTTACTGCTATTTGACAGCCACAACCCCAAATCTCTGCAACAGAATTTACCTTTCAGTCAATTCCTGAGGTTAAGACGTAACTGTACAGAGGTTTCTGATTATAATAACTAGGCTGAGATTCTGAGCCACAAGCTAGTACACCTTAAATATCCACTACGGATTATCAGTCAGGCCAGAAAAAGACCTTGAAATATTCCAAGAGATGTCCTTCTTAACACAAATTCACGTGAACGGCAATCAAGACTGACTTGAGTTACCACCTTCACCCCTTTGAGTAACCAGGTTAGGAAGATTATAAGAAAACACTGGTCTATTCTGAAAATTTCAGGTGAGGGTTTAGCGCAACCCCTATTTGCATTCAAACGCCCACAAAACATTCAAGACTTAGTAGTACACACTAGACCACTACCACAATGAAATCGTGACAACACACAATCTAGATCATGGCTAGGGGTAATAGGACATTATCCTTGTGGTAACTGCAATGTATGTCCCTTCTCGATGCATACACAGGATGTGGACTTGGGTGAGAGTACACCATGGCAATTAGCGACACATACTAACTGCTGATGATATACCCTGGTTGGAATGTACTAATCGATAGTCAGAGGGTTCGATCTTTCCACCATGGAGATATCACAATCAATATATAGGCGGTCATTCTGACCGCGGCGGTCGGCGGTCGCCACCCGCCAAGCGGTTCCCGCCGAAAGACCGCGGCGGCCATTCTGGCTTTCCCGCTTTGCCGGCGGGCGACCGCCAGAAGACCGCCGGCCAGCCCAGCGGGAAAGCCCCTTCAACAATGAAGCCGGCTCGGAATGGAGCCGGCGGAGTTGCAGGGGTGCGACGGGTGCAGTGGCACCCGTCGCGATTTTCACTGTCTGCAAAGCAGACAGTGAAAATCTTTGTGGGGCCCTGTTAGGGGGCCCCATGGCACCCGTTCCCGCCATCCTGGTTCTGGCGGTGGACACCGCCAGAACCAGGCTGGCGGGAAGGCGGTCGGAATCCCCATGGCGGTGCTGCAAGCAGCGCCGCCATGGCGGATACCCTGGGCTAGCGGGAAACCGGCGGGAAACCGCCGGCTCCCCTTTTCTAACCGCGGCTTTACCGCTGCGGTCAGAATCGCCCAGGGAGCACCGCCAGCCTGTTGGCGGTGCTTCCGCCGCCCTCCGCCATGGCAGTCATGGACCGCCAGGGTCAGAATGACCCCCATAGTTTTTTTTTAACAGCATCCTCCATTATGCTTGGATCTACGAATATACAGCCATTTCTGAGGTTCAATATCATTTTATGATTGTGTTACCACAACTGATTCTATTATGACTTCCTCTGTCGTCAATGGCTGCATAGTGCACCCTCCTACACTGTTTATGCCCCCTTGATGGCAACTTTCATTTCAGTAAGATTGGGATATTTTCTATTTTCTATTATCTTTCTACAGACAGTCCTTTGGGATTACCATTTTGGGGGTACAGCTATTGGTTGCCACCCTTGTTTGACCCCCTCTGTATTGGTATTCCACTACAATATGGCTGCCATTTTTTTGTTACAAAAACATCTCTACAATATGTCCGCCACTATTTCCTATTCCTAACCCCATTACAAAATGGCTGCCACTCTTTTACTGTTAGGGAATTCCTTCAAGATGTCCGCTACTATTTCCTATTTCTAACCCCATTACAAAATGTCTGCCACTCCTTTACTGTTAGGGAATTCCTTCAAGATGGCCACCGCTTTTCTACAATCCTCTTTCTATCTTGATGCCCCACCACCATTTATAAAACCCCTCTCTGGCTATGTCTCACTTTTTCTGGGACGCGGAGCAGGGGTAGGTTATCCACCCGGTGGCCACACAAGTGGGGTAAGTCCTATGTTACCTTTCTTTAAGGAGCAGATGAGTAACTATATTGCAGACCACTTTCTTTGCCCCTTCTTGATCCTTGGTGGGAGCTGTCATTAAACATTGGACACTACTATGACCCTGTGGGGGTGATTCTGACCGCGGCGGTCGGCGGTCGGCACCCGCCAAGCGGTTCCCGCCGAAAGACCGCTCCGCGGTCAAAAGACCGCGGCGGTCATTCTGGTTTTCCCGCGGGGCCAGCGGGCGACCGCCAGAAGACCGCCGGCCGGCCCAGCGGGAAAGCCCCGTCAACAAGGAAGCCGGCTCAGAATTGAGCCGGCGGAGTTGAAGGGGTGCGACGGGTGCAGTGGCACCCGTCGCGATTTTCACTGTCTGCAAAGCAGACAGTGAAAATCTTTGTGGGGCCCTCTTACCGGGGCCCCTGCAGTGCCCATGCCATTGGCATGGGCACTGCAGGGGCCCCTCGACACCCCATACCGCCATCCTGTTCCTGGCGGGCGAACCGCCAGGAACAGGATGGCGGTATGGGGTGTCAGAATCCCCATGGCGGCGCGGATTTTCATGGGCAGCGGAAAGTCGGCGGTACACCGCCGGCTTTCCGCTTCTGGCCGCGGCTGTACCGCCGCGGTCAGAATGCCCGGCGGAGCACCGCCAGCCTGTTGGCGGTGCTACCGCCAACCTCCGCCCTGGCGGTAATTACCGCCAGGGTCAGAATGACCCCATGTGTCCTTATTATTAATACTATTGGTGTACATTATTGGACTGGCGATTGTCTACACTATACACATTTTTGGGACATGTTTGACTTGTGATTTAAGATTGTTTTGACAATTTGAATTGACTAACAACATTCCACATAGTTAAGGTGATTACCTGTGTCCTCATACTTAGGACTTTCTGTTATTGGACATGTTTGAGCCATGATTTAAGTTTGTCCTGAATAGTTTGAATGGATTTATATTGCTTGAGATATTTATACTTGTTATGTATGACATTTCATCTATAGCTATACTTAGTTGACTATACAAGCCTGGACCACTGATGCTTATCGCTATCCCGATGGGGCCCATCCTTTAATACAAGGAGGGTAAGGATTCATCCTCTGAATTGAGAGGAGTCTGTTTGATTTATATTTCACCATGTGATACACTGCACATTAGGGTTTCTCACCGGAATGAGTTCACTGTGCACATGGTTATATTTGTATTTTGAGTCTGTTTTTTTGCTTTTTGTAGGTTTTTGTGATGCGAAAAAATCATGTATTGGGTTATAACGTGGGTTAGGTAAGTTTTTTGGTCCTGACGAATCGCACTGATCTTATCAGACATTTTTTGCGAGAAACATGTTGACCCCGATGATAGAAGTATAGTTAGTTCTGTACTCTAACTCTCCACATTCCCCCAATTCAGGGACGGACAGTTTTTTAGTTTCTGAGGGTGGACTAGACATTACTTCTAATCCTTACCCACACTCTGTTTTTAATCATGACAGGGGTCTGGGTTGATTAAATACGATATTTCCAGACCTCTAGCCATTTTTATTTTCACATACCCATATACCAATCCCACATACTAGCACTCAGCTACCGGCATTCTTTACACTCAAAAGATCTCCGGCAGAGAGCCCCCACGAGGGGCCCATCAGGCATTACACTGCCGGCCTGACGAGGAGCAAAAGCCCGATGATGAAGCATGTCACCATTTGTTGAGTGAGGGCTCTTGTTCTAATAAGAGCAGACTCATAGACTCTATTACTTACTGTATACATTTGTACTAGTCTATTGGCTGGAACTGTGTACTTTTGGTTTTTTAGCCTTCTATTCTCACCAGAAATGGTGTGCAAAATATATTTGTCCTGTGCCATCCTGCACAACAAATGTGTAAGAAGGAACATTCCCCTATATGAACACGACCCACAAATGCCTGAAGAGGAGGAAGAGGAGGATGCTGTCCATCAACATGAGGGGGACCATCCAAACACAGCTGCAGGATTGCATCGGAGACAACATATTGCCCAAAATTCCTTTTAACTCTACTCACCCATCTCCACTGTCTTACCATATGTAAATAAACACCTATACTAATCACTATATCATGGTCTGGATAATCATTCCTGCATAGCATTATCTCTAACTACCTGAATCAAAGTGTAGCCTCATGGAGCATTGCTGAAATACCGATTAGGACAGAGAACATTCCTAAACTAGTTTGATGCGTATGAATGTACAGCCACATTCACTCACACTATAAATGACATATATCCTGTACATTTCACATTTGAAGGGCAATAGCAGAGGACCACACCTATTTCACACATACATGTTGGCAACATGGTTCATCGCAGCATAAGGCACACAACAAAGAAACCATCAGTCAATAAGGTAAAAAATGCCTCATACATGAGGCAGTGGATGTGCTATTGTATTGGCAAAAGGAATGTATGACCAGACCATTGACAGCAGTATGTCTTATATCACCTATCTTTGCAAGGACTATGTGTGACTAGATTTTCATATAAGCAGCAAATTCATAGCACAAGTGCCCCAGGTATGACTAGCATTGCTCACATGACATCCCATGCACATGGCAGCCCATGTCCTAAGTCCAGACACACCCATGTTCCCGGTCACACCCCACCCTTCTTCAGAGGTCTCTGGAATGGGAATATGTGTCCCCAGATAAACCCTCCTCTACACACTCCCAGACTCACAATGTAAATCCAGTGTGCTTCCCTCTTTAGTATGGTATGCCATAGTCATTGTACTTCTGTATGCATGGACGTCAGGTTAAATAATGCACTGGCTTGTAGTCTTTAGGACCTGTTATCACCTGTACATTGCTTCCCATGTGAAAGGTACTGTTGGCCCTTTGAACTTGAATCTCACCTACAGGACTTGTGAGAGACTGATGCTGCACACACCTGTGAGCACCTCCATGGAGACCAGCCATTTGAACATGCACTGCCCTTACAGCTGCTTGGAACAGCATAGAAGCAGCCATGTTATTTATAACACTGTTATGCCTTGCCGTATAAATCAGCTGTGTAACACAGCTCTTGGGTTCATGTGTTATGTTCCAACACACAGGACAAACACAGTTTTCCGTTTCCACTGTCTTGTTCCTCCTTTGACCAGTCTCAGTCTGACCACTGTGTATTTACCTTGTGAAATATTTGGATCCTGATTGACCCTGCATTCTGTTAGCCTGACTGGCTCCTGTCTTTGCATTACCCTAAAGGTTGCATGGGCCTACATTTGTATCATAGATGCTTTCCCAACCCTCATATTCCTCCTGCGGTATTGTTTCAGGTGGGTCTACAATGCATACTCAAATACATTGTATAGCATAATCAGTTTATTTATTGTACCATGAGGGTGAACTTGTCTCCAAATAGCCGAATCATGGCCTATCCCTTGCCTGGGTCTCATGTATGCATGAGTGACAAATTGTGACAGTGTACCATGGCTGTATGCATGGATTGGGTATGGTGCCTCCAGCACAACAAACAACATCAGATAATGTGCATGAAATGTCCACACATGTTAGGACCCAGACAGTCCACACGCTGATTCACATTGCTCCCAACATATTGATGGGGCTTGTGTGGTGAATAGCTCTGAGATTAATCAGCACAGAGGCACTGATGTTCCCAGATGCAGTGGGAATTTTAGAGGCCAACCTGTGTACAGATGTTGTGAGGACACCTACCGGTATAAGAATCCTGAGACATTAACTCTGTCAGCACACCAAGGTTGCCCTGTTGACAGTAAAACGTCTGCAGTGACAGGGTTGGACCATCCCCATGTGTGTTCTCAAATCCTCATTGCCTTTCCTTCTATTGATCTGCGAAGGATGCTTTGTAAATACAGGAAATGGCTCCACAGACTCATAACTAGACCTGCACGTAACTGTAACAACATAGACCCCAATTATTATACAGGCTAAACATTGGCCCAGACACATGAACCAGACACCTCTGTGCATTTTACCACTGGAAATATGTGAACAGGTGCTCCTTGGCCTGCTGGTCCTTCACTGCCATAGGAGAGACTTGGCTCAGTTATATGACTCCAACTGTGGCGTAATATTACAATTGTGTATTATATTTGGGACTCCGTGTCACAAACACGGTACCCACATAGTATGATTCCATGCCTGACTCATGGTGGGTTAACAAACAAGTGCCTAGGAAGTAGTATCCAACATTCCAGGACATGTGATGGCTAAGTTTTGGGAAATTGACATGAACAACCGTCTGCTATCTATCCAGTGCATGCTTGTTCCAAAAAACCTAGGAAGTGCACACTGCAGTTGTTGCTATGTGTATGACTAACACATGTCCTCTCTCATTTCCACACTGACTTGCATCTGAGGGTTGGACACATTGACTCCACATGCATACAAGCAGATTAGCAAAAATGCATCTTGTGATGCTCACACTGCGGGTCAACAACAATAGTAGTAGCCAAATCACACACATTCACCCATAGGCATTGAGTTATTGTAGTGAGTTGCGTCGCCTTGCGCAATTGTATCCCACACGTTTGGCCATCTATTGCGTCAGTGAAGAGTGAAAATCTGGTACACCAAGTAAAGGATCATGGTCACGCAGTAGTATGATCTGTCACATGTGCCCATACACCGTAATGCCCAATGTGGGTACAATCAGCCTATCTCTGTATTGTCACAACTGTCATGTCCCATTAAAAATGAGAAATGACCCAAACCCAGGTAATGGCTGGAATTTTGACGCATATGCGTAAAAAAAAACGCACATGCATCTAAAAATGATGCATATGTGTTGAAATATGACACACAATACCCTGAAACATCCATTGGCCCTGAGCGGTAATTCCCACACTGTACCCCCGGAAATTAGCTAAGTATGAAACATATTTAACAATATGGTTCTGGGTTATTTCAAATCATGTGCATAAAAAAAAATGACGCAGAGACTGTAAGCGTCATAATATTTTGACGCATAGCAAGAAAAACGCACTGCATTTGAGGTAGGAAGTGATGTAATATGATATCCTGTTTACATATTTGGTACAGTGAGTGTACTTTCACTTTCACTTTGCAGTCTGTGATATTTCTTGACTGTGTGGCTGTGTTTAAACTTGTCCCTTTGTGCATTTTGTGATTTTGTCTCCAGTGTGGTCTTTAAATTGTCTTTTTGTGTATAATAACTGTCTGTGGTATCCTGTCTGAGTGTTTTTTTGGTCATTTGTGTTGTCAACATTTGTCTTTGTTGTGTTGGGAGTTTGTTGTGGGTAGTGGTAGTTTGGGTATAGTTGGGCTGTGTTCTTAGTTATTTTGCATTTTGCTGTCCTACTTTCCCTCTATTCTCCTTTGTACCCCTTCATCTCCTCTTTATTTTTGGTGAAATAATGTTGGGTAGGCCTCGTCTTGGCAGGATGGGAGAGGAGGAGCAGGGTGGGTTTGTTTGGCTGGTGTGCCTCTTCCTACCCATGATGATAGAGGCAGGTGGTTGTGTGATCCAAGGCTATCACACAGAGGCAAGGAGGCTCCGGTGGACAAAGGTGTTGTACCATCTGCAGAGAATATACAACACACCGCGAAATGACCACCAGCTGAAGCACTGCTGGGCTGACCTTGTTGTCAGGGAGTAAGACCTGCTGGACCACCTGGGGTTTGTGATTGGTGGCCCTGTTGGTGAGTTCAAATCAGAGTAATGTGCACGTTTAAATGATCTGTAGTGACAGTAGCTCATTTTTTCATATTCTGCTGGCAATGTTTTTGAATATGTGGAATGCTAGTGAAACATACAGGGCCATATTTCTACTTTGTTAGCACCGCAATTGCGACCTGTTTTGAAGCAAGAGCGGCTCAAACTTACAAAATACAATTGTATTTTGTAAGTTTGCGCCACCTTTGTGTCAAACAGCAACACAAATGTGGTGCAAAATATGTATAGATATGGGCCACAGTTGCCTGTGAGGTATACAAATTTCCTACACATTACCGTCATTTGTTGACGCAACAGCTAGACTAACTTTCTAAATACAACAGGAGCCTGGAAATTAGTGCTGGCTTCACGTCAATTGATGATGGCAATGTGGCTCAAACATATGTTTCATTTGTGGTCGGTGAGTGTATCAGGAAACATATCTTGGAATTCCAGAAATATTCAAGGAATATTGTGTCCCTCAATTGTTTTCAGATACATTTTTGAACTGGATTCTGACACATACGTAACAAGTTATAGCTTACCTCAGGTAACATCTTAGACTGATATTCTGAGTTTGTAGTGCCACATTTCAATTAGGGATGGCTGGCAAAAGGTATGTACACAGATTCATATCTCTATGGTTGGTGCAACTCACCATAGCTGTGGCAGATCAAATGAAGAAATGTATACAAATTGAGGGCTTACAACTCTCCCTGGCCCTCTGTACATTGTACTAATTGGTCTTAGTCACAATGTCTGGGTGACTGGTATTGCAGTCCTCACGGAAAGTGGCTTTGCATGTCTCTCATGGATGCACATGATGAGAGGAATACACTCCATGATTTTGTCTGCTCACTTATGATGGAGCATGTTTGCCACCACATTATAGTTAGGGCCACTGCATGTGTGCGGATATGTGTGTATCACTCACTGGAGTCCCCAGGTCTGTACATGTTTGCAGTGGTATGTAGGATGCAGTATCATCATGTCTGAGAGGCTTTACTTTCGGAGTTATTATTACACATAGTATTTGTATTTTGAAGTGTTGTACAGTGCACAGACATCTAGCCCATTTTTCCCTTCCATGCCTTACAGGTGGACCTGTACCCTACACTATTGGAGAGGTGGCTCAATTTGCGGACCCAGAAATCTCCAGTAAGTGTTGATATTTCTGTTCTGTGTTGTGTTTGCAGATGATGTGTGATAGACTCCTGGGTGTTGGACACATAGCAATGTGTGATGCGCTGGTCAATCATCTATTTTGTTCCTTGAGTGGAGTATCATTTTTTCCCTATCTTTGAGTTGTCCAATCCTTATCGTATTGTCATATTTTGGGATTCTAGGTCAGTCCTGTAGGCACGGCAATGTGAATAGGGATGAGTTATGTGGATAAAACTTGAAATCAGAAAATGTACCAGTGGACCATATTAGTGATTTAGTCAGCCAGTCAGATCCTGATTCTCCCAGAATATGGATGCCAAAGTCTTACCCACAGACTTCAGCTTCCCTATTCACTAATGAACATGTTTGACTGTATGTTTAGATTCCTAGCAGCATGTAGCTCCACATTTTGTGCTACGAGTATAAGGCACTTGAGTACAATGGCCTAGGTGTGCATGCTGCTCATAGCCAGAGGTGTGCTTGCATCTATCTGTTTGTTGTAAGTCATGGCTTACTGGTAGGAAATAATGTAGACAATGGCGTTGATGGGGTTGTCCAAGGTTTGGGTGTATCCTATTTGGAGTTCCTCCTTACCTGTGGTGTGCTTGTCCAAACCCATGTACAGCTTTCCAAAGCTTCCTGGGTGTCCTTGCTGTTAGAAATTATTAGTTGGTTGTCCACCCCCCCTCAGGAACAGGCGTACGGTTGTGAATAGTGTAACTAGGACTGATGATCCAAGTTTGGTACGCAGACATGTAAATCAGTAAATCACTTTTCTAAACCTGGATACCCACTCATGATTAGCACATGCATTCTATACTGGCAATTCCATTTACAACTCGCAGATCTTGTGGCCCAAGATTGCCATGCAGAACATAGAAATTTGTTGGCCTGTCAGTGGTGCAGGATTTGCAACATAATTTTTACCTGACAAGTGGCAGAACAATGATGCCAAAGTCATTCCAGTTGTTACCCATCTTGTAGGGTTTGGATGTGCTATTTGATGATAGGACATGTGTAGGCTGGTTTGCCATGTACTTACTCAGGGTCTATCAGTGATCTGTATGATGATATGGGCTGTTACAGATACATTTGATGTATTGTTTGATTTACTTCTTGAGCCATTTCACACAATGAAGTACCTAATGTTTGGTTTTCTATTTGTCTTAACAGCTGCCAATATGACTCCCATCCAGATTCGAGAGTTTCAGCGCAGGGCAATGTGTTACCGCCACATTCTGGATGTGGTACCTGGGTACCGCAACATGGCAAGACGATATCGCCATGAAAGAGCCTCCGGAGTGTGGAGGGCATTTGCCAAAGGGGGCCCTTCCGTGTCCACCACAGCCACCACCACCAGCACCACCACTACCACCCAGGTGGCACCAACAGTAGCTGGGACCTTTGCTGGACCATCTACAGTAACAGCTCCAGGACCAGTCACAGCACCACCTGTACCTCAGCCTACAGACATGGCACCGACAAGGGCCCATACTTCATCCACTGGCACCCAGACCAACCCTGCTGCAGCCATAGACCCTGCAGCTTTTGCCCAGATGCAAAGGAACTTGGACCGTGTCCTACGGAAAATGACCAGACTGCAGCAGGAGGTGGCACAAGTTAACCAGAGGGTGCGTGCCATCAAAAAGACCCTGAGGAGGGCCAACTTGTAGGCTTATACTCAGACATGATTTCCTCCCCTCCCTCCTCTTTCCTGGTTCTTTAACTTAGTGGGTTAAGGGGGCTTAGGGTTAGGTTAGTATAGGCTGTTAGTTTAGTTATTAGTAGTGGGCAGGGGGTGGGGGTTTCATACTTTTTTCAACTGTTTTTTATTATGTGTGTTGGGCAATGTTGGGGTTTTGGTATTTTAGAAAATGAAAAAAAAAAAAAACAATTACAAAAAAATATATATTTGTTTAGTATTAGATAGAATGTGTTTAGGTTAGTATCTGTTGTCCTCCATGTGTCCCGTCTTATAAGGGGGTGGGGGGTTGATCTTTAGATCATTTTGTTAAATGTGATATATAAGTTTAACTTAGGTTAGTTAGGGACAGTTGTGGGTAATGTGAAGTTAGAGTAGATTAGGTTAGGCTAGGTGTTTCCCCTGGTTTTAGCTTCTGTTTTTACTGTTTAGTAAATATCTAGGCAACCCTTTACAGTATGTGTCAAATGCTTGTAGATCAGGGCCTTGCCATGAGTGAACAGAGCCTCTTTTGTATTAGCTTTTGCGTTCCATGCTGCAACCATATCCTAACTGAGCTGTTACATTGGCAGCTACACCAAAGCTACTTAGCTAAGATTCGGCCATCCATTGCACCCACCACTCACGGTTACTATGGATCCCAAAGTCTGGTTATTTTGTGCTGTATGTTTTCAATGTCACATACTTTGCTGCCAGATTTGGTATTGGGGACACTGTGTTAAGTCTGCCTGCAGCCTGATGTCCAAGCAAATCCTTATAAGGTGAGTGGTAGTATGCTCTCATGTAGTATGTTATACATAACTCACACATATCATTTGTTACAATGTTCAGCATGGTTACTTGTTTGTATGGAAACTCATACACATCCCTTCATGCTGTTTGGTGTGTGTTAGGTAAAAATTGGCGAAAATGTCACATACGTAAGTTTTGACTTTCAGTAACAATCAAAGGCACTATTTTCTGGCCTAGACATCCCTTGAGGAGGCATTATTCTGTACAACACAGCATTTTGGTGCCTAGTTTATAGTTTCCTTAGAAATAACCCTCAGGGAGGGCAGATGATGGTACAATCCAGGCCACTGTGCATAGTTATCAGCCAAGATTTGTTCAGGTCAGGTGTATAGACAATCAATGATCCTTGACCTGAGGTTAACATCACTGATGGCCATCACGGTTGATGTGTCACATTACACAGAGACAAAGTTGTTGTGTAAGTGCTATTTATTTAAAAGTGCTGTAGTGCTATATGTACATTGTCCACGATTGTGAGTCCATTAGTGTGACATCTTCCATTGTGATCCTACAGAAGTGCAAAAGGACATGTCATTGGGCATGCTGGGGTGAAGTGTCAGACAGTGCGGAGGGACAGGATTTGCCAATCAGTTAGTGAGAGACAATCATAGGGCAGGCTTACAAGATAAACTGTGGGTTGAAGAACAGTGCTTGAGTAAAGATGCTGCAAGACTGGCATGTTACAAAGCACAGGACCTTGGTAATAGGTGGCCATGTGGCAGGGACTAGTGCTACCGGGTACTCTTACGGGTGAAGGTGATCTGCTCCACGTCTTCATCTTCTGATGTGTGTGTAGTCGCCTCTGCCCTAGGTGGCGGTGGCTGTGAAGGGGCAACACACCACTCAGTGTTTGAAGACGTGGAGTGAGACATCCCGGTAGCTGCTAACTGTGGGGGTCTTAAGGGCAGTACTGCAGCAAGAAGGAGCTGCTGGTTCTTAAGAATAGCCGCCACATCACGGAGGTAGGCAGCCAGGTCGGCCCTGAGGGGTTCAATATTGCATTCCTGCATGCGTTGACAGGATTGTTGTAGGTGTTGGGTCAACTCTATTACAGCTGTGCTGATTTCCTTCAACCTTTTTTCAACGTCCTGCAAGATTGTTGTTCTCCCTTGCATAGCTGCTGCCTGTTCTTCAGTTGACATCATGCACGAACGCACCCCCTCTAGGCTGGCCGCCATAGTTTGCATCCCCACCCGCACCTCCTTGGCCAGCTCCCGCTGTACTCCAACTACAGTTCGTTCAAAGCTTGTGCCAGGGTCGTCAGAGTCCTCAGCTGTGTTGGAGCTGGCAGGTAGTACACTTGGGGTGGTGGGTGGGTCCTCTGTGATGGCTGCTGTATCTGTGGTCCTCCTTGTGACTGAAGGTGGGGTCTGGAGGGTTCCAAGGACATCTGGGAGGGCCTGCTGGCTGATGTTTGTCAGCTCATCATCCATGTCATCAGGGAAGTCCAGGACAGGCATATCCGCAGGAGAGCCATCATCCTCTGCAATGAGATACGGTACAATTAGTGTGTCTGTGTTGTGGGCTTTGTAATGTGACATACCTGCCTTCCGATTATTTCAACACTGTGATCTTGGTTCCTGTTCATTGTTCCTGTCTTTCATATTAGCATTCTCCCAGGCCTATGCCCCACCTGCATGTCACATGTATTGTGGTCAGTTTGTGGACTTGTCAGTATCACATCCTCTAGGTGTTGGTTCAGGCCAAATTGTGAATTGCCACCTTCTTGTCCTACTCTCCCTCCATCTACTTCCATTCTCATGGTGGGGCCTTTCACTGGCTGTGGGTGCTCTGATGGCACTAGCACCACACTTAACAATCTGGACCTGCCCCAGTCTCTGATCTTTCACATCCACCTATATGTATTTTAGATGTAGCATACACTATGTCTAGCTTTGTTTTGGCACAATATGGATGTCAGCATTGGTAATGTGTACTGCTGATGTTGGGGAATGTGTGGTACATTGGATTGCACTGATAGTCGTAGCAGTGTTCTATTTCCGCCTATGACTGTGCAGGTGTATTTCTGTAACCAGTTACATGTGTCCTCCCCCTCAATGCTGTTGTCTGAGCAGTATGACATTTGGGATGTTGCATGGTGTCACTGGAGCTATTATGACCCAGGAACAGGGTGGACCCTGACATATGCAGCATGGGTATGACATTAGTGCTGTGTACCTCCTAATGTTAATGACAATGGCTGATGTTTGTAGCAACTTTGGACAATCACATTTGACTGGATTGGAACATTTGTCTTGATTTCAGGGGATTGATAACGTTGTCATCCTGAACCCTCTAATTTGGTGTGTTTGATCCATGGGGACGTTACTGCCATTAGCTACTTGACCTGCACACACAGCAGTTGTGGTAGTGGCAACTGTGGTCAATGTTACATTCCACTTGCAGGTATGGCCAGAGGTTGTTAATTGGGCCCTAGTTACTGTAGGGAGACTATTGGCTGAGGTGTGACGGGCTGCCAGTTTTACTTTGTACCCTGCCCTCCAGGCCTGGCTTTACCTTTGCAACATCCTTGGCATGGCAGCATACCCCCATGCAAAGGTTGTTGGCGTTGTGTAGTAGTGTGCCCCAGGTTTCCTCAGAACGGGCCACGCCCCGTGCTGTGCCCCTTTACCCATTTCACTCCATGAATATCATGACTTACATACATTGTGTAGTAGATATGTCCAACCACCCTGCTTACAGTTAACATTTGTGCATTTTAATTCCCCATGTGACTTACCCTGCATGTGCGTTGTCTCCTGGTAGTCTGCGCTGTCCTGTCCTTGAATCCCTGTGACGATCTCCTCAGGGATATCGGCTGCCACCATCTCCTCCATATGGTCCAGGGCCTCCTGCGGTGCTGGACTCCCACCTCCAGTCTGCAGTGCTGCCTTCCGGTTCCTGGCCATCTTTGCCTTGGTCCTGCACTTGCAGTCGTGCCAGTGTTTCTTGCACTTGATGACTGTTCTCCGTACTTCTGCCACACTGTTGATCTTGTCAACAATTGGTTGCCATATTGCCTCTCTCCTACTGATTGGCAACTTTGAGGTGACAAACAGTTGGCGCTGGTGTTCCGTCACCTCTTTAACCAGAATTTCCTGCTCCTCTGCACTGAAGCAACACTTTCTTTTCTTCTTCTCCCCGTCCTGGGTCTTCTGTAGGTCCTCCTGGCTGGTTCCTGGTCTGTTGTCATCTTCCTGCGGTCTGTGCAGGCATCTCCTATGCACATTTTGCAGTGTTTGCGGCGCTTTTTGAAGCAATTGCATAAAAAAACAGCACATATCCGGTTTGCGCCGCTGTTAACCAGCTCACAGTAATTTTCACAGCGTTAACGTAATTTTCCTTTACGACGTGACGCAGTGGTTTGAGTAAAAAAAAATGACTCACACCTGTGGTATACATTTGACGCCCACACTGCGCAAAGAAATGGCGTTAGCTGGCGGTAATATTTTTGACGCAAAACTGCATCGGCGCAGTTTTGCGTCAAAAAGTATAAATATGGGCCTGAGTGTGTGTGCTAGATGTGAGTATGCTGGTGGTAGCATAATACTTGTGGATTACAGTACTGGGAACTGAATGTGCTGTGGCTATACACTAAATGCAGAGGATCCTGCACTACTACCTAATATGGAGGACCTTGTGTTCCTTTTTGGGTAATGCCCTGCCTGCCTGGGGAAAATATAAGGAGTAGAGGAATGCAGTTCGAGATTTATACTCCAGCAAAGCTGCAAGCTGGGTTGGACAAACACTGGAGGATGGGGGAGCTAGACATTCTCTGCACCATCCTAAGGCCCATATTTAAAAAAAATGACGCACACCTGCGCTAGCGCAGTTGTGCTTCATTAAATTTAACGTTGGCTAATGACATTTCTTTGCACCATTCATGTGTCATATTTTGAAAGGTTAGTATAAAACAAATTACGCTAACCTTTGTGACACGCCATAAGAAAAAACAACGCTAATGCTGCAAAAGTGGCATTAGCATGATTAGCGGCACATTTTTGTATGCTAATTGGATAGCTCCATATTTTTCAGTATTAGCATAAAAAAAAGCCTGCAAGAAAGAAAAAAAAACAATAACCCAAGATTGAGAATGCTAGACAGGAGAGACCAGAAAGATCCCAATCAGCATATTACAAGCCAGGATGGACCCGCAAAATGTCAGGAAAAGGAGAAAAGAAAGCAGAAGTGTTGCTTTAGTGATGAGGAGCAGACTGACATCTTGGTCAGAGAGGTGATGCAGCACCATCACCAGCTCTTTGTCACCTCCAAATTACCAATAGGTAGGAAGGAGGCCATAAGCATTCAATCGTAAATAAAGTCAACATTGTGCTAGAGGTGAAGAGGACTGTCACTGATTGTAAGAAGCGCTGGGCCGAAATTGACCAGGAACTGAAAGGTAGGACAGCAGACTGGAGGTGGAAGTCCTGCACCCCAGGAGAACCTGGAAAAGCTGGAGGAGATGGTGGCAGTGGTCATCCCGGAGGAGCTGGTTACTGGAGTCACAGGACAGTGCAGACTCCCAAAACCTACCATAAATGCAGTGCAAGTTGCAGTGGGGAGCAATCTTGATACAAACAAATGGCAGAAGGGGGAGGCATATAGGACACAACAAATGCATGTAAAAGGCTCACATTGGGACACAATAATGCCCAAACACTTCTAATGCACCCACACCATAACCCCTATAAGCACAGACCACCACCCAACCCACACATCATTCCCTACACTGTTGCAACTGAACAACCTGCCCATGTGTAACACTCATTGGGCAACATGTACAATGCATGTTGCATAGAGTGGGCTAACAAGAAATGTGAGACGCCTCCATGCACCATTGGGCCACAAAAGTGATCAGACACAACGTATGGGGCATGTCCGTGATCATCATCTGTGCTACTTTACAAGTAGCTTCCATGACCACAAAGCAAGCTTGCGTGTGTACTGGGCATGGTTGATATCGTCCACAAAGGGACACCTTCATGCATAACGTCAGCTATAAGTGATCTTACTGTCCCATTAGGGGGGGGCATATTTAAAAGCCATTATTCCAACATTAGCACCATCTTGTATGAGGCCAATGTGGACTCAAGCTGCCCATTCCCCTTGTGCTACCTTAACAAAGTCACAGAATGCATGCATAGATCTACTTTGCACATCCTTTCACCAAAATATACCTGTGCCATATATGATGTATGCAAGGAAATATTTCTCACACACGGAGGGAAGAACAAATGGGGCAGACTTTTCATAAATATTGCACTTTGCTATCTGTAAACCTAGGCCCATATTTATACTTTTTGACGCAAATCAGCGCTAGGGCAGATTTACGTCAAAAAGTTTACCGCTGGTTAACGCCATTCCGATGCGCCAGCCGGGAGCTTTATTTATGGAATGACGTTAGTCGGTGCTGCAGTTTGGTTAGTGTAAAAATAAATGACTCTAACCAGGCAGCGGAAGCGAAGGGAAGACTGGGGGCTGTGCGCCAAAGAATGGTGCAAGTAAGGTTAGAGTAAAAAATATTGGCTATAACCTGACTTGAGCCATTTTTTGACGCACAACCCCCATGGAAATGACTCCTGTCTTAGCAAACGCAGGAGTCATACCCCCCTGCCCAATGGCCATGCCCAGGGGACTTCTGTCCCCTGGGCATGGCCATTGGGCACAGTGGCATGTAGGGGGGCCTAAGTTAGGCACCCCTATGCCACTTAATTTTTTAAAAAAAAATTATACTTACCTGCACTTACCATGGATGGGTCCCCCCATCCATGGGTGTCCTCCAGGGGTGGGCGAGGGTGGCAGGGGGTGTCCCTGGGTGCCCAGAAGGACATCTGTGGACTGCTTCCATGGTCTCCCACAATGGAAATGAGCCCACCGGTCCCTTAACCCCTGCCCTGACCCAGGCGTTAAATATGGGCCTTAATTTGTGAGGCCTGCCAAAGGCATATGTGAAAGTGATGCAATCATTCTAGGCAATGGACCTCCCTGTGCTTTGCTGTACTAGTTACATCATGTATGGTACCAATGCAGTAAAGCAACACAATAGTGAAAAACATCATGAGGCTACATGGTGACCAGTAATGTAAATATGGGGGCTCCATGGTATTGTTGGCTGGGGCAAGGGTGCAGCTAGGAAAATGGTGGTCTGTGATCAATGTACCAAATACACAGAAAATGTGCCCTATGTGTGATGCACAATGCAACATACAATGAACAACTACAGTCTTTGGAAATGTAAACTAGTCACCCACACACCACCCAAGAGTTTCTGGACTACACTGAACCAAATACAGATGTGCAAAATTTGTAAAAGAATCAGAAGCAGGGTGGGTTACACATGTGTTGATTGGAAAGATCCCAAATATACACATGGAATACATAATACATGCAGTTTCAGGTGTGTGAGGGGGAAAGGGAAGTTCGATTCAGGCCAGGATAAGGTACGGAAGGTGCCTTACCTTAGCATGGTACTTATGAGCTACTACTATCCACCACAGGAGTGCACGGTAACAAAAAGGTGCATTGGTAGAGCTCTTTGATGTCTGTGTTAAGATTTTGTGTCACCCATTTATGAAGAAAGACGCAGTGAAACTGCTCAGCTTTCTGTGCTGCATCATGTCAAATGTGTAGTTGTCACAGATAGTCAATGCATCCCTTTCTTAACTTTTTTTATGGCACAACATATGACGGGCAATACCAACTTTGCCACAAAAACTGCATGGTGTATCGGTGTCCCTCTTGCCGGTCCTAATCCTACAAATTTAACTAACAGGAATGCTGTCTGCCACTTACAGAGATTGATGATGATTTCAACACACTTTGAAAGTAGTCCACGATAGGATTACAACAATGTCAGTCACCAGTACTACGACTACAATGCCACCCCTGATGTGGTGTCCAAACCAGATGCATCCACACAACAAGCCTCAAAATGTGTAATGTCCTCATGCCACCTCATGTGTGTTGTCTGAGTAATGTAAGTGGGTGGGCTTTCCACAAGCATCCCACTAGGTACTTTGAGTTGTGTTCAGCATCTTACATTACACAACGTAACAATGGACCACCATGGTTGTATGTGTGCAAACAGGAAGGTCTGCCTTCCAGCAAAACAACACTCATTTCAGGGATGGAGGCGTCCATACACCTCGGCAGCAAGGAAACCTCTGATGCATGGATGAGTGTTGTTCTGCAAGAAGGGAGGAATTCCCGTTTGCACACATACACGCAAGGTGGCTGAATCTCACAATGCATGGTGCAGGATGCTGGACACGTGACTCAAAGTGGCTAGCAGGATGCATGCTGACAGCTCAGACCCTTCACTAGGTATCCATTCCCGAAATGAGGTGGAGTACAAAGTGCTAAACCTTTCAAGGATGAATGTTACAGAACTTAGGACAAACAATAGATGTTGCATGATTACCTGTCTTAGAATGTATATTGATACACAATCCGAGTGCCAGGAACACTGCTGAAAAGTGTATTGAGTAGCTGATGTCATACCGCTGCCAATCAGACAGGTCTGTGGTCATAGGGGATACACATAGTCACACATGTAAATCAATACTGAATGAATACCCAAAGGCATTTGTCTAACCTGGCCAGTGCAGACATGATAACACCCAGACAGTCAATCACCATGGACACCAAATTGTAGAAAACTAACAAGATTTATTATCACTAAGAAGCACTACCTATAAAAAACCTAAACTACACTATCCTAACCTATACAAACATCTTAAATTATCCCTACAGCTACCTTTACTAATCTAAATTATTTTATACATGTAACACCACACAATAAACAGTGCACCCCCACCTCATTTAACCCCTTCGCTGCCAGGCCTTTTCCCCCTCCTGTGCCAGGCCTTTTTTTGCCTATTTGGGGCAGTTCGAGCTTAGGCCCTCATAACTTTTTGTCCACATAAGCTAACCAAGCCAAATTTGCGTCCTTTTTTTCCAACATCCTAGGGATTCTAGAGGTACCCAGACTTTGTGGGTTCCCTTGAAGGAGGCCAAGAAATTGGCCAAAATACAGTGAAAATTTCGTTTTTTTCAAAAAAAATTGAAAAAGTGGCTGCAGAAGAAGGCTTGTGGATTTCCCCCTGAAAATGGCATCAACAAAGGGTTTGCAGTGCTAAACACAACAGCTTCCTAGCTTTCAGGAACAGGCAGACTTGAATCAGAAAACCCAATTTTTCAACACAATTTTGGCATTTTACTGGGGCATACCCCATTTTTGCAATTTTTTGTGCTTTCAGCCTCCTTCCAGTCAGTGACAGGAATGGGCATGAAACCAATGCTGGATCCCAGAAACCTAACCATGTCTGAAAAGAAGACAAAATTCTGAATTCAGCAAGGGGTCATTTGTGTAGATCCTACAAGGGTTTCCTACAGAAAATAACAACTGAAAAAGAAAAATATTGAAATTGAGGTGAAAAAAACATAAATGTTTCTCTACGTTTTACTCTGTAGCTTTTCCCTGCAATGTCAGATTATCGAAAGCAATATACCGTTACGTCTGCTGGACTCCTCTGGTTGCGGGGATATATAGGGCTTGTAGGTTCATCAAGAACCCAAGGAACCCAGAGCCAATAAATGAGCTGCACCCTGACGTGCGTTTTCATTCTATACCGGGTATACAGCAATTCATTTGCTGAAATATAAAGAGTAAAAAATTGCTATCAAGAAAACCTTTGCATTTCCAAAAAGGGCACAAGATAAGGTGCTGAGGAGCAGTGGTTATTTGCACATCTCTGAATTCCGGGGTGACCATACAAGCATGTGAATTATAGGGAATTTCACAAATAGATGTCTTTTTTACACACTCTCCTATATTTGGAAGGAAAAAATGTAGAGAAAGACAAGGGGCAATAGCACTTGTTTTGCTAATCTATGTTACCCCAAGTCTCCCGATAAAAATGATACCTCACTTGCGTGGGTAGGCCTAGCGCCGGCGACAGGAAACACCCCAAAGCGCAACGTGGACACATCCTAAATTTTGGAAAAAAACAGAGGTGTTTTTTGCGAAGTGCCTACCTGTAGATTTTGGCCTCTAGCTCAGCCGGCACCTAGGGAAACCTACCAAACCTGTGCATTTCTGAAAACTAGAGACCTAGGGGAATCCAAGGAGGGGTGACTTGCGGGGCTCGGACCAGGTTCTGTTACCCAGAATCCTTTGCAAACCTCAAAATTTGGCTAAAAAAACACATGTTCCTCACATTTCTGTGGCAGAAAGTTCTGGAATCTGAGAGGAGCTACAAATTTCCTTCCACCCAGCGTTCCCCCAAGTCTCTCGATAAAAATGATACCTCACTTGCGTGGGTAGGCCTAGCGCCGGCCACAGGAAACACCCCAAAGCGCAACGTGGACACATCCTAAATTTTGGAAAAAAAAAGAGGTGTTTTTTGTGAAGTGCCTACCTGTAGATTTTGTCCTCTAGCTCAGCCGGCACCTAGGGAAAGCTACCAACCCTGTGCATTTCTGAAAACTAGAGACCTAGGGGAATCCAAGGAGGGGTGACTTGCGGGGCTCGGACCAGGTTCTGTTACCCAGAATCCTTTGCAAACCTCAAAATTTGGCTAAAAAAACACATGTTCCTCACATTTCTGTGGCAGAAAGTTCTGGAATCTGAGAGGAGCTACAAATTTCCTTCCACCCAGCGTTCCCCCAAGTCTCCCGATAAAAATGATACCTCACTTGCGTGGGTAGGCCTAGCGCCGGTGACAGGAAACACCCCAAAGCGCAACGTGGACACATCCTAAATTTTGGAAAAAAACAGAGGTGTTTTTTGCGAAGTGCCTACCTGTAGATTTTGGCCTCTAGCTCAGCCGGCACCGAGGGAAACCTACCAAATCTCTGCATTTCTGAAAACTAGAGACCTAGGGGAATCCAAGGAGGGGTGACTTGCGGGGCTCGGACCAGGTTCTGTTACCCAGAATCCTTTGCAAACCTCAAAATTTTGGTAAAAAAACACATGTTCCTCACATTTCTGTGGCAGAAAGTTCTGGAATCTGAGAGGAGCTACAAATTTCCTTCCACCCAGCGTTCCCCCAAGTCTCCCGATAAAAATGATACCTCACTTGCGTGGGTAGGCCTAGCGCAGGCGACAGGAAACAGCCCAAAGCGCAACGTGGACACATCCTAAATTTTGGAAAAAAACAGAGGTGTTTTTTGCGAAGTGCCTACCTGTAGATTTTGGCCTCTAGCTCAGCCGGCACCTAGGGAAACCTACCAAACCAGTGCATTTCTGAAAACTAGAGACCTAGGGGAATCCAAGGAGGGGTGACTTGCGGGGCTCGGACCAGGTTCTGTTACCCAGAATCCTTTTCAAACCTCAAAATTTGGCTAAAAAAACACATGTTCCTCACATTTCTGTGGCAGAAAGTTCTGGAATCTGAGAGGAGCTACAAATTTCCTTCCACCCAGCGTTCCCCCAAGTCTCCCGATAAAAATGATACCTCACTTGCGTGGTTAGGCCTAGCGCCGGCGACAGGAAACAGACCAAAGCGCAACGTGGACACATCCTAAATTTTGGAAAAAAACAGAGGTGTTTTTTGCGAAGTGCCTACCTGTAGATTTTGGCCTCTAGCTCAGCCGGCACCTAGGGAAACCTACCAAACCTGTGCATTTCTGAAAACTAGAGACCTAGGGGAATCCAAGGAGGGGTGACTTGCGGGGCTGGGACCAGGTTCTGTTACCCAGAATCCTTTTCAAACCTCAAAATTTGGCTATAAAAACACATGTTCCTCACATTTCTGTGGCAGAAAGTTCTGGAATCTGAGAGGAGCTACAAATTTCCTTCCACCCAGCGTTCCCCCAAGTTTCCTGATAAAAATGATACCTCACTTGCGTGGGTAGGCCTAGCGCCGGCGACAGGAAACACCCCAAAGCGCAACATGGACACATCCTAAATTTTGGAAAAAAACAGAGGTGTTTTTTGCGAAGTGCCTACCTGTAGATTTTGGCCTCTAGCTCAGCCGGCACCTAGGGAAACCTACCAAACCTGTGCATTTCTGAAAACTAGAGACCTAGGGGAATCCAAGGAGGGCTGACTTGCGGGGCTCGGACCAGGTTCTGTTACCCAGAATCCTTTGCAAACTTCAAAATTTGGCTAAAAAAACACATGTCCCTCACATTTCTGTGGCAGAAAGTTCTGGAATCTGAGAGGAGCTACCAATTTCCTTCCACCCAGCGTTCCCCCAAGTCTCCCGATAAAAATGATACCTCACTTGCGTGGGTAGGCCTAGCGCCGGCGACAGGAAACACCCCAAAGCGCAACGTGGACACATCCTAAATTTTGGAAAAAAACAGAGGGGTTTTTTGCGAAGTGCCTACCTGTAGATTTTGGCCTCTAGCTCAGCCGGCACCTAGGGAAATCTACCAAACCTGTGCATTTCTGAAAACTAGAGACCTAGGGGAATCCAAGGAGGGCTGACTTGCGGGGCTCGGACCAGGTTCTGTTACCCAGAATCCTTTTCAAACCTCAAAATTTGGCTAAAAAAAACACATGTCCCTCACATTTCTGTGGCAGAAAGTTCTGGAATCTGAGAGGAGCTACAAATTTCCTTCCACCCAGCGTTCCCCCAAGTCTCCCGATAAAAATGATACCTCACTTGCGTGGGTAGGCCTATCGCCGGCGACAGGAAACACCCCAAAGCGCAACATGGACACATCCTAAATTTTGGAAAAAAACAGAGGTGTTTTTTGCGAAGCGCCTACCTGTAGATTTTGGCCTCTAGCTCAGCCGGCACCTAGGGAAACCTACCAAACCTGTGCATTTCTGAAAACTAGAGACCTAGGGGAATCCAAGGAGGGCTAACTTGCGGGGCTCGGGCCAGGTTCTGTTACCCAGAATCCTTTGCAAACCTCAAAATTTGGCTAAAAAAACACATGTCCCTCACATTTCTGTGGCAGAAAGTTCTGGAATCTGAGAGGAGCTACAAATTTCCTTCCACCCAGCGTTCCCCCAAGTCTCCCGATAAAAATTATACCTCACTTGCGTGGGTAGGCCTAGCGCAGGCGACAGGAAACACCCCAAAGCGCAATGTGGACACATCCTAAATTTTGGAAAAAAACAGAGGGTTTTTTTGCGAAGTGCCTACCTGTAGATTTTGGCCTCTAGCTCAGCCGGCACCTAGGGAAATCTACCAAACCTGTGCATTTCTGAATACTAGAGACCTAGGGGAATCCAAGGAGGGCTAACTTGCGGGGCTCGGGCCAGGTTCTGTTACCCAGAATCCTTTGCAAACCTCAAAATTTGGCTAAAAAAACACATGTCCCTCACATTTCTGTGGCAGAAAGTTCTGGAATCTGAGAGGAGCTACAAATTTCCTTCCACCCAGCGTTCCCCCAAGTCTCCCGATAAAAATGATACCTCACTTGCGTGGTTAGGCCTAGTGCCGGCGACAGGAAACAGCCCAAAGCGCAACGTGGACACATCCTAAATTTTGGAAAAAAAAAGAGGTGTTTTTTGCGAAGTGCCTACCTGTAGATTTTGGCCTCTAGCTCAGCCGGCACCTAGGGAAACCTACCAAACCTGTGCATTTCTGAAAACTAGAGACCTAGGGGAATCCAAGGAGGGGTGACTTGCGGGGCTCGGACCAGGTTCTGTTACCCAGAATCCTTTTCAAACCTCAAAATTTGGCTATAAAAACACATGTTCCTCACATTTCTGTGGCAGAAAGTTCTGGAATCTGAGAGGAGCTACAAATTTCCTTCCACCCAGCGTTCCCCCAAGTCTCCTGATAAAAATGATACCTCACTTGCGTGGGTAGGCCTAGCGCCGGCGACAGGAAACACCCCAAAGCGCAACATGGACACATCCTAAATTTTGGAAAAAAACAGAGGTGTTTTTTGCGAAGTGCCTACCTGTAGATTTTGGCCTCTAGCTCAGCCGGCACCTAGGGAAACCTACCAAACCTGTGCATTTCTGAAAACTAGAGACCTAGGGGAATCCAAGGAGGGCTGACTTGCGGGGCTCGGACCAGGTTCTGTTACCCAGAATCCTTTGCAAACTTCAAAATTTGGCTAAAAAAACACATGTCCCTCACATTTCTGTGGCAGAAAGTTCTGGAATCTGAGAGGAGCTACCAATTTCCTTCCACCCAGCGTTCCCCCAAGTCTCCCGATAAAAATGATACCTCACTTGCGTGGGTAGGCCTAGCGCCGGCGACAGAAAACACCCCAAAGCGCAACGTGGACACATCCTAAATTTTGGAAAAAAACAGAGGGGTTTTTTGCGAAGTGCCTACCTGTAGATTTTGGCCTCTAGCTCAGCCGGCACCTAGGGAAATCTACCAAACCTGTGCATTTCTGAAAACTAGAGACCTAGGGGAATCCAAGGAGGGCTGACTTGCGGGGCTCGGACCAGGTCCTGTTACCCAGAATCCTTTTCAAACCTCAAAATTTGGCTAAAAAAACACATGTCCCTCACATTTCTGTGGCAGAAAGTTCTGGAATCTGAGAGGAGCTACAAATTTCCTTCCACCCAGCGTTCCCCCAAGTCTCCCGATAAAAATGATACCTCACTTGCGTGGGTAGGCCTATCGCCGGCGACAGGAAACACCCCAAAGCGCAACATGGACACATCCTAAATTTTGGAAAAAAACAGAGGTGTTTTTTGCGAAGTGCCTACCTGTAGATTTTGGCCTCTAGCTCAGCCGGCACCTAGGGAAACCTACCAAACCTGTGCATTTCTGAAAACTAGAGACCTAGGGGAATCCAAGGAGGGCTAACTTGCGGGGCTCGGGCCAGGTTCTGTTACCCAGAATCCGTTGCAAACCTCAAAATTTGGCTAAAAAAACACATGTCCCTCATATTTCTGTGGCAGAAAGTTCTGGAATCTGAGAGGAGCTACAAATTTCCTTCCACCCAGCGTTCCCCCAAGTCTCCCGATAAAAATGATACCTCACTTGCGTGGGTAGGCCTAGCGCCGGCGACAGGAAACACCCCAAAGCGCAACGTGGACACATCCTAAATTTTGGAAAAAAACAGAGGGTTTTTTTGCGAAGTGCCTACCTGTAGATTTTGGCATCTAGCTCAGCCGGCACCTAGGGAAATCTACCAAACCTGTGCATTTCTGAAAACTAGAGACCTAGGGGAATCCAAGGAGGGCTGACTTGCGGGGCTCGGACCAGGTTCTGTTACCCAGAATCCTTTTCAAACCTCAAAATTTGGCTAAAAAAACACATGTCCCTCACATTTCTGTGGCAGAAAGTTCTGGAATCTGAGAGGAGCTACAAATTTCCTTCCACCCAGCGTTCCCCCAAGTCTCCCGATAAAAATGATACCTCACTTGCGTGGGTAGGCCTAGCGCCGGCGACAGGAAACACCCCAAAGCGCAACGTGGACACATCCTAAATTTTGGGAAAAAACAGAGGTGTTTTTTGCGAAGTGCCTACCTGTAGATTTTGGCCTCTAGCTCAGCCGACACCTAGGGAAACCTACCAAACCTGTGCATTTCTGAAAACTAGAGACCTAGGGGAATCCAAGGAGGGCTGACTTGCGGGGCTCGGACCAGGTTCTGTTACCCAGAATCCTTTGCAAACTTCAAAATTTGGCTAAAAAAACACATGTCCCTCACATTTCTGTGGCAGAAAGTTCTGGAATCTGAGAGGAGCTACCAATTTCCTTCCACCCAGCGTTCCCCCAAGTCTCCCGATAAAAATGATACCTCACTTGCGTGGGTAGGCCTAGCGCCGGCGACAGGAAACACCCCAAAGCGCAACGTGGACACATCCTAAATTTTGGAAAAAAACAGAGGGGTTTTTTGCGAAGTGCCTACCTGTAGATTTTGGCCTCTAGCTCAGCCGGCACCTAGGGAAACCTACCAAACCTGTGCATTTCTGAAAACTAGAGACCTAGGGGAATCCAAGGAGGGCTAACTTGCGGGGCTCGGGCCAGGTTCTGTTACCCAGAATCCGTTGCAAACCTCAAAATTTGGCTAAAAAAACACATGTCCCTCATATTTCTGTGGCAGAAAGTTCTGGAATCTGAGAGGAGCTACAAATTTCCTTCCACCCAGCGTTCCCCCAAGTCTCCCGATAAAAATGATACCTCACTTGCGTGGGTAGGCCTAGCGCCGGCGACAGGAAACACCCCAAAGCGCAACGTGGACACATCCTAAATTTTGGAAAAAAACAGAGGGTTTTTTTGCGAAGTGCCTACCTGTAGATTTTGGCATCTAGCTCAGCCGGCACCTAGGGAAATCTACCAAACCTGTGCATTTCTGAAAACTAGAGACCTAGGGGAATCCAAGGAGGGCTGACTTGCGGGGCTCGGACCAGGTTCTGTTACCCAGAATCCTTTTCAAACCTCAAAATTTGGCTAAAAAAACACATGTCCCTCACATTTCTGTGGCAGAAAGTTCTGGAATCTGAGAGGAGCTACAAATTTCCTTCCACCCAGCGTTCCCCCAAGTCTCCCGATAAAAATGATACCTCACTTGCGTGGGTAGGCCTAGCGCCGGCGACAGGAAACACCCCAAAGCGCAACATGGACACATCCTAAATTTTGGGAAAAAACAGAGGTGTTTTTTGCGAAGTGCCTACCTGTAGATTTTGGCCTCTAGCTCAGCCGACACCTAGGGAAACCTACCAAACCTGTGCATTTCTGAAAACTAGAGACCTAGGGGAATCCAAGGAGGGCTGACTTGCGGGGCTCGGACCAGGTTCTGTTACCCAGAATCCTTTTCAAACCTCAAAAATTGGCTAAAAAAACACATGTCCCTCACATTTCTGTGGCAGAAAGTTCTGGAATCTGAAAGGAGCTACAAATTTCCTTCCACCCAGCGTTCCCCCAAGTCTCCTGATAAAAATGATACCTCACTTGCGTGGGTAGGCCTATCGCCGGCGACAGGAAACACCCCAAAGCGCAACATGGACACATCCTAAATTTTGGAAAAAACAGAGGTGTTTTTTGCGAAGTGCCTACCTGTAGATTTTGGCCTCTAGCTCAGCCGGCACCTAGGGAAACCTACCAAACCTGTGCATTTCTGAAAACTAGAGACCTAGGGGAATCCAAGGAGGGCTAACTTGCGGGGCTCGGGCCAGGTTCTGTTACCCAGAATCCTTTGCAAACCTCAAAATTTTTCTAAAAAAACACATGTCCCTCACATTTCTGTGGCAGAAAGTTCTGGAATCTGAGAGGAGCTACAAATTTCCTTCCACCCAGCGTTCCCCCAAGTCTCCCGATAAAAATGATACCTCACTTGCGTGGGTAGGCCTAGCGCCGGCGACAGGAAACACCCCAAAGCGCAACGTGGACACATCCTAAATTTTGGAAAAAAACAGAGGTTTTTTTTGCGAAGTGCCTACCTGTAGATTTTGGCCTCTAGCTCAGCCGGCACCTAGGGAAATCTACCAAACCTGTGCATTTCTGAAAACTAGAGACCTAGGGGAATCCAAGGAGGGCTGACTTGCGGGGCTCGGACCAGGTTCTGTTACCCAGAATCCTTTTCAAACCTCAAAATTTGGCTAAAAAAACACATGTCCCTCACATTTCTGTGGCAGAAAGTTCTGGAATCTGAGAGGAGCTACAAATTTCCTTCCACCCAGCGTTCCCCCAAGTCTCCCGATAAAAATGATACCTCACTTGCGTGGGTAGGCCTAGCGCCGGCGACAGGAAACACCCCAAAGCGCAACGTGGACACATCCTAAATTTTGGGAATAAACAGAGGTGTTTTTTGCGAAGTGCCTACCTGTAGATTTTGGCCTCTAGCTCAGCCGGCACCTAGGGAAACCTACCAAACCTGTGCATTTCTGAAAACTAGAGACCTAGGGGAATCCAAGGAGGGCTGACTTGCGGGGCTCGGACCAGGTTCTGTTACCCAGAATCCTTTTCAAACCTCAAAATTTGGCTAAAAAAACACATGTCCCTCACATTTCTGTGGCAGAAAGTTCTGGAATCTGAGAGGAGCTACAAATTTCCTTCCACCCAGCGTTCCCCCAAGTCTCCCGATAAAAATGTTACCTCACTTGCGTGGGTAGGCCTAGCGCCGGCGACAGGAAACACCCCAAAGCGCAACGTGGACACATCCTAAATTTTGGAAAAAAACAGAGGTTTTTTTTGCGAAGTGCCTACCTGTAGATTTTGGCCTCTAGCTCAGCCGGCACCTAGGGAAATCTACCAAACCTGTGCATTTCTGAAAACTAGAGACCTAGGGGAATCCAAGGAGGGCTGACTTGCGGGGCTCGGACCAGGTTCTGTTACCCAGAATCCTTTTCAAACCTCAAAATTTGGCTAAAAAAACACATGTCCCTCACATTTCTGTGGCAGAAAGTTCTGGAATCTGAGAGGAGCTACAAATTTCCTTCCACCCAGCGTTCCCCCAAGTCTCCCGATAAAAATGATACCTCACTTGCGTGGGTAGGCCTAGCGCCGGCGACAGGAAACACCCCAAAGCGCAACGTGGACACATCCTAAATTTTGGGAAAAAACAGAGGTGTTTTTTGCGAAGTGCCTACCTGTAGATTTTGGCCTCTAGCTCAGCCGGCACCTAGGGAAACCTACCAAACCTGTGCATTTCTGAAAACTAGAGACCTAGGGGAATCCAAGGAGGGCTGACTTGCGGGGCTCGGACCAGGTTCTGTTACCCAGAATCCTTTTCAAACCTCAAAATTTGGCTAAAAAAAACACATGTCCCTCACATTTCTGTGGCAGAAAGTTCTGGAATCTGAGAGGAGCTACAAATTTCCTTCCACCCAGCGTTCCCCCAAGTCTCCCGATAAAAATGATACCTCACTTGCGTGGGTAGGCCTAGCGCCGGCGACAGGAAACACCCCAAAGCGCAACGTGGACACATCCTAAATTTTGGAAAAAAACTGAGGTGTTTTTTGCGAAGTGCCTACCTGTAGATTTTGGCCTCTAGCTCAGCCGGCACCTATTGAAACCTACCAAACCCGTGCATTTCTGAAAACTAGGGACCTAGGGGAATCCAAGGAGGGGTGACTTGCGGGGTTCGGACCAGGTTCTGTTACCCAGAATCCTTTGCAAACCTCAAAATTTGGCTAAAAAAACACATGTTCCTCACATTTCTGTGGCAGAAAGTTCTGGAATCTGAGAGGAGCTACAAATTTCCTTCCACCCAGCGTTCCCCCAAGTCTCCCGATAAAAATGATACCTCACTTGCGTGGGTAGGCCTAGCGCCCGCAACAGGAAACGCCCCAAAACGCAACGTGGACACATCCCATTTTTTGAAAGAAAACAGTGCCTACCTGTGGATTTTGGCCTGTAGCTCACCCGGCACCTAGGGAAACCTACCAAACCTGTGCATTTCTGAAAACTAGAGACCTAGGGGAATCCAAGATGGGGTGACTTGCGGGGCTCGGACCAGGTTCTGTTACCCAGAATCCTTTGCAAACCTCAAAATGTGGCTAAAAAAACACATGTTCCTCACATTTCTGTGGCAGAAAGTTCTGGAATCTGATAGGAGCCACAAATTTCCTGCCACCCAGCGTTCCCCTAAGTCTCTCAATAAAAATGGTACCTCACTTCTGTGGGTAGGCCTGGCGCCCACGAAAGGAAATGGCCCAAAACACAACGTGGACAGAACATATTTTTTCACAGAAAACAGAGGTGTTTTTGCAAAGTGCCTACCTGTGGAGTTTGGCCTCTAGCTCAGCCGGCCCCAGGAGGGGGGGGGGGGCAGAAATGCCCTAAAATAAATTTGCCCCCCCAGCCCCCACCCGTCCCGGAAGCGACCCTTGCCTAAGGGGTCGCTCCCCCTGCGTGACATTGGCGCCAAAAAACAAATCCCCGGTGCCTATTGGTTTCTGCCCCCTTGGGGGCAGATTGACCTAAAATCAGCCAATCTGCCCCCAAGGGGGGCAGAAATGGCCTAAATACAATTTGCCCCCCAGGGGAGCGACCCTTGCCTGATGGGTCGCTCCCCATCTCGAAAAAAACAAACAAACAAAAAAAAACACAACAAAAAAATTTGCCCTGGTGCCCTGAGGGTTCTGCCCCCCCCTGGGGGCAGTTCGGCCTAATAATAGGCCGATCTGCCCCCAGGGGGGGCAGAAATGGCCTAAAATAAATTTCCCCCCCCCCAGCCCCCACCCCCCCGGGAGCGACCCTTGCCTACGTGGTCGCTCCCCCTGCGTGACATTGGCGCCAAAAAACAAATCCCCGGTGCCTAGTGGTTTCTGCCTCCTTGGGGGCAGATTGACCTAAAATCGGCCAATCTGCCCCCAAGGGGGGCAGAAATGGCCTAAATACAATTTGCCCCCCAGGGGAGCGACCCTTGCCTGATGGGTCGCTCCCCATCTCGAAAAAAATAATTAAAAAATAAAATAAAAACACAACAAAAAAATTTGCCCTGGTGCCCTGAGGGTTCTGCCCCCCCCTGGGGGCAGTTCGGCCTAATAATAGGCCGATCTGCCCCCAGGGGGGGCAGAAATGGCCTAAAATAAATTTGCCCCCCCCAGCCCCCACGCCCCCCGGGAGCGACCCTTGCCTACGGGGTCGCTCCCCCTGCGTGACATTGGCGCCAAAAAACAAATCCCCGGTGCCTAGTGGTTTCTGCCCCCTTGGGGGCAGATTGACCTAAAATTGGCCAATCTGCCCCCAGGGGGGCAGAAATGGTCTAAATACAATTTGCCCCCCAGGGGAGCGACCCTTGCCTGATGGGTCGCTCCCCATCTCTAAAAAAAACACAAAAAAACACAAAAAAAAATTGCCCTGGCGCCTAGAGGTTTCTGCCCCCCCCCCGGGGGCAGATCGGCCTAATATTAGGCGGATCTGCACTCCGGGGGGGCAGAAAAGGCCTAAAATAAATTTGCCCCCCCAGCCCCCCCCCCCGGGAACGACCCTTGCCTACGGGGTCGCTCCCCCTGCGTGACATTGGCCCCAAAAAACAAATCCCAGGTGCCTAGTGGTTTCTGTCCCCTTGGGTGCAGATTGACCTAAAATCGGCCAATCTGCCCCCAAGGGGGGCAGAAATGGCCTCAATACAATTTGCCCCCCAGGTGAGCGACCCTTGCCTGATGGGTCGCTCCCCATCTCGAAAAAAAAAAAAAAAATAACACAACAAAAAAATTTGCCCTGGTGCCCTGAGGGTTCTGCCCCCCCCGGGGGCAGTTCGGCCTAATAATAGGCCGATCTGCCCCCAGGGGGGGCAGAAATGGCCTAAAATAAATTATTCCCCCCCCAGCCCCTACCCCCCCCCGGGAGCGACCCTTGCGTACGGGGTCGCTCCCCCTGCGTGACATTGGCGCCAAACAACAAATCCCCGGTGCCTAGTGGTTTCTGCCCCCTTGGGGGCAGATTGACCTAAAATTGGCCAATCTGCCCCCAGGGGGGCAGAAATGGTCTAAATACAATTTGCCCCCCAGGGGAGCGACCCTTGCCTGATGGGTCGCTCCCCATCTCTAAAAAAAGAAACAACAACAAAAAAAAAAAACACAAAAAAAAAATTGCCCTGGCGCCTAGAGGTTTCTGCCCCACCCGGGGGCAGATCAGCCTAATATTAGGCCGATCTGCCCCCGGGGGGGCAGAAATGGCCTAAAATAAATTTGCCCCCCCCAACCCCCACCCCACCCGGGAGCGACCCTTGCCTACGGGGTCGCTCCCCCTTCGTGACATTGGCGCCACAAAACAAATCCCCGGTGCCTAGTGGTTTCTGCCCCCTTGGGGGCAGATTGACCTAAAATCGGCCAATCTGCCCCCAGGGGGGTAGAAATGGTCTAAATACAATTTGCCCCCCAGGGGAGCGACCCTTGCCTGATGGGTCGCTTCCCATCTCTAAAAAAAGAAACAACAAAAAAAAAAAAACACAAAAAAAAAAATTGCCCTGGCGCCTAGAGGTTTCTGCCCCCCCTGGAGGCAGATCGGCCTAATAATAGGCCGATCTGCCCCCAGGGGGGGCAGAAATGGCCCAAAATAAATTGCCCTCCCCCCCAGGGAGCGACCCTTGCCTAAGGGGTCGCTCCCTTTGCGTGAAATTCACGCAAAGAAAAAATTCCCTGGTGTCTAGTGGTTTCTACCCCCCTTGGGGGCAGATTGGCCTCATCAAAATAGGCCAATCTGCCCCCAAGGGGGGCAGAAATGGCCAAAATATAATTTTCCCCCAAGGGGAGCGACCCTTGCCTAAGGGGTCGCTCCCCACCAGAAAAGGCCTTCTCAAAAAAATGCCCCCTCTGGGAGCGACCCTTGCCCAAGGGGTCGCTCCCTTTTGTGTGTTTCAATAAAAAATAAAAAAATCCCTGGTGTCTAGTGGGGTTTCAAAAGCCGGATTGCAAGCAATCCGGCTTTTGAAACCCTCGGAGGGACTTCAAAGGGAAGGAAATACTTTTCCTTCCCTTTGAAGCCCCTCCGGGCCTCCCAAGTGATTGAAAAAGAAATGCTTTTGCATTTCTTTTTCAATCGCGCTGGAAGGAGAGCTTCCAGCGCGACTAGGGAGGCCCCTGTGACAAATCAGCGCGCGCTCGCGCGCTGACGTCACAGGGGAGGGTGGGGGGGGGGTCGGGGGTGGAAGGGGAAGGTCTTACCCTTCCATCCCGACTTGGGGGGGGAAGGGGGGTGCACGGGGGGCGCGCTAGCGCGCCCCCAAGTTCCCCTGTGCCTAGGACGAGATGATCTCGTCCAAGGCACAGGGGAACTGTAGCCTTGGACGAGATCATCTCGTCCAAGGCACAGAAGGGGTTAAGAGACAATACGCAAGTAGGACAACATGAACTAAAGCTAAACATAGACTAACTAAACATAAAACCGAAGTTTTTTTCAAACATATAACCCTAAACATAAGCCCCAACACCCCCAAAACAAAAAAATCCTATAACCCACCTCCTAACTATACTAACTATTCTTACAATTAACCTACTCTATGCGATCAATCATCTCACCTTTGCTTTTCAACATCTACATGATATCATTACCAGAACTGATCAATGATTTCCATCTCACATGCTACAACTATGCAGATGACACACAAATACTACTTAAATTAGAATGCCCCAAAAACATTGAAAACTCAGAAATCTTCAGTTGCCTCAGACCCGTTGATCAGTGGATGACCTGGAGCCATCTCAAACTAAATACCCCCAAAACAGAAATACTCATATGTGGTGACTGGAAAAATTATGACTCTCTGTGTGTCTGGCCTGACGATCTCGGACCACCTCCTCTATTATCCAAGGAAGTTAAAAACCTTGGAATCACCATGGATTCCAAGTTAACTATGAATGCCCAAGTGGACAAATTAGCACGAACAAGCTCCATCACCTTGAAGACTCTAGGACGCATCTTCCCCCACCTCGGATTTCCACACAAGGTGCAAGCTACTATCTTGCTTGTACTCTCCAAACTGGATTATGCCAATGGCCTCTACCATGGATCATCTCTATCTATTATGAAAAAACTACAACGTATTCAGAACTCCACAGCCATGCTACTATTACATGTAAAGCCACAAGCCCACATCTCCCCTGCCTTGAGAGCACTCTGCCGTTGCCAGAAGATGCTCTTTCAAGCTGCTTTGTATCACCCACAAAGCTATGCATGGAACAGGACCGCTTTTTATCAGAAACAAAATAACCAAATACATTCAACAAAGAAACCTCCTCTCAAGATTGGCACCCCGCCTTAGAACACCACCATACAAGAAAAAGACTATAGGTGGTACATCCTTCTCCGTTCAAGCAGCCAAACTTTGGAATTCATTACCCCCAACTATAAGAGCCACAGATAACTTTCTTGTCTTCAGAAAACTACTCAAGAGTTGGCTCTTTCCTTCATAACCACCATATTCGAACAACTATGGACTGCATATGCCTATGTTGATAAATATTTTTTCTGATTATGTGTCTATTTCTAGTTATGTATAGTTCTTTAGAAAATATGTATTGCTACTATGTCATAACAATAAAATACACACACACTCTTTAAACTTGTTTGACTAAGTATATTTGCCCATGGTTCTAAGTATGTATTGTATGTACATATATGTGTGCATAAGAGTGTGTATTCATGTGTGTATGTATGTGTGTGTGTGTGTGCATGTGTGTGAATATATATATATATATATTTATATGTATGTATGTGTGTATTTTGTTCTGTGCTTGGCATGTTCGTGGGTCATTGCATGGCTCCTGAGTGGGTTTGTTATACTAGATATCAATGAATCCCTGCTCTCATCTTATCACACTTATCTACCCATCATCATCTGTCATATCTCTATCAATCTATCCTCCATTCCCACTTTGACTCATCCCAAATCCATTCTACTACTTTCATCTCCTAAATAACTCTGCCGAAGCTCTTCCCTCCGCTTCCAAATCTAACTCACCAAACCTCACTCTACTACCATGACCTCCCAAACAACCCTACTAAGTTCGCCCTCATTTATCTCAACCTGCTACTATGATGTCCCTAACCCTTCCACAGACTCTTCCCTCCGCCATCCCCCTTTACTCATCCCAAGCCTTTGGGAAGAGTAAATGAGGGATATAATCCCAATTAACACTTCTGGATTTCTTTCCTCCTCCACCCCTCGAGTCAATCTAACTAACAAACTCTCATATCCACGGCTCAAATTAACTCATAATAATACTAAAACTCTACTCATATTTCCCGATACTAATCTATCACTAATTCTTGTTGGGTTCCGGAGTAGCGTGCTACTCGCCAAAAAGCACTTTGACGCCTCGTGAGGGGTAGTAAGCACTATATAAATACTATTACAATACAATACAATACCAAACCTATGCCTACACACCTACAACCCACTAAAACTATTTACAGTGGGCACTGGGGGAAGGGAAGGTACTGGAAAGAGGACACTATCCACACTTAGAACTTCTTCAGCTTTTTCTTGTTGTATTTCAAAAGTTTATAGTTTCTTGCATTGTCCTACTCCAGTTAGGCCAACCTTGCTTTCACATACGCTATGTCCTTGCGCATATTTGCTGCAAAGGTTGAGCCAGTGGCGCTTGGGGGTTGCTGTTGCTGGGATGCCAGTGTTGTATGGGCCATGGGTGTTGAAGGGACGGGACCTGCTGAGGCACCCCTTACCCTCTGTGTTGAGGTCACACTCTTCTTTGAGATTGTTGCAGGCTGTTTTGCTATTCCCCCATGTGGAAACGCTTGCCATGATCCCTATGCCTTCTCCCTTCGGTACCTTTTGCCCATTCTGTGGTACCATCTTTGGACGTCACAGATTTGCCGGAACTGCTCAGTCCTCTTTTCAAAGTCACGCTTCTGTGCTGGAGTCATTGTGGCAGCTAAAACATGAGAAGAACATGTTATCAAAAACTGCGTTGGGTAGAGGAAGAACAAGCATGCAATGGAAACAGATTCTTCAAATGACACATGTTGTTTACCAGGCATCCTAAACAATGTAAAGACCCAAGTCCAGACCAATCTGCCTCCCAAGCATCTACGAAATATTGTTGATGTCGCAGGGATAACAGCTATCCAATGTTGCACACTATCTGTGTACAAGCTTAATACATCTCCTAAGTCCCAGGTAAACACTAACTATGCACATCTCATACACACGTGATGTGACCATGCTTGCTCACAAGCATCATGATGGTTAGATCATATAGGTTCTTCACCATACATCTTGTTTGCTACAATCCATGGACATGTCACACATCTATCTGGAGAAGAGCTGAAATCTCTGTGTGTACCCAACTGACTGTTGGCCTTCTCGAAAAGCTCCTTGCATGGTTGGTGCCTCACTTCATTTCTGAAGAGTAATGAAGAACTGGTGGGCCAAGTGTCTCATTGATAAGCCCCTTAGAGACCTCATCACATGTACATAAATTGCACCATGTCCAGAGTAAATGTGTGCAAGTCTGGCACACAGTGCAGTAACATGTGCTGTAACTAATACCTTGTCAATATCCATACATTTCTGAAAGTCCAGACCTCTGACGAATATCTTGACTGACATCACTGTGTTTTGGACACAATTAACTTTTCCAAAGACTCACTAATCCATTGCAGCACACGTTGGCACCTGTGCATCATTCAACTCATTCCACATCCTCAACATACCCTCAGACATGATGTTGATAACCAAGGAGAGATGATTGTGTCTTAATTTACACACATGGCATTTGAACATGGCATTGCACACATCATACTCTCTCACACATAACCCTTGATCTACATATGTGACATACAAGTCAACACTTACTGGCTGCATCAGGGTCTTCCAAATAGGTAACCTCACCAATAGAGGAGGGTGGAGGCCCACCTGCAAGAAATTACAGGAAGACATAGCTGTGTGATTGTTGAACAAAGAAAAGCATGGGCATCTTTTACACATTCCACTTGTTTAGCTGAGTGATCTAGTCAACTTAGTTTTAGGAATGACCAACTGGCATTTATAACATGTCAGTAATGCAGACATAGTTAGCCCACACAAACTTTTACAGATATGGGATTCACCCATACATACATGTCTCACATACATACATTACAATTTTCATGAGGACAGGATACTGTTAATTGACAGAAAGCTTTGTACTTTATAGTATATCTATGTGAAAATGGAGCAAGCACTCAGATGCTTGACCATTTTCAACCCCCCACTACCATCACATAACTCTACCATATGTGTGCTGTATTTGACATATGGCATACCATGGCACATGTTAGGACATTGCCAGTGTAAACTATGACATCCTGTTGGCATTTAGCATGCCTTGCACCCTACATGAAGGTGCAAAACCTGCTGAGTGAAAATAGGCATATTGAAAACAATGGGATTGTCATTTAACCAACCTGCCTTAGGAGCGCTTTCAGGTTCACTCCAAAAATGGCACAGTAGAAACTAGTAGATTTAAATGCTCATTTTTTGTGTGCCTCCTACCGCAGGAATGCACACCTTGCATTCATCATGGCTGGCGCAGGCATCATGTGGCACCAGGGATTAAAACAGCCACAATTCTTGCAATGCACAACTTTTGACATGTGGTGGGGCAATGCTTGCCTCCATCAGCCACATTACCTTAAAAAACGATGACGCTGATGTTGCAGTAGTAGCCAGGAAGTCCTATATTTGTGTCCTTGTTGTGTCACTCTGCACCTACCTGACTCAATGAATGCACACACCCATGACTATTAATACTCCAGTGTCATGTTTGTCATCACTTAAACATTGCTTTACAAATTTCCACATTTGTGAAGCCCATGATCGACATGTACATTTGTACCTGGGAAACATGAACCATTGCACCATTGAAGTGTGCTCCATTCTCTGCACTTCAATATGTGTATATGATGCACATGGTACAAAGAGAAGAATGTGTAAATTGCCTGCAACTGGTGCATTACTGACCTCTCATGAATGCATGTTGGCTGAGACACAACACTTTCTGTCTCCACCTCTGGCATTACATGCTGTAGTAACCCTTATTATTGTCAAATACTTGCAAATAAGGATGTTGCTATGCAGAAGGGGTACTTACCAAGAGGTCAGCTGACCCAACTCACCAGGTGATACAGGAGATCCCTTTCACAGGCAATGAGGTCTGCCCACCGGTGCTTCAACTGATGTTCCATATGCTCCACCAAGAAGATGCATTGAAGCTGGTAGAGCACCGTGACCCAGCGCAGCTTCCTTGCCTCAGTTGGGTAGCCCATGATCACATGGCCACCCATTACCACCATGTTGGGGAGGTAGTAGCACACCAACCATATGAACCCTTTATGTTCATCCCCAGTCATCCTCTGTGCCCCTCCCCTCCCTGGCATCTTTCAATTTACCTCCACTGCAACCTAATTACCCCAAAAATAAGAACCTATTCCCCAATTAACCCAACAAACTTAACTACCCCAACACACACACCTGAAAATATGATAAAATTAAAACATTCACAGGAAGGAAAAGACACAGACAGGACACAACACAAAACAATCTCAATCCAGCACTCCTCAAACAGGCCCTACCACCACACAGCCTCTCTCAAGCACAGACTACGAGACTATAAGGTAAAAGTGAAAGTAAATTCACTTTTCTATGTGTGCAGCAAGGAAGACATATTACATCACTTCCTGGGCGTATGCATCACGCTTTCCGATAAATGTCATATTTTTTTCATGTATGAAGGATTTTTCTATGAAGGCTGACAAGGCCTGTCGACTTAGATTAGACGTGCAGGTGTCAGGCATCATTTTTGGGAAATGCAATGTTTGAAGGACTACAGTATGCATCTTTTTTTGATGCATGATGGCCATGCGTGGATTTTTCCAGGAAGGCTGACAAGGCATGAGGACTGAGATCAGATGCACAGGTGTGAGGCATTATGTTTGTGATTTACAATGTATGGAGAAGTACCGTATGTGTCATTTTTTTTACGCATGACGAGTATGCGTGGATTTTTTGGGGAAGACTAACAGGGCACCCAGATTCATATTCCGAGTCACAGGGGCTATGCATTATTGTTCTTTGCATGGTAGGGCAACATGTGTATGCATGTGTATTATACTGTGTACCGGTAACATAGGAATGTGTTGCCGTATGTTTGTAGGTGTGTGATGCATGGGAGGACTGATACTGTTTGCAAATGTGCATGTGTATGAGGATTATTTTCCACATACATGGTTGTGAGTGTACATATGTGATGGAACTCATAATGACAAGTCTTAAGCAAAGGATGCTATTGACTAAGACTGAGTGACGTTCGGGTAACTCATGACAATGTGAATGCAAGTATGTCCACACTTGGGTTTGTTCTAAGGGCCATGCTTCATGATGCAAAGCAACACGTATAACATATAGTTCCCCATGCATGCAAATTGTTGAAGATTGTATCCTGACATGTGTCATTGCTTGCATGTATGTGACATATTTTCCAATGAAAAGATATGTTTCATGTATGATAAGTGATGCATAATACAGTGGTGTGTTTAGGGATTTGACACATATCAATTCACTATTCCAGCATGGATATATGTAGTCCATTGTCTCAAGGCTGTGTACTCAGAACTGTGTCAACTATGTTTCCCTCCGTGTGGAACATTTGTACTGTTCATATAAGTTTGTGGGTACATATGTAACACATACACATTTTCATATATGAATTGTTCCATTTTGTCCATACGCAAATAGATGGCACCAAGTCTGGTGCACCTAAGTGGGGCATGTGTGCTAAGATTCAGGAAGAATATGTTTAGCACATACACTTGGAATGTACAATGACTTAAACTTTATTTTTATTGCCAAATTTACATAATTGCACACAATCTGTATGCTGGGCTGCTCTCAGGCAGTGATGGCACCCTAGTCATCAGTGCTCCAGTGGCACTTTGCATGCCCACAGAGGGCCATTGTTGCATGTACTGACACATTTTGAATGTGGTCACCACAGCTCAGTTAACTGCACAGGCAGCAGGCCTCAGTCCTTTGTGTGAGGGCAGGCCATTAGCCTTTGAAATGTAAGTGTCAGGCCCTCCACCCTTCAAGGCCAGGAAGACCCATTCAGTATGCAGATGAATACAGATGTGACTGAGTGTCATGTGTTTGTGGTTGTCTGGATGAAATGCTCAAGGAGCGGTCAACCAGCACAGACCAGACGTTGATTGGAGACAGGCTTCTAAAAGTGACATTTCTAAAATACTAATATAAAATCCAACCTCACCAGTAAGTAGGCTTTTCTATTACCATTCTGTCCATACTAAATATGACCTGGTTACCCCTTTCAGATTAGAATCTACCACTCAAAAAGTATATAAGGGCAGTTCTAATGCTAGTCTATAAAAGGCCAGGCCCTAAAGTATCGGAAAACAAATTTAGGAGTTTTTCACTACCAGGACATATAAAACACAAATGTGCATGTCCTGCCTTTTACCTACATAGCACCCTACCCTCGGGGTTACCTAGGGCCTTCCTTAGGAGTGACATGTTTAGAAAAAGGGGTGTTTAAGGCTTGACAAGACCTTTTAAATGCCAAGTCGAAGTGGCAGTGAAACTGCACACACAGGCCTTGCAATGGCAGGCCTGAGACATGTTAAGGAGCATTTAATTTACAGGCCCTAAGCAGATGTAGTGCACTTTACTAGGGACTTATAAATAAATCATATATGCCAATTGGTATGAGGCAATGTTACCATGTTTTTAGGGAGACAGCACATGCACTTTAGCACTGGCTAGCTGTGGTAAAGTGTCCAGAGTCCTAAAGCCAGCAAAAATTAGGTCAGAAAAAGAAGAGGACCTTTCAGGGAGGCCATTTTCTAACATTGGGGCACTCAGGGTGGGGGTACACATCCTTCACAATGCAGGGGATATGATATCTAGGACGTAACACAACTACTATATAATAATAACCTTTGGCTCTATATGGCGGCCACTGTCAAACTTAATTGCCTCTGGGCACATAACTCCACACAAATATGAATATCACTATGTCAACTAAGTAGTGTTTAATTTATTGGCCTTGAAAATATGAAAGCTCAGGTCAGTCTTGTTGCAGGCAGGGTACTCTTTGTGTGACACAACAAACATGTTGGCCATCTGAAACACTGTGCAATTACAGAAATAATCCTCAAATCATCAAAAATTGTGCAAGGAAAAATAGCAGCTTTTCTAACATGGCAACTTTGATCACCTTTAGGAGGAATCTAATCTTCACCATTAATTAAATCTCTACATACCTCCTGGGGAGCGGTCTCATTTTTTGGGACCAGCTGATGATACAAACATATTCTATGGCCTAAAAGAGACTGGGTAAAAGTGTGATATCAATCTGCCTTTGTATATTTCACCTTTTTACCTGCTCACCAGGACCCAATTCAGGAGCTCTGTAAAATAATATTCAAGAATAGGAATTACTAATTGAATAACTAACTGTTTGTAAGCTAGGCATATTAGCACAGGACTGGCTGTTGTGTATGGATTAGTTATGAGCTCTGCAGTAGTACACATCATCCCTACAATTTCATAATCTAGGTGATATTATGGCCTCTTTTAGGGTTTGTGGGGCAAAATACACCATCACAAACCTGGCAGATGCTCTTTCTCCCTATTAGAAATGCAGAATCTCCTGAGGTACTTGGAATACAGTAGAAGACAACAAATTGTGTTATTATGGAGTATCCAATCCACTAAGCTCTAAATAAGGTCCTTATCCAATGACTAGATGACATGCTATTCTACATGACTGAAGCAACAACTGTAAAGCAAACTCAGAAGCCCTGATCCACAAAGGTTTTGCTGAGAGTAAGCATAATTTACTCCTGTAATACCCATGGCTTATTGCTGTAATTCAGGAATAAACCAAGTTTACTACAAGAGTAAGTCACAGCAATATCTTTGTGAATCAGATCCATGGTGTAGAACAGATGTAATTAATGTTACTCAAGTAGTTGCAGCAGGACCAGTGTTTATAGTGTGTAAAATATGTGCCTTTCTGAGGAACTTTGTTTTGATTTTATACCATAGTGGTGATTTGTATAAACTGAATGGAACCCCAAATATTAGGTCTCAATTGCAATTTCAAGTGATGTATGCACTGTTGTTAATGGCTGGACTACTTGCCAAAAAAGTGACAAATTTGAAATAAAATGATTCCTCTAATTTCACCATCTAATAACTGTTTTTGCACCTAACAGTTATTTCTGGAGATAGCCATTTGTGATACCAAATTAACTGGACTGTAGGAATACTTTCAACTCACCAGCCTTTCAAACAAATGAGAAAGCTAAGGCAAGAGATTTTATTTTTAATAATTAGTTATAAGGGATTTCATAAAATGAATTGGTGTGTTGTTGTGTCATTCACATTTTTCTGCAGCCCACTACAACAAATGGGGAAAAGTTCATCTTTCCGCAGACATAGATTAACTTCACTTGGATTACAGCATACTGTTGTTTCTCAATGAAGAAATCCACACACAAAGTAGTTCTCTTCATTTACATGGGCTACTGTGGCAATGTGTAACCAAAACTTTTTTGTATTTCACCATTTTTAAAAATATATTGACAAGAGCATGGTAGTCCCCCACCAGCAATAATGTTTTACAAAAATCCTGATAAAACAAAACAAATATTTACAAAGCTAAAAGGCTGCCTCAGCAAACACCAGACTTACTGGCTTTGCTATTGCTTGTTAATGTATGGTTAATTTTTCCCTTGCTGCATCTCTGTTTTTCTTTTGAATTCTTTACAATGAGAAAAATCCATCACCTTATGCATTGCAATATTTCTAGCCAAATGTTTGAAAAAATCTAGCTTGTTATTTGATACGTTTAAAAAACAGATCGATTCAACATATATATCGCTCTTGCAATACTTTACTACCACAGTTTGTATAAGTCCATTTCCTTGGATCCCTATGTGTTATTTTTCCTTTTGACATCTTTTTAATATTCATACCATTTCTTTTCACTTTTTATTAAAACTTCATGACATTATTTGATTTCTATAGTCCTCACATGCATTGTTATTTTACTTGTGCCGTCACTCATGTTATTGTTATATATTTGTTAATAGAACTTGTAAGGTGTGACAACACAGTAGAACCTTAAAGTTCCTACCACCACACAAACATTTTAAGGAGATCACCTTGTTGCTTGAGTCTTGCTAACGGAAATGAGCCAATGAACTTTGAGAGAATCTGTGGGAATAATAAATCTGACCCCTCCAAAATTCAACGCTTTCCCCACTTTTGCTTAGGTTGGAGTGGGAATAAGTACAGTTCACCCCTCCAAAGTCCAAAACTTTCCATGCTGTTTCTTAGGTTGGCATGAGAGTAGTGAACTCTAAAACTCTGTTTTGTTTTAAAATATATATTTTGTTTCAATTTTTACACATTAGTGTAATGCAAAATAATTTATTATATTTACTTTTTTCTCTTTTATTAATTTTTTATGTTAATTTATACCATTTTGAATTTTTTAAGATCCAGGCCCATCTTTAAGAGGGCCCAGCACCTCCTTGCACCACATTAGCTTCATTTCTTTTTACGCTAATTTGGCCCAACAAGGCCAAAATTACTGCACCGGATTCACAAAGTGACGCAATGTATGCATTGTGCCACTTTGTAACCCTTGCGTCACATTATGCCTGCGCCAGGCATAATGTATGCAAAGAGGGTGTTCCCCTGCTAGGCGGGCCAAAAAAAAAAGTGCAAAGAAATCTAAAAGTTTCATTTGCACCATTTTTGTGGCATTTTAATGACTGCACAGAGCAGGTGTTAAAAGGAGGCACTCCATCATTTATAATGGGCCTCAATGAGCTTTGCAGGATTAGCATCATCATTTTTGACGCGAATTCTTCAAAGCACAAAAGTAGCGTAAAAAATGTTGATGCTAATTCCCTAACTTCCGCCATAGTGCGCCGTATCTTAAATACGGCGTACACATGATGGCGTTAGGGGGGACTTGAAGGGGTGTACAAAATCTATCTAGCTATCAAATCTATCTATCTATCTATCTATCTATCTATCTATCTATCTATCTATCTATCTATCTATCTATCTATATATCTATCTATCTATCTACACTGGAACTCTCTGCCTCTTCATCTAAAGAGATGCACGTCTATGCGGTCTTTCAGGAGGCAGCTTAAGACCTGGCTTTTCCTTCTGTTTTTCGGCAGCGTCAAGACGCCTATGGGAATTCACAAGCTTTATAAAATGTATTTTCATTTCATTATATATATATATATATATATATATATATACAGGGAGTGCAGAATTATTAGGCAAATGAGTATTTTGACCACATCATCCTCTTTATGCATGTTGTCTTTCTCCAAGCTGTATAGGCTCGAAAGCCTACTACCAATTAAGCATATTAGGTGATGTGCATCTCTGTAATGAGAAGGGGTGTGGTCTAATGACATCAACACCCTATATCAGGTGCGCATAATTATTAGGCAACTTCCTTTCCTTTGGCAAAATGGGTCAAAAGAAGGACTTGACAGGCTCCGAAAAGTCAAAAATAGTGAGATATCTTGCAGAGGGATGCAGCACTCTTAAAATTGCAAAGCTTCTGAAGCGTGATCATCGAACAATCAAGCGTTTCATTCAAAATAGTCAACAGGGTCGCAAGAAGCGTGTGGAAAAACCAAGGCGCAAAATAACTGCCCATGAACTGAGAAAAGTCAAGCGTGCAGCTGCCACGATGCCACTTGCCACCAGTTTGGCCATATTTCAGAGCTGCAACATCACTGGAGTGCCCAAAAGCACAAGGTGTGCAATACTCAGAGACATGGCCAAGGTAAGAAAGGCTGAAAGACGACCACCACTGAACAAGACACACAAGCTGAAACGTCAAGACTGGGCCAAGAAATATCTCAAGACTGATTTTTCTAAGGTTTTATGGACTGATGAAATGAGAGTGAGTCTTGATGGGCCAGATGGATGGGCCCGTGGCTGGATTGGTAAAGGGCAGAGAGCTCCAGTCCGACTCAGACGCCAGCAAGGTGGAGGTGGAGTACTGGTTTGGGCTGGTATCATCAAAGATGAGCTTGTGGGGCCTTTTCGGGTTGAGGATGGAGTCAAGCTCAACTCCCAGTCCTACTGCCAGTTCCTGGAAGACACCTTCTTCAAGCAGTGGTACAGGAAGAAGTCTGCATCCTTAAAGAAAAACATGATTTTCATGCAGGACAATGCTCCATCACACGCGTCCAAGTACTCCACAGCGTGGCTGGCAAGAAAGGGTATAAAAGAAGGAAATCTAATGACATGGCCTCCTTGTTCACCTGATCTGAACCCCATTGAGAACCTGTGGTCCATCATCAAATGTGAGATTTACAAGGAGGGAAAACAGTACACCTCTCTGAACAGTGTCTTGGAGGCTGTGGTTGCTGCTGCACGCAATGTTGATGGTGAACAGATCAAAACACTGACAGAATCCATGGATGGCAGGCTTTTGAGTGTCCTTGCAAAGAAAGGTGGCTATATTGGTCACTGATTTGTTTTTGTTTTGTTTTTGAATGTCAGAAATGTATATTTGTGAATGTTGAGATGTTATATTTGTTTCACTGGTAATAATAAATAATTGAAATGGGTATTTTTTGTTTTTTTGTTAAGTTGCCTAATAATTATTCACAGTAATAGTCACCTGCACACACAGATATCCCCCTAACATAGCTAAAACTAAAAACAAACTAAAAACTACTTCCAAAAATATTCAGCTTTGATATTAATGAGTTTTTTGGGTTCATTGAGAACATGGTTGTTGTTCAATAATAAAAATAATCCTCAAAAATACAACTTGCCTAATAATTCTGCACTCCCTGTATATATATATATATATATATATATATGTATTTATATAGAAATATAGATATATATAGATATATAGATATAGATTTTTTTTTCACTTAAGAAAACACAGGTTACAGGGACGTTATAGTTAGGTTTTGAATTTACTTGCACAAAACCACAGAATTTCAGCAGTTATAGTTAGAGTTATTCAAGTAACTATAAATTGTGTCCTAGGGTAACTATAAAAAAAATGTGTTTTAGCCCTGGCAGGGTCCATAACGCACCCTTGACCAAGGCTAGGGACTCAAGCGGACCGTACCCTGACCCCTTTTCTTATTTCCTCACTTTTGGCTGGGACTCGGCTGATGCCAGGACGGCTGCCAACACTTCCTTGTTGAAATGTTGGCAGCCAATCAGATGAAAGCAAGGGGCCTGTTGGATCTGCGAAGTATCGTGTGCACAGATAACTGTATTTCTGTAGTCTATATCTATATTTTTTGCCCTCTAATATCGCTAAAACCAGTGAACGGGTTTAAACCAAGTCACAAAAAGTGTGCTTTCTGTGGCAAGTGTTAGCTTTTTGTAAAATTTGGTTCAATTCCGTTCAGCAGTTCAGGCCGTAGTCGTGTTAAAAAATTTGAAAAACCCTATTGCCACAGAATAGGGAAAAGGTGTTTTGGGACTCCCCCCTTTTCTCAACAGCTCTCACTTGATGGATCATCCCAAAACCTTCAACACAACAGCTGAACCAACTAAAGTATACGTTTTGAAAATTTTGCAGTGATTCTTCAAGCCGCACCAAAGTAATTGGCAAAACAAAAAAAACATTTAAAAAATTGACTCTGGAAAAACTGGTCCTAACTATAACTATCTACTGGCAACCGTCTGTCAGTTTTCTAAATATATAGCCAATAAAGCATTTAGTTTGAACCCCTGTGGAGGAGTGTGACTCTCTGGTGCTTGTTCGTGTCGGCATCGACCCTAACTTTGGATGTTAGCAATTTTCCTGTTCCCGCATGGTGCACTGGCCCCTGTGGTGGAGGAGACCGGTCCTCGGGGAAATTTGTAATATATATATATATATATATATATATATATATATATATATATATATATATATATGTCTTTATATATATACATACTTTTTCTGAAACCTCTTTCTTGCCTCTTGTTCCAGGAGAGCTCAGGGAGGCTTGATCAGTTGATTGAGCATTGGGACAGGCACCCAAGTTATATCACAACCATGTAGGGTGGGTTAAAGATTCTCTCTTCCAATAATACTATTTATATCCCAACCACAGCCCCAATATCCAATAAGGCATGAAGCTATACCTCTATAGTTGGCCCATCACATTTGGGATGCTGCTATTCCTCAGGACAAAGGCATCATGCACCGACCCAGGATACTTAGCATTGACGTGGGAGATGTACTGGTCCACCAAGCACACCATCTGTACATTCATAGAGTGGAAACTCTTACGAATTCTGAACCTCTGTTCATTCTGATGGGGGGGCATATGCAATATGTGTTCCATCAATCACACCAATTAGGTTGGGGATCTGTCCCATTGCATAGAACTCGGCCTTCACTGTGGCCAAGTGTCTTCAACCTGGTGAAATACAATGTAGCTGCACATGTGTTTAATCAGGGCAGACAACACTCTTGTCAGCACTATTGAGAACATCGGCTATGACATTCCTGCTTCCAAGCCCACTGTCACATGGAAAGAACCAGTTGCCAGGAAATGTAGCACTGATAGAACTTGCACAAGAGGGGGGATCTCAATGGGGTGACGGATAGCAGATATCAGGTCAGACTCCAATTGGGCACATAGATCTTTGATTGTGGCACTGTCAAGCTTGTAGGTGAGAATAATGTGCCTGTCCTCCATTGTTGCAAAGTCTACCAGGGGTCTGTACACAGGGGTATGTCTCCATCTCCTATTCTTCCGCAGCGGTAGCAATCTATGGGGCAAATGAGTGAGGAGCCGGTCACAAACTGAACAATTGAGCTACAACAGAATTTTGCATGCTGTTAACTTGTAAAGGGTCAGTGTGATGTGTCCAGTATGTCCTGATTTCACCAGTGAAGCAGCAATTTTCCAGGGCCTGCCCCCCCACTGAAATGGCATCCGTCTGTCCTGTGTGGAGGGACAGGTGGACGTGAGATAATTCCGCTGACATTGTGCGCTGTTGCGGGAGGCGGTCAGGAACTGCAGGGCAACTCCTCATTGGTTAACATTGGGCCCTATTGGGTACAGTGCCCAATGGTGATGTACGCTGGTGGTGACGGTATGCACCGCCGTGGACGTGACCGCTATTTTCCATCATATCCCTCACTTGCTAACTGATCTTCCACAGGAGAGAACCTACACTGCATGTGCTGCTGTGACCTGTGTCTGGAACCTACCATGGCCAGTGCAACTGGGGAGAGGGCCCTAGCCTTCACTTCGGAGGAGTTGGAGAGACTGGTGGATGGGGTCCTACCCCAGTACGGACTGCTGTATGGTCCTCCAGACCAACCGGTGAGTACACTGTGGGCATGATGCATGCAGCATGAATGCATGGAGGTGTGTGTGTGTGTGTGAAGGCCTCGTGTAAGGGGGGTGGGTGGATGTCCTCTTGGTGGCATACAGGTTGTGTGCAGAGCCATGTGTGTCTCAATGGTGATGGAAAGGGGTATGGTGAGCCATATGTGTAACAGGCAGGACTGTTTGTCTATTTCTATTTTTCTGTGTGTATTGCCTCTGCAGGTCAGCGCCCATCAAAAGAAGGGTATTTGGTGTGCCATCGCCAAGGAGGTGTGGACCCTGGGGGTCTATGGCAGGCGGAGCACCCACTGTCGCAAATGGTGGAAGGATCTGAGACGCTGGGCATGGAAGACCATGGAGGCCTAGCTGGGGATGGCCTCCCAATCGAAGGGGTGCCTGTCGAACCTTGACCCCCCTGATGGCCTGCATACTGGTGGTGGCCTATCCTGAGCTGGATGGGCACTTGAGGGTATCACAGCAGCCACAGGGGGGGTGAGTACAGTGCCCATCATTACAACTTACGCCTGGTAGGGTGGTGTCTGGGTGGGGGATGTGGGTGAGTGGGTGCCCCTAGGCCAGGCCTGACATTGCAGCATATTTTCCCTGGTGGCTATGGTTCAGGATGGAAATCTTTGCTACCTAGCTAGTAGGCATCCTCTACTGGTCAGGGCTGCGTGGGTCCTAGTCGTGCTGCATTTTGCGGTGTGTTCCCCTCCCTACGCCTTGCCCGCTAACTATTTCTTTGGTAGTGCTATGGCATGTTGTGTAGGTCTGTTCCCTGTGTGTGAGTGTGCTGTGTACGGCAAAAGTGGTGTTGGTGTAGCCATTGACCAAGTGTATCCTTTGTCTCACCCCCCCATTTTTGTTTTGTCATCCAGTCTTTATGTGCATTAGCATCATCTGGCAGAGGAGCAGAGACACTGGTGATGGAGGAAGCTGCATCCCACAGGACCCGGGAGGCAGAGTCTACCAACACTGAGGGCACCAGTGGGACAGGGGGAGACGGGAGCACCATGGCGGAGACTGGAGGGGACAGTACTGACACAGGATACTGCCTCCAATGGAAGCTCCCTAGTGGTGGTGGACACTTCCATAGGCAGGCACCTCAGGGGGATGGGGGAAGGGGGGCACCTCAGCCGGAAGATAGAAAAAGACCACTGGTTCTGGAGGGGGCAACGTGCCCTGTGCTTGGTCCTGGGGAGTGCAAGGCCACAGTCTCTCGAGTGGGTGATCTGTGGCTTGCCCTCTTTGGTTGGATTTGCCCAGGCAGATTTTACTTGTGTATGTTGGTGTATGGTGGGATTGTTAGTTCTCTATGGTGTGCATGCTTTAGTGATGAGTGTCCATTCAGGGCTGTGAGTGGTGCCCATGCATTGGAAGAGCATGCAGGGCTTTGCATTGGGATGAGTGATCTGTGATGGTGGGGTGTGTGGGAAGTGGTGGAGTGATGGGAGTGAGGGTGAAGGTGGAGGTACATGATGCTATGCAGGTAGGGGGTAGTAGTAGTAGAGAGTTGACTTACCAGAGTTCAGTCCTCCTCCTACTCCGGCCAGGCCTTCCGGATTGCCAAGACTTGCTCCTCCCATGCTGTTGGTTGTTCGGGAGGAGATGGGGGTCCACCGCCAGTCCTCTGTACAACGAGCTGGTGTCTTGCTGCAATTGAACGTACTTGTTGGGGTGTGTGATGTGGGGTGCGTAAGTGGTGTATAGGTGTGAATAGTGTGTGGTTCTAGTTGTGTCTGTGGTCTTAGTGGCTCTCTGTTGGTAATGGTTTATAATGGTAAAGGGTTGTGGGTAATGTGGGAGTGTGTTTTGCAGTTGTGTGGGTGTGGTATTTGTATGGGTGTCGGGTGTGTGTTGTTTGAATTGTCCAATGTAGTGTTGTTTTGTTTGTGTGTTCCCATTTTGAGCGCAGCAATGGTTTACCACCGTTGAGTGTCCGCCGTGGTGATTCGTGGGTCATAATGTGATGGGCATTGTTCTGTTGGCGTAACAGTGTGGGTTTTGATACCACCACTTTATCACTGACCTTTGGTCTGGCAGATTTGTGTATGTGGATGAATACAGACGGATTTGTGTGTGTGTCATAATATTGTGAATGGATATCCACCACGGCAGCAGTAAGTTGGCGGCAGTCATCGTGGCGGTAAGTGGGATTTATTGCCAATGTCATAATGAGAGCCATAGTGTTGAGCTGCCGAAATCCACCAGGAAGACCTCGAGGTTGATCGGATACTGCTCAGCATCCGTCCTGGTGAAGCCCTCTACATTTGAACTTAGACACTTTTCTGTAACTCAGATTTCCTTCAGCAGGGCAAACTAGCAAGCTAAGGATGGCAGGCAATTTGATGGTTATAACCCCAGCCCCCATTGGTGCTCCAGGTAGAAAGCTGAGAAAAAGTTTCCAAGTTCCTGCTTTTGCAGTTGGAGAAGGAGGAGTACACTGTAACAGCAACCAAGGGTTAAAAGATCTGAGGAACAGCAATCGGTAGTCAGGACTAACTGAAACACAACCCACCTGAGGGGCTAGCTGAAACTGGTTAACTGGGCTCTTTCAAAAAAGTGGGCTTCTTGTAGCTTTTGTGTCCCTGTAGTTTAACATGACGTCAGCTAATTTATGCTTGGAGTCCACTTCTATGCCCTGGGTACAAGTGGGAGCAGGTCCAGTCCTTTGGGTTCTCCTTACAGGTCACATCGGGTGCAGTCCTTCTTCCATCTTCCACAGGTTACAATAGTATTCTGAACAGTGTGACCAGGGTTGCCACGTTAATACCTGCCACTAACCTGTGGGAGGCAGTGTTTCAAGTACCCTCTGTGACCAATAGTGAAAAAGAACACTACCCATGTTAGCAGAGGTTCCTATGTGCCTTACTGCAGATAATCCCACAGTGCGCCTTTCTACCTAAAACTAAGAAAACAGAACCTTCCTTCTCCTTTGCAGAGCTGCTATGCACACCTTAGAGGTGAGGCCAGAGAAATAAACCACCCGCACTATGTGGTCACTCAAAATCGATTCTGGGGGAGGGGGTGGCAGCTCCTCTCCTACTGGAATTTGTGTCTGGTTGGCTTGAATCACAATAGAGGGGTGTTGGTTCAGGTCTGAGGTACATCTGCATGTAGCAGGGTTGGCATACTTTGAATATATGTAAATGGCTTGGCACAGAATCTTGATCATCCTATTATCCACATCCATGGCCTTTGTATCAGCTCCAGGAGACAATTCTCATCTAATCAAGGAGCTTTCAGCTCCTGTGTGAGAGCTGGAAGCTCAGGCAAATGGGCTTCTGGAGGCATTAGGCAAGCTAAAGGTAACTTGTTTTAAAGTACCTTTTGTAAAATATTTATTGTAAATCTGACGTTACCAATGATTTGGATTTGTAATACATACCTTAATAATTCCATTTTATCTGGTTCCTAACTTTATCAACTATTCTAAGGTATCCCAATGCTTTTCTATGGAACAACCAAAGCTGCTACAGTGAAAACAGCTTTTAGGGTATGTTTATTCTAAAGACATGTTTAACACTGAACTTTTACATGTCCTACTTTTATATTTCATGCACTCTGCATTATGGGCATTTAGGGGTGACCTTGAGGCCCCCTTTTGGGGTGGCTGGACTGGCCAAGAGACTACTGGAGGACTCAATCACATCCAGGGACAACATTTGCCTTTAAGGCAGCCCTTACTTTGGTCTGACAACTTAAACATTTAGATTCTGACATGTACCCTGTCACCGTTGTAAATGTTATGAACATACCACTGGGTCAGTCCAGAAGTTAGGGAGAACATTCCAGCAAACTGTCCTAACAATTGGTGACTGTCTTCCTCCTGCTTCTGTGTCAGTTTAAGGGAGAGCTCTCCTCCCACCTCAAAACCATCCTTGCATTGTGGGATAGGACATCTGGAACCTGCTCACTCTTTTCTTCCTCATTTAGGAGCATGAGCATGGTCATGTCTACCCTATGTAGTGGGACGACAGATGGTTAACATGGAACTCCTGGCAGAGGTTTCTGGGGATACCAAGGTCCACCACTTAGACAACCCCATCCATCTTTTCCAGTATCATGAAGGGCCCCATCCATTTGTCCTTTAAGGTCCTCCAAGCTACAAGCTCCACAACCCACACTTTTTGACCTGACTGGTAGTCTACCACAGTTGCCTTTTGGTCATACCAGTGCTGGATTAGTTGGGGCTGCCCTTCAAGTTCTTGTTAGCCCTCTTCACATACTCAGCCATGTGGGGATGCTGGCCCAGCACATAGCCTATAATGTCCTATTTAATTTCCTACAAAAGCTCAAAGAGGCTGAAACCCATGCCCTACTGTGGAACCTCCCTGTAGGCGCCAATAAGCAAAAAGGGAGTAGGACATCCCACTTCCTACGGAGTTTCTCAGACAACCCATAATCATGACTTTTAATGTTTTGCTGAATCTCTCCATGAGACAATTGGTTTTGTTGGGTGCTAAGGGGTGGCAAATGTGTAGGTTAACACTCACTCATCCCATGTAGCCTTCAAGTATGCAGACATGAAGTTTATTTCACTACCTGAGATTACCTCCTTTGGGAACCCTACTCTGGCAAAGGTACAAAACTGGGCCCTCACCTCCACAGGTACAGTAACCCTCCTTAGAATGATGTCTCCAGGGTACACAGTGGCACGGTCCTATACCACGAAGATGAACCAGAGAGCTCTTGCAGGCCTCTCAGGGTGGGTTTTTCTTCTGCTTTAAGGTCTAGATCTTCCCCCTTGGGGTCATATTCCCTCTTCTGTGAGTCATTTTGAGGTTGGCTCCCCATGCCTTTTGCCCTTCCTCTTGGTTGTGGGAAACTGAGCCATTGTTCAAGGCTCAAGTCTCTCTTGAATTTTCTGATAGGTTGTTTTGGCTCTTGTGGTCACACACACTCATTCATGCAGACCCAACTTTCCTGTATAAGCCTTCTTTTACACCTCAACCCAACTAGAGGTTTTTAAGGTCTTTTTCTAACAGACAGTCCAAAGGAATGGCAGGGTTCACTGCCACCTTCTTCAGGCCAGTACTCTCTTCCCACTGAATGGTAACCATTGCCATGGGATGAAACGTCCTTGTTAATGCTGACTGCCCTATGGAGAGTATCTGGAAAATCCTGCTCTAGGAAAACTATCCTATCCACCATTGTGGTCATGCTAGCTTCTATATACCTCAGAGCCTCTACCCTGGTCTTTTTCATGATTGGCCATTATCTGTATGTCAACATGCTGGGAGGTAAAGCGGCCAGGGCTTCAACATCAACCCCACCCACAAAGATTAAAGTGGCTTTAGTTCAATCCCTTGTTTCTTTAGGGCTACTCCCATCCCAATTTCTAGATTAGCAAACTGCATCACCCGCCTGTGAGGAGCTTCTTGGGTCAGACTTATTCACACTTGTATGTCTTGGTTTCTCATAGCCCAGGAACATGCCAGCCTTCAAGGACTCAAAAGGTTTCTTTCTTTTGTTCTCTATCCACTTGGGTTTGGAAAAGGCACTAGACTCCCACCCTGGGGTAGAATTTAGAGGCCCGGGTGAGAGCGTCTTCTTTTTATCCTTGTTGCTCCCCTCTTTTCCCTTGAGGGGGGCTGAAGGTGGGTTTCCAATGATCCACCCTTAAAACTGAATACAATTGACTTGAAGGCTTAGTGACCCTGGCTGCTTTAGGAAATAAGTTTCATTTAGTTGGTTGAATATTGAACTATGACCTTTGGATGGGCGTGAGCATGCCATGAGATGGTAATTTTTATGTGAGGTTTATTTGGGTTTTCGGAAGAGGCAGGTACTTTTCCACTTATGATAAAACAAGTGCCAAATGGTATATAGTGTAGAGCTAGTAGCAGTAATACTTTTTTATTTTCTTGAAGTTCTTCAGGTATCTTTTCAACAAACCCCATCCACTTGTGAGTTTTGTCATTGGGCTCACCACAATCTGTAACACATCTCACAGTTCTCTCTGATCTAACATTCAAATAAATAACTTTGATGTTCCTAATATTTTGCACTCATTGCAGACCATTTCAGCTTCAAGGCACTGCTATGATCAGAACAAAATATCCCAAAAAGACTGCAGGTTCCATGACAGAAAACAGACTCAGGTGAATTCAGTTTCCAAGTATTGAATTAAAAATCTCTTAACTGTCCAGCACATGCAGAACTTTTTTGCCTATTTTTTAAATTTGAACTCAGTATTTGTGGTTTTAGAATGGAATGTGAAAGAGGACAGACTAACATGTAATTGGTAGGCACTTCTAAGATATTCTCCACGTGTCGCTACTATGCCCCACTGTTTGTTTTATAGAATTATTATATAATACAAAACCGTAAGAAGTGGCATATGGCCTGGGCAGTTCCACATGTCACATCCTATCAACACCAAGATGCAAGAGGCCTTTTCTCCACAGCAATATATCTTGTGGATAGTCAACTTTTCACACCTTCCCACTAAACAGCAGACAAGATACTTTTTATGGAGGCCTCCTGAAGATTGTGGCACCGCAGTGTTGATAGAATTCCACATGGATAAAAGTGTGCATTTTTGTACCATCCTGCTTCACTGGTTCAAAGGCCCAGGAATGCTCCCAAAAGTAATGATTACATTTAGCATGAGTCCTTTAAACCTGAAACTGAAGATTGGTTCAGCATAGGCTGATATGATTTTCTTTATAACGTTCTTCCCACAGTGAAGCAGTCAAACTATGGTATTTATGACATGTGATTCAACAAAATACAAAAATAAATAAACCCACTAGCTTTTTGGTGGGAGACAATACACAAGTAATTCAGATGTAGATGTTGTGCCCCAGTCTCTATTATTCATGAGGCCTGCCTAAAAATGACAGGCACTAGTTCAGAATCTTTAACTTGTGGACAAAATACATGTTTGGAGAGATCACCCAGAAGCGGAGGTCTTCCAGCTTAAGTGTCATATAGGAGCCACAAGAATCAGATTTTTTATGGAGAAGTCTGCACGCTTTCCAGCCACATAATTTAAGTACGAACATGAACAGATTGAGGAGGTTGTGCAATCACACTGCCAAATTATTCCATTCATGTGATGCATTCTTAGTACCTTCCATTGTTAGAATTAGTGGCATGTCAAGTGCCATGTTGACAGAGGCTGCACTAGGAGAAAAATGAACACTATGTTACAGTATATATAGGGCCAGATTATGAGTAGTACTGGACAGGGGGTATAGTACTACGGGGTCTGGAATTACCATTTGCAGACGGCAGACCAACCCCTAAATCATGCAGTTTCAGGATTTTAGGCTCAAGCAAGGAAATAAAATACATTATGAAGTCTTTATCGCATGTGCCTCGGCACACAAACACAATATACTTTCTGCAAGTGGAATCTGTGAATGGGCGCACAAGTGACGTTACTGAGTGCCACTCCAACCCCAGTCAATTTGTAAAGGGGTGTTGAGATATCATTTAGCACAACACCTAGATATATACATTGAGGCCAAAGCCTGGTAAGCAGGTCTATGATTACAGAAGAGGTCAAATCCATTGCATACATAAAGCAAAAATATCTGGGGAACCAAACTTGCAGATCTGACATGCAAATGTTGCATGGGATGCATGCTCTACAAGAATGTGGATTGTCATGAAGCACCAAATAGGGATATAATATAACAAACGTTCAGTGTTAAAAAGGTGGTGTTGTGCTTATTTGTAGGATGATAGTTGGAATGTTTCACATTAGGTAGATTATTAGGCACAGTGTTATAATACTATAATTTTTACACTTTCGAATCTTATGGGTTATGAAATGTAATAGGTAATGGCCGACCAAATTTAATGAAAAAATCCTCACCATTTACCTCTGCCTTTCAGTTTACTTTCAATTTACTTTTCTCAATTAATATGCCAACTTGATTTTTATATCTAAATATTTTAATACCTTGGCTTCGATTTATTAATTTATGAGCAGCATGGTACTGTGTGAAAGTGTGCAATGTTTTGGTGAGTGATTCAGGGTTTCAGAAAGTGGATTATTAGTTTGGGTGGTTGGTAGTCCAACACAAGTAATAATTTCACTATTAGTATTAGGTCCACTAAAGGTTTCAGTAATATAAACCTCAGCTCAACCCCTCTTAACTATGGCACAAGGTAGGCTGGCTTAACTTAAGAAAACGTATAAAGGATTTAGAAGTACCAAAACATTTAAAAAGTTGAAAACACAACACAATAAAAAATCCCACTCCAAATTATAAAAATAGATAATATTTTAATGAACAAAATGACACTAAAAGCATGAGATGAGACCAAACATGATGGGGCACAGGTCAGATATATAGACCAGGTTTGTCATGTTTGGCCATTTTACCTTCAAAAACGTTGCTGAAATGGAAGTAAAAAATCCTCATTGGCGGAAAGCAGGAGGCTGAGGCCAAAATGGGCTTCTCAAGGCCAGATAGCCATCGTTCAAAGTCCTGGAGAAGTAGTTGATTTTAGGGAGACACTTACCTGGCGGGGGACACTTACCTGTCGAGGGGACACTTACCTGGCAGCTTCCCTGCCCGCTAAAACTGCCATGTTTCCTGCTGTTGGCCTGGCTGAGGTGGGAATCAGTCTCCGAAATCACAGTGCTAAAAGCACTCACAGCAGCCCGCAGCACAGGACTCTTATCTGGCAGTGTCCCTTCCTGCTAAAACCACCGAATTTCCTGCTGTTGGCCTGACTGGGTGGGATTCAGTCCTCCAGATCACTGCACACCCAGAGGGGGGGCATTTGGCAACATGCTAAAAACACTCACTGTAGCCCACAGCATGGGAAGCATGTGGGATGCGTCCAGGCTTGTGCCGGGCGAAGACCAAGCCAAGACATGCCCATCTGCACCCATCAGTGGTTGACAAATGCTGGGCTGGGACACCCTCCTAACATTCAGCTTGCTAAGGTAAGCATTCTTATTTTTTGGGGGGCAATATCAGTAGTTTTGCCATGGGGAAACAAAAAAAAATTCTCTGGTCCCTGTTCTGGGATAAACTATGTATTGTTTTTTTGCAGCCAGCAGTGAGTGTCATTAATAAAGAAATAGAGCTGGTGGAAAGACGCCTATCCCTGACATCTCCTCCAGTTGTTTGTGCTCCAACTTCCTCACATGACCCACATGATCCTCCGATATAGCTTAATTGGAGAGCCCCAGGTCATTGTGCCCACAAGCGTAGATTTAGGCACTACTCCTTCCCTTACCCCTGGTGACCAAGGAAAAGGAGCACAATCAGCAGACCAAGCCCTTGCTAAAGTGAACAAGCCCCAAACCCAAAGAGGTAAAAGGAAAAGAGCAGAGGGAGAGTTAAGATTGAAACAGCTATCCCATGGCCTGTTTACTGGGGAACACAGTCCAGGGCTAAACACAATCAAGGATAATCAGCAGCCTGTGGAGGGAAGAGCAGCATAGCCTCCTGGTAGAGGAGATCTCCTAGGACATGTTTTCATCACTCTCTGCTGCATTGAGACCCATTCTAGTACACCTAACCAAGATTCAAGAAACTCTACTAAACTGGAGCCCTTGCTTGGGGGAAAGGTCCACAGGCCAGCCGAATATGGACAGAGGGGGTAACACCCCAGATCTTCCTTCTCTAGGGGGACTTTTGTTCAAGGGGATTCCTCCATAGAGAAACAGGCCCCTTATATGTGCCATCTAGGAGTCCACAATCCCCCGGAGGAGAGGGGGGGCAGCTAAAAGCACCTGGACAAAGTATCACATAGACGGAATACGGAGCACCTACATTGACCCCCCCCCCCACAGACCACCAGAGGCCATAAAGTGCTGGAGGCCCATCATCAGTAATCTAATGCCCCTTTAATAAACATTGATTTCTGCCCTATAGAGCCCTCATCGTTCCCAACTCTGCCTCTCCCACCACAAAGTACTCCATATGTGTTGATGCTAAAAGGTGTGCCTCCCCTGAGGCAGGGTGCCAGGGAAGATCACAATCAGTTCCTGAACAAAATAGTGCACTGAATAAATGAATGACTAGAGTGACAAGTGCTGCAGCATGATCAAATTAACCTTGTTCGGAATGTAGGCTGGGTGGGACATTCCACAAATTTGAATAAAACTGACTGTATTGTCATTAATTTCAAGTTAAAGCTACAACAAAAAACATCTTTACAAGGATCCATTTTTCTGGACGGTTACCAACATCAATCGAGGCCTTACCTTTGGGCTTCTTTTAAAGACCTCTGAGGATAGGGTCTCTAAAGCCTCTGCCTCGTTCCCACTCAGTGCCCACCTCAAATAGCGTCCATGTCCTCATGCAATTGGATCATCAGGACTGACTCTTCATTCAAGCTTCCGTGTCCAGTCAGTCCCAGCCCACAGATTGCAGGAAAACAGTGGAGACATCCTGCATGTAGCCAGGAAATGAGAATAGGGGGAAAATTGCTACCTCAAAGAACATTGCTGGCCTTGCCAATAAAATGGACACAGAGGACTGGGCAAAATATTCTAAAACTGCACACATCGTTTGAATACAGGAAACCTGGGCATTTAACCCAACATATCTAGATGGGTTTGTGTCTTTTAGCACTGTTGCAATCCCCTGTAACATGGGCAGGGTCAAAGGAGGTCTGTTTAAGTTTGTCTCCACGAACCTAGCCCCACATGTTAAGAAAAGTCTTTTAACCTCTTCCTATTACCACTTTTCTTTCACTTACTTTAAGCAATAATTTGGACATAATAGTTATAAACCTTTATGACATTGTTTTTGATTTAACAAGGGTGGATATGGTGGACATAGAAATAGGCCTGGATCATTTTATTGTCTGGTTGAGCAAGGATTTTCATTTTATCTGGGCTGGGGATTTTAATAATACAGCATGTCCAATTATGTCTAAATCACTTTGTAGGTATAAGAATGTTGGGGGGTGAACCTTACCCCATTTCAGACACAGTTTTTTATGGCTTATCTCTAAATAATTTGCTAATGACATATAGGCCCTCATTATGAACATGGCGGTCCGTTTCGCACCGCCGGCGGTGGCGATAGAAACCGCCAACAGAGAAGCGGTCCGGACTGCCAAATAATGAACCAAACGAAACTCACGCATCCCACGCACCACCCACCGCCAGGAAAGGAGTCCCACTGACGACAGCAGAGACCGTCTGCAGGCCGTCGGCAAAAGGCCCAACCCACCCATCAAATTATGAACCACCATCCCGCCGCAGTTCCGGGGCGGGAACCACCGCCACACAAAGCCAGATGGAAAAGAAACAAATAGAAGGAAACACTCACCGGAGCTCAACAAAACGTGCAGCCGCAGCCATGGACAGAGAGCTGCAGATCATGCCAGCCTTGCTCCTTGCCATATATCTACACGACCGAGACCGCCGACGAAGACAATGACGGTAAGTACCGCAACCTACAAAACAAGGGAGGAAAGGGCAAAGTTACATATTCACCCACCCCACCCACCCCGCAAAGCCCCCCCAACCCTTCCCAGCAGCAATAGTCAGACACCCCACACCAAGAGGGACGTACCCGACCGAAGGCCACTGCAACTTGGCCATAGGAAATACAATAGCACCACAGCAATAAATTATTTAAACAAACACCAGGGTGGAACTGCATGCAGCCCAATCACAGGCCACACAGAAACTTTATTCAGTAGCTCACTAATCTAAATGATGATAACAGGGCCAACGGCCAGTCCATAAACAGTCAATTGTCCTTGGCCACAACTGGCCACACCTGACTCCCACAAGTGCTGGGTACTCCACTCAACAGGGCACCCTAGGGGGATCCAGGCACCTCACGGAATGGGGGCAGGGTGGGGGTGGGGATTTATGACAGGGTGGGACTTAGACTTGTGTGAGGAGGTTGGAGGGGGGTGGGCTTCTCCTTTGAAGGGGGTGGGGGCTGTTTGGCTCGGGCGGAGCAGGATGCCTTAGGCTATGAGCGGGCCTTCTTCTTAACTGGACAAGGGGCATGGGAATGGGGAGGCTGGACCGGGGTGGGCTGAGATGTGGAAGGATGGGAAAGGGCAAGGAGGTGGGCACGTTTCGGGACAAGACGGGGTGGGCCAGTGGGTTCGAACAGGTCTACACAGGAGAGGAAAAGTTTTTTGGGAGCAATTGGGGTGGGCGTGGATGAGGGCGTGGGAGTGGAGGCAGAGGGAGTTGATGTATGGGGTGTAGGTGGGCGTGTAGTGGGTGCCGGTGACTGTTCAGTATGTTGTGGTGTGGTGGATGTCTGATGGGTGGGTGTCTTGGTGCGTCTGAGTGTTTTGGGAGGTGGGGGGTGGACACAGTGGGAGAAGACAGACAGCTAGTGTGGTTTTATGTTGGGTGGGTGTCTGCAAGTCGGTGAGTGTGCTGCATGTGTCAACTACAGTGGAGGTGGTGAGTGCAGGTGTCGTGTATGGGGTGCATGTATGGCTGTCTGCTATTGTGGTGAGTGCAGGAAGAGGAGCAGTAACAGTGAGTGAAGGTGCAGTGCATAAGGGTGTGCATGTAAAGGGGACAGACAGGGAGGCGGAAGAGGCAGGCACACTGGGAGAAGTGGACGTTGTTGTGTGGGAAGGTGTCTGTTGGCTGTGTGAATGCTTGTGGTGGGATGTGTGGTGCTTCTGTTTGGAAGTGTGTTTCTTGTGTGTTGATGTGCTTGACTGCATGGTTGAATGTGTGCCTTGGACGGGTGAAGGGAATGGGGTGCTGGAAGTGGTAGAGGAGATTGGAGGGGGGACGGAATGGCCAGGGAAACTGGCTTCCCTCCAAGAGGAGGCCAGAGCCTGAAAAGATCTCTGTAGGGCAGACACGGCACTGTGAATGCCATCCAGATAGGCATTAGTCTGCTGCACCTCTGATGCTAGCCCCTGGATGGCATTGACGATGGTTGTCTGCCCTACAGAGATGGTTCTCAGGAGGTCAATAGCCTCCTCTGTGAGGCAGCTGGGCTGACTGGGGCAGGGGAGGAGGTGCCCAGGGTGAAGGAGACGCCCACCTTTCTGGGTGGGCGGGCACGGGCAACTCAGTAGGGAGCAGAAGGGAGGGCGCTGATGGTAGATCAGTGGCGGAAGATCTCACGGACGTGATTTGTCCACTAGTGTCAGCCACCGCCGGAGGACCCCCATCGGAGGAGGTTTCAGAGTCACTACCCCATGTGGTAGTAGCCTCCCCCGTGGAAGTCCCCTCGCCCTCCCACCCACTGGTCCCCTGGGCGTCCATTGTCTCTGCCTCGGAGGATCCGTGGGCTGCTGTCTCCCCACTAGCCGGTGCCTCAGCTCCCTTGCCTGATGTTGATGCTGTACCAGACACACAAAGGAGAACAGGGATGGGGAGACAAAACAAGAGAGACACTTGTAAGTAGCTGAATGCTGATACACAATGGCCAGACATACACCTACCCAGCAGACACACCCAACAGGCAGCACCGTGCACTAGGCCCATGACCCTGGCCCTGACTACTGAGCAGTATACTGACCTACATCCATATTCTGTCACTGCATTGAAGCTGAGGTAGGTGAAACCTGACAGGGACACCTCTACACCCTTTGGGGAGCAGACAGTAGCTGGACAACAGTCAAAAACCCTGCTCTTCCCAGCCTTCAAGCGCCCATCCAGGTCTGGGTACGCCACCGCCAGGATCCTTCGCATGAGAGGGGTCAGTGCCCGATGGGCACCCCTACCACGTTGGGAGGACTTCCCCAGCTGGACCTCACTGATCTTCCGTGCCCAGCGCCGCAGGTCCTCCCACCTCTTACGACAGTGGGTGCTCCACCGGTTGTAGACCTCCAGGTCCGTACCTCCTTGGCAACGGCATGCCAATGTGCCCTCTTCTGGTGGGCGCTGACCTAGTCGGGAGACACATAGAAGAAACTCAGAGGTCAGGCACCTGCATGCCAAACCCGGATTCACCTGTACCTCTGGCCGGCCGTAGAGTCTGCCGTACAGAGGCAGGACCCCTTCCACCAGTTTCTCCAGTTCTTCCTGGGTGAAGGCCGGGGCCCTTTCCCCTCCACCACGTGGAACATCCAAAGCCAGAGGCAGGCCACAGCAGTACACAGAGTGGAGTAGTTGTCCGCACAGGATCAGGGAGTCAAGTGATCACACGATGACGAATGCGCATATGTTCAGCGGCGGTATGCACCGTCACCGCCGGCGGCGATCATGATACGCCAGGATTCCCCATTGGCATTCATGTTAGCCAATGAGGGTGCGGACAGCGGTCAACACCGCCGTACGCTGTGACGTCAACCGCTAGCGGTCTTATGTCACTTCCACAATGAAGGGGTAGAACTACATTGGGCAGACATTTTGCCATCACCTACGCATCTTAAAGTTCAAATTACTCACAATGCTGGGCCTACTAGCCAAATGAAGCGCCTATGTCTCTATCCATAGAATATATATTATTACACATGATTTACTCCGTTCCCTCTTAGTGATGTAATGTACATCTGTCAGGTTGCAGTTATTGTACAGACACTACTATATACAATGCAGTGAATGTTTATAGCAAATATGCCAGTGTATGTGAGCACATGACTCCTTTGACTCCTGGAAATCGTAATCAGCATGCCATTCCAACTGAGGGTCAGGTGCTCTCCGCACTACATTTCCTGGCCACAGGCTCTTTTCAAGTGACAGTGGGCATGGGTTCTGGTTTCTCACAGCCAATGTTCAGCCAGGTACTGACAAGATTTCTGAATGCATTTGTACAACATCTGCAATCCTATGTGCGATTCCCCCAAAGTGCTGAGCTCCCTGCCGTCAAGTCAGACTTCTATGCCTTTGCAAACATTCCCCATGTTATTGGTGCCATCGATGGAACCCACATACCCATCATCCCCCCAAGAGTGAGTGAACAGGTGCACAGCACAGGAAGAACTTTCACTCCATGAACTTCCAATTGGTATGTACTGCAGACCAGTATATATCCCATGTGAATGCCATGTTTCCGGGTTCAGTCCATGATTCATTTGTTTTGAGGAACAGTAGTGTGCCACAAAAGATGGAACAACTCCAAGAGGACAGAGGGTGGATCATAGGTAAGTGTGTCTGTCACTAACTGACACATTGCAGAAAAACAGCCTGTCAGACTAAGGACATTCCAATGACGACTCTGTATTGACCATTTCTGTAGGTGATTCTGGCTATCCAAACTTGCGTTGGCTCCTGACACCAGTGAGGAATCCCAGGACAGATGCAGAGAGGAAATATAATGAGGCCCATGGATGTACTAGGAAGGTGATAGAGCGTACTATAGGTCTCCTGAAGGCTATATTCTGGTGCCTACATATCTCTGGAGGTTCCCTGGCCTTTGGGCCTGATAAGGTGTGTAGGATAGTCGTGGCGTGCTGCATGCTGCACAATGTGGCAGTGAGACATTCAATCCCTCTTTTGGAGGTGGAGGGTGCTATAGGTCCTAATCTGTTACCTCAGAGAGGTGAGGAGAGTGAAGGTGAGTTTGAAGAAGGGGAAGATGTCAATTCCAGAAACCAACTGATACAACTCTACTTCCAATAACTGTCTGGGACTTCAGCCTGTATATGTGGTTAGTGACTGATACTGTAAGTGTGCCATGTCAACTAGGGGAATTGGTCAGGATATGCGAGTCATGGACCTCTTCAGCATGGTACAGACAGCAAATATATGCATTCCCTTCTCGACTATTTTGAAACACACTGTACCAACTCCATGCACAATTTGACAATAAAGTTTCCCCCTGCCTGTTGCATCATTACTCCACTTTGTTCAACATCGAAGACAGGGGACAGTGTTATAGGTGAGATATGTTGTTTATTGGTGGAATACAGTGAAATGTGCTATGTACCAATGTTCCCTCTAATTTTTTTCCACTGTGTGCGGCAGTGTGCGGTCTCTGTGCGCTGCAGCCAAGGATACGTGCGCCAAGAAATTGACCATTCACGCGCGCGCAGCGCATAACTAGCCAAGATCTTTGGCATTAGCCTCTCCATACCACTAAAGCAAAAAAGGGATATCATTGCTCCATGCAATAGGGCATCAAGGTAGTTTTGTTACCTGGTTGCACACCCCAAGGACATGACCTGATAGGGGAGCACGTATATTGCTCTAAAAGGCTTATTTAGGCTTAGAAAGTGATAACGCATATAAACTACCACAAAGTATAGGAATGGTGGAACATTTGATAACAGCACATTTTCTACTGTTCTGAAGCATTTCCTAGCTCATTAACCATTAATTTCCAAGACAAATATCACTTGCTCGCTTGTATGCTAAAGTACGCCAAATGATGTTTACAACACTTCCCGCGGCATTTAAACGCTGTTTTCATTTACTTCAATCCAGATTCAAATATGAGCATTATCTGCCTTAGGGGAGCACGTATATCGCTCTAAAAGGCTTATTTAAACTCAGAAAGTGATAAAGCATATAAACTACCACAACGTATAGGAATGGTGGAACATTCGATAACAGCTCATTTTCTACTGTTCTGAAGCATTTCCTAGCTCATTAACCATTAATTTCCAAGACAAATATCACTTGCTCGCTTGTATGCTAAAGTACGCCAAATGATGTTTACAACACTCCCCGCGGCATTTAAACGCTGTTTTCATTGACTTCAATCCAGATTCAAATATGAGCATTATCTGCCTTAGGGGAGCACGTATATCGCTCTAAAAGGCTTATTTAAACTCAGAAAGTGATAAAGCATATAAACTACCAGAACGTATAGGAATGGTGGAACATTCGATAACAGCAGATTTTCTACTGTTCTGAAGCATTTCCTAGCTCATTAACCATTAATTTCCAAGACAAATATCACTTGCTCGCTTGTATGCTAAAGTACGCCAAATGATGTTTACAACACTCCCCGCGGCATTTAAACGCTGTTTTCATTGACTTCGATCCAGATTCAAATATGAGCATTATCTGCCTTAGAGGAGCACGTATATCGCTCTAAAAGGCTTATTTAAACTCAGAAAGTGATAAAGCATATAAACTACCACAACGTATAGGAATGGTGGAACATTCGATAACAGAACATTTTCTACTGTTCTGAAGCATTTCCTAGCTCATTAACCATTAATTTCCAAGACAAATATCACTTGCTCGCTTGTATGCTAAAATACGCCAAATGATGTTTACAACACTCCCCGCGGCATTTAAACGCTGTTTTCATTGACTTCAATCCAGATTCAAATATGAGCATTATCTGCCTTAGGGGAGCACGTATATCGCTCTAAAAGGCTTATTTAAACTCAGAAAGTGATAAAGCATATAAACTACCACAACGTATAGGAATGGTGGAACATTCGATAACAGCACAACGTGCGCGCTTGCCAAAGGGGCCTGCGCGATGGGGGGAGGAAAGGTGCGCGCGCGCTCGCGCGCGCCTTACAGGGAACATTACTATGTACAGTGATGAAAGTCGTAATGGTTGGGTGTCCTCAAAACCGACTTGGTGGCAGGCCTGTTTGATATCATAGGTGGGTCCTATTTGTAGTTTAGTTCTTTATTTAGCCCTCAGCTAAGTGCAGTTGGTGAATGGGTGGGATGGTTGCTTGGCAGTAGTATCAGTGTCAATTGTTGGAAGGGGGCTTGTTCTTAGCTGGGTTTCCAGTGCCATATCTTGTCCTGAGACTACGTTTGGGCGCCTGCGGTGGAGCAACTTGGGGTGACATGGTTGGCCCTTGTGATTCCTGGGAGGGTATTTCCTCTGCTGTTTCAGCTGCTTGGGACAACTGTTGCTGGTTGTCCAGGGCTGTTGGGGGGGCCTCTTGTCCGGTGTGAGTGTCTGAGGGTTTGTTGACCAACTGCAGCAGTGCTCCAGCAATGGTGGCCATTGTGGCACTGTGCTCTTTTCACTGCTCCATGGCCTGTTGGTGGTGTTCCAGCTGCATACTCTGACTTTGCTCCAGGGTGGTTACAATCTGTTCCAACCTGCCTTGGGTATGTTGGTATGCCCCCAATACCTCAGCAATAACGTGTTGGGCTGCTGCATCTATCCGGTGCCCTACCCCCTGGCCCACTGGGGCACTTGACCTTGCCCTGGCCCCCTATGCCTGTGTCCCCTGCGCAGGTCTTGACGTGCCACTAGTATTGGGACCCTCGTCTTCCTGCAAGTTGGTGGTGGGAGACTGTGGCCTCTGTTGCTGTGTTCCACCTGTTGGTGCCATGGGTCCACTGGGGTAGGCACGCCTCCCCTGGCCTGCTGGTCTTGACTGGGTGTTAGGGGTGACAGTGTTTTCCTGGGTGGGGCTGCTGCATGGTGAGCATCCAGGGCTGTGTGAGGGGCCTCCCTGCTCATCAGTGTCCAGGGATCCTTCACCAGTGTCCTGTGATGTGCCTCTGTCTCCCTGGAATGCTGTGGTACTTCTTGTCCCCTCCATTAGGGTTGCATGGGTGGTGGTGCCTGTTGGGGGACATAGAAATGTTTGTTACATATGCATGAGGGTTTGAGGTGGACTGTACTGTGCAATTTAGTGCTGGTGTGCCTTTCAGTGGCCTTCAGGGGTGCCTTTGTGAGGTGAACATTGTATTTAGTGGCAGTGGTGGTGTTACATTGTGGTGGGGGTTATTATTCCATTGTGGGTATGTGCAGGGATGGGTGGCTGTGCATAGCGGGAGTGATGTGGGCCTGGTAGTGAGTTGTGGGTGATGCAGGGTGGTGGATGTGGTGGGTAATGGCTGAGAGGGGTGTGGGTCTAGGTGGGTGTGGGTGGGTTGGGGTGGTGCATGCATTACATGTATGGTATATATGCGGCAAATGTAGAAGACTTACCCGAGTCCATTTCTCCAGTGCGTCCAGTGAGTCCCTCTGAGTGCAGGATAGCGAGTACCTTCTTCTCCCAGTCGGTGTAGTCGGCTGTCCTCCCCCACTCTTCTGCACTGCGATGTGGTGCCTGGATGCCATTGCCCAGACCTTCCCCCGCAGGTCGTTCCATCTCTTGTGGATGTCGTCCCTGGTGCGTGGATGGTGTCCCACTGCATTCACCCTGTTGACAATGGTCTGCCACAGATCCATTTTCTGGGCGATGGGTGTGTGCTGCACCTCGGAACCGAATATTTGTGCTCCACTTTTAGGATCTCGTCCACCATGGCCCTTAACTCCCTTTCGGTGAAGCGTGGATTTTTGGGGGGAAACATGGTGAGGGTGGTGGATGGCGTCAGGACTGGGGACAGTATTTGGGTGCTCCTGTGTGGGTCGCTATGCGTGTCCTGTCTGCTGGCGTTCTCTGTCTGGCTCTGGTGCTCTCCGTCTTCTGGTCCTGGTTTCCTTGCAAAGGATTGTGGGGTGTGTCTGGGGGTGTTCTATGGTGTTCTGGATGTGTGTCAGGTGTGTGGGTGCTAAGCCTAGCCAATGTGTGCCTTTGTTGCTGTTGGGCCCACTTTCTGTCCGTGGCGGTCGCGCCTCCACATCCGCTGAGGTGATTTGTGCATCATTATTTGGAGGGCGGAATGTGGGTGTGCTTGGCGGTGGCGGGGTGAGGTAGGCTGGGATTCCCATCGACAGGGTCCTGGCGGGGAGTGCTGGTGTGGGAATGTTTAGCGGGGTTGGGTTTTTTGTTCATTATATGACGGGTTTCCATTCGCCGGCGGGATTCTGTTCACCACCGCCACGGCGGTCGGCGGCCTTTCCCGCCATGTTCATAATGACCGCCATAATCTGAAAAGAGCCAAACGCTGCAGTTTTAGCAGCTACTCCCAGATACCCACATTTATAGGAAGTATAGTATAGGAAGCAACAGTAATATTGACCACATTCTCACTTCAGACAGTGAGAAAATCACTGTTTTGGATCCTTGAGTGGGAATCAATCGCACAAGTGATAACAACCCAGGGATCTTAACATTAAAGCTTAATATACCTAAAAGCCTCAACACAGGTAAAATTAATAACATCACCCCACAGGTCTGAACGGTGTCAAAATAAAATGTCCAGGTGTTGACCATGCTAGCTTCTTAAAAGAATAAGTAGTAGGGAACATATCCCATTTCATAAGAACCCCAACAACAAGCCATGTGAAGTCACAGGATGCACATATTCATATCTAAAATTCTATTAATCATCTCCTGAAGACAAGGCATAAGTGGCATAACAAGAATTCAAAGGAGTGATTTAATCACCAGTGCATAAAGGCTAAAAGTAACCTGATCAAAACATTAAACCTTCATCCCTGGGACACTCAGGCATTCCAAGATGCTAGATCTACCTACAACAAGGGCAATAGAGATTGAAAGAAAGAACTACAAGGTGAAGCATGGGCTAACCTCAGACAGGCTCCGACAGGCTGCAGAACCAAAGGATAGTATCCTGTTTTGGAGAATGGTAAATGTTCCTCTATTCACTAAGTGAATAGGTACCGACTTAGAATCCTCTATAACCTCAGTACTTTGAGTTGGCAATTTTGGCTCAATATTTCCCCCTCAGCCTAGTAAGGGAATCACTAATGCTCCTTTGGTGGAATTCTCAATGAAAATCACCTTCTAGTTAGTGATGGTGTGAGGTGGTGTGGGCACTAAACAAATGTTCCAAGGGGAAGGCTCCTGGCACCAATGGGGTCCCAATGGATACCTCCAAGTTAGAGCCTGATTTATGATCTCCATGTTTACTACGGTCCTTAATGCATCAGGTGCTGGTTATGTATCCCCATCCTGGTTTACCTGTCCTAATTTACCCATTTTCAACAAGGGGTCAAGGAGCAATCCCAAATGTTACCAACCCATCTCATTACTCAACTCCTACGCTAAATTGTTGGGAAGAGTCTTGTTAGAGAGCCTAGAGCCGTGGGCAGAAGAAAATTAAATTCTCTCTGATTCCCAATATGGGTTTAGGAAAGGTTTGGGGATTTTGGAGCAATCGCTCAACCTGAACATTTTGATGGGGCAGTGCATTCTGTCTAAAGAACCGTTACTACACATATGCTCACTGACATAAACTGTGCATTTGATCTTGTCAATCAAAAAAGATTGTAAGATGATACAGACAAAATGGGGGCTCTAAAGGAGATCACCTTTCTCGTGGCCCATTTGTACAGTAATCTGATAGCTAAGGTCCGCAATGGAACAAAGGGAGAACTTACTCAACCCTTTGAAATAGGGAAAGAGGTTAGATAGGGGTGCGTGCTGGCACCTTTCCTCTTCTCCTTATGCATTGATGGAACCAAAGAAATGCTGAAGGAGATTGATGACGGCACTCCTAGGACTGGACCACGGCAAATACCAATATTGCTATATGCTGAGGATGTGGCAGCATTTACACTTACTCCAAAGAGCCTGCAGGTATAAAAATCAATTTAGCAGAAACATATAACTATGAGTTATAGACAGGCCAGAGGAAACCCTAAATCCTTTTAAGTCAAGGGGGGGAAACTACAGAGTACCAAATCTTTTAGTTACCTTGGGATTCAGATAACTTCCAAGCTGGATTGGAAGCATCACAGAGAAATCTGCACGTCCAAAATGATAAGAAACAATGAAGGCCTGATAAGTTTTGCCTCCAAGTTAGGCACTACACCAATTACAGAGATGTTAACCCTTTATAACGCCAAATCTGGGGCATGGGGAACAAAGGGGTATTGCAACTGCAAGAGAATAGGTTTCTCAGGAGGCTGCTAGCTGTACCCCACTGAACCCCGGAAGCTAGTATCCACTGGGAACTGACATCCTAGCTGACTTCTTAGAAAGTAAACTGCTTTTACTATGGTGATCAGTATGGTCTAAAACTGAGACCCATTTCACTAGATCAATCATTGCTTGGGCCTTGACCAGGTTAATAAAACCCCATGGCTATGGCATATAAAACAGTTGTTGAAGGTTCTGGGGAATGGTGAAATGGATCTTTGGGTATACCCGGAGGACATTAGTGGGTATTCAAAAAAGGGGCCTATAAGAATTTGTAAACAAGGTCTGCTGAGAGAAAAGGGCCCAGTCCAATATTAATAAAGTGTCAATGGACCGATATTCTGAGTTAAATGAGCAGTACGAATATAAGCTGTACCTCACGCTAATCCACAATACATGACACAGGCATCTTTTATCACATTTTTGTCTCCTTAAATTTCATTGCAAAACAGTATTCCTAAGGAAATCAGGGTGGTGCACTATTACCCAGAAATGCCCATGTAACAATTAGTCGGAGCAGGCTACCAAGCACATCACACTTTTTTGCAGGTTTTATTTAGTCCCAAGGAAATTTTATCTTAAACTCCTCTTTTTAAAGGAAAGAATTATTACTATCATTAGGCTTTAAAGAACCTGTTTGACCTAAGTGATGAGTTAATATGTTACAGGGATGCTATGTTTCTTTCAAAGGTGATTTGTACTAGAGACTCATTGAGTGACCAAGGAATTGAAATTAATTAGTCCAAGGGCCTTGTTATGAGCCTGGAGGTCTAAAGACCACCAGGGGGGCGTTGGCTGTTGGACAGCCGCCAATGTGATGGTTCGAGCACCATATTACGACTGCGGCGGTAGCACCACAGTCGGACCGCCAGCACCATGAGATTACGACTTCATGTCGGTCTCGCAGTGCTGGTGGTCCTTATCCTCCAGGGCAGGGCTGCAAGCAGTGCTGCCCTGGGGATTACAGCCTCCTTCTCCGCCAGTGGTTTCACTGCCATGAAAAGGCTGTTAGAGACAGGGTGCAGGGAGCCCCAGGGGGGGCCCTGCACTGCCCATGCCCTTGGCATGGGCAGTGCAAGGGCCCCCCTTGCCAGCTCCATCACAACATTCACTGTCTGCTGTGCAGACAGTGAATATTGCAATGAATGCTGGTGCACCCTACGCAATACCACATTGCCGCCTGCTCTATTAGGAGGTGGAGACAATGCTGTAGGCTGTTTCTCGTTGGGTCCAACTGAGTTTCTGCCAGCTGAGCCAGTGGGAAACTTGTAATGGGCTTGGCGAGGAGGCTGCCACATTGGCGGCAACCTACCCATCAGGACATGGAAGAACGGGCTTTTCCGTTCACCGAAGTCATAAGAAAGTCATAACAAAGTGCTTAAGTGTCCTAGGATTTAATAGGTGATCTGGACTTTGAGACAAAATACTATAATTTATGTTTTATCAGATATATCCTAATAGTTTTTAATTACTATGACACTTTTATGAGTTTCACTAAATGGAGCCATAAATTGAATTACATGGTGTTGATGGAATTTGAATTATGTACTGATATGATGCTTTTATGGTCTGTTTTTATGAACTGAATAAAGTTTTGAATGATGAATGATGACTTTAGGAGGGCAAACTTTGAGCAAAAGAATTTCAAAATTCATGCGCAAGGAAGATCCTTTTCTCTCCTTTTCCTACTGAAGATTTCTACCTTCAGCTTGGTCACTATTTTGGAGCTTGGATTCCTCCAAAGAGGCAAAACTAAAAACTGTAGCTGAACAGGGTATCACAAGGCTGGATATTGTCTTCGCCATATTTATGCCTGCCACTAGCCTGTGGGTGGGGTGACTTCTGGGCCCTCTCCAAACAATAGGAATAAGTTCCCAAGGGCAGCCCTACCCACTTTTGCAGCAGTTCCTCTTTTCCTGGCAGTAGGCAATCCCACATGCTACTCCCCTATTCAAAACCAACATCGCAGAAATGTTCTTCCCTTGTGCACAGCTCACTCTGACCACCAAGAGGTGTGGCTACAGAAATAGGCAAACCCTCCCTCAAGTCACTCTAAACCAGTTCTGGGACAGCTCCCCACCCCAGTAGTTTTAGAGCCAACCTGACTAGGAAGACAAAAGAAAGGCAGGGCCAGCAGTGGACTACATCTAAAAATGACAGGTTACGCATCATCTGAAGACATGCAGAGGCCTGGATACAGACCCTAGGCATACTATCAGAGGAACAGTACAACTTCCCACACCTAAGCCCTTTGTTGCACCTCTGGAAGCCAATTCACAAGTCATCAAGGAGCTAATCTGCTTATAGGTGGCAGGGAGTGGCACAAGCAAATGTGATTTTAGAGGCTTTAAGCAGGTTAAAGATGACTTTTTAAAAACTACCTTTTGTAAGTAATTTAGCACAAATACGAATTTATTGATTAACGTAATTTGTAATGAATATTTTTTCAAAACATTAAGAATTAACTTTTTATGTGATTCACAGGCAGATATGACATTATTTAATTTTAATATTAACTCCCACTGCTTTCCTATGGAACAGCTAACCTTATTGCAGTGAAAATAGTTTTTGTTGGCCTTTTCGCTATAAGGACATTTTTAATATTAAGGGGCATATTTATGAAAAGTGGGGCTGCACCTAGCGCAGGCCCACTTTTCTTGTGCCCCTTAGTGCCCCCCCTGCTCTGAGTAGGCATTAAAAGTCCCAAAAAATGACATAAAGAGATCTCTTAGATTTCTTCACACCATTTTGTTGATGATGCCTGGCGCAGGCATAATGTAGCGCAAGGGTTACAAAGTAGCGCCATGTATGCATTGCACCACTTTGTAAATATGGCGCAGGGCTTTTGGCCATCTAACACCACATTACCAAAAAAAATACATGGAGGTGCTGTTAGGATGGCTCTAGGCCCTCTTGAATCTGGGTCTAAATTTTTACAAGTTCTACTTTTAAATATCACGTACCCTGCCTTATGGGCACTCAGTGTCTTCTCAGTGACTTAATATTTAAAAAGAGAGCTTAGGCATGTCAAAAAGAGGCATTGACAAGCCTGGCTACATATTTTTCACTGTCATTATATTGGTGGCACAATATGTGCTGAGATCCCCTACTGACATTTAACTTACAGGCCCTGTTTATGCACAAAGCTATGAATTGCACACTACACAAATTCCTGCCTTGCCTGAGATTTGTACTGGATGTACACCCTCCAACACAAATTTCAGTGCAAGAAAACTGTCCAAGGGTAAAGCACATAAAATGTGCAATTCCATGCAAATTATGCAGCGTAGGGGTATAAGTATCCAGCAAATTCCACTTAAACCTAGTTTGTGCATGGTTTTGTTTGGTGCTAGGATTTCATGCATTTCAGGTCATTTTGTGGCGGGAAATTGATTGACGCAGCTATTTTCATTGTTTTGTATTACGAACCACTGTGTAGAAGTGCTCAAGCTGCCGTGCTAATTCTTCATATTGTGGCCTCATGTTTTGAAAAGGAAAAATTATGATCTTTGGTGCAATGTGTGTGGCGCTTCGGGTCGTGATAGAAGGGACATCTTCAGTGTTATTGCACGGTGTACCTTAAATGCCGTTAGCCCCTTGTGTGCCCAGGACGAGGTGATCTTGTCCAAGGTGCCGGTTCCCGGTGCCTTGGATGAGATCACCTCGTCCTGCTAGGGGCCCCCGGGGGGAGCGCTAGCACTCCCCCAGATGGCCAGGCACACCCCTCCCCGAGGCAGGGATGGAAGGGGAATCGTTTCCCCTTCCACCCCCCCCGTAACTGCCTGTGGCGTCTGATGACGTCAGCGCGCTTTTGCGCGCTGACCTCATCAGAGGCCTTCCCTCCGGCGCTGGAAGCCCAGCTTCCAGCGCCCGATCGGAGGAGAAATGCAAAGCATTTCTACTCCGATCACGTGGAGGGGGTCAGAGAAGCCTGAAAGGAGAGGAAAGGCCTTTCCTCTCCTTTCAGGCTTCTCTGAGCATTTCTGCTGCCCGATCGCGATGCGATCGGGCAGCAGAAATGTCACTAGACACCAGGGTTTTTTTTTTTTTTTTAGTTACATGATAAGGAGAGCGGCCCCTTGGGCAAGGGCCGCTCTACAGGGGGGCAATTTGTTTTTGGGTTGTTTCTGCCCCCCTGGGGGCAGATCGGCCTAAAATTATTAGGCCATTCTGCCCCCAGGGGGGGCTGAAATCCACTAGACACCAGGGAAAATATTATTCATTGTTTTTATTTTTTTTATGTTTGGGGAGCGACCCCTTGGGCAAGGGTTGCTCTGGGGGGGCAAATTATTATTAGGCCATTTCTGCTCCCCCCCTGGGGGCAGATTGGCCTTGTGATCGGCAGAAACCACTACACACCAGGGAATATATTTTTTGGTGGGCTATTTGAAGTAAGGGGAGCAGCCCCTTGGGCAAGGGCCGCTCCTCAGGGGGCAAATAATTTCTAGGCCATTTCTGCCCCCCTGGGGGCAGATCGGCCTAAAATTAATCAGCCGATCTGCACCCACGGGGGGCAGAAATCCACTAGACACCAGGGAAAATATTATTTATCGTTTTTTTGTTTTTTTTATGTTTGGGGCGCGACCCCTTGGGCAAGGGTCTCTCCGGGGGGGGGCAAATTATTATTAGGCCATTTCTGCCCCCCCCCGGGCAGATCAGCCTTGCGATCTGCCCCCGCACTAGACACCAGGGAATATATTTTTTGGTGGGCTATTTGAAGTAAGGGGAGCAGCCCCTTGGGCAAGGGCTGCTCCTCAGGGGGCAAATTATTTCTAGGCCATTTCTGCCCCCGGGGGGGCAGAAATTCACTAGACACTAGGGATAATTTTTTATTTATTTATTTATTTTTTTATGTTTGGGGAGCGACCCCTTGGACAAGAGTCGCTCCGGGGGAGGGGGGGGCAAATCATTATTAGGCCATTTCTGCACCCCCTGGGGGCAGATCGGCCTTGCGATCTGCCCCCAAGGGGGACAGAAACCACTATACACCAGGGAATATTTTTTTGTGTGGGCTATTTCAAGTAAAGGGAGCGGCCCCTTGGGCAAGGGCCACTCCTCGGGGGCAAATTATTTCTAGGCCATTTCTGCCCCCGGGGGGCAGAAAACCTCTAGACACCAGGGATATGTATATTTTTTTATTTACTTTATGTTTTTATGTATGGGGAGCAACCCCTTAGACAAGGGTCCCTCCACTGTGGGGCAAATTGTAATTAGGCCATTTCTGCCCCACCTATAAAGTTTCTGCTGCACTTGTCAGCCTGAAAATGTTTTTTTTCAAACTGCCCTTTTGGACCCACTTTGGTTCCCCCTCAATTTCAACGTGCTTTTGGCTCTTCCCTGTCACAAACACTTGGCCCACCTACACAAGTGAGGTATCATTTTTACCGGGAGACTAAGGGGAACGTTGGGTGGTAGGAAATTTGTCCCGGTGCAGTTATCCCACACAGAATTTTTTTAGCTAAATTTGCGGTTTGGTGTGGATTCTAGGTAAGAAAATATTGGGGGAACCACGCAAGTCACACCTCCCTTGACTCCCTCTGGTGTCTAGTTTTCAGAAATGACCGGGTTTGGTAGGTTTCCCTAGATGACTGCTGAGCCCAGGACCAAGCAAAAACAGGTAGTTTTCTATTTGATAATTTTGATGTGTCCACGTTGTGTTTTGGGGCATTGCCTGTCGTGGGCACTAGGCCTAACCACACAAGTGAGGTATCATTTTTAATAGGAGACTTGGGGGAACGCTGGGTGGAAGGAAATTTGTGGCTCCTCTCAGATTCCAGAACTTTCTGTCACCGAAATGTGAGGAACAAATGTTTTTTTTTCCACATTTTGAGGTTTGCAAAGGATTCTGGGTAACAGAACCTGGTGAGAGCCCGACAAGTCACCCCATCTTGGTTTCCCCTAGGTCTCCAGATTTAAAAAATGCACAGGTTTGGTAGGTTTCCCCAGGTGGCAGCTGAGCTAGATCTCAAAATCCACAGGTAGGCACTTTGCAAAAAACAGCTCTGTTTTCTTTGAGAAAATGTGATGTGTCCACTTTGTGTTTTGGGGCATTTCTTGTCATGGGCACTAGGCCTACCCACACAAGTGAGGTGCCATTTTTATTGGGAGACTTGAGGGAACGCAGGGTAGAAGGAAATTTGTGGCTCCTCTCAGATTCCAGAACTTTCTGTCAACGAAATGTGAGGAAAAAGTGTTTTTTTAGCCACATTTTGAGGTTTGCAAAGGATTCTGGGTAACAGAACCTGGTGAGAGCCCGACAAGTCACCCCATCTTGGATTCCCCTAGGTCTCTAGTTTTCAAAAATGCACAGGTTTGGTAGGTTTCCCAGATGGTGGCTGATCTAGAGGCCAAAATCCACAGGTAGGCACTTTGCAAAAAACACCTCTGTTTTCTGTAGAAAAATGTGATGTGTCCACGTTGTGTTTTGGAGCATTTCCTGTCACGGGCACTAGGTCTACCCACACAAGTGAGGTGCCATTTTTATCTGGAGACTTGGGGGAATGCTGGGTGGAAGGAAATTTGTGGCTCCTCTCAGATTCCAGAACTTTCTGTCACCGAAATGTGAGGAAAAAGTATTTTTTTAGCCACATTTTGAGGTTTGCAAAGGATTCTGGGTAACAGAACCTGGGGAGAGCCTGACAATGCACCCCATCCTGGATTCCCCTAGGTCTCTAGTTTTCAAAAATGCACAGGTTTGGTAGGTTTCCCTATGTGCCGGCTGAGCTAGAGGCCAAAATCCACAGGTAGGCACTTTGCAAAAAACACCTCTGTTTTCTGTAGAAAAATGTGATGTGTCCACGTTGTGTTTTGGAGCATTTCCTGTCGCGGGCACTATGCCTACCCACACAAGTGAGGTACCATTTTTATCAGGAGACTTGGGGGAATGCTGGGTGGAAGGAAATTTGTGGCTCCTCTCAGATTCCATAACTCTCTGTCACAGAAATGTGAGGAAAAAGTATTGTTTTTAGCCACATTTTGAGGTTTGGAAAGGATTCTGGGTAACAGAACCTGGTGAGAGCCCCACAAGTCACCCCGTCCTGGATTCCCCTAGGTCTCTAGTTTTTAAAATTGCACAGGTTTAGTAGGTTTCCCTAGGTGGCGGCTGAGCTTGAGGCCAAAATCCACAGGTAGGCACTTTGCAAAAAACACCTCTGTTTTCTGTAGAAAAATGTGATGTGTCCACGTTGTGTTTTGGAGCATTTCCTGTCGCGGGCACTATGCCTACCCACACAAGTGAGGTACCATTTTTATCAGGAGACTTGGGGGAACACTGGGTGGAAGGAAATTTGTGTCTCCTCTCAGATTCCAGAACTCTCTGTCACTGAAATGTGAGGAAAAAGTATTGTTTTTAGCCACATTTTGAGGTTTGGAAAGGATTCTGGGTAACAGAACCTGGTGAGAGCCCCACAAGTCACCCCGTCCTGGATTCCCCTAGGTCTCTAGTTTTCAAAATTGCACAGGTTTAGTAGGTTTCCCTAGGTGGCGGCTGAGCTTGAGGCCAAAATCCACAGGTAGGCACTTTGCAAAAAACACCTCTGTTATCAGTGGAAAAATGTGATGTGTCCACATTGTGTTTTGGGGCATTTCCTGTTGCGGGCACAAGGCCTACCCACATAAGTGATGTACCATTTTTATCGGGAGACTTGGTGGAACAAAGAATAGCAAAACAAGGGTTTTTGCCCCTTGTCTTTCTCTACATTTTATCCTTCCAAATATAAGAGAGTGTGTAAAAAAGATGTCTATTTGAGAAATGCCCTGTAATTCACATGCTAGTATGGGCATCCCAGAATTCAGAGATGTGCAAATAACCACTGCTCCTCAACACCTTATCTTGTGCCCATTTTGGAAATACAAAGGTTTTCTGATACCTATTTTTGACTCTTTATATTTCAGCAAATGAATTGCTGTATACCCGGTATACAATTGAAACCCACTGCAGGGTGCAGTTCATTTATTGGCTCCTGGTGCCTAGGGTTAATGATGAACCTACAAGCCCTATATATCCCTGCAACCAGAAGAGCCCGGCGGACGTAACAGTATATTGCTTTCAAAAATCTGACATTGCAGGAAAAAGTTACAGAGTAAAACGTAGAGAAAAAGTGCTGTTTTTTCACATCAATTTCAATATTTTTTTATTTCAGTTGTTATTTTCTGCAGGAAACCCTTGTAGGATCTACACAAATTACCCATTGCTGAATTCTGAATTTTGTCTACTTTTCAGAAATGTTTAGGTTTCTGCAATCCAGCATTAGTTTCACACCCATTTCTGTCACTGACTGGAAGGAGGCTGAAAGCACAAAAAAATCGTAAAAATGGGGTATCTCCCAGTAAAATGCCAAATTTGTGTTGAAAAATTGGGTTTTCTGATTCATGTCTGCCTGTTCCTGAAAGCTGGGAAGCTGGTGATTTTAGCACCGCAAACCCTTTGTTGATGCAATTTTCAGGGGAAAAAACACAAGCCTTCTTCTAGCAGCCCTTTTTTCCATTTAAAAAAAAGAAGAAAAAAAAAACAATTCACTGTATTTTGGCTAATTTCTTGGTCTCATTCAGGGGAACCCACAAAGTCTGGGTACCCTTAGAATCCATAGGATGTTGGAAAAAAAGGACGCACATTTGGCGTGCGTAGCTTATGTGGACAAAAAGTTATGAGGGCCTAAGCGAGAACTATTCCAAATAGGCAAAAAAAGGCCTGGCACAGGAGGGGGAAAAGGCCTGGCAGCGAACTCCTGGTATACAAAATTCCAAAAAAACAAACAAAAAAACAGATGATAATAGCTCTGGAGCTGCTTGTTAAGGGAGTTCTTACGTCGTCACTTAGGAGACGGGCAATTAGTTCTGATACCAGAACACTTCCCTGTCTGTAAACCGGAGTTATACTCTTGATTTGCAAAAAGAAATGTAAAAAAGTAGGCAGGCTTTTTGCTCCAGCTCCTTAGTGCCTCACATTTTCAACTTTTCTCTTTTCGTGGCGGGGCGGGAGGAGAGTGAAAACAAAGAAAATCTTTGCGTGCGGACCTAATGGAAAACATGAACCATCTGCGAACGTTACTTGACTCTCGTTTGCTTCATTGGCAACTGCTAAATCGTGCTGTAAAGATCCAGTGGAATTATGGAGATTTCCAAGTGCAATTAGCACATTTTACCGCATAATTGTTTGGCAAAATACTACAGCCTGCAGGCCATTTCCAGTTTTTGAGATTTATTGGTCACAGGTTGTTTTTTCACAAAAACCGTGATTCCTTTGTGGGTGTTTGCAGAACTAATTTGCAAGGCCACATCCATAGTTCTACGCGTTCGCCAACAGTCTCTTCTCCCAAGTATATAGTACTTTTACCTTACCTGTTTTCTTTTTATCTAATTGCTCATGTGAACCAATTCTCAAACATATATGTCCTCTAGAAATGCGCCTTTTCTGCCTACATTTCTGGGCTTTCAGAATCTGTTTTCTTGCTTCGCTTCCATTTTGGAAACTGCTGTTGCAAGAATGTAATATCACTGAGATTCCTATGGGTGCAATATATCAGCTGCTGTCACGGAATGCTTAATGAACAATCTTCCCTCTAATGTACCTTCCTAGCCGAGGCTTCTCTTAAAGCGGTACTCTGCTTGTTCATTTATTTCAGAATGCACAAATATGTTGATTGTCTGTAATTTCAGCTCTAGCTATGCCAGCTTTAAAAGTCGAAATGTAATTTCACTATTTTGCATTTCATGTGCGTAGTATGTCAATACAAAAAAAGTACAATGCAGGATTTGCTGGCATTAAGAGGCGTATTTAAGAGCCCCTAGCACCACCTTAGCCCACCATAGTGTCTTTTTTTTTACGCTAAGGCACTAAAGCGGCATTTTCCCAGTGCCATATTTACAAAGTGGTGCAATTCATACCTCAATAATGCAGCTATGCTTGTTCTCTGCTATTGTCTATTTTGAGTGAAATTATTTAATGGTGCAGGAAGGCAGATACTGCGTACTGGTCTGCTTCATCTCACAGTACCAGAGGCCACCTACACATACTCACTTGAACTAGTTGCAAAAATTGACACATAGGTCAAATATATATAGATATAGTGGTGGACCAATATTTGGATCCACATCAAACAAAACAAAGTCCGCTTAAGTCCTTCAATTTTCCATTTTCTTCCTTTATGCATATTTTTCCAGCATATTCCTTCATTTCCATCATCCAACAGTTACAGCCATCACGTTTCATCTATACAGTGTGATTCTTCAAGGCTGCAATGCAATACAGCATATTAGAACTATGTCCTCAAATATCATTAACTAACAAAAATTTTGAATGTTACTTATTAAAAACCAGTCCCCAAACTCAGGGAACCCTCCCCTCAATTGGATCTCATCCTAATATGACCACTTTATGTATCAAGTATATAAAAATAAATAAAAATGCAAACAATCCTAATTTGTAAAATCTGCCATTTTATAGTGATACAAACAACATTTCAAATCTTAAACCAAAGAGTAAATATAATTTATCAATATTTTTTCCAGCCTTATGTACAACAAATGTCAATTTTGGCCTGTTTGGTCCACCAACTTAAAGTACCATTAGGCATTATCTCATATTTTTTTCAAAACACTCTCAACCCCCACTCAAAACAGTGGCTGCTATATGCAAAAACATTTTCTTTGAACACCACATGTTACATATTAGGGTCAACATAAATATACATTCTACATCATACATTCATCGTACCCTGCAGGAAAAAGCAACAATACTTTTTTTATACATATACATCTTGTAATAGCTCAGATGGGCGCGAAACTCAATATTCAGTCCTAAACTATATCTAACATTTGTAAATCTCAACTGGAATCTATTAGACAGCAAGTACCCTCAATAATGATATAATGATGAGAATATCAAACATTGCTTACGGAACGTTCTTGCAGCCATTTTGTCTCCGTGCCATGACACACTTACTTTTCCTTCACTCTGCACATTTTCACTAAATGGTTTTCTTCACCACAGCCTTTGCATATCTGAACAATGGCGGGACACTTTCCTTCCTGTGAAAACACAAATCCGCATCTGAAACACAGCTTGTTTTTGTGTGTAGACCTCACTTTGTGTACTTCAGCCTTTGTTTCAAATTACTTTTCAAACTCATGACTGACTCACTCTGGGCACCTCCAACTCCATGTTGGCAGCTTGTCTTTCAGCATGTTCCTCATCTCTGACAGCTATTAACACTCGTTCCAGTCTAAACGTTTCTCTCAGCATTCATCGTCCGAATGAATCCAACAAGCATCCATCAATCACTCTAAGTCACATAGCTTCTTCATCATTAAATTAATTGAACTTACAGTCTTTGATAAGTGAATTCATCGAATGTTTTTCCAACTCTTTGACGTTCCAGAATGAAGACATATCATTCATAGTTAACACTTGGTACTGGATTGAATTTGAGATTCAACACATTCTTAATATGATGATATGTGACTTCTTCATCAGTTCTTGGTTTTTGCTTTATGATTACTTTCACACCAGCAAGGTTTTTAAGATATTTGATAATCTTCCTATTATCTGTCTCTTCAAGTGCATCAATGAAGTCTACAAATGTCTCTATTCAGGCAGTCCAACAATCTGCCATTATTTTGCTTTTTGCCAGTGTCGGATGGTGGTGGTGGTTTGAGGAAGACAGCAACATTGTAGCTGTTCATGGGAATGGCTGACATTGAAGGTGGAGCTCTATCAGATGCTGTTGACTGTACCTGGGAATCTGCATCATCACTGAGACCCAACAATGGCTCAGTCTCCAGGTCATCTAGGACAATCTTTGAAGTTTTGACCTTCTTCTTGGCCTCCATTGGAGTACGTCGCTGATGGAGACATCTGGAGCAGTTGTGAGCCGCCACCTGGCAGCTTTGGTGGTGTGCCGCTTCAGGTATTGGAAAACCCAGTAAGCATGACCCCATTGCTACTTCTTGGTGCTGAGGTCATAATCCTCCACTTATTAAGACTCAGGTAAAAGTAATAGCAGTATGCTTCCTTTTTATTTGTTTTGTCAGCCAGATCTATTATTCTTAATGATATATAACAAATTATGATTGTCTTTGACTGCACTTTGTATGCCTGGTTGAGTGTAGCTTCAGCGTTAATGCTCCGTATATTGTATAACTTTGTTTTGCAGTGTAGCGCAGTACCTTTTTATAGGATCTTGGTCATAGTTTTTTGACCAATGATGCGTAGACGTTTCCTTGAATCTCTCTTTCAATTCACATGCTTCACACCAGCTGAAGTTGTGCTTTGACACCAAATACACCATTCACTGTCTCAGCACTCTGACGTGGTACACATGAGCAGTTTGCTTAGACCAAGGCAAACTCTTCTTCGGGTTACTTATCTCCTGTTTTGTTGCCAGTTGTAGCGTCTTTCCCAGCCAGGTTCTGCTGAATAACTAGGCCACACACGGAGCTGTAAATCACACGTCTTTATTCCTCTGCATGTACCTGTGATCTCCAACATTCTAATGCAAGCTTTCATTACATTCTATTCTAGCAATTATGTCACACTGATACAGAGTCCCCTGGGAGCCAGAAAGGTTATGTTCTTATTTATGCAAAACGGTACAAATGCAACTCAGTTTTGAGGAGTCTTAAGATCATTTTGTCAACGACTCAGATTCTGCACTAACATTATTACTTTGGGGGTGCAAGGAAAACATATTTGCAGACCTTTGAGGTCATGCCCTGAGCTGTCTTGCTTGTCTACAAAGAATTATTTCAAGTGCATCTTATAAAACCTTTTTGAGGAGTGTCATTTCATTAGGTGGCAATGGGCAGCTTAATAGATTTATTACAAGCTGCAATCTGACTCCACCACTTTCTGTTATTCACCTCACATGATCCAGGGTGAAACTTATCACTATAATAGTTTCCTTTCCTCTGGATGCACCATTAAAAAGGATGTCTGAAGTGATCGCTCAACTTGGTAGGTTCACCTATCTCAAGAGAGTTGAAGGGCTATTTTTGTTCTTCACTGCTAGAAGTCTGCAGTTCTTTTACACTGACCTCATTTGTTTCTGTTTCCTAAATCTTTATGGCCATGATTATGAGTAATGTATGGGCAACAACCATTGTTTCGTTACAAAATGCATCTTATGTCCAGTGCTCCTACTTATGACTTGAAATTCACATTCAATATTGTTCATATGTGGTAACACACACATGTGTGTAAGATCACATATGATAAAAATCATGTGTTGAATTGTGTGAGATATGTAAAAGTGTGATGGTTCAGTCTAAATCTGTGCAACTCACATATGACAAAATACCCATCTCAAACCAAGTGTTAAATTAGAACTTATCCCCATTAGATGTTGTAAGTGCTAAGACGTTATTGTGATACCACTAACCAAGGTGGTGCATCAAAGCAAGAGCAACTATCTTATACATTTTGGACAGACACTGGTGCAAAACCTGCAGATCCACGACAAGTTGCTCTAAATGTTTTATTTTTACTGGTAAAAACATAGTAATGTAGAGATAGTAACACCATCTTCACAGTAGCATATCTTGATCTATGCAAGGGGGGGTTGGGGGATGACAACAATAGTTGTTGCACATTGTACAAATTGTATTAATCCAAATGATGTAACTATTTTGACTTCCAAATGTATTCACCTTTTAATTCTAAAACAAACCGATAACTCCTGCCTCATATATTCTATGTATACATGCACACAATTGGAACACTTTGAATGCAATGTCAATGTAACTTACCATTGTATATGCCTAAAATGCTTAATACAAATTGGTTAAAAAAAATGCAAGGGGCTTCAACTTTGAAAAGAAAAACTAAAATGGTTAACATATAAGCAGATGTCATATTCTAAAACACATTTCACCCACAACTCTGGAAAAGTATGCCAAAATCTGATCAATCTTACAACTCTGAATGATTTAATAGTGTTCCCTTATCCAAATTGTACACTGCACCCACTTGCCAAATTTGAAGAACTATAGTGCATCAGCCAAATGTTTAAGTCAACAAAATAAATGTTGTTTCTCGGTGAACCAGTGTAACTAACCTCTACCAGGATAATGCAATGGTGACTGTGATATGATGCATCATTATATAAAAGCAACTTACACAACCGTTATACATTTTTAAATGAAATTATACTACCACTCCAAGCATACTTTATAGAACGCAAATACACATGTAAGCTGATGCTTCATAAACCTTTTACTTTGAATTGAAACACAATAATGTTTACGTTGCTACAGATTTTCAGAAATGTCAACAATTTACCATATAAATTATTTTTATCTCTACATTTAAAACTGATGTTGCATCCCATACATGTAGTAACAATCTACCATGCTATCCCAAACAATGTAATGAACCAATAGAAAACATTTCTGCAATTGAATTAATCCAAGTTAAAACAAATATATAAATGATCTATTCAGTATCCTGGGCAGAGGCTCCATATGAATGCCTATGAGTTTGATCATACATGCTTATATTCATGGTCTGGGAGGATGGTGATTAATTTCTGGTTGATGGTGATGTGGATTGTGTTGTGCTTTCTTTTTGTGCAAAGTGAGGTTTCTAAGACATGGTCATGTTTTGGCTGTCAATCAGCTTTCCTAGTATGTCAAGCATTAGAAGTTTGTGCCTGGACTATTGGACGACTCAGGATCAGAACTGAGAGAACAAATGAGGTTGACGGAAGTGTTTGTTCACATGCTTGTGACTTCTGCTGCTTACTGTGTTGTTGTAAGGCATGGGGAGCCTGACATGTGTTCAAGCTGTTTTTTAAAGTAGTCCCTAATCTCAGGGAGAACATACATGCTTTAAGAGTAGATTTACTGAAGAATGTGAATTTACCTTTTCCCATGATTGAAAAATGCTGATTTATCTTGTGATGTATTGAATTTGCACTGCTATGATGTTCTTCATCAAGGGACCTGTCATCTGTCTCCTCCTGTTCTGTGAGATGTGGTGGTCAGAAATGTTCTTGGATATCAGAAGATATGAGATGCTGCTGCAATTTCTTCTGTCTCCTGTATGTATTCATCTGAGAATAGTATGTCATCAGATGGCATGATATATACCTATACTTAAGCCAAAATGTGACTGGGGACTACAGCTGTAGAAATGCAAGTTGTCATGGCTAATATACTGCTTGATGAATTTTTGCTAGAAGATGTTGGGACTTTCACCAAAGGTGTGATAGAGCCTGCTGTTTTTGCAGAACTTTTATTTGTCTGTGTGGTCTCTTCACCCGAGATTCTTACTGTATCAGAATAACTTGGCAAAGTAGTTGCACCGGTGGATAGTAAGGTGTTGGATTATTGGAAGCATTAGTGGAGACAGATGTTGCTACAGAAGGGGGTGCAGCTTTGATAATTCAATGAATATATAATATATTAGTGGCAGTAATGGGCACTGACTTTGATACTTTCATACAAATTGGTTTTGTTCTTATGTTGTGTTCTGATTTCATTGTGTCCGTTGTTAGAGACCTAGTGCTTGTTGATGATACAGCTTTGCATGCAGTGCTTGGTTTTGCACAGGTGCCTTGTTTGGCAGTCAAGCATGAAATTCCTTCACTCATAGACTCCTCATTATGTGCATCACCTAGGACATTGTGACACCTACAAATGCTCAGAGCCAATGTTATGTAATATGTGGGATTCTGAAATCCCTATATAAAAAATGTCTCTAATTTATAATTGATGACTTGTTACGCACTCAGTTGCCGATTGTAAAGAAAAGACATCAGAATTTATTGGCTGTTTAGGGATAGTTTTAGGCCCCAGTAGTCCTTAACCCGTTATGATTGTGCAGTCCAATTGTGAAATGGAGCAGTTGATTTTTAAAACATTTCCTAATGTCTTCTCAGGTGTGATTTGAAAACTGGAAGGGTTGCAACACAGGATTGAAATGAAGAAAGATGCAATACTGTGCGTCCATAAAGACAGGAATATTCCCATGATGGTGAGGGAGACCGTTTCACAGTAGTTGAATGAACTGAAATCTGCTGGCGTAATTAAACCCATTTAGTCTTCTTATTCGGATGCCCCGTTAGTAGTAGCAAAGAAGACAAATTAGAAATTGAGGCTATGCGTGGACCTGAAGAATTTAAATAAGAACACCTTAGTCAATCAATTCACTCTTCTGAGAATTAAAGAGATGTTATCTATGACCAAGTGTGTCAAGTAATCTAGCACCATTGATCTGATTGCAGCCTCCCACCAGGTTCTGTTGCACCCTGAAAGCTGAAGATTTACGGTGGTTGCCACACCATTTTGTTGCGTCCCGTTCTTGAGGGTACCCTTTGGGCTGGTGTCAGCTGCTGATATGTTTCAAAGGTTGATGCATGAGTTGTCTAAAGGGATGAAGGTGGTCATGTGTTTCCTGAACCACATCCTAGACATGGGAAATACTAGGAGGAAGTATGATAAGAAATTCAAACAAGTGCTGGAGATTTTGAACAAAAAAGTTCTCACAGGAGAGCTGAGTAAATGTAAGATTTCAAGAGTTCACATCATGAGGTGAGTGGAGAGGGCATAAAACCCAAGCTGACTTGATAGAAGCTATAAGGAATTTTCCCTTGCCTAAAACAAGGATGATGTGAGGGAGTTTTTAGGCAAAGCTGGTTACTATTCCAATTTTGTTTGCAACTTCTCCAGCAAAACCTACCCAGGTAAGCAACTTCTAAAAAGTAGCACAAGATTTGAATGGTCTGATGAATGTCAGAAAGCAATTCGGAAGCTGAAAGAGGATATATTGCCTTTACATGGGTTTGACACAAACCTTTAAAGCACTGTTAGAACAGATGCTAGTGGAAAAGGATTGAGGGGGTGTTAACACAGATCAACTCCAATGGAAAAGTCATTGTGATTGCTTGTGTATCACATGTGCTATCTCCAACAGAGAAGAAGTATTCTGTCATAGAACGTAAGGTATCTGCTTGGGTATGGGGTCTTGAGCACTTTAGACAGTATGGGGTTCATTACTAACATGGCGGTCTGGACCACCATTCCGGCGGTGGCGGTAACTTCCGCCAACGGCATGGCGGTCCAGACCGCCATATAATGAACGTGGCAGAACCACCACGGATGAAACACCGCCACTGCCAGGCTCCCGCCACCAGGCAGCCTGGTGGTGGCAGCATTTCTGATCCAAAAGGGCAGCGCTGCAAGCAGCGCTGCCCGCCGGATAATGAGTCCGATTCCACCAGCCTTTTGGCCGGCAGAATGAGTGACTCGGGCCCCCATGCACAGTCTCGTCACACATTTCACTGCCCGATTTACGGGTAGTGAAATGCGCGACAGTTGCTGCTGCACCCGCCGCACGGCTACATTGCCGCCGGCTCCATTTGGAGCCAGTGTCAATGTTCAGGCCCTGATTCGAGCTGGGCCGGCTGGGGGAAACACTGTTTCCGCCCGCCAGCCCAGTTGGATGTTTATTATGTGGCCAGTGGAGGTTTCTGTATGATGGTGGTCTTCTGTTGACCATCAGTGCCGATCTCAGCGGGTTTCCCCGCCGAGATTGTAATGAGGGCCTATGTGTGGAGTACCTGTGTGACATTTCAGATTGTTCATAGACCCCTCACAAAGGTTCTGACCATGAAGGGAATAGTCAATGCACCCATAGTTGATATGTTTTTCATTGAGATTGTTAGGATACAACTATATTGCCCAGTATGTACCAGGGGTGTAAAACAGAACAGTGAACTATTTGAGTAGGTTCCCTCTACCATTAAAAGAAGTCTCTTTGAGTGAACTTGAGGAATATTGTGTTGCAGATGTAGACAAGGATGAAATGGGTATAACACAAGAGGAATGGACTAGAGCACAGGAGAATGATCCTTTTTGAAAGGAGCTGAAGAAGTGAATGTTCAAGGATGCCTGAAAACAAGCTGTTGAGTAAAGGCCTATTTATTTTTTGGGACTTGCGTAAAGAACACTCGTTATTACACAGGAAGATTTTGAGAAATGAGAAGTTGGTACTTCCTATAGATGTCAGAGGGAAACTACAAAAAATGTACCATGAAGTTCATTTGAGAATCTTAAAAACCAAGGCAACAGTGAAACACTCATATTGATAGCTCTGTAAAGATAGGAACATTGAGGTGGTAGTAACAGAATGTGTATTGTGCAATGAGGTGAATAAAACCAGGACTACCATAAGAACCCCTTTATGTCCTCTGAGTGATCCGAGCATGCCTTGGGAAAAAATGGAATAGACATTATAGGTCTGGTAAGGGAAGAGGAGACACAAAGGTTTATTGTGGTTATAATAGATCATTTCTCAAAGTGGAGTGAGAAAGACATTTTTACCAGAGTCGACTCAGAAGCAATTGCGAGATTCCTAGATGAAGTCTAATTCAGAGAGAGGGACTACTTAAAGCTATACTTAGTTATAAAGGTCCGCAATTTGTGTCTGAAGTATTCAAATCATTTGTGAAAAGAAATTGTATCATGCCTAGAACTACCTCTGTATAACATCCTGACAGCAATGGTGTAGTAGAGAGATTTAACAGAATGATGGAAGGATCCGTAAAACTTGCTGTTACTGCAAAGTTAAGTTGGAGAAGATAAGATATGCACATGATGTGGGCATATAGAATCACTCCATGTGATCTGATGGACCATAGTCCTTTTGAGGTCATGAGTGGTAAGATGGCAATCACTAAGGATATTTTGGGTTGGACGTCAGAGTCGAGGAGGGTGGATTAGTCAGTTATTGCGATAAAGAACATATTGCTCAGAGCTCAAAATGCTTACAAAGAGTATTGTGATTGTAAGTATAAGTGCAAACAGTGTATTTTGAGGATTGGAGATTGTGTGAGTGAAGAAGCCTGGGGTGATTGCAACAGAAGTGAGCACATTTTCAAAAACTTTTCCAGTGAAAAAAGTGTTTTTCAATTCACTTCTCTTGAGCAAAGGTAAAGTGTGGTAAAGCTGCATTTCATTATTTAAGGAAGGGGTGTGGAGACATAAGTTCCCTACCAATGACAATTATGATTGACTTTAAGAAGAACATTGTGATGTGAAAGGTAACAATCGAGAATTAGCTTGGGGTAATGGAAATGCCCCATTCTCCTTCTTCCTTGGGGATCAACAGCCCACATGGTGATTCTACATTCCATCTAAGCAAAATAGAACGGTGATAGGGGATCAATGTGTTGTACTCAATCAAGGGGAGTTGGGAAGAAGTTTTGGATGTTTTGGTAGGTATTCAAACAAACAATGCCGGTTCAAAGATTATGTTTGTGAGTAGTCGTCATTGATACATATCAGTTGCATTGGTGAATGCAAAATGAGTCCTATGCTATAGAAAAGGAGTTTGTCTATAAGGGGCATGTGTGTTCTTTAGTAGATTAGTTGTTTATCATATAAGAGAATAAGGGTTAGTTTGTACAGTGCATGGTAAGGTATATGCCATAGGTGGCATTGTGATATAAATGTTGAACTTTGTGAGGAGCCAGTTCTGTGATAGTTGAAGAGGATGGAAAGATTTTTGGGGCACTGAGACTACTATGGTCCCATGGCAGGTTTCTACAAATAATCACATTACCTACTATCCCAATACAGATGGTCCTTCCCTAGAAACATGCAACTTAGTTTCTGCCTGTCTCCTCTGTGACTTTCAAAATCCTGTTAATGTATATAGGGGGTACTTTATCCCATATATATTTACTCGTAAAATGTAATGGTAATTTACATTTACACAATGGGTTCAACACACAGTTTTATTATACTTCTTTTTGGAAAGATTATGACCAACAGCCTTAGTCAGTCTGCAGTTTTTAAATGTCATCACATTTGAAATTTATCATGAAATTAACAACACCATTGTAATTTTAGCTTAGCAAAAATATAAGGTATTGGCAACATCATAAGAAGGCATTCTTTGTAGGTCTCAATCTGGTTTGAGGTCTGGGTATTCCACAGAATCTACTCTTTTAGAAGTATCAGACACATTAAAAGTCATGCTGGTTAAGGATCTGAATGCTGTGTTAATCCTCTTAGATCTGTTGGTATCATTCAACACAGTGTCCCACTCAGTACTCCTTCCACGTCTTACGGAGACTGGTATCAGTGGCCAGGCTTTGGCCTGGTTTCAGTCTTTTCTCACTAAAAGGAAGGTGGTGGTATCCATTGGCCAGTTTTCCTTGAAAGAAACAAATTGGTATGGTGTCCCTCAGGGCTAATCACATAGCCCAACATTTTTTAATATGTATATACCCTCTTATCACTTTTATTGACTCTTTCCTCATTTCCAACACATCCAAGCTGATGGTAAACAATTTATGTTGTAGCTTGACAAGAACTCCTTTGGCTCTAAACACTATTTTAAGAACAGCTTCATAAGTATCATCTGCTTGATGGCACACAATACCTTAAAGTGCAACACAGACAACAAAGGATTACTAAACATCTGCTACATAAGCTTCAGGTGGTCCAAAGTGCTGCAGTTAAACTTGTTCTTAAGCTTCCACACATCTGAGGGCTCAAGAAATTGCATTGTCTTCATGCCCACAATCAGATCCTTTTTTAATCCCTACCAATAGATTTTAGAGCATTTCATCTAACAGATACTAAGTACCTTTCCAGTCGCTTTATGCACTAATGACCCAAAGAATTTTGCAATCCTTCAATTCAAATTTGCTACTTATCCTGTCTTTCAGGCTTAAAACAAAAGGAGGAAAATCTTTTGCTGTGATGAGTTCCAAAGCCTGGGACCAGTTGCCTAGATCATTGAGATTCTATCTTAAAACTTTGGATTTTTCCCTATCTGATGACTTATGCAAATGGTTGACTGAATAACTTTCAGTTCTGAGCTTGATCCTTGGTGCCTGGATCATAAAGTTTTTACTTCCTTGCATGTACTAGAAAATGGTCTGGTATCTGAAACAGCCTCAGGATGCTTGGTTTTGAGCGACAGTGTGCTTTATAAATACCAAATCATTCATTCATTCAATAAGCATTTTATTACAACCTTAAAAGCCTTTAACTAATATGTCATGTCATATAGTGTCTGTGTTGTTGAAGAGCTACCTGTCAACTTGTAACTGTCATTGCCACCACAAACAGCATACGCAGGCAGGTGGACTGTGGTGGAGCTGCTATCTTGTTATTATTTGATCTATCTGCAGCCTTCGACACCATCTCTCCCCAGTTGATGGTGCAGCTGCTGCATCAGGCAGGGCTGAGAGATACCGCATTGGTGGTGTTGGAGTCATTTCTGTGTGATAGATTTAGCACAGTTATCTGTGGGGACTACAAAGTGACCCCCTATCAGCTTCCTTGCAGAGTCCCCCGGGGTCCTCCTTTAGCCCCATCCTTTTCAATATGTATGTGGTCCCCTTGGCAAAACTTGTCCTCTCTAGTGGGTTTCAGGTTTCTTCGTATGCGGATGATACTCATGTCCATCAAGGATAATTGGGAAGAGGTGGCAGTAAGGTTCCACAACTGCATGAGGGAAGTGAGCCAGTGGATGAGACAGAATTGGCTGAAAATGAAAGGGGATAGAACTGAGATCTTGGTATTTGGGGCAGACAGGTCTATTTGGAATACTCAGTGGTGGCCTGAGTCTTCTGGGACTTTACCCTCCCCCATAAAAGTAGCTAAGAATTTCGGGGTTATGTTTGACAACTCCCTGACATTTGATATGCAGGTCAACAGAACAGTGAGAGTCTAGTTTTGGATGGTCAAATTCATGAAAAAAGTCTTGCCTTTTGTACCCAAAGAACTTAGACCCTGATTTAGGAAAAGTGGTGATGCACCCAGTGCAGCATCACTTTTCTTGTGGCCCTTAGCGCCCCATCTAACACAACCATGTGTGCTCCATATCTAAGATACGGCGCACCATGGTGGTAGTTAGGGGAACTAGCGTCAACATTTTTTTATGTTAGTTCGGAGCTTTTGCAGGGTTAGTGTAAAAAATGTTGACGCTAAGCCTGCAAAGCCGATTGAGGCCAATTGAATACAATGGTATGCCTCCCGCTAAAGATGCAAACATAAGAGACGCAAAGAAATCTTTTAGATTTCTTTGTGCATTTTTCCAGCCTCCCCCCCTAACGGGGGAATGCCCCCATTGCATACATTATGTCTGGCGCAGGCATAATGTAGCGCAAAGTATTACAAAGTGGCGCAATGCATGCAATGCTCCAATTTGTATATTTGGCGCTTCAATTTTGGCCTCGTTGGGTCACATTTGTGTAAATAAAAATGACACTAATGTGGCGCTAGTGGCTCTTAAATCCGTGGTTTGGGCTCTGATTACATCAATATTTGACTACGGCAATGCACTGTATTTGAATATTAAGCAATCATCTCTGAGTAAGCTTGAATGCAGCAACCCGTTTAGTGCTAGGACTACCAAAGCTTTCTTCAGCCAGGGAGGGTCTAAGACAGCTTCACTTGCTTCCCATAAGGAAACATATCACTTTTAAGGCACCCTGCTTGGCACATAAGACTCTCCACTCTTAGGGATCAGGTTATCTTCAATCCACTTTAAAGTGGTGTATGCCTAGTCGCCCTTCAAGATCTGCAGGTCTCGGGATGGCACTGGTACATCACTGAAAGAAAGTTAGATGGGGTGACCGGGCTTTTTTGGTAGCTGCGGCAAAGCTTTGGAATTCTCTACCATTACAGATTAGAGGCTTGAACTCCTATGTACCTTTTTGCGCACAATTTAAAACTTGGCTTTTCTCACAGTAGCTCTTTTCAATGTCCCTACCGCTCTGCTCACGTCGTTTAGCACTTTGATGCCTTTAGTATGAATGCGCTGTAGAAGTACCTCAAATTTAATCTGTGGTTATCCATACACAATGGAAAACGTAGGGGCATATTTAAGAGCCCCTAGCGGCATCTACCGACACATTAGCATCATTTTTTGTTTATGCTAACGTTTCGTTAGATGCCCAATATCCCTGTGCCATATTTACAAAGTGGCGCAATGCATGCATTGTGCCACTTTGTAACCCTTTGCGCTATATTATGCCTGAGCCAGGCATAATGTATGCAAAGATGGTATTCCCCATTGGGGGGGGCAAAAAATGGCATAATTTGTTTTTTTCTGCCCTTTTAACGCTTGCTCAGAGCAGGCATTAAAAGAGTGCACACCATTATTTACAATGGGCCAAAATGTTGGTGCTACTCCTGCAGAGTACATCAATATTGTAAAAAAAAACACTATTGCTCCCTACCGTGTGTCGCGGAGCGCCTTATTTTAAATATGCTGCATACATGGTGGCAGTAGGAGTGCACTAAGGGGTGCAAGTAAAGTGGAGCTGTACTGGGTGCAGCGCCAGTTTCCTTAAATCTGCCCTTTAGTCCTTTTCTATGCAAGTGACTCCCTCACACACATCACAAGATTAAAAATTAAGCTGTAAGACTCTGGTAATAATTACACACCTGGAATCATAAACATCACATGTAGAAGCACTTCATTGTCAGCAATTCACTGCCTAATCACCTTGCAGATATTCTATAATGAAACCTGTGCTGCTGTCCCCGCCTGAGTACTTCAAGAGCAATATTTGGACAGATGTCTCAAATTTTCCCTAAGATACTTTGCAAATTGCTGTTTCTGAGTAGAACCTGAAAAGTCAGGCAACTCACTACCTGCAGCTTTCAGAAAAATAGACACTGACTTTTTCTACAGGTTTATAACAGTTCCCTTTTCTGAAGCATCACTTAAGCTGGTTCTCATGGAAGTGGATTTTTAACCAACCTGATGAGCTATTGGAATCCTCACTTAATAGTCCAAGCAGAATGACAACAGTCATGATGGGATGTATGGAGGCAGGATGTTTTCCTAACTTGGCAAGTTCACCACATAAATGGTGACGCATAATTTTGGTTGCACTGTCATGCAGTACAAAAGTGACATAATAATGTAACGGCAATATATATATATTGTGTGTCTTAACGTTACTAATGTAAATTGAAGCATCACTTACTGAAGGCGCATTCACAGTAGAAAGCTAGAAATTCATTCATATGTGTGCTGTAATGGTTGATTTGAAAATGTTGAATTGTAGTACTCATGCACATTTATATTTGTGTATTCTTATTATGTTACATTGGCGTAACTACATACATTTACCCTTCATTTACAATTCCTGCTTTCTTTTACATTTCCAAAATGCACTTACGATCCATTTTGTTTCTTGTGTTTAACCTTCAATGTAGAGTTTTGCTTGTGTTGCAATATTTCTTCTTTGCTGGTGCATCCGTGTGAGCCTAAAGTTAATGAGGGGCATATTGTTTGTTGAAGATATTGGGGTAAGGTAGAATATTCTGGCAAGCACAAGGAGCACTAATGAACTGAGAAATGACTCAGATTTGTGTACCAGACACCAGGAGACATTCAAGGTTGTCCTGAGGTTCGATTTGTGGGATGAGAACTTGAGGGGAGCTGCCAATTTCAACTGTGCAACAAAAGTGAAAACTATGACGTGAATGGCACAGCTTTCTTGAAGGTCCCATAGGTTTAATTGGTATTCTCCTAGTTAGATAAGAGCAGATTCGTGTGAGACTTGGAGGGGTACAGACCTCTCTATTCTTTATTCCTTTGTGTGGAGTTATGCTATACGTCACCTTTCTGTCAGAATGTCTGCTGAGGTTTCTCTTATGCTGACACTTTTCTATATTTCCTGAGAGTTAATTATGATTTCCCTTTAGTTTAGCTTAGAGTACTTAGATTAAATTAATTTTCCAATGATTAGGCAAGAAGACCTCAGCTTATATACTGATCATCAGATTCTGTTTCTTTTCTTTTATATTGCTTCAGCTGAAATTCTCGTTGCCTTATGCTTAGCCAAGTCAAATTCATTTGACGCCTTACTTCATGTTTGGTGATTTTGTACATATATAGCATGTTTTTGAGATTCATTTACATCAGTTTGGTGCTTAATTTGTAATAAACGTTTGAACTTTTTCTATTGCCTCCTGGATTTAATGTATGACCAAATAGGTTATACTGTGTATTGAATCAAAAGTTTGATTTTAGCTCTCCTTTACTTTTCAAGCATCCAAAAAGGTCCATGGACAAAGAAGAAGAAGAATATGGGCCAAGAGCATCATCAGATGGTAGCAGGTTAGGTCTAGAAGTGAGGAGAGCTAGAGCCTTCCATTCTAGATTAGGTAGTCCTTAGAGCCCAGTACTGAGTGCAAATGTCCAGAATTTGGAAGATTGGCAGAATTCCCGGGATTCGGGAGAGAGATGTACCATTGGAGGAGTAAGAATCAATAGAGTTGTGAGTTGCACTAGTTCATGCTTAGCTTGCAGTACTTTGTGGAATTGGGATAATATTTTGCAGAGATGTTTTGAATGTTGTGTGAGTGTGGTGTTTAGTTAGAAGATAAAGGTGGTCATTACAACCCTGGCGGTTGGTGTTAAAGCGGCGGTAAGACGGCCAACAGGCCGGCGGTAAAAAATGTGCAATTACGGCGCCAACAAAGACAGCCACTTTAACACTCCGACCGCCATTGCGGTACAGACAAACAGCGCGGCGGTCACCGCCAACAGACAGGCGGAGGACAGAGTACCGCCCACAGTATCACAACCTACCAATCTGCCACCTTTTCCGGGGTGGATTCACTGCGGATAAAAACACTGCGGAAACAGGATTCCGAAGGGAAAACGCTCACCTCTACACACCCCACGAGGAACTAGGACACCATGGAGCCGGAACTCCAAATTCTCCCTGCGATAGTCTTCCTGCTCCACTACCAGGAGCACGAACGGCGGCGGCGAAGATCACGGTGACTACTGCACCTACGACACACGTGAGGGGGGAGGCAAAAAACAGGGACACACACGCAACACCCACACCCTCACCCACTACAACACACACACTAATACATATCAATACATGATAGTCACACCCCCAACCCCCCCGGAAGAATGCAAAGACAAAAGGAAATGAGTGTAACCATTGTAATATATTAAAAGCAAGTAGGCAAAAATATATATATACACCAATAACAAAATATACACCAAGCATAGTAGTTCAAGTAGTGCACCAATTAAGTCCGTGGAACACTGGGCACACACGGTATGGGCGAGGCCCACACTAGATCCCCGACCGTGATGGAGAGAACACTGCAGGGGCATCACAGAGCAAGAAAACAGGCACCTCATGGGGAGGGAAAGGGGGGGCACCTCAGCCAGTTGAGTGCACAACGCCAAATCCACGAGAGGGCCACATGCCCAGTGTTCAATCCTGGGAAGCGCAAAGCCACAGTCTCTCAAGTCTCTACAGTGGGTGGGTTGCACACTGTTCAATCCTGGGGAGTGCAAAGCCACAGTCTCTCAAGTTATCTACAGTCGGTGGGTTGCCCACTGTTCAATCCTGGGGAGTGCAAAGCCACAGTCTTTCAAGTGGATAACAGTCTCCACTGGTTCTGGAGGGGGCATTGTGCCCAGAGTGCTTCATCCTGCTAAGGACAGAGGTAGTGGATGTCATTCTCCACTGGTTCTGGAGGGGGCATTGCGCCCAGAGTGCTTCATCCTGCTAAGGACAGAGGTAGTGGATGGATCTCTCCACTGGTTCTGGAGGGGGCATTGTGCCCAGAGTGCTTCATCCTGCCAAGGACAGAGGTAGTGGATGTCATTCTCCACTGGTTCTGGAGGGGAACTTGTGCCCAGAGTGCTTCATCCAGCCAAGGACAGAGGTAGTGGATGTCATTCTCCACTGGTTCTGGAGGGGGCATTGTGCCCAGAGTGCTTCATCCTGCTAAGGACAGAGGTAGTGGATGGATCTCTCCACTGGTTCTGGAGGGGGCATTGTGCCCAGAGTGCTTCATCCTGCTAAGGACAGAGGTAGTGGATGTCATTCTCCACTGGTTCTGGAGGGGGCATTGTGCCCTGAGTGCTTCATTCTGCCCTTGACGGACTCAGTAGCGTCAGTGCCCTTAGCGCTCATGGGCCAGCGTTGCTTGAGGCGGAGGTGCCCTGTTCAGCGTTTCTTGAGGCGGCGGTGCCCTGTTCAGTGGTGCTTGAGATGGCGGTGCCCTGTTCAGCGGTGCTTGAGATGGCGGTGCCCTGTTCAGCGGTGCTTGAGACGGCGGTGCCCTATTCAGCGGTGCAAGAGACGGCGGTGCCCTGTTCAGCGGTGCTAGAGAAAGCAGTGCCCTGTTCAGCGGTGCTAGAGAAGGCGGTGCCCTGTTCAGCGGTGCTAGAGACAGCGGTGCCCTGTTCAGCGGTGCAAGAGACGGCGGTGCCCTGTTCAGCGGTGCTTGGAGCAGTGGGCTTCTTTGCAGTAACTCAGCTGCTGGTGGTCCTTCATGGCCCAGCGGGGCTTTTGCAGATTGTCCTCTCTAGCCCAGCAGTGCTTGTGCTGGCGGTCCTCTCTGTCCCAGCAGGGCTTGTGCTGGCGGTCCTTCATGGCCCAGCGGGGCTTGTGCTGGCGGTCCTCTCTAGCCCAGCGGGGCTTGTGCTGGCAGTCCTCTCTAGCCCAGCGGGGCTTGTGCTGGCGGTCCTCTCTAGCCCAGCGGGGGCTTGTGCTGGTGGTCCTCTCTATCCCAGCGGGGCTTGTGCTGGCGGTCCTCTCTTTCCCAGCGGGGCTTGTGCTGGCGGTCCTCTCTAGCCCAGCGGGGCTTGTGCTGGTGGTCCTCTTTGTCCCAGCTGGGCTTGTGTTGGCAGTCCTCTCTGTCCCAACGGGGCTTGTGCTGCCGGTCCTCTCTGTCCCAGCGGGGATGATGGCTGTGGCCTCCTGGTCAACGGGGATGATGGCTGTGGCCTCCTGGTCAGTGGGGATGATGGCTGTGGCCTCCTGGGCAGCGGGGATGACGGCTGTGGCCTCCTGGGCAGCGGGGATGACGGCTGTGGCCTCCTGGGCAGCGGGGATGACGGCTGTGGCCTCCTGGGTAGAGGGGATGATGGCGGTGTCCTCCGCCGTGTTGCTCTTCCCAGACTTTCCTGGTTTCTTGTGGTCCCTCCCCACCTTGGAAGGTGTTGCAGCTGACTCCACACTCCCACTGGGACCCCTGGGAGCGGCTTTGGTGACTGGAGTCTTCCCCCTCTCCCGCCGGGCACTGGTCAACTTCTGATGCTTCACAGGTGGGGGACTGTCTGTGCTGTGGCTCTGTGCCACACTGGCTGCCCTGGTGGCCGGTTTACTCCAGATTCCGGTGACTACAGGCACCACTGGTCCCGGAGATGTTGTGGCTGAGGTGCTAGTTCAGGACCTAGGAGACGGACGGGGTGGGGGAGGTGTGGGAAAGAGGTCAAGGTTGGACAGGAAAAGTTTTTTGGAGACACTGGGACGGATAGCTGGAGGGGGTTTGGGAGTGGAGGAAGAGGTTGTGGTTGTAGGAGGTGTTTGTTTGCTGACTTTGGGTGAAGGTGCATGTGCTGGAGGCTGTCGTGAGGTGGATGGCTGTTGGGTGGGTGTGTGCCTGCGTTTGTGTATCTTGGTACGTGGCAGGTGGTAGGTCACAGACACACTAGGATAGCACACAGGGGACGTGTGAATGGTAGTGGGGGTGGTGACTGCACGTGATGCCCACCCTCCCAGGTGAGCGGGCACAGGGCAAAGGCCGAGAGGCTGCTGGGAGTGTGGTGCTGGAAGAGGGGGTGGCGGCTGTACCTGTAGATGGGGGGCACAGATGTTGGCACCACCACAAGGGAGCTCCCATCAGAGGACCAGTCCGTGTCCCTGGTCTCAGCTCCTGTCCCCGCCATAGAGCTCCCCTCGCCCTCCGTCCCACTGGTGAAGTCCAATTCCGTAGTGTGGCCCTCCATGGCCATGTGGGATGCAGCCCCCTCGTGCTCCGGTGCCACTGCTCCTCCGCCTGATGATGCGAATGCACACAAGAACAGGGAGACCACAAAAAGGGGGGGGGCCACAGAAGAAAGACATGTTGAGTGCATGCATTACCGCCACCGTTGGCGGACACGACAGACACACAAGCCCCCTGCACTACGCCGCGCTCTTGGGCTCCTCTGTTCAATTCCAGGGAAATGGCCTACTAGGCTATAGGTGACATCTGCACACATGGATGACACAGGGGCATGACTAGGTGTACTTGGCACTCTACAGAGGTGCGGTGGGGTGCCACATGGCCTGCCTTACGGAGGGACCTTGCCTACGGAACTCACCCTGGCCTAGGGAAACCCACAGCCCACCTCCTCCACCCAGACCCCTCCACCGCACGCTAAATCAGCAGGATGAGAGTGTACCCACCCCCTTGTGGCTGCTGTGATGCCCTCAAGTGCCCATCCATCTCCGGGTATGCCATCCCCAGCTGATCCTCCGCCTTCTTCTTGCTCCAGCGGCGAATGTCGTCCCATCTTTTCCGGCAGTGGGTGCTCCGTCTGTGGTAGACCCCCAGGGTCCGGACGTCCTTGGCGATGGCACGCCAAATATATTTTTTCTGGTGGGCGCTGACCTACATGATTTGTACAGGGGGAAGAGAAACTTGTTACCAACTGCACCGTCACAGTCATTGGCCCCCATCCCTACCCTTGACATGTGGCACATGCACTCACCGTCGTTTCATGCACGCCGCACTCTCCCCCCTTCCTTCTTACATCCACCCTCTTCCACACAGGCATAGCCCATACAGCACGCTCCCAATGTACTTACCTGTTTGTCTGGAGGACCGTGGAGTAGCGTGTACTGGGGGAGGACCCCATCCACGAGTTTCTCCACCTCCTCTGATGTGAAGGCAGGGTCCCTTTCCCCAGACACTCGAGCCATTGTCTCTTCCAGACCGAGGTCACAGCAGCACTTGCAGTGTAGGTCCTCTCCTGTCAAAGATCAGGTATTGAGTGATTGAACAGATAGAAAATGGCGGTCACGTCCGCGGCGGTGCGTACCGTCACCGCCGGCGTACATCGTCATTGGCTCCTGGGATCCATAGGGTCCAATGTTAACCAATGCAGCATTGCGCAGCGGTCTTCGACCGCCTACCGCGACGGTGTACAATGCCAGCGCAGTTACCTCACATCCCATTGTTCCACTTTAGAGGTCAGGCAGCGGCCATTTCAGGGGCCCACATGGCTTAATTTTCAACTACGTCACACATACCTAGGCCTAGACTCAACACACATACAGGCCACTTTTTAGATTATGATTAGTGTTCTGTGTAATCTGTGGGTACGTACCTCTGAGTTGTTTGACTCTGTGCTCGCTGTTGTCCTTCATGGGCACCGTCCGCTGGGACATGTGAGGAGATGGCGGCATCCTCCGGTGTACCGACCATTGGTGGACCTGTCGACAATGGAGGAAAGACATGTGATCATCACCTACAGGCTTGACCGTGCCACAATCCAGGAACTGTGTACCCAGTTGGAGCCAGACCTGATGTCAGCTATCCGCCATCCCGCAGGAATACCCCCTCAAGTGCAGGTGCTGTCAGTGCTCCATTTCCTTGCAAGTGGGTCATTTCAAACAACAGTGGCCATGGCATCAGGGATGTCCCAGCCTATGTTTTCCAACGTGTTGTCCAGAGTGTTGTCTGCCCTGCTGAAACACATGCGGAGCTACATCGTTTTCCCTCTGGTAGAGGATTTGCCTGCAGTGAAAGGTGATTTCTATGCCCTGGGACATATCCCCAACATCATAGGTGCCATTGATGGGACACATGTGGCTTTGGTACCCCCCACAGGAGTGAACAGGTGTACAGAAACCGGAAGAGTTATCATTCTATGAATGTACAGATGGTATGTTTGGCAGACCAGTACATCTCCCATGTGAATGCCAAGTTCCCTGGCTCAGTGCATGACGCCTACATCCTGCGGAATAGCAGCATCCCTTATGTGATGGGTCAACTCCAGAGGCACCGTGTGTGGCTATTAGGTGAGCACCTGGAAGCAAGACAGTGGGAATGGTTGTCTGGGTCTGGGGATATCCCTACAGGTTAGTGTGTTTCTAACAGTTGTCCCTCCCCATTTGCAGGTGACTCTGGTTACCCCAACCTGCCATGGCTACTGACCCCTATGAGGAATCCCAGGACAAGGGCAGAGGAATGCTACAATGAGGCCCATGGGCGAACTAGGAGGGTGATCGAGCAGACCTTCGGCCTCCTGAAGGCCAGGTTCAGGTGCCTCCATATGACAGGTGGATCCCTATTCTACTCACCAAAGAAGGTGTGCTAGATCATCGTGGCCTGCTGTGTGCTTCACAACTTGGCTTTGCGACGACAGGTGCCTTTTCTGCAGGAGGATGGTCCAGATGGCGGTGTTGTTGCAGTTGTGGAGCCTGTGGACAGTGAAGACGAGGAAGCAGAAGAAGACATGGACAACAGGGACTCAGTGATCCAGCAATATTTCCAGTGAAACACAGGTAAGAATACAAACCTGCCTACTACATGTACTTAAACACTACTACCTCTCTACTGTCTGTCGTTTTCACCCAGTGTATGGTCACTGAGTTGTCACTTTCCCTTACGATTTCACAGATGTGGGTCCCAATGTGTGACATCTGCTTTGATTCCTCATGGACTACAGCTGTGTGACATAGGTATGTTGACATTACAAATGAAAGAGCTTTTTGCCGCAGTAATTGCCAATACACTATTCCGAAATCACAGACTGACTCCAGATTGTTTTGTGCTTTAAGGGTGTTTATTTAAGTGCTCAATATTGGAGGGGGTAGCAAAATGGTGAGGGGTGATAGTGGAGGAATGTCCATGGCAGAGCCCAGTCTATTAGTCTTGCAGGTACATTGCCCTAATGGGCACAGGAAGTGGAGCTGGGGCAGTTTAAGGATGGACAGGGTGACAAAGTGGGACAGTACCATGACATTCAGGGTGGTCTCATTTCTTGGCGGGGGTCTTGGCTTCATTCTCTGTCTTTCTCCTGGACCTCAGGGACCGTTTGCGAGGTGGTTCTCCCTCTGCAGGGGGTGGGGTGCTGGTGTGGTTGTCCTGTGGCGGTGCCTCCTGTGCACTAGCGCCGGCGGAGGTGGTGGGCAGTTCATCGTCCATGCTAGTGTCAGGGGCCCCTTGTAGTGCCACAGTGTCCCTCCTGGTGTTGAGTACTTCCTTCAGCACCCCTACGATGGTGTCCAGGGTGGAATTGATGGCTCTGAGTTCCTCCCTGAGGCCCGAATACTGTTCCTCCTGCAGGTGCTGGGTCTCCTGAAACTTGGCCAGTACCGTTGCCATCGTCTCCTGGGAGTGGTGGTTGGCTCCCATGATGTGGGAGAGGGCCTCGTGGAGAGTGGGTTCCCTGGGCCTGTCCGCCCCCTGTCGCACAGCAGCCCTCCCAGTTCCCCTGTGTTCCTGGGCCTCCGTCCCCTGGACTGTGTGCCCACTACCACTGCCCCCAGGTCCCTGTTGTTGTTGGGGTGGTGGGTTAGCCTGGGTTCCCTGTAGTGGTGGACACACTGCTGATTGACTTGTCCTGGGGACGGAGGTATGGGCCCGCTGGGTGGGTGCTGTGCTGGTCTTTCCAGAGGGGAGAAGGTCTGTGGTGGCCTGTGACTGGGTGAGGGGAACCGACTGTCCAGAGGTCCCCGATAGGCCGGGCTGGTCATCTAGATCAAGTTGGACAGAGGTGCTGTCATCACTGTGGGCCTCTTCTGTTGGTGGTGTGGACATGTGTGGACCCTCCTGTCTGGTGACGTTGGGTAGGGGTCCTGCAGGGGTATAAAAGGATGTATATTACATCTGGGTGTGCCATGGTGTGCAATAGGTGGTGACCGTGTACCCCAGTGCTTGCATTCCTATGTGGGACCTTGTGTGATGATGGTTTAAGGGGGTGTATGGGTATGTGCAGTGGGCATGCTTTAGTGATGGGTGTCCATGCTTTGTTGTTGCATGCAGGGCTTGGTGTTAGGATGTGTGGTTTGTGATGTTGGGACATTTGTGAGGAGTTGGAGTGATGGGGGTGAGGGTGGGGGTATGTGCTGGCATGCAGGTAGGGTGGGGGATGTAATAGTAAAGCTTTGACTTACCAAAGTCCATTCCTCCAGCTACTCCTGCGAGGCCCTCAGGATGCAGAATCGCCAAGACCTGCTCCTCCCATGTTGTTAGTTGTGGGGGAGGAGGTGGGGGTCCGCCGAACCGCAAGGTGGTGTCTTGAGACCACGGAACGCACCTTCCTCCGTAGGTTGTTTCACCTCTTCCTGATGCCCTCCCGATTTCTTGGGTGCTGTCCCACTGCGTTAACCCTGTCCACTATTCTTCGCCATAGCTCCATCTTCCTAGCTATGGAGGTGTGCTGCACCTGTGCTCCGAATAGCTGTGGCTCTACCCGGACGGTTTCCTCCACCATGACCCTGAGCTCCTCCTCCGAGAACCTGGGGTGTCTTTGCTGTGCCATGGGGTGGTGTCGGTGATGTGTGATGTGTGGGGTGGTGTGTGTGGTGATAAGTGTGCTGATATGTAGTGATGTGTAGTGTGAGGTGCGTAGAAGTTCTGTGGGTGATGGTGTTGTGTGCCTGTGGATGCTAGTATTGTTGATGGTGGTGTCTCTCTCTGGCCTTCTCTCAGTAATTGTGGTCGTAGGGGTTTGTGGGTGTGTGTTTTATATTGTATAGGGTGTGTGGGAGTGGTGTATGTATGTGTATAAGGTGTGTGTATTTCGAATTGTCCAATGTGGCTGTGTTTTGTATATGTGTGTGTATTTTGAGCGCAGCGGTGTGTACCGCCAATGGAATACCGCGGTTGAAAGACCGCCACGTGGATTCGTGGGTCGTGATAGTGTGGGCGTATTTCTGTTGGCATGACGGTGGAGGATTTATTTTCGCCAGTTTATCACTGACCTTTGGTGCGGCGGACTTGTGTGGGTGTCTGAATTTTGGCTGATTCCGTGTTCTGGGTCATAATAGCTGTGGCGGATTTCCGCTGCGGCGGCGTTGTGTTGGCGGTCTTCTGCACGGCGGTAAGCGGCTTTTACCGCCAATGTTGTAATGACCGCCAAAGTTGTTATCGGGTCTGACATGGCCCAAGATCCTGGGACAGTATTAAAAAGTGTAGAAGACACTATATTGTAATTGTCTGCTAAGTTTTGTGGTGCTTGTCATGAGACATGGTGGATGGCACAATTGAGATAGGGGCATTTATCTTTGGCTGAATTTGAGGTGTGGTTGGTATAGTGGAACCTAATGCATCAGGTAAATCTGTACCAATCAGAATGATACCTCACAGGTCCACGCTCATTTGAAATGCTTGACTCTAGTGTGACTGTATGGTGTCAATTCTTTAGTGACATAGACAAAAGTTACTTGTATTGTATTTTGTTATTCATGCTTAATGCTGAGAGGGGTGTGTACAAGCAGATTATAAGTGAGGGTAAACTACTGCAAGAAGCGAGAAAAATGTTACAATGCACCACACTTGTATTGGTCGGTTGGTGTAGTGCATCACTGGTACTGGTTGTTTACGTCACAAGGGGTAGTGCTGTGGTTGGTTGTTGCTGGTGAATGCAAATTGTGGACAGTGAGTTATTACCTTTTCCAGAACAAAATGTTGCCTGTGATTATTGATATTTGATTGAAAAATTAAGGGCCATATTTATACTTTTTGACGCAAAACTGCGCTAACGCAGTTTTGCGTCCAAAATATTAGCGCCGGCTAACGCCATTCTGAAGCGCCATGCGGGCGCCGTATTTATTCAATGACGTTAGCCGGCGTTAGCCGCTGGCGCTGCCTGGTGTGCGTGAAAAAAAATGACGTACACCAGGCAGCGCCGGCGTAGGGGAATATGAAGCTTGGGCGTCAAAAAATGGGGCAAGTCAGGCTGAGGCAAAATTATCGCCTCAACCCGATTTGCGCCATTTATTTCGACTCCCAACCCCCATTGAAATGACTCCTGTCTTAGCAAAGACAGGAGTCATGCCCCCTTGCCCAATGGCCATGCCCAGGGGACTTCTGTCCCCTGGGCATGGTCATTGGGCATAGTGGCATGTAGCAACTTCGAATCATACATGATGTGGGTCATAGGTGCAGTTTAGAGAATACCGACCTCTGATACACTCGTACGGGAGCCACCTTTAAATTCTAGTAGCAGTACCCATGGAGATGGGAATATGTCTAATGTCTATGTGGTGTCACAGAGTCGAGTGGGGAAAAAACTTTTGATTCCCCTTCGAGTGATTGTGGAAACTCTGAGTTGAGTCAGGGAATAATTCACTTACCTGTGAGAGACAACTTGGTGGATGTGGCTAAACTGAAATTAGAATTGACTGAGATGATTTGCGGGAATCGTTTAGACTCTTACAATGAGCTTATATTCATGAGCATTTTTTTTTATTATTTTTATTTTATCACGTGTTCGGTCAATAAAAACTATTACAGGAAGAAAAGAGAGAAAAAGAAAAGAAAGTAAAAGAAGAAAAAGAAAAAAAAAAAAGCCAAGGAATCATAAATACAGTGATAAAATCGATTTGAGTTAAAATGTTTCAGCTAAATTACAGAATGCTACGAAGTTGCTTGCAGGCTGATTGTGCGTGTTTGTCCCGCTTGTTCAGTCTCTTAAAGAAGGCGCCCTAATTCATCTAAGAATTTAGCCAGTCTGCAGCAGTGCTGTACATCATCCCCTTTAAAGCCTGCCAATATCGCCGGTCTGTACCTGCGCAGCCCCTTTTAAAACCAAACTGGCCGTAGGAGCCTGATACGATCTATTGTAATGCTTTTGTATAGGCATATCTGATGGATCAGCGTTTCCGGAGACAGCCCGCATAGTCGACAGGTGTCTGTCATGTTGACTCACGTCCACCTAGGAAGGTGGGTATATGTTGGAAGGCAGCTCATTCGATATTTCATAAAGGCTGCTTTAATCCATGGATTAACTGCTGTTCCCAGATTTAGTTGTGTGATTAGAAAGCCGTATAATGGCAGAACCAGCCAGGCATGGCTTTGTTTGGATAAAGCCTCTTTGTCCTGAAGATCTGAGAGACACTTGACACTTACTTTCATTTCAGGTTTGACAAGCTGATGTGAGCTGAGTTGGAGTAGTTGATCTACCAAGCCCAATGTTGTCAAGGAGGACTCGAGGTAGAGATGGAAGGCGGAGATTGGATCCGAAATAATTTGCACCCAAATAATAGAGTTTATTGAGCCTTCTTTTGCTACAATGAGCTAATGGCTTAGGTTGATAAACGCCCCTTTCCTTGCTACAGACTGCCTTACCAGGCCAAATTCTAGGCGAAATTGGGCCGGTGAAACATAATTTGGTAAGCTGAACAACCTCTTGAAAAGCTTAGTGAGCATTTTGTCCAAGTGGGCGTCACCACGCCCTCTTAGAACTTCGCTGCCATGTGTGATTGTTGGTATTAATTTGGCTTGGATGACCTTTAATAGCGACAGATGGGTTGAAGAACCAGTTGCTTTCTTAACACTGTTGAACACGAATGCAAGTGAGATGGATTTCCGACTGAGGGACTCCAGATGGGTTTGAAGGAGCCATTGCTATCAAGAAGAACCCCTAGATATTTATATTCGCACACTGTTTCAACCTTTTTGTTACCCAAGTACCACTGATATCGCAGCTGCCCAGTTGTCTTAAAGGGCATGATTTTTAATTTATTCAAATTAATAAGTAGAGCATTTTTTTCCAGAGAATTCAGCTGTTGCATTAAGTAGCCTCTGCAGGCCTATTCTAGTGTGACTGAAAAGGATGAGATCATCGGCGTACATCAAGCTAGTTATGGCAGTTTGCCCCAGCCTTGGTAAATGTGAGTTCACCTTGTCCAGTTCCGCCGGTATGTCAGCCAAAAATAAATTGAAGAGAAGGGGTGCAAGTACACATTCCTGACGCAGACCCTGAAGAGTGGGAATTTTCCTGGAAAGGTGGATCCCGCCACCCAGTTTGATCCTCACCCAGGTACCTGTGTGGGGAAGGACTATTGCTTTCAACAACTTGGAGGGAATGCCCCAATTTGTGAGTTTAAACCAGAGTTTTCCTATTTCTACTCAATCAAATGCAGCTTTACAGTCTAGAAATGAAAAAAAGAGGGACTTCTTGGCACATTGGCCAAATAATAGTGCGACGGCCATGAGGTTGGCAGTCGTGCCCACCTCTTTTGAGAATCCAGTTTGATTAAACGGGATCAGGTTGTTGACATTAACCCAGGTTTCAAGCTCTTCCAAGAGAATTTCTGCAAAGATTTTTGATTTGACATCTAGGAGTGCTATTAATCGGTAATTTGCTGGGTCGTTAGTAGCATCCCCTTTATAGATGGTGGTGATAGTTGAGCCTCTCCATGCTTGCGGGATGATGTTGGTAGCAAGAATGCAATTGTAGAGTGTCGAGAGATGTTTTGCTCAGAAGTCTGGGTCCTCTTTGTGGCAGGGATATCATTGGGTCCCGGTGCTCCCTCATCCTCGCTGTTTCTGAGGGAACCGAAAAGCAGCTGAGTTGTTGTTTTGGAGAGCCGGTGAAAGGTCAAAATGGTATGAGAGCTACTGATACCAGGTGGGCTCACAGATATTAATCATGGTGGGGGATTGTGTTCCAGAGCTTAGGCTGTTTATAAGCCTCTAAAACTGCGCATGCTCATTTGTCTTTGATGCGTGCAAGAGTTTTGCTCCTAGCGCAACTGCCTTGTCTCTATGATGTGTCCATCGGTGGCCTCTGTAGGCCTGCCTGGAGGTATATACCAGTGCTCTTAAGGCCTCATTCCTAGGTTCTTTCTGAAGGCGGTGAAGGGCGGAATTTAAGTTTCATTTAAGTGTCTTTGTATACCTTCTTGATGAGGGGCTTTGTAAGCTGTGGGGTCTTGTTCTTTGAAGCTGCTGATGGTAGGATGCCAGAAGCTCTACTACAAACTCATCCCAGGTTGTTTGTTGCACTTGCTCAGGGTCTGCAAGGTTTGATTTAAGGGACCATATTCACTTGGCTGTCTCTGCCAGCGCAGGAGTGGTCTTGGAGGACCACTTAATTTGCCTCCCATTAGATATATATATATATGGCTCGCTGCAACACGTCAGAATGTTCGTGATGTTTGATTGGGTGAGTAAAATGCAGCTCTAGCAGTAAGTGGTCACTCTCCCCTCTGCTTGTAACCTGAAATTTCAAAATTTGGCCGAACAGGGGTAGGGATAAAATTGTATAGTCTATTATTGATCGTGCTTTTTGATTAAAAAATGTAAATGAAGGGGGTTGTTCCGTACAGTACCGGCCTTTGGCTGATCAGAGTCTCATTGCTTCAAGATCTTTTATGAGTTGTTTCCCTAGTTTGTCCCCATTACAAGTTCCAGGTAGAGCTTGGTCCGGTATCTGCCAGAGAAAGTTCTGCACCAAAGTGGCTTTGTCAGAAGGTTCAGATCCCAGCAGGTTCATGTTAAAATCACCGCTTAGGATCAGTTGGGGGCATTGAACATTATTGACTAGTTCTTCAATATTCTCTTTCAGCTGACGTGCAGCTTCTAATTTGTACGTTTTTCCCGGTGAGATTTAGGTGTTCATTACGGCTAGATGGAGGGCGGAGGGGCCTTGAGTCACAGTAAGAAGAACTGTCAACAGGTTACTGCACATTACTGGAGAAGTATGATGGCACCCCTTCATTGTTAAACTGAGATATCTGATGAGTCCACCACTCAAGTGCCCAAAGTGATCCCTCCTTGTTGCCTGGACTTAATAACTCACAAATCCTGTAATTGAAGGTGGGGATTCTGTCCAAGACTGTTGCAGCATTATTATCTGGAATAACGTTAGGTAGTTGAGTAAGCACTTGTCCTTCAGTTTGTCCAGTAGCCCATTAATATTCCAGGAACATATTGCAAAATTGGACTTGTCCTCTTCGTTGCTGATGTTTAACCCGTCCCATCATGGTTGCCTTGATCCTATGCTCAGTGCGCTGAGCAACCAGCTCGTCGTTAGAGAAAGATGGTGCCCCAGAGCAGGGCAGAGATGCTGAACTGGGCATGCCATGCCGTGAGAGTTCCTTGAATTCCTTGAGGTCTTGTTGGAAGCACTGTGTGATGGTTGAGACCCTTGACCACCCTGCCGATTAAATAGAGGTTATGAATAAGCATGGTGTATTGCTGGGGTTATATGTAGCCCCCAGCTCCTGAGTGTAGTGCCTAATGAGTAAGGATGTTACCAGACGTTTATGACAAACTATCTGAGTTGGGTTAAAAATATGAGATAGACTTGAACAAGACAAAATCCTTGCAGAGGAGTTAACATCTTTCCTTTAATGGAGAAAACATAGCCTGTATGAGAAAGGGAGAAAAATACAAATTAAAGAGCTAGTTCAGAACATTTGGAAATGGAGTGAGTTAGGCAAATGGGAAAGTCAATGAGCAAGAAAGGAAGTAACGCAAAGACAGACAGGAGAACCACAGCCTCTTGTAGAAGGAGGGGCAAGTACATCAGATTTCCCGCTAAAGAAAGTGCCAAGTGGAGGGTGTGTTCATGTGCTTTGGAGCAGATGTGATCTTGCATCATTCATCAGTAGAGTGTTACAAGCAGGTCGAGCAATTTGTGAAGATTTCACAAGTATTGTCAGTCAATTTGAATACTCTGTTTGATATTGTGTTTCAGAATGACTTGTGGAAAGAATGTAAAATAGCCACTGAATGGCCTGAAAGAGAACTGATGAGGGATCCAGTGAGAAAAGGCTCTTCTCCGTTGGTAATGAGAAAGTATCAGCAGGAGATGAACTTTTTAAAGTTGAAGGTGCTGCCAAAGATATTGATTGGATTAAGACTGACAGGACGACTCAGGAACCCAAAGAGTCAATTCATGCTTTCTATGAGAGATTGTTGCAGGCATTCAAGCAGTATAGTGGATTCGAGACGCTTGAACCAATGGATATGGGACATTTTGTGTTGGGGTTTGTGACAAGATTGAGACCTGAAATTAGCATGATGATTTAGCAGCATTTGATTAGCTGGCAGAATAAATCAGTTAGTGAAGGTTTGAGATATGCAAAGTACTGCAGTGATGAAATAGGGTAAAACAGAAGAAGCTGAAGGAGAAGTTAATGATTGTATAGATGAAGGCTGCTCAGGGAGTAGTCAGCCCTGTCATTTGTTGTGTAATGATTGTACTATGCAAAGAATGTATCAGCAGGGAACTACTGTGATGCAGGGTAGAGGTCGAGGTGTCCCAATTGACTGCAGTACACGGATGGACGTGGATAGTCTGATGAAGATATACCCTTGTCATTATTGCTACAAGTTGGGGCATTGGAAGAGGGAATGTTTTCTCAACCCAGCAAATTAACTCAAAAATTGAGGGTTTGTACAGCCCCAGATTAACAACCCTGCACAGATGCAGTGAGTGCAGAAACTCCAAAGATGCAGGTTCCACAACCCCTGATGTCACAGTCAAATGCAAATGTCCCTAGATTGATTTCAAATCAAGTTTCAAAAGTGAATTTTAATGCATTTCAAGATAATAATCCCTTACAACAGTATCCTGTGTTCGAGACCTCTGAGAACTATGGCTCCAATCAGTCATCAACAGTGCCTGATGGGGGGACGAAGATTGCATACTTGCCGCAGTCTTGGAGGTAAACTAGAGTGGTCCATTCGTTGATGGTGAAGTGAATGGCCACCCGTGTCATTCTTGGTTGACACTGGTGCTACCCATTCTACTCTGAGAACAGTAGCTGTCCCAAACCTATCCCTCTAGGGAAAAATGATCCAAGCTATGGGAGTTGCGAATAAACAGATGACAACCCCAGAAATGACAGCAGTACCTGTGAAAATATAGTCCTTTGAGAAAAATCACCAATTTGTGGTATGTGATCATAGTCCACTGAGTCTTTTGGGGGAGAGACCTCCTTTGCAAGCTCAACTGTGTCATCTATTGTACGCTTAAAGGTTTAGAAATGCAGACTCATGAAGAGGATGTCGCCTTCAACTTGGCAAATGATGGTTCTTAGGTTCAATGTTTACCATGAAGACCACTGGTGACTTGGCGCTCAACCTTATAGATGCTGTTAGGTCGGTCTGAAGTTTAGGATTTTACAGGAAAAGGCGTCGGTTTAATCAAAGGTATTGAGCCTATTCGAATAACAGTGAAGCCAAACCCTGAATATCTGAGAACACCGTAATACAATCTGAAACCTGAAATGATTGCTGGAATTACCCCAGTTACTGAATCTATGATCCAACAAGGTATTCTGAAAGAGATTTAGGGGAGTCCATGCAATTCATCCATTATGGGCTAACAGAAACGTAGTGGTATATTGCATAATTCAAGATTTGAGAAAAGTAAACAACATTGTCATTCCCTGTTGTCCCATAGTACCAAATACATCTGTGATTTTGTTTCAGATTCCATGATAGGCAGAGTGCTTCACAGTTATTGATTTGTGCTAGTCATTCTTTTCTACAACATTGCATGAGGACAGTTAGTTCCTCTTTGCATTTCGGTTCTGAAATCGTGTTTTCCCATGTTGCCGAGTGCCACAAGGGTATAAGGGGAATCCCTCCATTTTTAGCCAGATTCTCAAGAAGAACCCAGAGTTATTGATCATGCCTTTTAACTCAGTCCTAGTCCAATATATCGATGACCTACTGGTGACGTTGAATACTCAAGAAGCCTGTAAGCAAAATACTATTGCTTTGTTGAACCACCTGGCTGAGAATGGACATAAGGGCCCTAATTTTGACAATGGCAGTAAATGCCACCTACTGCCGTGGCGATGGGCGTCAAAAGACCGTCGCCGCGGCTAACATCCGTCTGCCATAATATGACCACAGCTGGATTTCCGCCACTAGAAGGGCAGAAATCCGGCTGTGGCCATGCTGGCGGACGGTGTTCAGGTGGCGTTGCTACTACCAGCAGCGCCACACCAGTAGACCCCACCGCCAGCCATATTATGTCAAATAATACGGCCTGGTGGTGTTCTGCTGGCGGGCCCTGCTGGTGGTAGGAGTGCCCCATCCTGTCCCCTGCCGGAAGACCCCCTGGATGTAGGTAAGTCGGGTTTCTGACAGGTGAGAGGGGTGTAGTGTGTGTGTGTTGGGGTGTGTGCATGAATGTGTGTGTGTGCGAATGTGAATGAGTGTGTAGTGTTGTTTGTGTGTGTGTGTGTGCATGTGTGAGAATGCGTGTATGATTGGAAATGTGAATTTGTGTCTGCGTGTCAGTTTGAATGTGTGTATTGATGTGTGTGTGTGAATGAATGGATGCCTGTGTGCATGCCTGTGAGAGTGAGTGTGAGAATGCATGGTGTGTGCCTGCGAGTGTGTGCGTATGGGGGGAGGGTTGGAATGGGGGAGCGTGGATGGTGGGGGTGCTTGGGGGTTGTCTGGGGAGTGTTGGGGGGGTGCGTGGGCCTCCTACCAGTGACAGGGAAGGAATTCCCTGTCGCTGGTAGGGCCTATCACCGTGGTTTTCGTGGTATTACGAACACCACGAAAACCATGGCTGTAGGTAGGGTCATAATGCCACCGGCGGTACAGTAGCGGCAGCCGGGTTGGAGATTGTTTTCTCCGGCCTGGTACCTGCTACCGCCATGGCAGTCAGTGTGCTATATTGGCGGGTTGGCTTCAGCCAACCCGCCAATGTCATAATGTGGAGTATGTCCCATCAGCCTGTTGGCGGTACTACTGCCACATTTGCACCGACCGCTGTCAGAAAGAGGTCCAGTATCTCTGCCAGCACATTGAGAGAAAGGAGCAAGGGAAATACCATAATCGAGATTTGCAGAAATTCTGAAAATAAATTCACAACTACCCAGAATGAAGTCTGGATGGCTTTGGGAATTGTGGTTTACTGTCAGCAGTGGATACCTAAGTTTTCCCTAGTGGTTAAGCCTTTATAAAGACTGACACACAAGGATGTGCCTGATCCGGTACTCTGGGATAATGATAGCTTGATTGCCTTCCTAGAGATGAGAGTAAGTCTCTGTTATACCCCAGCACTGAAAAATGTCTGATTATAGTAAGTCACTTTTCTGAGCTGAGAGGGAGGGCTCAGCTCTCTCTTTTCTTATACAGTTACACAGATATGCCAGAAGGCCTGTCTCCTATTTCTCTGCTACTCTTGATCCTGTAGTATATGTGCTGTCTGGTTGACTTAAACCAGTGGCAGCTGTCCTACACTCTGTTGAGATGTTGCAGACAAGGACTAAAACCCAGCTTTTGAAAAGTAGCTGCCTTACAATGTATAAAGAAACCACACTTGTGGCTGAAAACATGATTGTCAAGTGATGTGCTGTTCTAAATCCTGCTACTCTGTTGCCTGTATCAGATAATGAAAGCGATGATTGTGAAGTGAAACATGACCGTCTCGATGTCACTGAACTATGCACTAAAGTCAGATATATGAAATGAGCCACTACCTGAGTCTGATTTTGTACTATATGTGGATGGCTCGTGCCTAAGAGATAATGGAGAAAGTTTGAGATCTGCTGATGCGGCCTTCACAATTTCAGAGTTTTTCATGCTTCTTGGCTTCAGTGAATAGTTTCTGTATAACTGGCTGAATTGATTGATCTTGCTAGAGCCTGTTGTGTTTCAGACCAGCCGAAAGTGATGATAGTCAGTACGGCTTTGGTGTTGTGCATGACTTTGAACAGTTACGGTTCTGGAGGGGGTTTGTAGCCTCTACTGGATTACCTATCCAGAATTACGAACAAGTGAGGAATCTTCTTGAGGTGTTACAGTTGACTGGATAAGTTGCAGTGATCAAGTGCCCTGCACCATAGTGGAAATTATCATATAACTTTGGGCAACAGAAATGCTGATGAAGTAGCAAAGAACGGCATCCAACATGTCTGTACCTCTAATGGACAATACACAAATGAGTGAAAGGATGAGACCAATTACAACATTTTGTTAACAACTGCAGACACGTTGGAAGAGGCAAAAAGGCTTCATGAAGAAGTGTCAGAGGAAGGATAGCAAGGTTGGGTAAGAGCAGGTTGTATCAAGAGAGAGGACGACATTTGGGTTTCAGTGGATTGAAGGCCTGTGTTGCTAAATAGTTTGTTGCCTCCAATGGCTAGGCATTTCCACAGACCAGCTCATGTCGGGAGAGATGCCATGGTGTGATTGTTTAGACAAACATGTTTTAATCCCAAGTTTAGATTGATGAATGAAGCATTGTGTCACAGATGTATTGTGTATCAGCAGAACAATATTGGAAGGAGAACTGCAGTAACACTTAAGGCCTGAGTTAGATTTTGGCAGAAGGAGGTAGATATCCTGTCCAAAGTATTATGATTCCATTGTTGCCTAGGGAGATTGTAATACAGCAGATGGGATACTCCCCTACTCCACTTCATTGTAAATATGGCCCTATGTGTTTGCAGGAAAACATTAACCTGAATCTATTCATATATGTGCAAAGCCTTATCATCTAATGTGTGTAAGCCACTATCTATAGGACTCAGGGGCTTATGTACAAGCCTCTGGTGCCAGGTGTGCATTATTTTAATGACACTCCAGCAGCGCAGAGTGCAGACCCATATCTATGAAGTCACGCGAAGCCGCCTTGCGTGGCTTTCCATGGATCCATAGATATGGTGTAAGGCAACGTAGCAAAAGTAGCTGCTTTGCCTTACTCTGAGTCTGGGGAATTCCATGGGTGTTGCAGTGGGTTTTCCTATGCCATACCCATAGTGTTTGGAGCTTTCCCAGATTTACAAGGAACTGTAAACCTGGGAATGCATCAAAACTATACCCCTCCCCAGGGCAGGCATTAAGAGGAGAACATTTTTATTTCTCCTTGTGTTTATCCTATTTCTATGTGTGCCACATCCTGCAGCACACATAGAAAGAGGTAAAATCCTCCATGAATTGGTTTTGTGCAGGAAGGTGTCCATTCCTGCACAAAAACAATCCTGCCAACAACCTAGATACCATTGCACCATGGTGCAAGGGTGCCTGTATTGGCTCTAGGCAGCAAACCGACGCTGGCTGAAAGGGCAAGAATGCACAGTATCCTATAAAAATGGTGCATTCCTGCCCTTTCTAATAGGCGTAAGGCAGTTCAGCAAAACTACTTGCACCAGACATAGGGGGTAATTACGACCCTGGCGGAAGGCGGAGAAGCGGCTGTAAGACCGCCAACAGGCTGGCGGTCTTTTTTTTGGAATTATGACCATGGCGGTTACCTCCATGGTCATCCGCCGCTTCTCCGTTCCGCCCCCCAGGGTGGAGACGACCACTGGGCTGGAGACCGCGGTCTCCAGCCCGGCAGTCGTCACTATACCGCCGGCAGTATTTTGACCCGGCTGACCGCCATGGATTTCATGCGGTTTGGAAACGCTATGAAATCCATGGCGGTAAGCATTATCAGTGCCAGGGAATTCCTTCCCTGGCACTGATAGGGGTCTCCCGCACCCCCCACCCCTACCGACCCCCTCCCCTACACCCCCCACCACCCCCCAAAGGTAGCAGGACCCCCCCACCCCGACCCCCAACATCACATCACTCATGCACACATGACACGCACGCAGGCACCACCAACACACATACACACACACACACCGACATACATGCCAACATCCACACACACAGTCAGACACGCACACCCACGTTCAAACATACACGCACACAACCATATAGACATACCTACAGTCATACACGCACTCATTCCCAACCTCACAACACCACCGCAAGCATACACGCACTCACACACCCCCACTACATACACACACGCACACCCCCATGCACCCACACAACACCCCCCCCTCCCCTAACGGACGATCGACTTACCTGGTCTGTCGATTCTCTGGGAGGGGACGGGATCCATGAGGGCTGCTCTGCCGACACCACACCGTCAACAGAACACCGCCATGCCGAATCACAGGACGTGATTCGGTGGGCAGTGTTCTGTTGACGTGGCGGTGGAGGTGGAGCAACCTCCACTTCCCCGCCGCCCGCCAATATGGCTGTTGGCGGCTCTCCATCCGAAAAAGGACGGAGAGCTGCCAACGGTCACAATACGCTGAGCGGCAAACCGCCACCACTGGCGGTCTTCCGCACGGCGGTCCCTCGGCGGTCTTGGCAAAAGACCGCCGAGGTCAAAATGACCCCCATAATGTATGCAAGGGGGCGTTCCGGCACTAGGAGGCAAGCAAAAATGGTGCAGTGAAATTTTAAAAATTTCACTGCACCATTTTTGGTGCATTTTTTTGAAGCATGCTTAGAGCAGCCATTAAAATGACGCACCCATTGACATCAATGGGCCTCCTTGCACTTTGTTGCACTAGCGTCAACATTTTTTACACTAGTGTAGCAAAGTGCCACAATAGGGTCAAATATTTTGATACTATTGTGCTAACGACCACCATGGTGTGCCATATTATAAATACGGCACAACCATGGTGTCATTAGTTGCTGGTAGGGTGGCATAAGAAAAGTGGGCATCATCTATGATGCACCACTTTTTCTTAAATATGGACTAAGTTTGAAACAGATAAAGACAGCACAGGTGGAACAGAGAATAAATTGAACATCAAATGAAGGGAAAACGACCAGCAATAGCTTGAGAAGGGATATTTATGTATACAAATTGACCAAAGTTATTTGGACTCATTATTTGTCGGAAAGAGGGAATGTGAGCACTTCTTCGAGGTTAGAGAAAAGGAAGAATCATTTTTAGATGGAAAGGATCCTGTGATTCCTGGAGTATACTTTATTTATGGAAATTATGCTTATTTCAAATTGCCCAAGAGTTGGGATGGTACTTTATTTACGTATAGTATTTCTGAAAAGTTATCCTGTGGAACATTTTGATGATCCGGTATGGGAAACACAACCATTTATCATTTATTGTTCTCAGCCTATCCGGCCATAACAATTACATACTTACAAAATCCGACCATACATAACACGTTAAAAATCACATAAAATACAAACATATCAATAAAAACTACACTTGGCGTCAATGCTTCGACATGCGTCACCGCACAACACCCAGTTTACCCTAAATTATCATGGAAATGCTTTATAACTATGGCTGACCAATTGCGCCATAGTTTGTTTACATAACACTCTAGACAATTCTATGGTGGCATGATGGATCTGAAAATTAAATGACTTTGTCCTGGCACTAGTCATTGGGGACCATTCAGTACGGTCTTCCAGTTTTATAACGTCCCAGAAACTATCCCTGTTTTACCTTGTCCTGCATCAATTTCCCCAGGCTGATGACACATATAGAACACTGCAAGCAGTTATTCTCCTGCCAAAAGCTACAGGTGCATTGACGATCATAACTTCCATGCCTCTAAAGATGTACGTTGAAACCATTATCACAATGTGTTTTTCATCTGAACGCATATATAACACTTCAGCTTCTTTACACTTCCTGCCCCTTACATTTTATAAAGTGATCATAAATACAGTTTACGAAGTTCAAGTGAAAAGTGACATAATAAAAGGAAGTGAGATAATGTTTCTTGGCCGCTGTGAAGGCAGGGGCAGCAATCTAATCTCCCCGGGGGAACAGGCTGCCATTTATTAGTCACAACGGTCACCGGTAGCGTGCCCATACGAAATTTAAAATAAAGAGCTATTTTTTCCTCCATGTAGATGCTACCCATAAAAACAGCTGGTTTGAGTTCTTGATTAAATAAAATGTAACGTTTAAATAAAGGACTAATGCCCTCATTACAACCCTGGCGGTCAAAGACCGCAAGGGCTGTTTCGACGGTTGCACCGCCAACAGGCTGGCAGTGCAATCCATGGGATTATGACCGCAGCGGAAGGGCCGCGGTCGCACCGCTGGGACCGGCGGTTTACTGCCACGTTGGTCCCGGTGGTTGTAATCCTCCAGGGCAGAGCTGCTTGCAGCGCTGCCCAGGGGATTACGAGTCCCCCTCCCGCCAGCCTTTTCATGGCAGTAGGAACCGCCATGAAATGTCTGGTGGAAAGGGGAGTCACGGGCCTTTGGCATGGGCAGTGCAGGGCAGTGCAGGGGCCCCCTGCCACGGCCCCATGGAGCTTTTCACTGTCTGCTATGCAGACAGTGAAAAGCACGACGGGTGCAACTGCACCCGTCGCACTGCCGCAACACCGCTGGCTACATTTGGAGCTGGCTCCCGTGTTGCGGCCAACATCCCCGCTGGGCCGGCGGGCGGAAACTCGGTTTCCGGCCGCCGGCCCAGCGGGGATGTTGAAATGGCCACCACGGAAGTGCAGCCGCATTGGCGGTCGCTCAGCGGTTACAACTTGGCGGGCGGCAAAGTTGTAATGAGGGCCTAAGTGTGTCACACATGTTCTGTGTCTTGTGGTCCCAATATGCCTTTTTTACAGCAGGTAAACTAGGCTTTCTGATTTTTTCTGGATGAAGTTAGAGTTCTTCCAAACCTATTGCAGCCAGGGTGGTTGAGAGGTGTTTAAACCAAGGCAGTTTCCGATGATTTTGTAAATTCATGATGTCAATCATTACATCTTTATATGATTTAAGTTCCTCTTTTGTCCAAATGCGAATCCAGTATCTTATTGAAGCCAATGCAATATAGTCCTCAATTGTCCTAATTTTTAAGTCTATTCTTATCGCGTTCATCGGTGTGCCATTGTCTAGACGAAGTAATCGGCGTATGAATTTGTTTTCAGTTACTTCTATTGATAAAGTCTTTTTGAATCCCAGATCTTTGCACCGTATAGTTCTGCAGCCCTTGCTTTCATTTTCTACGCAAGCAGTGCAGAACTCACATAGTGATTGCCTGTGGCTTTTGCAAATCGGAGTACGGCTCCAGCTTGTTGGGCCAGGGAGATGTTACTTTTATAAACTTATGGATTCCATGGCAGTTTATCATCCAGCCTACAGCCCAGGTAGTCATAGGTCGCCACTTGGTCCAGACACTTTTTATTTACTTTAAAGGTCACTCGCATCTTCTGTTTTTGATTGAGAATCATGAACTTTGTTTTACCCTCATTAATCGCCATGTTCCTCAAGGCACAAAATGATTCAAAACTCTTTAGTAGACGATGCATTGATATCTCCGTTCTTGCCAATAGTACAGCGCCATCTGCAAAGAGCAAAATAGGTATGCTTTCATTAGCTAATTTTGGCACATCACATTTAAATTCCTCAGATTTTGGCCTACTTCATTTATATAGCAATTATATAGAGTTGGGGCAAAAACACAACCTTGTTTGCCACCTTGCTTGATTGGAATCTCTGCTGCATAGTCATTTCTCATGCTGTATCTGACCCTGGCGGTATTTCACGTATGTAATAAGATTAACAGCCTTAATATCTTTCCTGGTATTCCCTTTTCCGACAATAGCTGCCATAATATTTGGCAATTCACGCTGACAAATGCTGTTTGAAGATCCACAAATACCAGGTATAGTGGGGAGTCCTTTAAGGAGACATATTAAGCGCAAATCCTATTCAGCTTAAAGAGTTGATCTGTTGTACTTTCACCCCTCCTGAAACCAGCTTGATGTAACGATAATAGATCTCCATCCTCTAGCCACTGGGTTCGGTGCGACTGGATCAGTTTGGTGAACATTTTTTCAACACTGTCAAGCAATGAGATTGGCCTGTAATTACACACCATAACCCGTGGACCCTTTTTGTGTATTGGAACAATTATTGATTTTCTCCATGAAGTCGGAATTACCTCAAAATGCCAAACACTGTTATACAGGGAGTGCAGAATTATTAGGCAAATGAGTATTTTGACCACATCATCCTCTTTATGCATGTTGTCTTACTCCAAGCTGTATAGGCTCGAAAGCCTACTACCAATTAAGCATATTAGGTGATGTGCATCTCTGTAATGAGAAGGGGTGTGGTCTAATGACATCAACACCCTATATCAGGTGTGCATAATTATTAGGCAACTTCCTTTCCTTTGGCAAAATGGGTCAAAAGAAGGACTTGACAGGCTCAGAAAAGTCAAAAATAGTGAGATATCTTGCAGAGGGATGCAGCACTCGTAAAATTGCAAAGCTTCTGAAGCGTGATCATCGAACAATCAAGCGTTTCATTCAAAATAGTCAACAGGGTCGCAAGAAGCGTGTGGAAAAACCAAGGCGCAAAATAACTGCCCATGAACTGAGAAAAGTCAAGCGTGCAGCTGCCACGATGCCACTTGCCACCAGTTTGGCCATATTTCAGAGCTGCATCATCACTGGAGTGCCCAAAAGCACAAGGTGTGCAATACTCAGAGACATGGCCAAGGTAAGAAAGGCTGAAAGACGACCACCACTGAACAAGACACACAAGCTGAAACGTCAAGACTGGGCCAAGAAATATCTCAAGACTGATTTTTCTAAGGTTTTATGGACTGATGAAATGAGAGTGAGTCTTGATGGGCCAGATGGATGGGCCCGTGGCTGGATTGGTAAAGGGCAGAGAGCTCCAGTCCGACTCAGACGCCAGCAAGTATCATCAAAGATGAGCTTGTGGGGCCTTTTCGGGTTGAGGATGGAGTCAAGCTCAACTCCCAGTCCTACTGCCAGTTCCTGGAAGACACCTTCTTCAAGCAGTGGTACAGGAAGAAGTCTGCATCCTTCAAGAAAAACATGGTTTTCATGCAGGACAATGCTCCATCACACGCGTCCAAGTACTCCACAGCGTGGCTGGCAAGAAAGGGTATAAAAGAAGGAAATCTAATGACATGGCCTCCTTGTTCACCTGATCTGAACCCCATTGAGAACCTGTGGTCCATCATCAAATGTGAGATTTACAAGGAGGGAAAACAGTACACCTCTCTGAACAGTGTCTGGGAGGCTGTGGTTGCTGCTGCACGCAATGTTGATGATGAACAGATCAAAGCACTGACAGAATCCATGGATGGCAGGCTTTTGAGTGTCCTTGCAAAGAAAGGTGGCTATATTGGTCACTGATTTGTTTTTGTTTTGTTTTTGAATGTCAGAAATGTATATTTGTGAATTTTTAGATGTTATATTGGTTTCACTGGTAATAATAAATAATTGAAATGGGTATATATTTTTTTTTGTTAAGTTGCCTAATAATTATGCACAGTAATAGTCACCTGCACACACAGATATCCCCCTAACATAGCTAAAACTAAAAACAAACTAAAAACTACTTCCAAAAATATTCAGCTTTGATATTAATGAGTTTTTTGGGTTCATTGAGAACATGGTTGTTGTTCAATAATAATATTAATCCTCAAAAATACAACTTGCCTAATAATTCTGCACTCCCTGTATAGGGGAGTTAGAGCTGGTAGCCATAAGGATACTTGGTGACGATAGACATCTGAGGGAATACCATCTGGGCCTGCAGCCTTTTTAGGCTTTTGGAGAAGGATAGCTTGTTTAATTTCTTTCTCACTCAATTCAATAGATTATTTGCATAGAGTTTAGACAGGGAGGGTTGTTGAGAACTGATTTGTCCTGTGTCCTGATTTGTCCTGTGTTTCGTGTTCTGACACAATGGGCCACTTTGTTGCTACACGTAAGTCTCTCAGAATGATAATGCCTTGCTTGATTTGTGGTTGCTGCCATCCGACACTTGACTGAGGCTTTTTGGGTTATTGATACTCCCAGGTACTGTCTTATCCTCTTCTTGATACAGGTCAGTGAAGTGCTTTACCCAGAGTTGTGGGTTAATGTTCAGCTCTAGGTTTTTTGGAGGGCCTTCGCATCCCCACCTAATTATCTCCCAAAACGTTCTAGAGTTTCCAACCGAGATTGCATGCAAGAGGTCTTTCCAAAGCTTAGGTGGAAAAGTCTTCTTCTTGTATCGCAGTAATTTCTTATATTGTTGCCTGCACTCGAATTTTTTTTGCTCATTATAGTTATTTAGATGCCAATTCTTTAATGCTCCTGATAGCGCCTTTTTTAATTTTAAACACTTGCCATCAAACCAGCCCTCAGTCAATTTTGGGTTGGTTTTACAATGCCTAATTCTTTCCTTTAATGTTTGTGATAGCAAATGATTAAAATTATGCAAAAGGTGCGAGACCTCGTTACCTGCTAAGTTAAGGAACATGGAGAGTGATGACAACCAGGTCTCACTAGGTGCACCCATAAAAGGTTCAACACCATCTGTCCTTGCAATGTTTTTCCTATTTGGTCTCAGAGCTATTGTTAGGCTATTTCCTTTATATAGGGGAACAGATTTCCCAGAACTCATGTCCGGGTGGTCCATCTCCATTAGCAATGGGTCGTGGTCACTCTCTATCCTATCCCTTATTTCCATGTCTAAATTGTAGTGCCAGGCTTTGATGTTTATTGCCAGATAGTCAATTCTAATTTGCCTTTTTCCAATTCGAAAGGTGGATTTGAAAGCTCTATCTGAGTTTGTTCTTCCGTTTAGTATACAAGTCCCTCCTTCTATCAGAGCTTCAAAAATGAATCCTCCTTTCTTGGAGTCTTGGCAACGTTCAATAAGGGGGATCGGAATATTCCAAGCATGATCTTTCTCTACTACTTGTTCGTCCCCGAGAATAGAATGGGGTTTGGTGTTAAAATCGGCACATTAGTATGAAGCTTTTACAGAACTGAGGGGAGCGGTCGTTCATATAACCAATCACAGGCTTCTACAAGCCTCTAGATATTTTATTTAAGATGTGTTCCTTGAGCAGCCGCACACCTGGCTTGACTTGAACCCAACTAATAGGTGGGAAGTACACATTCACTATTTCGAGTGACCTCATGTTTTACTACTAGCGTATGAATATCCTTGCTTAATACAACGTGTGTTGCTACTGAATTTTCCAGCAGTGAAGTTCTAACCCAGATGGTCAAGCCTCCTGTTGGTCTTCCTTTTTTGTGTTTAGTTGCGGGTAGAAAGTGGAAACCCCATCTTGATCGATGGCATTATTAGACCAAGTTTCCTGGAAGCAGCTGATATCTTTTTGTTTAATCAATTCTACCCAGACCATATCCTCGATTTTAGCTTTTAGGCCTGCGATATTCCAGCTTAGGATTTTTAGTGATGATCTAGTTCTTTCTTTAGTGCCCGGACAGTCCATTTTTTGCTACAGGCTTCTGTATGACTTATCGTCATATGTCTGTGGCAGTGAGGAATTTCCCATGATGTTTCTTGGAGAATTGACTAGCAAGCGGAACTTCATGTTGCTCAAGTTTGTTCGTTCAGGTAATTGTTGTTTGGAGCTAATTGCTCCGTGCAATATCAAGCCAAAGTTGTCGTTTGGCTCGTACCTGTTTGGCGCATTTTTTTTGGTGCTTTTTCAAGAAATATTGAAGGATACAATTCCTTTTGCGGGATGACGGAGGATATTCTCCAGGTCTTCATCAAACTGGACCATTTTAGGATCTGTTTTACTATCCATGGTGAAGCTCAGACTGTTTCTGATGATTCCCCACTTTCTAACCCTTTTCTTTGTAAGAATCTTACTGAGAGCAAATCTTTAGTCATTACGTTCTGCAGGCCTGGCAGGGAATTAACCAGATATAAAATATTACACCTGTTTAGAATATCTTGGCTCCCTCTTGAGGAATACTTGAGGGTAAACATGATCGTATCTTCATGCTCTTTGCTTCTTTCAGTATGGATCTCGATATGCTCGCAGCCTTCATGCGACCATCTTTCTTGGGATCGATTTTCTTCTTTTTCATTACTATTGGTGATAGCTACAGGTCCTGTGGATGCTGGCTCTTCTTGATCATTTATCCTTCTGTAATGCATCTCTGTGTTCCTGCATCCTTCATGTATTTGACTTTTGGAGGGCCAGAATTAAATGTTTACTTTATTTTCCCAGTCAAATGCTGGGCGCGATAGAGCAGGCAAGGCATAGACACACTCCAGCTGGCTACTGTAATTTTCTAGCCTGGCCTGAGGACAATCTTTTATTTTTGTCAGAGGTGCAGGAGCCGAGGCTATTGAATTGTTATTAGTTTTCACACACGTGGTTATTCGTATACTTTGTTCACTTCCTGTGGGCTCAGAACTTTTCGCCCTCCTGATTTCACTTTTACTATTTGCTTGTGGTGTCCCCTCGATGGTGGTGTTTAACAGTTGCTGACAATTTCCATTATGATTCCCCCCTACGTTTGGGTGATGTACTTGGGCTAGATGTTCTATTTTTGAAACTATGGGATGCTTGTCTTTACTGGAGCTTAACTTTAATTTTGATGTCTCTGAGCTCCATTTGTATGTCCCATTGACTAAGACATCACTTGCCTCATTTAACCCTGGATTTACTGCTGGATCTGTTTCCGACATCTTTTTGTTCCCTGTACCATGGCTAAGTGCTTGGCTTCCCCTAAGTCCAGTGGGTATGCGATTTAAGTGGGAATGGTAGGTGCAGCATTTGTCACGCAGCAAACCTGAGTTTTTATTTGTGAAGTTGCTATCTTTATCCATTACTTCTGCAGGGCTCTCTGTCTTGATATTTTGGTCTATATACTTCTGTTGGGCAAGCTGATCAACAATTTTTTTATTTTGCCCAGGTGGGCTTGACTGCCATATCGGATTTTGTGCCTTTTTTACTGTAGCTTTTTTATTCCCTCTAACGTTTTTCCACTTCCTTTCCCATTTCCCTATTTGTTGAAGTCTTTTGTTCTGAGCCCTCTTTCCTGCTATACCTGAAGCTTCAGTTCCTGGTGCAAAGCCTCCATTATTTCCCTCCATCTCATCTGTGCAAATGTTCACGTCTAGGCAGCCTTCTTGACCTGGGCTTGGCGAGCCTACTCTGTCTGTTGGCATTCCTGGTGTTCTTGACTCTATTTCTGTGGGCTCACGGTTGCACACATATAAGCTTTTAAGGCTGTGTTTACAATCTTCAATTATATTATTCATTACCTTTGGGACTTCCAGTAGTTTTTCCAGCAGTGGTCCACAGACTTGCCTATCCGCCTTATCAGCCACAGCCTGTTGCTGCAGATTTTCCCTTATGGCGCCCTCTACCAGGGCCATCCTATAATCTATGGTCTTTATTGAAGCTGTAAATAGTTTGGTCAGCTCAAGTTGATTATCAGGTTTAAGAGACTGGGCCATGATCGTAGTTGCAATTGAGTCCAATGTTGTGCATATATTTTTCATGATGCTAAGAATTGGTTAATCTAATGAAAAGTCATCTCTATTTTCCCAATTTTGCCCATTTTTCTTGTTAATTGTTTGCCTTCCAAGGTCTTGTCATCTTTGCCCCTGAGGCCTTTTACTAGATTGCCATCCAGAAAATGTAGGTCCTCCGATGTTATGCTGTCTAATTGGGTCTCTATGTTGCCAATTACAGAATTATCAAGTGAGGAGAGCTCTAAACTAAATGAGCTAATTTCATATCTGGGTAGTGTTGAATTGTTTTTTCCTACATGGCTTCCAAAATAGGACTGCGACGCTGAGAGCTTACGGCCTGCTTTGCTGAAGGTTGGTCCATTTCAGACCCTTTATGTTCTGATGTACTATTGACTCTACTTGGACGCTTTCTGCGGTGGTTGTTTGTGAGGAATTCCTGAGGTTTTGTAATCCTAATTGGACTCAGGAATAATTCCCATGTAATTCATGACTTGTTCTTTGCTCCCCTGAGGAATGATCCCACTCTGATGGCTTGTTTATTTCCAATTCACTGCCCTTTGGGGAATCATTCATTGGTCGGGTTGATTGCAGCAGAGATAGAAGTATATTCGGCTGCCAAGCCTCTGATTGCTCCAATTCAGCCCCCATTGCATTAGCATCACCTTTTCCCCCAGAAACTATACTGTGGGATCACTAGTCATGGAGCATTGCTTCTGTAGCCAGTCAGTGCTTGAGTTCAGATAGTTATAGTAGTTGATTATAGTGTTTGCTTTTGATTTAGCTTTCCTGGCCCCCTTATTCCCAGCTAGTTCCAAATGCATTGATGTGTTCTGTTGTTTCTTACTTGGGGGACTTGCAGGGCCCCCCTCAGTTTCTCCTATGTTCGATATTGCACACCCGGTGTCGCAGGTCAAGCTCCAGCCATCCCCCTACTGGGTCTCTTGTCCTCAGTATCATCGGGGCCAGCACAGACTGGCAGCGAAGATTCCAAATCGGACGCACCACCCTTCTTCTCTACTGATTCACTTTCATCGCCGAGGCTTCTGGATTGAAACCCCCCAGCTGCAACCTCTACTTGTCTTGCGAGTTTCCCTTGGGTTGGCTGTGTGGTTCGGGATCCTGATCTTGCCCATGATCTTGCGCACAGTCGGGCTCCTGCTTTGAACATTTGAATTTCGTTGGGCGGGCTAATGCCTCCTTAGCCTCCTTAGCTCTCTTTGTCTTTCCCCTCGTTCCGAACATCTTGGGACTACGTGACTTCAGCTTATTTCCTTGTAAGATCTTTGAAAATGACTTTTTGTTGGGCTCTTGCCGTCTAAAACAGTTTCAACAGTTTTATTTTTACGGAGATATGCGGAGATAAAACTATTCCTTTGGTGTCATTAGTGTCTGCTCCTCTCCGCTCCTTTTCTATCTCCTGTCTTTCTCCTCTCGGCTGTCGCTGCTGCTCTCTGCACAACTCAGATGTCTATAGTTAATTTATTAAGTTGCTTACTTGTGTTTACTTTACTCCACTTACGTCTACTGCCTGCCGTACGGCGTCTCCTCTTCTCCTCTCATCCTCTGGGTTCCCTCAAGATTTCCCTGAAGTGCCTTGCGCCACACGAGGCTCTTGGACCACACAGACCAGATGGCAGTCGGGCAGTCAGGCAGTCAGGCTGCCAACAAGCGGTAACTGAAGGCAGCAGGCAGCAGCAGCAGACAGCCAGAATGAAAACTGCTGCTAGACCAAGAACAAGGGGGCAGTGAGGAGTGGTCGGGCCCACCCGTCCCAAGCTAGTACTGTCAACAAGCAGGGGCCAGCACAAGGGCCAACAACGGGATCGACCTGTCCTGGCCAACGAAAAAGGCAGCAACACCGCTGGTGGAAAAGCAGCACAATACGCAGCACCACCTCTACTCGCCATGAACCGATGTGAGCCGTGAGCCACCCGGCACTAGCGTCGGCAGCCAGTGAAGCAGGAAGCACAACCAAGAACTAAGAGATGTGTTAGTGATGGAGAAGTAGTGGGAGATATATTTGGTACATTGATCCCGTCTGTAGGTGTGATTATGAGTGGTTTGAAAATTAGAAAGCTGAATGTGATAATGGATAAACTAACAACGAGTACAGCAAGTTCCTTATTGGTTGTAAATACTGAGATGGCAGCTACAAGATTTATTGTTTTTCCGAACCTACTTGTGTTAGATCTTCTTCTCGCAAAAGACAGTGGAATCTTTCAGATGCTAAAAGTTCAGCAAAGCTGTACTTACATCTCAGAAAAGAGTAAGGATTTAGAGAAAAACATTCAGAACATTAATGGCTTGAAGAAGGATTTTGAACAGTTTGAAGAAATAGGTGCACGGGAAGCATTTGGAGATGGGTTTGCTGCTGTAGCGAGATGGTTTCAAAACTTAGGAAGTGGAATGGTGGGTTTTGTTCTGATGCTGTGGTTGCTCATTGCTTTTTGTGCAATAGTTATAGTTGTACGTTTTTAAATTTTCCAGAGGATGAAAGTTAAACAGGCAATAAAAGGAAAGAGAGCAGATGTGGAGCTGAAAGAGAATCTGTGTAAATAGTATGATGATATGAAGCATCTGAAGAAGTCTAAATGGAAACTGATGTAGACTTCAAGGTTTTGATCAGTCTCATTTAAACATTTTATCATGACTTAATTTGTCATCTCAGGGGGTATTGGTGATGCATAATTTTGGTTGCACCATCATGCGTTATAGAAGTGTTATAATAATGTCATCAGCAATATATATATATATATATTGTGGCCCATATTTATACTTTTTGACGCAAAACTGCGCTAACGCAGTTTTGCGTCAAAAAAATTAGCGCCGGCTAACGCCATTCTGAAGCACCATGCGAGCGCCGTATTTATTGAATGACGTTAGCCGGCGTTAGCCGCCGGCGCCGTCTGGTGTGCGTTAAAAAAAACGACGTACACCAGGCAGCGCCGGCGTAGGGGAAAATGGAGCTTGGGCGTCAAGAAATGGGGCAAGTCAGGTTGAGGCAATTTTTGCGCCTCAACCCGATTTGCGCCATTTATTTTTCACTCCCAACCCCCATAGAAATGACTCCTGTCTTAGCAAAGACAGGAGTCATGCCCCCTTGCCCAATGGCCATGCCCAGGGGACTTCTGTCCCCTGGGCATGGTCATTGGGCATAGTGGCATGTAGGGGGGCACAAATCAGGCCCCCCTATGCCACAAAAAAAAATAAAAAAAATACTTACCTGAACTTACCTTAATGTCCCTGGGATGGGTCCCTCCAGCCTTGGGTGTTCTCCTGGGGTGGGCAAGGGTGACAGGGGGGGTCCCTGGGGGCATGGAGGGCACCTCTGTGCTCCTTCCGAGCCCACAGGTCCCTTAACGCCTGCCTTTTGCAGGCGCTAAAAAACGGCGCAAAAGCGGCCGTACGTCATTTTTTTTGACCCGCCCACTCCCGGGCATGATTTTTGCCCGGGAGTATAAATCCAACGCACATGCCTCGGAGTCGATTTTTTAGACGTGAACGCCTACCTTGCATCTCATTAACACAAAGTAGGTGTCCACGCTAAAAAATGACGCTAACTCCATGGACTTTGGCGCTAGACGCGTCTAACGCCAAAGTATAAATATGGAGTTAGTTTTGCGTCGAAATTGCGTTAAAAAAAACGACGCAATTCCGGCGCAAACGGAGTATAAATATGCCCCTGTGTGTCTTAATGTTACTAATTAAAGTAGAACATCCAAAAATCATATTACTGAAGGTGTTTTTGCAGTAGAAGGCTAAAAGTTCATATCAATCAATCATACAAGTATTTGTATGGATCACTTATCACTCATGAGGGTATCCAGACACCTTAACTACTGCACAGGACTCAGGTAGAGCTCAGTTGAAAAGCCAGGTCTTGAGTTGCTTTCTAAAGTCCTGGATGGAAGGAGATGCTTTTTGATGGTTGGGAAGATTGTTCCAAGATTTTTCTGCAGGTGGGAGAAAGCTTGTCCTCAGTGGTTGCTCTTGCGAATGCAGTGTGTGTGGGCGAGGTAGAGGGAGGCAGAGCACAGGTGTCTGGGAGGTCTGTGAAAGTTCAATCAGTGGTTAAGGTCGGCTGGACCTTGGTTATGTAGGACATTGCAGGTGAGAGTCAGCAACTTGAATTGGCCTCATTTGTGTGTGAGGTACCAGTGCAGGTCTCTGAGGTGTGAAGAAATATTGATCCACCTTGGAAGGTCAAGGGTGAGTCTGGCTGCTGTGTTCTGGATGATCTGAAGTCTTTTTGTGTGGTGGATGGTGGTTCTGGCATACAGAGCATTTCTGTAGTCGAAGAGGATGGTGACAAGGGCCTCTGTGTCAAAGCCCAGCTCACCTGAGTCCTTGTTCAGTTCTGATGGAGGTTGAAGACAATCCGACCCCACCCTGAAACTGCTTGTTCCAGCACACTAGTTTTTAAAACAGTGCACTAAGAACAGAAGCTCAAGGGAAGGGGGGAAGTGGATAAAATAAAATAAAGAGACAACAGCGTTCTTGCGTTTCCACTGTTGAAGTGCTGCACAAATCTGCGGCCCTCTCTGACTTCTGAAGAAACTGGTGCCTAATGAAACATAAACAAAGAACAGATAAGTACATCCTATTCCTAACTGGGTTCCTGACTATCCCTTTATTTATTAGAAATTTTCTTTTAAAAGTACCTCTTGGATCCTGGTCTCTAGTTTCCAGGTTTGGAATGTGTTACTGCTCTGGAATGTGCTTTCTATTACTCTAAAGCTTCTAAAACATTAAACAAATACCGTTATCAGAATTATCAATATCAAACATTCATCTTAATATAACTAAAGCCTAAATTGCCAATAGCAGACTCACTTTTCCCATATTTCCAGAATCTTTTATAACCCCTTAGCTGCTGGGCCTTTTCCCCCCCAGTGCTGAGCCCTTTTTTGGCTATTTGGGGTAGTTCGCGCTTAGGGCTTCATAACTTTTTGTCTACATAAGCTAACCACGCCAAATTTGCGTCCTTTTTTTCCAACATCCTAGGGATTCTAATGGTACCCAGAGTTGGTGGTTTCCCCTGGAGGAGACCAAGAAAATAGCCAAAATACAGTGAAAATTTTGTTTTTTCCCAAAAAATTGGGAAAAAGGGATGCCGAAGTAGGCTTGTGGTTTTTTCCCTGAAAATGCCATCAACAAAGGGTTTCTGGTGCTGAAATCACTATCTTCCCACCTTTCAGGAACGGGCAGACTTGAATCAGAAAACCAAATTTTTCAACACAAATTTGGCTTTTTACTGGGACATACCCCATTTCTACTATATTTGGTGCTTTCAGCCTCCTTCCAGTTAGTGACAGGAATGGGTATGAAACCAATGCTGGATCCTGGAATGCTAAACATTTCTGGAAACTAGACAAAATTCTGAATTCAGCAAGGGGTCATTTGTGTAGATCCTACAAGGTTTTCCTACAGAAAATAACAGCTGAAATAAAAAAATATTGAAATTGAGCTGAAAACAACAGCCATTTTTCTTTATGTTTTACTCTGTAACTTTTTCCTGCAATGTCAGATTTCTGAAAACAATATACCGTTTTGTCTGCTGGACTCTTCTGGTTGCGGGGATATAAAGCGCTTGTAGGTTCATCAAGAACCCTAGGTACCCAGAGCCAATAAATGAGCTGCACCCTGCAGTTGGTTTTCATTCTGTACTGGGTATACAGCAATTCATTTGCTGAAATATGAAGAGTGAAAAAGAGGTATCAAGAAAACCTTTGCATTTCCAATATGAGCACAAGATAAGGTTTTGAGGAGCAGTGGTTATTTGCACATCGCTGAATTCCGAGGTGCCCATACTAGCATGTGAATTGCAGGGCATTTCTCAAATAGACGTCTTTTTTACACACTCTCTTATATTTGGAAGGAAAACATGTAGAGAAAGATAAAGGGCAATAACACTTGTTTTGCTATTCTATGTTCCCCCAAGTCTCCCGATAAAAATGATACCTCACTTGTGTGGGTAGGCCTAGTGCCCGCGACAGGAAATGCCCCAAAACACAACATGGACACATCCTATTTTTTTTATAGAAAACACAGCTGTTTTTTCCAAAGTGCCTACCTGTAGATTTTGGCCTCTAGCTCAGCAGGCACATAGGGAAACCTACCAAACCTGTGCATTTCTGAAAACTAGAGACCTAGGGGAATCCAAGGAGGGTTGACTGGCGGGGCTCGGACCAGGTTCTGTTACCCAGAATCCTTTGCAAACCTCAAAATTTGGCTAAAAAAACACATGTCCCTCACATTTCTGTGGCAGAAAGTTCTGGAATCTGAGAGGAGCTACAAATTTCCTTCCACCCAGCGTTCCCCCAAGTCTCCCGATAAAAATGATACCTCACTTGCGTGGTTAGGCCTAGCGCCGGCGACAGGAAACAGCCCAAAGCGCAACGTGGACACATCCTAAATTTTGGAAAAAAACAGAGGTGTTTTTTGCGAAGTGCCTACCTGTAGATTTTGGCCTCTAGCTCAGCCGGCACCTAGGGAAACCTACCAAACCTGTGCATTTCTGAAAACTAGAGACCTAGGGGAATCCAAGGAGGGGTGACTTGCGGGGCTCGGACCAGGTTCTGTTACCCAGAATCCTTTGCAAACCTCAAAAAGTGGCTAAAAAAACTAGTTTTCCTCACATTTCGGTGACAGAGAGTTCTGGAATCTGAGAGGAGCCACAAATTTCCTTCCACCCGGCGTTCCCCCAAGTCTCCCGATAAAAATGATACCTCACTTGTGTGGGTAGGCCTAGCGCCTGCGACAGGAAACGCCCCAAAGCGCAACGTGGACACATCCAAATTTTTGGAAGAAAACAGAGGTGTTTTTTGAGAAGTGCCTACCTGTAGATTTTGGCCTCTAGCTCAGCCGGCACCTAGGGAAACCTACCAAACCTGTGCATTTCTGAAAACTAGAGACCTAGGGGAATCCAAGGAGGGGTGACTTGCGGGGCTCGGACCAGGTTCTGTTACCCAGAATCCTTTGCAAACCTCAAAAAGTGGCTAAAAAAACTAGTTTTCCTCACATTTCGGTGACAGAGAGTTCTGGAATCTGAGAGGAGCCACAAATTTCCTTCCACCCGGCGTTCCCCCAAGTCTCCCGATAAAAATGATACCTCACTTGTGTGGGTAGGCCTAGCGCCTGCGACAGGAAACGCCCCAAAGCGCAACGTGGACACATCCAAATTTTTGGAAGAAAACAGAGGTGTTTTTTGAGAAGTGCCTACCTGTAGATTTTGGCCTCTAGCTCAGCCGGCACCTAGGGAAACCTACCAAACCTGTGCATTTCTGAAAACTAGAGACCTAGGGGAATCCAAGGAGGGGTGACTTGCGGGGCTCGGACCAGGTTCTGTTACCTGGAATCCTTTGCAAACCTCAAAAAGTGGCTAAAAAAACAAGTTTTCCTCACATTTCGGTGACAGAAAGTTCTGGAATCTGAGAGGAGCCACAAATTTCCTTCCACCCGGCGTTCCCCCAAGTCTCCCGATAAAAATGATACCTCACTTGTGTGGGTAGGCCTAGCGCCCGCAACAGGAAATGCCCCAAAACAGAACGTGGACACATCAAATTTTTTCATAGAAAACAGTGCCTACCTGTGGATTTTGGCCTCTAGCTCAGCCGGCACCTGGGGAAATCTAGCAAACCAGCACATTTTTGAAAACTAGAAACCCAGGGGAATCCAAGATGAGGTGACTTGTGGGGCTCGGACCAGGTTCTGTTACCCAGAATCCTTTGCAAACCTCAAAATGTGGCTTAAATAACACGTTTTCCTCACATTTCGGTGACAGAAAGTTCTGGAATCTGAGAGGGGCCACAAATTTCCTTCCACCCAGCGTTCCCCCAAGTCTCCCGATAAATATGATACCTCACTTGTGTGGTTAGGCCTGGTGCCTGCGACAGGAATAGATCACACAACGGTCAATGTTGGTCCTTACGTGAGGCAGCTGTTGACCCTGGGGTGATCCATTCCTGACACAGGCACTAGGTGTAGGCACTCAAATGGGGTAGTGTTTTTATCAGGACAGGTGAGGAGTCACTGGGTGGTAGGAATGTTGTGGATCCCAGCATATTCCTGTAGTTTGTGTGACAGAAATGCGAGAAAAATAGAGTTTTTTTTCAACATTTCAGCTTTGCAGGGTATTCTGGGTAAGAAAACTTTGGGGAATCCACACAAGTCACACCTCTGTGGACTCCCCCGAATGTCTAGTTTCCAGAAATGTTTGGGTTTAGTGTGTTTCTCTATATGGCCGCCGAATCCAGGACCAAAAACACAGGTGCCTGCCTTACAAAACCAGTTTGTTTTGCCATAGACAATTTTGATGTCTCCACAATATGATTTGGGTGGTGGAATTTGGGGCTGAACTAAATTGGGGAGCTCCCAAGAGAGCACTCTCTCTCTGCTTGCCGCCGCATTCACCTGCTCTCTGGGTTGGCCTAACCCACTATTACCCAGTTGCACGAACAGCTTGCGAAGGGACAGCAGGACTGTCCTCATCACCTCCCTCATAATGTACTGGAAGAGGAGTTTTCGAATGGGACTCCTCTGACTGAAAAATCACTCCCAGAGTATGCGCCATTGTCCTATCCCTCAGATGCTGTCTCAGTATCTGATGTCTCAGTCTCTGATCATATGTCAGAGCGGTCCTCTATAACCCGAGTGCAGGCAGCAGTCATCCATCAAGATGCCATCTCTGCTATTGGCTAAACTGTTGGTCTAAAACACTAGCCTACGTAGACAGTCACAAAATCGATGGTGTGTGTGAGATACGTGCAACAGTAGAGGCCACCTTACCTGCGCTTCTTCCCTCAATCAGCACGTACTTTCAAGACACTCAAAAAACACCTTATCACATACCATTCGTCACAGTCTTTAGCACCTCCTGCGCCCAGTCCAACAATCATTATTGGCGCTCCCACTCCCTCCTCCTCGGATTCCCTCATTACCACCCAGCAAAAGTGCCCTTCATCTCTCCATAGACTTTACTAATGTAGTCAGCTATTTACATAAAATACAGATGTGCTCTTTGCAGTAGGCATATAAACCTTCTGCGCTTCTTTATGGCACTAAAACTGCCACTAGACATGTCGGACCCTTTTCCCCCCAGGGAAACCACACACATATTGACAAAAGTGATATATATATGACAGCCAACCACCTGAAACTCAACTCAAGCAAAACCAAAATAATCCTCTTTGGCCCACACAAAAACACCTGGGACCCCCCATGGTGGCCCACCACGCTAGGCCCTGCACCCACCCCCGCCAACCACGCACGCAACCTCAGCATCATCCTAGATTCCTCCCTCTCGATGACCCAACAAATCAACGCTCTTACCTCCTCATGCTTCAACAAACTCCGTATACTGAAAAACATTCAAATGGATCCCCACAGAGACCAGAAAAACTGTCACTCACGCACTCATCAGCAGCAGGCTTGATTACGGAAACGCCCTCTACGCCGGCACCACTCTAAAACTCAAGCGCAAACTACACGCATCCAGAACTCAGCAGCACGACTCATCCTCGACCTCCGCCGACACGAACACATCTCTCCACACCTCAAATCCCTCCACTGGCTCCCCATTGACAAAAGGATCACCTTCAAGATCCTCATCCTCGCACACAAATCACTCCACTACACAGGCCCTGCCTACCTCAACGAGAGTCACCTTCCACCCCCCCACACAAAACGTCCGCTCAGCTGACCTCTCTCTCGCCTCTGTCCCCCGCATCAAACACACCACCACCGGGGGCAGATCCTTCTCCTACCTTGCACCCAAAACCTGGAACGCACTCACAACCCACCTTCGCAAGAGCCAAAACCTACTTCTTTTCAGGAAGGGCCTCAAAACCTGGCTTTTTGAACAGTGAACCTCCCAGCCCCTTTCCCTCCCCCCGTCCCCCCCCCAGCGCCTTGAGACCCTCACAGGTGAGTAGCGCGATTTATAAATCTCTTTGATACAGATCTACCTCTATATATATATATATATATATATATATATATATATATATATCTACATAGATATATCTATAGATATATCCATGTACCTAGATATATCTATCTACATAGATATATATAGATATATACATATATATATATTTTTTTGTTGTATGGTTTCCTTGGGGGCCAAAATGGCCCCCAGGGAAACCCTACAACATCTAAAAAAAAAATTGCCCCCACAGGCGACCCCCTGTCATTTCATTTTTTTTTTTTTACATCCCCTGGGGGGGCACCTACCTTTTTAAAAAAAATTATCCCGGGGGTGGGGGGGCGGCCCCGGCCCGTTTTCCACGGGGGCCGCCCCCCAAAAGTGAAATCCCTGGTGTCTAGTGGGGTTTCCTGGCCCCCGATCGCAGCTGTGCTGCGATCGGGGGCCAGAAACAGTTTCAGAAGGCCTCGTAAGAAAGGGGAGAGTCTCCCCTTTATTACGAGGCCTTTTCAAAGTGTTTCCTGGCCCCCCCGATCGCAGCTGTGCTGCGATCGGGGGGTCCAGGAAACCTGAAAGTGTTTCCTGGCCCCCGATCACAGCACAGCTGCGACCGGGGGCCAGGAAACACTTTCAGGAAGATGGGGAAAAGGCCGTTTTCCCCATCAAAGCAGGAAGCGGCCGCAAGGCTGCTTCCTGCTTTGATGGGGAAAACACCTTTGCAACGTCAGCGCGCCGCAAACGGGCGGCTGGGGGGCGGGGGGAGACACAGTAGCTTCCTTGTCTCCCCAGGGAAGTAAAAAAAAATAATAATAATCCTCGGGTGCAACGCACCCGAGGATTTATTAATGCCCTTCCTGGTGTCGGCCACTGGTCGTGACCCGCACCAGGGAGGGTGTGTGGACGTCGGCAAGTGGCCGACGCCCGCACCCAAGCGGATAAAACAAATACTGTACTTTTATGTCAAAATACAGCATGTAATTTGTGCAAGTCCTTGATTTACTGTTTGCCTTGCTGTTAATGGTTTCCACGGTTCGATTCTTAAAAGTTCCATCAAAAAAATGTTTGCTTCACAAAGTTCCGCAAAGTATTCTTGTAACAAAGAGTTTGAATCACAATGTTCGTGGAAGGTATCTTGTTTCAAATTGTCTATACACGAATCCAGAAATTGTTGTCAAAGTTCTTTCAGGTAATAAAAGTTTTGCACTTACTTGTTGCTGGCAAGAGATACTGATCAGTCTAACCTTGTCTTCTTTCTCTTTTGCAGGTTGCTTGTAGGAGAGAGGCTGAGGCAAGGAGGAACCGGAAACCGGAAGAAGGAAGAGCCAGCAGCTGCGCCCATTGAAGCCAATGAAAGTCTGTAGAGAGCAGGAGTGCCAGCGCCGAGGGATCTGTCCTCAGGTAAGCGGGAGGTAGACGAGCACAAGCACTGGGTGAGGCTCGGGGGCTGCCTTTTATAGACAGGGCTGGGTGTGGTCCTCACATGCTGCACATGTTCTTGAAAGGTGTGCAGAGCTGGGTGTGGTTTGAAGAGCTGGGTGTGGTCGTCACATGCTGCACATGTTCTTGAAAGGTGTGCAGAGTTTCAGTTATTATGCAAATGAGTTAAATTAACACATGGCCTAGAGAGGAGTGTTTTAAAGAAGCCTTGGTAAAAGCAAGGCCCAATGTGTAAACAAAACAGCACATTAAACAACATACACAGAAGCCTAGGGGGGGGGGGAAGGTGAGATAACAAGAAAGGCTTTCAATAGTAAGTTTAAAAGGGAGCTATTACAGAACCCACTAGTGCAGTGAGAGGGGACATGCTCTTTGCTGTGCACAAACCCTAACACTCTGTGATGATGTGTCTGGAGTCAGTAGGAAGGCATTTGAAAAACATATATAATAGTTGGAGGGTGTTGAACCAGGAAGAGGATGTTCTGTTGATTTGGTTCTTCATGTTTAATTTGTTGTCTATGATGACTCCCAGGTTTTGCGCATGTTCTGTCGGTGTGGGAGGGGGGGGGTCCCGAGGTTAGGGGCCACCAGGAGTCATCCCACAGAGAAGTGGTGTTGCAGGACAGAAATTTTTCGGTTTTGTCGGTGTTCAGTTTCAGGCAGTTATCCTGAATTCAGACGGCAAAGAGAGTCATTCAGAGGTTGAAGTTGGTTTTAGCTGAGGAAATGTCTTTGGAGAGCAAGAGGATCAGGTGCATGTCATTGAGGTTGGAGATGATATTCAGCCTGTGGTCTCGTACAAAGCTGGTCAGGGGGATCATGTAGTTGCTGAAGACAGTAGGGCTGAGGATGTATCCTTGAGGGATCCCACAAATGATGGGCTTGGGTTCTGAGGTAAAAGGCGGGAAGAGGACTCACTGGGTTGGTTCGGAGAGAAATGATGCAATCCATTTCAAGACAATGACTCAGATGGCGATATGATGGAGTTTCTTGAGAAGGGTGTGGTGGGAAACTGAGTCGAAGGCTGCTGAGAGATCTAGGAGGAGGAGGGCAGCCTAGCCTCCTTGGTCTGTGAGGGTTCTGATGTAATCTGTTACCGTGAAGAGGGTGGTTTCCGTGCTACGTGTGGAGCAGAATCCAGGTTGAGATAGGTCTAGGAGGTTGTTGTCTTCAAGATGTTTTGTGAGTTGCTCTATGATGGGTTTCTCCATCACTTTTGCAGGGAAGAGGAGCAGGGATATCGCCCGGTCGGTTTTGAGGTAATTGGGGTTGGCCTAGGGTTTCTTAAGGAGGAGTTTGACTTGCATGTGGATGACTGAGTTGATGGATGAGTTGAGGAGTCTGTTAGTCTGCTGCTGATGCTATCAATGCTGAGGTTGAAAATGTGATGCGGGCAGTGGTTGGTGGGTGAACCAGATTGGATGGCCTTTATGATGTCGGTGGTGTTTAGGGTAGTGAATTGATTTCATTTAAAGAGTATGGGGCATATTTATGAGCTCCTATGCCACGGAGCGTCACTTTTTGCAATGCTCTGGTGGCACTATGCCCTACACCATATTTACAAGGTGGTGCTAAACCACTTTTTGTGGCTCAACGCCACCTTGTTAATATGACCTCTTCACACGCAGCCCTTTGCGTGGAAGGGGCGTGCAATGGGTGTTGCTGTGGGTGTGCCACAGCAACACCCATTGCATTTTGACACTGCCTCAGATTCTCAAGTTTTCATAAACATGAGGCAGCGCCAAAATCTAACGCCACCATAGGGGTGGCATTAGCAAGGTGCAACAAGGAAGAATACTTTTATTCCTCCTTGTTTTTTGCTTTTTCTATGTGTGCTGCATTTTGCAGCACGCATAGAAAGAGCAAAATGCCAGACATGATTGTTAATGTGATGTGTGAGAAGGTGTCCCTTCCTGCACATAAACAATCATTTCAAAATGACTTTTGGCACTTCTGTGTGTGCTGCAGGGACACCATCCCACACATAAAAAATCACACCCCTCAACAAAGACATCCTTGCACGTTGGTGCAAGGATGCCTGCATTGGTGCTGGCAGCTAAATTTAGTGCCAGTGCAGGGGACAACACAGGGGTGTGCCATATTCAATTAAATAGGGCACATCCCTCTGTTGTGAAAGTGACGGAGAGCGGCGCTGCCAATTATGGTGCAGCATCGCGCTCTGTCATTTTCCTTTAAATATGGGCCTATGTTTTTGGCGGGGGTATCATCATGGTTGAGGAGGCTGATGTGTCTGCTGCAGTGGGCTGGGCTGTGAAATGTTCATAGATGCTCCATATTTTGTTATGAAAGAAGGTGGCAAGGGAGTCGCAGAGCTCCTGGGTAGGGGGTGTTGTGTTCTCACTTGCTGGTTGGCAAACTCCTTGATAATGTTGAAGAGTTCATTGCTATGACTGCTTCTGGCTTGGATGTGAGTGGCTAGGGCTTGTTTCCTGGTAATCTTTAGGAGTTTGTGGTAATGGTTGAGTCTGTTTTTGAAGGGTGTTCAGTCATTGGGGAGGTTGGTGCTGAGCCATTTCCTTTCTAGTTGTTTGCAGCATTGTTTAGTGGAGTGCAGATCTTGCGTATACCAGCTGGCTTGCTTGGAGAGTCTGTTGCCCTTGGGGGCTTTGATGGGGATGACTAGGCCGGTGCACTATGCTATCCAGGAGGTGAAATTTCTGGCATCTTTGTTGATGTCTGGGGTAGAGCCAGGTACATGGTGTGGGTGGTCCGGATAGTGGGTGCTTAGGGCATTAGTCTATTGGTCCTCGGATAACTTGCTCCAATTATGGTGTGCAGTGGTGGGTGGTCTGGGTGCTCCATCGGATGTGATGGGGTAGTTGAAATGGACTATGAACTGGTTGATCCAGGTGGGTTCGGTGGTGTGGCTGTATATGATCCTTCTGCTCAAGGTACAAATGTGGTCTAATGTCTGCCCGGCGATGTGGCTAGTGTTGTAATGATCTGTCTGAGGCTGATGCTTTTCATGCTGTCTATATGGTTGTTGGTACTGGCATTGTTTGGGTCATCAAGGTGAAAGTTGAGGTCTCCAAGGAAGATGTTGTGCTCCGTGTCAATGGCTTGGGGGTAGGTGGGGGATGATTTCAGGGATGTCGTGGCAGAAACCGGGATGGGATCTGGGGATATCTGTAGGCAAGAGTTACTTTGATGTGGTATTTTTCTCTATGCTGAGTCTAAAGTTAAGGTGCTCCATGATCAGTGTGATGCTGTCTACTGAGGTAGAGCAGTGTATGGAGTCCTTGTTTATTATGATGATGCCTCCTCCAGGCTTGTTGGTGCTGTCATGGTTGGTGATCTTGTATCCATCTGGGGTGGCTGTGGTGATGTTGGGTGCTGAGGAGTTATTGAGCCAGGTCTCTGTGAGGAAAATTAGTTTGGGTGAGTGGGTGGAGTTGGTGTCCCATATCTCTGTTGAGTGTTTGACTAGGGAATGGGGGTTGAGTAGTATGCAGTCCAGCTGGCAGGTGTTCGAGGTGACCAGGGTTAGGTCATTTGGTAGTGTGTGCTGAAGGGTCACTGAGGCAGGTGAATCAGCACTGATGGCAGGCGAAAGCTCCAGTTGTGGTTCACTGGGAGACTCAGCAGCAGCTCTCCATGGGAGGTCAGGCATTGATGGTGGTGAATTCTGCTCTGATGTAGCGGTGGGTGGTCAAACAGCCAGGGTTGCTGGCACTAGGCATGGTCCACACACAGACAGACAAAGACGGGCTTGTCTTTGGCACACATTTGGTGCACCATTGGAGCACCGCTGCACATGCTTGCAGCGGCCTTCGTAAGTAGTCCTGGAAGGTGGGCAGGGCTAGCAGGGAGGCTGGAGGGTAGGAGTGGGAGAAGGCAGGAAAAACAAGCAGCAACAATAAGGCACAGCAAGTGACTAAAGTGATTAAAGACTAATAAAACTGTAACACATAACCAGGCAGATACAACATGGCCCCATATCGACCTCCATAAGTAGTCCAGGGAGGTGGGCGGGGCTAGCAGGGAGGCTGGAGGGCAGGAGTTAGAGAAGGCGGGAAAAAACAAGCAGCAACAATCAGGTGTGGCAAGTGACTAAGGACTAATACAACTGTGACATGTAGCCAGACAGATAAAACACGTCACCACACAGACAACTAAGGTCAGAAATAGCAAGACAGTATACAATACCGTACAGACCAATCAGAAACTCAAAACATGCAATGCGGGGAGGACGTGTGGTGCCCAGTCGCAGGATCAAATGAGGGGCTCACACGGCTCAGTGTGAGGCCAAGCAGCAGTTCCTCAGGGCTGTAAGCCAGAAGCAGGGGCAGAGTGCCAGTCCTGGGGTCAAGGGCTAAATATGCGTGCTCTAGTGTTTGATTTTAAAATCCTTAATTGTGGTACTCATGCACATTTTTATTCGTGTCTTCTGATTGTGGTATTATGGTGTAACTATATGTTCGCATTTCATATATCATTTCTGCTTTCATTTACAATTGCAAGGTGTACTTATAATCAAGTTGTTCAATTGTGTATTGAATGTTTTATTGGGTTAGCATAACCAAAGCCCTGAATCATTTTGTTTCCTGTGTTTAACTTTCAACATGGAGTTTTGCTCGCGTTGCAATATTCCTTCTTTGCAGGTGCGTCAGTGTGAGTCTACAGTTATTGAAGGGCATACTGTGTGTAGAAGGTAGTGGGATATGGGGGGATGTTTAGACAAGGGCAAAGAGTGCTAACAAACTGAGAAGCGACTCCTGTTTGTGTACCAGACACTGAGGAACAATCAACGTTGTCCTCATGTTCAATTTGTGGGATGATAAGTTGATGGGAGATGCCAGTTTCAACTGTGCAAGGAAAGTGGAAAACTACTGGTGTAGATGACATAGCTTTCGAAGGCTCTGTAGGTTTAATTGGTATTCATCTAGTTAGACAACAGCAGATTCCCTTGAGACTTGGAGGGGTACAGAACTCTCAACTCTTTAGTCTTTTGTGTGACTTTGTGTGTCACCTCTCTATCAGAACATCTACTGAGGTTTCTGTTATGCTGAACTTTTCCTATATTTCCTTAGACATAATTAGGATTTCCCTTTAGTTTAGTTTAGGGTACGTAGATGAACTTAATTTTCTAATGATTAGGTAAGAAGATCACAACTTGTAAACTGATCAACAGATTCTGTTTCTTATCTTTTGTATTGCCTCAACTGAAATGCCTTATGCTTATACAATATAACTTCATTTGACGCGTTAGTTCACCTATAATGATTATGTAATTATATAGCATTTTTTTTTAGATTCATTTACATCACTTTGGCTCTTAATTTATAATAAACTTTTGAACTTTATCTACTCCTGGATTTAATGTGTGACTAAATAGTTTATACTGTCAATTGAATTAAAAGGTTGATTTTTAACTCTCTTTTACTTCTCAATCATCCTAAAACATTCTGTTGGAAGAAGAAAAATAAGAATATGGGCCCAGAGCATCATCAATCAGAGCAGATTTCTATACCTCATACACAGAATCAATACCTTCCTAATCAGGACTACTGTGTCAATACAACTTTCAATTCCACACATAAAGCCTCTATTCTCTCATTGAACATTCTATGAACACAATTGTCATTGACTTACTAGGCCAAGAGTATTGCAACATGGTCAAAGCACACAGACTCTGACCATGCCCAAGGGCTAAATACATTTCCCTGTTGGAGACTCTCAACACATGTGTCTCTTCTGCATATATAGGTTCAGCATTTAAAACACTTGAACAGGCTGCATTGAAGCCACGCATATATCAGTTTTGTACTTTACAAATGAAAACAACAATGTCAATGACGTGCATTCTAGGTGATGTGGCAATCTAGACTAAGTACTTGCTTCTGCAAATACATGTGTGAGAAGGAATCAATTTAAGAATGAATCAATTTGTTGTTCTGAGACCAGGAGGTCCACATTTATGAAGTACTAATGCCTCTTTGCACCACATTAATGTAATTTTTTTATGCTAATGTGGCCCAACAATGCCAAAATCGCCATGTCATATTTACAAACTGGTGCAATGCATGCATTTGCCCCACATTATGCCTGCCCCTGGCATAATGTAGGCAAGAGGGGCGTTCCCCCACAAAGTTCCGCAAAGTATTCTTGTAACAAAGAGTTTGAATCACAATGTTCGTGGAAGGTATCTTGTTTCAAATTGTCTATACACGAATCCAGAAATTGTTGTCAAAGTTCTTTCAGGTAATAAAAGTTTTGCACTTACTTGTTGCTGGCAAGAGATACTGATCAGTCTAACCTTGTCTTCTTTCTCTTTTGCAGGTTGCTTGTAGGAGAGAGGCTGAGGCAAGGAGGAACCGGAAACCGGAAGAAGGAAGAGCCAGCAGCTGCGCCCATTGAAGCCAATAAAAGTCTGTAGAGAGCAGGAGTGCCAGCGCCGAGGGATCTGTCCTCAGGTAAGCGGGAGGTAGACGAGCACAAGCACTGGGTGAGGCTCGGGGGCTGCCTTTTATAGACAGGGCTGGGTGTGATCCTCACATGCTGCACATGTTCTTGAAAGGTGTGCAGAGCTGGGTGTGGTTTGAAGAGCTGGGTGTGGTCGTCACATGCTGCACATGTTCTTGAAAGGTGTGCAGAGTTTCAGTTATTATGCAAATGAGTTAAATTAACACATGGCCTAGAGAGGAGTGTTTTAAAGAAGCCTTGGTAAAAGCAAGGCCCAATGTGTAAACAAAACAGCACATTAAACAACATACACGGAAGCTTAGGGGGGGGGAGGTGAGATAACAAGAAAGGCTTTCAATAGTAAGTTTAAAAGGGAGCTATTACAGAACCCACTAGTGCAGTGAGAGGGGACATGCTCTTTGCTGTGCACAAACCCTAACACTCTGTGATGATGTGTCTGGAGTCGGTAGGAAGGCATTTGAAAAACGTATATAATAGTTGGAGGGTGTTGAACCAGGAAGAGGATGTTCTGTTGATTTGGTTCTTCATGTTTAATTTGTTGTCTATGATGACTCCCAGGTTTTGCGCATGTTCTGTCGGTGTGGGGGGGGGGGGTCCAGAGGTTAGGGGCCACCAGGAGTCATCCCACAGAGAAGTGGTGTTGCAGGACAGAAATTTTTCGGTTTTGTCGGTGTTCAGTTTCAGGCAGTTATCCTGAATTCAGTCGGCAAAGAGAGTCATTCAGAGGTTGAAGTTGGTTTTAGCTGAGGAAATGTCTTTGGAGAGCAAGAGGATCAGGTGCATGTCATTGAGGTTGGAGATGATATTCAGCCTGTGGTCTCGTACAAAGCTGGTCAGGGGGATCATGTAGTTGCTGAAGACAGTAGGGCTGAGGATGTATCCTTGAGGGATCCCACAAATGATGGGCTTGGGTTCTGAGGTAAAATGCGGGAAGAGGACTCACTGGGTTGGTTCGGAGAGAAATGATGCAATCCATTTCAAGACGATGACTCAGATGGCGATATGATGGAGTTTCTTGAGAAGGGTGTGGTGGGAAACTGAGTCGAAGGCTGCTGAGAGATCTAGGAGGATGAGGGCAGCCTAGCCTCCTTGGTCTGTGTGGGTTCTGATGTAATCTGTTACCGTGATGATGGTGGTTTCCGTGCTACGTGTAGAGCAGAATCCAGGTTGAGATAGGTCTAGGAGGTTGTTGTCTTCAAGATGTTTTGTGAGTTGCTCTATGATGGGTTTCTCCATCACTTTTGCAGGGAAGGGGAGCAGGGATATCGCCCGGTCGGTTTTGAGGTCATTGGGGTTGGCCTAGGGTTTCTTAAGGAGGAGTTTGACTTGCATGTGGATGACTGAGTTGATGGATGAGTTGAGGAGTCTGTTAGTCTGCTGCTGATGCTATCAATGCTGAGGTTGAAAATGTGATGCGGGCAGTGGTTGGTGGGTGAACCAGATTGGATGGCCTTTATGATGTCGGTGGTGTTTAGGGTAGTGAATTGATTTCATTTAAAGAGTATGGGGCATATTTATGAGCTCCTATGCCACGGAGCGTCACTTTTTGCAATGCTCTGGTGGCACTATGCCCTACACCATATTTACAAGGTGGTGCTAAACCACTTTTTGTGGCTCAACGCCACCTTGTTAATATGACCTCTTCACACGCAGCCCTTTGCGTGGAAGGGGCGTGCAATGGGTGTTGCTGTGGGTGTGCCACAGCAACACCCATTGCATTTTGACACTGCCTCAGATTCTCAAGTTTTCATAAACATGAGGCAGCGCCAAAATCTAACGCCACCATAGGGGTGGCATTAGCAAGGTGCAACAAGGAAGAATACTTTTATTCCTCCTTGTTTTTTGCTTTTTCTATGTGTGCTGCATTTTGCAGCACGCATAGAAAGAGCAAAATGCCAGACATGATTGTTAATGTGATGTGTGAGAAGGTGTCCCTTCCTGCACATAAACAATCATTTCAAAATGACTTTTGGCACTTCTGTGTGTGCTGCAGGGACACCATCCCACACATAAAAAATCACACCCCTCAACAAAGACATCCTTGCACGTTGGTGCAAGGATGCCTGCATTGGTGCTGGCAGCTAAATTTAGTGCCAGTGCAGGGGACAACACAGGGGTGTGCCATATTCAATTAAATACGGCACATCCCTCTGTTGTGAAAGTGACGGAGAGCGGCGCTGCCAATTATGGTGCAGCGTCGCGCTCTGTCATTTTCCTTTAAATATGGGCCTATGTTTTTGGCGGGGGTATCATCATGGTTGAGGAGGCTGATGTGTCTGCTGCAGTGGGCTGGGTTGTGAAATGTACATAGATGCTCCATATTTTGTCATGAAAGAAGGTGGCAAGGGAGTCGCAGAGCTCCTGGGTAGGGGGTGTTGTGTTCTCACTTGCTGGTTGGCAAACTCCTTGATAATGTTGAAGAGTTCTTTGCTATGACTGCTTCTGGCTTGGATGTGAGTGGCTAAGGCTTGTTTCCTGGTAATATTTAGGAGTTTGTGGTAATGGTTGAGTCTGTTTTTGAAGGGTGTTCAGTCATTGGGGAGGTTGGTGCTGAGCCATTTCCTTTCTAGTTGTTTGCAGCATTGTTTAGTGGAGTGCAGATCTTGCGTATACCAGCTGGCTTGCTTGGAGAGTCTGTTGCCCTTGGGGGCTTTGATGGGGATGACTAGGCCGGTGCACTATGCTATCCAGGAGGTGAAATTTCTGGCATCTTTGTTGATGTCTGGGGTAGAGCCAGGTACATGGTGTGGGTGGTCCGGGTAGTGGGTGCTTAGGGCATTAGTCTATTGGTCCTCGGATAACTTGCTCCAATTATGGTGTGCAGTGGTGGGTGGTCTGGGTGCTCCATCGGATGTGATGGGGTAGTTGAAATGTACTATGAACTGGTTGATCCAGGTGGGTTCGGTGGTGTGGCTGTATATGATCCTTCTGCTCAAGGTAAAAATGTGGTCTAATGTCTGCCCGGCGATGTGGCTAGTGTTGTAATGATCTGTCTGAGGCTGATGCTTTTCATGCTGTCTATATGGTTGTTGGTACTGGCATTGTTTGGGTCATCCAGGTGAAAGTTGAGGTCTCCAAGGAAGATGTTGTGCTCAGTGTCAATGGCTTGGGGGTAGGTGGGGGATGATTTCAGGGATGTCGTGGCAGAAACCGGGATGGGATCTGGGGATATCTGTAGGCAAGAGTTACTTTGATATGGTATTTTTCTCTATGCTGAGTCTAAAGTTAAGGTGCTCCATGATCAGTGTGATGCTGTCTACTGAGGTAGAGCAGTGTATGGAGTCCTTGTTTATTATGATGATGCCTCCTCCAGGCTTGTTGGTGCTGTCATGGTTGGTGATCTTGTATCCATCAGGGGTGGCTGTGGTGATGTTGGGTGCTGAGGAGTTATTGAGCCAGGTCTCTGTGAGGAAAATGAGTTTGGGTGAGGGGGTGGAGTTGGTGTCCCATATCTCTGTTGAGTGTTTGACTAGGGAACGGGCGTTGAGTAGTATGCAGTCCAGCTGGCAGGTGTTCGAGGTGACCAGGGTTAGGTCATTTGGTAGTGTGTGCTGAAGGGTCACTGAGGCAGGTGAATCAGCACTGATGGCAGGCGAAAGCTCCAGTTGTGGTCCACTGAGAGACTCAGCAGCAGCTCTCCATGGGAGGTCAGGCATTGATGGTGGTGAATTCTGCTCTGATGTAGCGGTGGGTGGTCAAACAGCCAGGGTTGCTGGCACTAGGCATGGTCCACACACAGACAGACAAAGACGGGCTTGTCTTTGGCACACATTTGGTGCACCATTGGAGCACCGCTGCACAGGCTTGCAGCGGCCTTCGTAAGTAGTCTTGGAAGGTGGGCAGGGCTAGCAGGGAGGCTGGAGGGTAGGAGTGGGAGAAGGCAGGAAAAACAAGCAGCAACAATAAGGCACAGCAAGTGACTAAAGTGATTAAAGACTAATAAAACTGTAACACATAACCAGGCAGATACAACATGGCCCCATATCGACCTCCATAAGTAGTCCAGGGAGGTGGGCGGGGCTAGCAGGGAGGCTGGAGGGCAGGAGTTAGAGAAGGCGGGAAAAAACAAGCAGCAACAATCAGGAGTGGCAAGTGACTAAGGACTAATACAACTGTGACATGTAGCCAGACAGATAAAACACGTGACCACACAGACAACTAAGGTCAGAAATAGCAAGACAGTATACAATACCGTACAGACCAATCAGAAACTCAAAACATGCAATGCGGGGAGGACGTGTGGTGCCCAGTCGCAGGATCAAATGAGGGGCTCACAGGGCTCAGTGTGAGGCCAAGCAGCAGTTCCTCAGGGCTATAAGCCAGAAGCAGGGACAGAGTGCCAGTCCTGGGGTCAAGGGCTAAATATGCGTGCTCTAGTGTTTGATTTTAAAATCCTTAATTGTGGTACTCATGCACATTTTTATTCGTGTCTTCTGATTGTGGTATTATGGTGTAACTACAGTATATGTTCGCATTTCATATATCATTTCTGCTTTCATTTACAATTGCAAGGTGTACTTATAATCAAGTTGTTCAATTGTGTATTGAATGTTTTATTGGGTTAGCATAACCAAAGCCCTGAATCATTTTGTTTCCTGTGTTTAACTTTCAACATGGAGTTTTGCTCGCGTTGCAATATTCCTTCTTTGCAGGTGCGTCAGTGTGAGTCTACAGTTATTGAAGGGCATACTGTGTGTAGAAGGTAGTGGGATATGGGGGGATGTTTAGACAAGTGCAAAGAGTGCTAACAAACTGAGAAGCGACTCCTGTTTGTGTACCAGACACTGAGGAACAACAAACGTTGTCCTCATGTTCAATTTGTGGAATGATAAGTTGATGGGAGATGCCAGTTTCAACTGTGCAAGGAAAGTGGAAAACTACTGGTGTAGATGACATAGCTTTCGAAGGCTCTGTAGGTTTAATTGGTATTCATCTAGTTAGACAACAGCAGATTCCCTTGAGACTTGGAGGGGTACAGAACTCTCAACTCTTTAGTCTTTTGTGTGACTTTGTGTGTCACCTCTCTATCAGAACATCTACTGAGGTTTCTGTTATGCTGAACATTTCCTATATTTCCTTAGACATAATTAGGATTTCCCTTTAGTTTAGTTTAGGGTACGTAGATGAACTTAATTTTCTAATGATTAGGTAAGAAGATCACAACTTGTAAACTGATCAACAGATTCTGTTTCTTATCTTTTGTATTGCCTCTACTGAAATGCCTTATGCTTATACAATATAACTTCATTTGACGCGTTAGTTCACCTATAATGATTATGTAATTATATAGCATTTTTTTTTAGATTCATTTACATCACTTTGGCTCTTAATTTATAATAAACTTTTGAACTTTATCTACTCCTGGATTTAATGTGTGACTAAATAGTTTATACTGTCAATTGAATTAAAAGGTTGATTTTTAACTCTCTTTTACTTCTCAATCATCCTAAAACATTCTGTTGGAAGAAGAAAAATAAGAATATGGGCCCAGAGCATCATCAATCAGAGCAGATTTCTATACCTCATACACAGAATCAATACCTTCCTAATCAGGACTACTGTGTCAATACAACTTTCAATTCCACACATAAAGCCTCTATTCTCTCATTGAACATTCTATGAACACAATTGTCATTGACTTACTAGGCCAATAGTATTGCAACATGGTCAAAGCACACAGACTCTGACCATGCCCAAGGGCTAAATACATTTCCCTGTTGGAGACTCTCAACACATGTGTCTCTTCTGCATATATAGGTTCAGCATTTAAAACACTTGAACAGGCTGCATTGAAGCCACGCATATATCAGTTTTGTACTTTACAAATGAAAACAACAATGTCAATGACGTGCATTCTAGGTGATGTGGCAATCTAGACTAAGCACTTGCTTCTGCAAATACATGTGTGAGAAGGAATCAATTTAAGAATGAATCAATTTGTTGTTCTGAGACCAGGAGGTCCACATTTATGAAGTACTAATGCCTCTTTGCACCACATTAATGTAATTTGTTTATGCTAATGTGGCCCAACAATGCCAAAATCGCCATGTCATATTTACAAACTGGTGCAATGCATGCATTTGCCCCTCATTATGCCTGCCCCTGGCATAATGTAGGCAAGAGGGGCGTTCCCCCATTAGGGGGACTGCAAAAATGGCACAGTGGAATCTAAGAGATTCCACTGCGTCATTTTGTGTGGCTACTTCTATTGCCTGCACAGAGCAGGCATTAAAATGGGACATACCATTGCTTTCAATGGGCCCCTATCTACTGTGTAGGATGAGTGCCAAAATTTTGCATTAATCCTACACAGTACATCAATAGCATAAAATATTTCAATGCTATTGACCCTACACTGCTCTACCCTGTGCCAGTGTGCACCGTATATTAAATATGACATGCACGTGGTGGTGGTAGGGGGCACTAAAGGGCACAAGAAAAGTTAAGTGGTGCTGCAAATCAGGCCCTTAATGCTCAAATAGGTAATAAGGTCAATTCTAATTTTGAAAAAAATCAGCAAAGATGCTTTTGCTAGGCATCAGTATAGAGTGTGTAGCTAGACATCTATTTCAATCGAGAAAGGCTATATGGTGATAGTACAGGGTAGTGAAGGCTTGACATAGCTGTTTAGTTATAGATTTGCGTTTTTTTATAGCCTTTCCATTAACTTTATTAGTGAGAATTCTAACCAGCTGTGATTGAATGTAAGAGGAGGGAGCTCAATATTAGTGATTACACTGGTGAGTTTTATATTGACCTTCATGTGATTGATTTTATCAGTTAAGAAGGTGCTACACACAGTACAGTACACCATATGCCTCAGTTGAGATTTAGCATTGACTATAATGAGTATGAGTAGGGACTTCATGTTGCTTTAAACATTTTTTATTTAATTTTGAAAGACAAAGATTTGGCTTGAGCAGTCATAGCTTTGAACCCTTTACCTACAGATTGAAGAATTTGTAAGTGTCTAATGGATCACTGTGTTGCTCAGTGTTCTTATTCTTTTTGTCTTGGTTGACTTCCCCTTTCGCTAACTGATAGAGTAGCCAGATGGCTAATGATGGGAACAAATGGCGCACAGCATTATCAACCAACACAATATAGGACATGTGGGTAAGTCAATATGTTAAGGACCAAGGGAAGGGCATGGAAACCTCAGGTGTTCTTCAGCAGAAATAGTAGTTTTTTGAAAGTCCAACTTTTCAGAGTTTTTGAAAACAATTCCAGACAACTTTCTTGTTGGTCCTAAAATTCCAAAACCTCCAAGGAATGTTCCTTGGACACCAGTGTATGTGTTTAACACAATAAGGACCACATCAAATGTAACTGGTCTTGGGTGGCATTCATCCAAAAATGCCTGGACTCTTTACTCCGTGCGAGTATTCAATGTCCAAACCTCTCTGCCCCTGAGAGAAGTACTTTCCTATCACCTATCAGCACAGTAAGTGCCATCACTGGATCTCCTGACATCCATCTGCACAGGAAGTGACATTACTGGCTTTCCAGCCAAAGCACTCTTTAAAAGAAGACACCAAGAAAGAGATCTTAATTTCCCCTCACCCATCACCACAGGAAATAACATCACGGCATCTGACACCCCCCCCACTCGCTGAATATACTCAATGGTAGCTGCAACACAGACACACAGAAGACATGCCACAGGTCTGCACCTGTCTGCAACTGGACCATGTCTAGCACCAGGAACACTTGTCCCATCACCACCCAATGATACTCAGCAGCATGCTATTCCCCCACTGCTGCTATGCCTCACACGATAGTAGAAGCTTTCACCAGCACCCAACTACCAGTTCTACAGCAGCTGTCTACCCACACCCCTCCATGCCAATACTAACCCTCTCCCAACATGTGTGCCTCACAAGCACCAACAGCACATACACCTTCACCTTACCCCACAGCAAACTCACATGTCAACATTCACTGACATGCATGCTTCTCAATACTCAATCACTCAGCAAACACTCAACTGTAACATGGGACCTGCTGAACAGCAATGCACCCTACATCCGCTTCATCACAGAGACCTGGCTCAACCCCTCATCGGTTTCTGAAAACACCACAGCAACCCCTCAGGGCTACACGATCACTCAACAGACTGCCTTCACAAGCCAGGAGGAGGACTCCCTATCATCTACATGGACTCCATTAAATGCACAACATCCACAGAAAATGCTACCCCATTCGTGAAACACCTGAACTTCAATCTGTAAATCCACCAAAACTTCACTCTGAATGGATCACTCATCTGCTGACCAACAGGACCACAAGCCACTTTTACCAACCTCATCACTGACTTTGTCACTCCACCCACCATCAACTAGAGGGCCTACATTCTCCTCAGTGACCTCAACTTTCACCTGGAAGACCAAAGCAGCTCCTGCTCAACAACACTCCTCGAGAGCTTGAGCAATATTGGACTCAGCTCGCCTTAAAACCAACACATACCACATGACACACTCTGGACCTCACCTTCACCATAAGCAACACCATCAAATACAACTCACCCACACTACTCACATGGACCAATCACTCCATCATCCAGTTCCAAATCAACCCATCTCAAGTCAACACATTTACCAGGATCACCATTCCAAGCCTCAGCTGGGGCAGCATCACAGAAACAAAAAGGTTCAGCATTCTCAGCACAGCTCAGCCTATCCCCACAGACAACCTCTGCATGAACATCAAGAACTTCAACCAATGGATCAACACTGAGCAACTTCCTTGCACTCATCAAACACAAGAAGCATAGTTGATCAAACAAGCTGCCCAGCTGGTACACAGAAGACTTCTGAGACACCAAACAACACTGTAAACAGCTGGAAAGAAATAGGAGAAAGAGCCACAACACCACTGACTGAACTACCTACAAGGCTGAACTCAGATGCGATCACCCTCAAATAAAAGACACTAAGAAAAAAACACTAGTTGACTGTATCAAAAGAAGCTCCAACAACTGCAAAGAGGTCCTCTTTATTGAAAAGTATTTCACCTCTTCCTCTGAAATGATGATGGTAGTGGGGTGTGGTGTTTTGTGCGTGGATGTTGTGTGGGTGATGGTGTTGTGTGCCTCTGTGTTGTCTATTGCTGTGCTCTCTGTCTGTCGCCTTCGTCTCTGATTTTTGGTCGTAGGGGTTTGTGGGTGATGTGGGTGTGTGTTTTATATTGTGTTGGGTGTGTGGGAGTGGTGTGTGTATGTGTATCAGGTGTGTGTATTTGGAATTGTCCTATGTGGCGGTGTTTTGGAGATGTGTGTGTATTTTGAGCGCGGCGGTGTGTACCACCAATGGAATACCGCGGTTGAAAGACCACTGCGTGGATTCGTGGGTCGTGATAGCATGGGCGTGTTTCTGTTGCCGTGACGGTGGAGGTTTTGTTATCGCCAGTTTATCACTGACCTTTGGTGTGGCGGACTTGTGTGGGTGTCTGAATTTTGGCGGATTCCGAGATGTGGGTCATAATAGCTGTGGCGGAATTCCGCGGCGGTGTATTGGCGGTCTTCTGCACGGCGGTAAGTGGCTTTTACCGCCAGGGTTGTAATGACCCCCGATGTCTTTTAAATTTTTGGAGACCTCTCCCTAAGCATCGAGATGTCTTGGTGGAGCTTGCCAAATAGGTCTTTATGAAGGGTCTGGTCAGGTGTGTTCTTCCCATGGTGGCAAGGAGCTCTGCAGGAAGGACACTCTGCTCTCTCCCCTCTTAGTGCTTTATTCACTGTGTCTCTCTACATTCCTTGTGGTTGCCTTAGTGAGCATGTCTTTGAGGGTTAATTATTTTCTGGATATGAGTCATTGGGTTAGTGCGGTCTCCAGGGCCCAGAGCGCCAAAGAGTTCACCCCACACCTCTCCCATTTGGAGGTTCTGCCTAGGAGGTAGGAAAGTTGCTAAGTCTCAGACGGTCATTGGTTGATGGTAATTCAGACACTCACTGTATCTGCCAACAGGTAGCCTATTTATTGGCAGACGGGACTGTTGGCAGGATCATTGCTCTCCAGGCCCAGACTCAGAACCAGTTTTATTTCATACTCTGGGACTGGCAGGGTGACCTCCTTCGGGTCAGCAATGTCCTTCCAGTACAGACCTATAGCTTCTAGCACAGTCCAGGTGGTATGGGGAAGTCGGCCCACTGCACCGGGGGTGATGGTATATGCAATCTCTTTGCACAACTTTATCAGCATGGAGAGGATGATCTACCAGCTCCTGGGGCATTGGATGGCCCCCTTCTGGCCGACAGAGTCCTTAAAGATTTTATCAGGACCTCTCTAAGAGGGTAAGGTGACTGCATAACTGCTGCAGCATAACTTCTTCTGGCACAGAGCTCTATACTCCTCCGAGGGGCAGGTCACCAGTCGCCACTTTCACCACTCTATGCATTTGCTTTAAATGTAAAACAAAATAAAAAGCTACCTTGATAGCTTAGTTTCAATTAAAAATATAATAATTTTGAGTATAATAAAGAAAAAAAATATCTCTCTGAAGTTTATGTTACAATATTTGTACCTAAAATACAATTTATACTGTTTATTATGTATTAAAATTATTAAACATAATGTATAGAATTAAATATGAATATTTTAGGAATTTCTCTTATAAATTACTGCTACATTGATTGTTAAATTTTAAAAAGATAAATACAATATTTTAAAATAAAACAAATATAATTATAGATAATTTCATAACATTATATATATTTGCTTTATATTTTGAATAGTGTAAACAATTACACTTATTTTAACAAGATTTCCTATGGGGGTTTATTTTAAGTTCTTACGTCCATTATTTTCTAAGGGATGGTTGTGTAATGTCAGTGAAAGGCCATTTGTGGTGCTAGACTTACTCTAGCTCCCAGGTTACAACATTGTTGTGTCCTTTTTGCTGTGGTAACTATAGAAGTGCAATTAGAGAAAACCAATGGGCTTACCCTTTTATGAGCGGGCATTTGACCCCCAAAAAACTCCTCCTTAATCCTCTCTAAACTCTTCTTTACTCCTCCCTTACCCCCTCCCATGTATTTATAAGTATACCTTCTTTTCCAGCCAATGTCCTCTATCCATTTCCCAGTTACTGCTAAAATGTGTACTTCATGTGTAGAAATCTCAGCAGTCAGGACTGAAATGTCCACACATAAAAGATTGGAGAGGCAGAGGCATAACCTCCACATGTATGTATTTGAATAGCATTTAGTAGTACATTTGTAGTGCTTTCTAAGAAATATTCATGTACAGATAATTCAGTTTGCAAATGGGTTTCTGATTGTCAGAATCAGACCCAGTACAGAAGATCATTTTGAATCTGCCAGGTCTGATAGACAAGTAGCTTTACTCCATGGGAAGGTTGCCTGGAAGGAGTATGATTCAATTTAATCATAAAGGGCTGTAAGGGGTGGGCTTTTGGTGAAAATCAGAAGTAGGGAGGCATAATTTAAAAAAGGGTTCCCATGCACAAATCCTGGAAAGTTGCTAAAGAAGTTATTTTGGGATAGATTTGTAAGATAGATCACAAGAATTAGATCACATTATTGAGAAAGAAAGCAGACAGAGATTGTTACAGTGATTTGTTTAGGGAATTCAGTCAATTGCACAAAAGTCAACTTTGTAAAATACATCACTCTACCCCAATATGCTACATGGATCTCAGATGATGTTAGAGAATTCCTATGTACCTGAGGAAGTACTGAGTAGTAAGCATGCTCACCCTTCAAAATCCAACTATGCTATGTTATGTTGATTTGTATAGTGCACTAATCACATGGAAGGACATCTAGGGCATTGGACAGATGTGTAGGTGTGTGCCCCCCAAGGTGCTTCTATGAAGAGCCAGGTCTTCAGCTTCTTGTGGAACTCAAATAGTTAGGAGGAGGCTCTGATGTGTTGAAGGAGGTCATCCCGTGTCTTGGGTGCAATGTAAAAGGAACGACCTCCAGTTTTGCGTTTGCAGATGTGGGGAATGTGTGGGAATGAGACAGAGCATACAATTCTGGTGGGTTTGTGAAAGTGTATGTGGCTGTTCAGGTATTCTGGTCCTGTGTTGTGGACAGCTCTGCATGTATGTGTGAGAAATTTGAATTGCCTGTGCTTGTGAAAGGGGAGTCAATGAATCTAGCTGAGGTGAACTGCGATGTAGGTGTGTTGTGGTGTGGGAAGTCAAATATGAGTCTTGCAGCCATGTTCTGGATAGTCTGGAGTCTGTGTAGGAGCTGTTTGGTGGTCCCTGAGTAGAGAGGTGCCGTAGTTCATCCTGTTGGTGATAAAAGCTTGCGTGACGGCCCATGTGGTATTCTGAGGCAAACATTTGGAGATCTTTTGCAGGATACATAGAATTTGGAAACTAGGGGGATTACTGTGTTGACTGGAACAGTCATGTTGAGTTTGTTGTCTTGGATTATCACTGGACTTCTGGCATGGTCTATTGGTGTGGATTTTAATCCTAGTGCCGACGGCCACCAGTGGGAGTCCCATGGGGAGCTCTTGTTGTCAAAGACCAGTACTTTCATCTTGTCAGAGGTGAGGATCAAGTAGTTGATTTGCACTTGGTTTGCTACCGTTGTCCTGCAGTTGGTGAACTTGGCTCTGGTGGTGGTGGTTGTCTTGTCCATCAAGGACAGGATAAGTTGCATGTCATCAATGTAGGAGATGACAGTGATGTCTTGTGATCAGAAGTTGTGGCGAGCAGTGTCATGTACATGTTGAAAAGTGTGGGGTTGAGGTATGATCACTGTGGAACTCAGCATGTCAGTTTCTTGGTCTCTGATGTCAAGGGCGGCAGCCTGACCCACTGGGCTCCTCCCGTGAGGAAGGAACAGATCCATTTGAGAGTGAATTTTGTATGCAGATTTCATGCAGTCTTATGATGAGAGTGTTATTGGAGACAGTGTCAAAGGCAGGAGAGAGGTCAAGCAGGATGAGGGCAGCAGTTTCTCCTCTGTACAGGATGATTCAAATGTCAATGGTGGTTGTGATGAGTGCTGTTTTAGTGCTGTGGTTCTTTCTGAATCCTGATTGAGTATTGTCTAGAAGATGGGGAATTGCTTGTTCATGGCCTTCTCAGTCACTTTGGCTTGATAGGGGAGCAGGGAGATGGGTAAAAAAATTGCTCAGTTAATTCTGGTCAGCTGTGGGCTTCTCTTCTTGAGGAGGGCATTGATTTCTGCAAGTTTTCATTCATCCAAGAAAGTGGCAGATGTGCTGAAGGTGTTGATGATGAGGGTGTGGGTAGTGTTGCTAGGTAATGGTAGGAGGCTGTAGATGTGGTGGGGGCATGGATCCATTGGGGCCCTGAAAGGATGGTCTGTATGACTGCCGCTGTGTTGTATTGTATTGTGAGGGGTGTCTATTTGGTCAGGTGGCTATCTTGATTGGTGGTGGGTAGGTCCTGCTCCTGCAGAAAAGGCACCTGGCGTCGCAAAGCAAGATTGTGAAGCATAGAGCAGGCGATGATGATCTGGCAAATCTTCCTTGGTGAGTAGAATAGGGGACCACCTGTCATATGCAGGCACCTGAACCTGGACTTCAGGAGGCCAAAGGTGCGTTCGATCACCCTCCTAGTCCGCCCATGGGCCTCATTGTAGCGTTCCTCTGCCCTGGTCCTGGGATTCCTCACTGGGGTCAGTAGCCATGACAGGTTGGGGTAACCAGAGTCCCCTAATAGCCACATCCGGTGCCTCTGGAGTTAACTCATCACATAAGGGATGCTGCTATTCCGCAAGATGTAGGCGTCATGCACTGAGCCAGGGTACATAGCATTTACCTGCAAGATGTACTGGTCTGCCAAACATACCATCTGTACATTCATCGAATGATAACTCTTCCGGTTCCTGTACACCTGTTCACTCCTGCGGTGGGACCAGAGCTACATGTGTCCCATCAATGGCACCTATGATGTTAGGGACATGTCCAAGGGCTTAGAAGTCACCTTTAACTGTAGCCAAATCCTCCACCTGAGGGAAAACGATGTAGCTCCTCATGTGTTTCAGCAGGGCAGACAACACTCTGGACAACACATTGGAAAACATGGGCTGGGACATCCCTGATGCCATGGCCACTGTTGTTTGAAATGACCCACTTGCTAGGAAATGGAGCACTGATAGCACTTGAGGGGGGATTCCTGTGGGATGGCGGATTGATGACATGAGGTCTGGCTCCAACTGAGTACACAGTTCCTGGATTGTGGCACGGTCAAACCTGTAGGTGATGATTAAATGTCGCTCCTCCATTGTCAACAGGTCCACCAGCGGTCAGTACACCGGAGGATTCCGCCATCTCCTCACATGTCCCAGCTGACGGTGCCTAGAAAGGACAACAGCGACCACAGAGTCAACCAATTCAGAGGTATGTACCCACAGCTACACAGAACACGACACAAAATACAAAAAAATTCTGTATGTGTGTTGACTCCAGGCCTAGGTATGTGTGACGCAGTTGAAAATGAAGCCATGTGGGCCCCTGAAATGTCGGATGCCTGACCTCTAAAGTGGGACAATGGGATGTGAGGTAACTGTGCTGGCGTTGTACACCGTCGCGGTAGGCGGTCGTAGACCGCGGTGCAATGCTGCATTGGTTAACATTGGACCCTATGGGTCCCAGGAGCCAATGACGAAGTGCGCCGGCGGTGATGATACGCACCGCCGCGGACGTCACCGCCGCGGACGAGACCGCCATTTTCTATCTGTTCAATCACTCGATACCTGATCTTCGACAGGAGAGGACCTACACTGCAAGGGCTGCTGTGACCTCGGTCTGGAAGAGACAATGGCACATGCATCTGGGGAAAGGGCCCCTGCCTTCACTTCACAGGAGTTGGAGAAGCTCGTGGACGGTGTCCTCCCCCAGTACACGCTACTCTACGGTCCTCCAGACCAACAGTTGAGTACATAGGGTGCAAGTTGTATGGGCTATGCCTGGGTGGAGAGGGCTGGATGTAAGTAGGAAGGGGGCAGAGTTCTGCGAGCATAAAGGAGTGTGAATGTATGTGCCACATGGCAAGGGCAGGGATGTGGGCCACTCACTTCGACGGTGCAGTTGGTAATGACTTCTCTTCTTCCCCTATACATGTCATGTAGGTTAGCGCCCACCAGAAGAAGGATATTTGGCTTCCCATCGCCAAGGACGTCCGGACCCTGGGGGTCCACCAGAGACGGAGCACCCACTGC